>NC_132790.1:55774772-56388863 GCF_048418805.1 Vulpes vulpes
TCAGACCTTTGTCCCTTGTACCAGGGATGAC
Source organism: Vulpes vulpes (assembly GCF_048418805.1). Lineage (NCBI taxonomy): Eukaryota > Metazoa > Chordata > Mammalia > Carnivora > Canidae > Vulpes > Vulpes vulpes. The sequence goes on from NC_132790.1 coordinate 55,774,804, forward strand.
ATCAGTGGATCAGAAAAGAAATCACAAATGATATGTTGTAGGAGCCGTGAAGGAGAGTAACTGTGTTTGCAGCAGAGACAAACATAGCAGCCCTCCCTGGGGACTTCTGCTATTCTCATGCTGTCATTCACTATAAAATAGGATCCTGATCAGGAATCCTGTGACAGTGAGAAGCTTTCCCCTGGGCCTCCTTCAGGGCCTGGAGTGGGTCTTTGCCAGGCAACGTTAGTGGCTGACATTGCTTAAAATGAGCCTAAATATATAGAAAGAGACTAGAGTGTGGGCAGCATAAACATGCTCTTAACTTCTCTCATTATAAGAGTTAAAAATATCTTTGGAATCTTCCATTTCATTCCTTCCTGGACCAAGAAACACCAATGTACTTTGGAACAATTACAGCAAGCCCATATACCATTGTGCCCTCGATATTCGAAAGCAATGTTATTAAATGTTAAGTGGTCTCTTTACTCTTTTCAGTTATTTTTATGTATTTCTTTTAAGAAATAGCTGAGGTAACATTTAATGTAACTTTTGTATCATGGAATTTGTTGACAAAATATAAGTTACAACTCTGACCTTTGGAAAATTACTTTCCTTATGAGATAATTTATAACCTGTAGAAGATATTTGCTGTGTTAACGTTTTCCTTCTGGCCTCTTACTCTGTTACTGTTTCTTTTTATTGCATTAAGTAGACCCAATACGCAGCTAAGCTTCTAGGATTAAGACAACTATATATTTTTCCAAATATTTCTTTTTCTTACTGTTCTTTTTTTAAAATAAATTTATTTTTTATTGGTGTTCAATTTGTCAACATACAAAATAACACCCAGTGCTCATCCCGTCAAGTACCGACCTCAGTGCCCGCCACACAGTCACCCCCACCCCCCACCCACCTCCCCTTCCACCACCCCTAGTTCGTTTCCCAGAGTTAGGAGTCTTTCATGTTCTGTCTCCCTTTCTGATATTTTCCACTTATTTTTTCTCCTTTCCCCTTTATTCCCTTTCACTATTATTTATATTCCCCAAATGAATGAGATCATATAATGTTTGTCCTTCTCCGATTGACTTATTTCACTCAGCATAATACCCTCCAGTTCCATCCACGTTGAAGCAAATGGTGGGTATTCGTCGTTTCCAATGGCTGAGGAATATTCCATTGTATACATAAACCACATCTTCTTTATCCATTCATCTTTCAATGGACACCGAGGCTCCTTCCACAGTTTGGCTATTGTGGACATTGCTGCTAGAAACATCGGGGTGCAGGTGTCCTGGCGTTTCACTGCATCTGTATCTTTGGGGTAAATCCCCAGCAGTGCAATTGCTGGGTCTAGGGAAGGTCTATTTTTAACTCTTTGAGGAACCTCCACACAGTTTTCCAGAGTGGCTGCACCAGTTCACATTCCCACCAACAGCGCAAGAGGGTTCCCTTTTCTCCGCATCCTCTCCAACATTTGTGGTTTCCTGCCTTGTTAATTTTCCCCATTCTCACTGGTGTGAGGTGGGATCTCATTGTGGTTTGGATTTGTATTTCCCTGATGGCAAGTGATGCGGAGCATTTTCTCATGTGCATGTTGGCCATGTCTATGTCTTCCTCTGTGAGATTTCTCTTCATGTCTTTTGCCCATTTCATGATTGGATTGTTTGTCTCTTTGCTGTTGAGTTTAAGAAGTTCTTTATAGATCTTGGAAACTAGCCCTTTATCTGATATGTCATTTGCAAATATCTTCTCCCATTCTGTAGGTTGTCTTTTCGTTTTGTTGACTGTATCCTTTGCTGTGCAAAAGCTTCTTATCTTGATGAAGTCCCAGTAGTTCATTTTTGCTTTTGTTTCTTTTGCCTTCGAGGATGTATCTTGCAAGAAGTTACTGTGGCTGAGTTCAAAAAGGGTGTTGCCTATGTTCTCTAGGATTTTGATGGAATCTTGTCTCACATTTAGATCTTTCGTCCATTTTGAGTTTATCTTTGTGTATGGTGCAGGAGAGTGGTCTAGTTTCATTCTTCTGCATGTGGATGTCCAATTTTCCCAGCACCATTTATTGAAGAGACTGTCTTTTTCCCAGTGGATAGTCCTTCCTCCTTTGTCGAATATTAGTTCACCGTAAAGTTGAGGGTCCACTTCTGGGTTCTCTATTCTGTTCCATTGATCTATGTGTCTGTTTTTGTGCCAGTACCACACTGTCTTGATGACCACCGCTTTGTAGTACAACCTGGAATCTGGCATTGTGATGCCCCCAGCTATGGTTTTCTTTTTTAAAATTCCCCTGGCTATTCGGGGTCTTTTCTGATTCCACACAAATCTTACAATAATTTGTTCTAACTCTCTGAAGAAAGTCCATGGTATTTTGATAGGGATTGCATTAAACATGTAAATTGCCCTGGGTAACATTGACATTTTCACAATATTAATTCTACCAATCCGTGAGCATGGAATATTTTTCCATCTCTTTGTGTCTTCCTCAGTTTCTTTCAAAAGTGTTCTATGGCTTTTAGGGTATAGATCCTTTACCTCTTTGGTTAGGTTTATTCCTAGGTATCTTATGCTTTTGGGTGCAATTGTAAATGGAATTGACTCCTTAATTTCTCTTTCTCCAGTCTCATTTTTAGTATATAGAAATGCCACTGACTTCTGGGCATTGATTTTGTATCCTGTCACACTGCCAAATTGCTGTATGAGTTCTAGCAATCTTGGTCCAAAAGACTCCACCCCAAATAGCTTCTGAAGGGTATACTGAGATAGGGTACTGGGCCATGCCCACTGTGAACCAGATTAGCCTTGTGTTGTTTAGTGAAAGTTCTTAATTTAGGTAAAGAGGGAAGAGAAAGAGGAGATAAAATAAGATTTTTTGTTTGAGCATTTACGAATGCCATGCATCTTACATGCCTTTTATATATTTTCATAGATGATCTTCATAACAACTCTTAGAGGTAGATATTATTGTAATCTCCATTTTCAAGGGAAAACAATGAAGTAGAGATATTAAGTAAATTGTCCAAGATCACAATTAACTGAATCAGCCAGGGATCCAAATTAATTCAGATAAAACTGTTCAATTATTTTTTCTTTATCAAATTATGCAAGTAAATAGTTATTAAAATCAAATGGCACTAAAAGGACTTAAATTAAAAATCTGTCCACATTCTTCAGTCTTGTTCTACAGAGGCATACATTTTTTTACATTTGTAAAAAACTATTTTTCCTGATACATATCTCCATATTTATTTTTTTGAAAAGATATTATTTTATTAAAATTGATTAAAATAAAAAGTAATTAAAATTACTGTAAATACGTAATTTAAATTCATTCTCTTTCCTCTGAGATTTTATTAATTAATTTTTTGATGTTACAAACTAGATCTTGATTGAAATTTTTTTAAATTTAAGTTTAAGTTTGTTAACATACAGTGTAATATTGGTTTCTGGAGTGGAATTCAAGGAATCATCCCTTACATGCAACACCCAGTGTTCATCACAAAAGTGCCCTCCATCACCCATCTACCCCATCCCCCTCCTACTTCCCTCCATCAACTCCCAGTTTGTTCTCTATCATTCAGAGTCTCTTATGATTTATTTCCCTCTCTTCCTTCCCCTTTCACATGTGTTCATATGTTTTCTTTCTTAAATTCCACATATGAAGATATCACATGGTATTTGTCTTTCTTGGACTGACTTATTTCACTTAGCATAAACTCTAGATCCATCCACAGTGTTACAAATGGCTAGATTTCATTTATTTTGATGGTCAAATAATATTCTATAATATATATACCACATCTTCTTTATCCATTCATCAGTTGATGGACATTTCCTTGGCAATGGTCAGCTTTTGTTGAATTTCTTGGGAGTTCTCTCCCCTTGGATTTTGATGCCTGTATCCTCCAGATTAGGGAAATTTTCATCTGTAATTTTATCAAATAAACCTTCTGCTCCTTTTCCTCTCTTTTATCTTTTTGTTAATGTATTTTTTTAAATTTATTCATGAGAGATGCAGAGAGAAAGAGAGGCACAGGCAGAGGGAGAAGTAGGCTCCATGCAGGGAGCCCAACGTGGGACCTGATCCCAGGTCTCCAGGATCAGGCCCTGGGCTGAAGGTGGGGCTAAACTGCTGAGCCACCCAGGATGCCCATTTTCCTCTCTTTTAAACTTCTGGGGCTCCTGTGATACAAATATTATTCCATTTTAATAAGTCGCTGAGTTCCATAAGTCTACCTTTGTGATGTATTGTCTGTTTCCTTTTGTCTCAGGTTCATTATTTTCCACAATTTTATCTTCTATATCACTGATTTGTCCCTCTGTTTCATTCAGTCTCATTTTTATGGAATTCAACTGTATTAGAATCTATGTTATAGCATTGTTAATTTAGGCTTGACTAGATTTTATTTAATTTTTAATTTTTTTTCTTTATCTGTTTATTGAAGTTTGATTTGTCAACATATAGTTTAACACCCAGTGCTCATCCAATCAAGTGCCTTCCTCAGTGCCCATCACCCAGTCACCCTGTCCCCCTGTCCACCTCCCCTATGCAACCCTATGTATGTTTCCCTGAGTTAGGAGTCTCTCATGGTTTGTCTCCCTCTCTAATTTTTCCCACTCAATTCCCCTTCTTACCCTTAGAATCCCTTTCATTATTTCTTATATTCCCCGTATGAGTGAAACCATATGATGATTGTCCTTCTCCAATTGACTTATTTCAATGTGTAATACCCTCCAGTTCCATCCACGTTGAAGCAAATGGTTGGTATTCATCCTTTCTGATGGCTGAGTAATATTCCATTGTATGTATATACCACATCTTCTTTATCCATTCATCTGTCGAAGGACATTGTGGCTCTTTCGACAGTTTGGCTATTGTGGACGTTGCTGCTATTAAAGTTGTGGTGCAGGTGTCCTGGCATTTCACTACATCAGGATCTTTGGGGTAAATCCCCAGTAGTGCAATTGCTGGGTTGTAGGGTAGCTCTATTCTTAAATTTCTGAGGAACCTCTACAAGTTTTCCAGAGTAGCTGTACCAGTTTGCATTCCCACCAACAGTGCAAGAGGGTTCCACCTTCTGTTGTTCCAACAAACAACATTTGTTGTTTCCCATCTTGTTAATTTTAGCCACTCATACTGGTGTGAGGTGGTATCTCATTGTGGTTTTGGTTTGTATTTCCCTGATGGCAAGTGAGGCAGAGCATTTTCTCATGTGCTTGTTGGCCATGTGTAGGTCTTTGGAGAAATATCTGTTCATGTCTTCTGCCCATTTCTTGACCAGATTGTTTTTTGGGTGCTGAATTTCATAAGTTCTATATAGATCTTGGATACTAGCCCTTTATCTGATATGTCATTTGCAAATATCTTCTCCCATTCTGTAGGTTGTCTTTTATTTTTGTTGAATGATTCTGTTGTTGTAGAGAAGATTTTATCCTGATTAAGTCTCAATAGTTCATTTTTGCTTTTGTTTCCCTTGCCTTCATAGATGTATCTTGCAAGAAGTTACTGTGGCCAAGTTAAAAAAAGGGTGCCGCCCGTGTTCTCCTCCAGCATTTTGATAGATTATTGTCTCACATTTAGATCTTTCATCCATTTGGAGTTTATCTTTGTGTCTGGTGTAAGAAAATAGTCCAGTTTCATTCTTCTGCGCGTGGCCATTCAATTTTTGCAACACCATTTCTTGAAGAGACTGTCCTTTTTCCAGTGGATATTCATTTCTGCTTTGTGAAATATTAGTAGATCATAGAGTTGAGGGACCATTTCTGGGTTTTCTCTTCTGTTCCATTGATCTATGTGTCTGTTTTTGTGCCAGTACCATACTGTCTTGATGATCACAGCTCTGTAATACAGCTTGAAATGCAACATGGTGATGCCCCCAGCATTGATTTTATTTTTCAATATTCCTCTGGCTATTCAGGGTCTTTTCTGTTTTGTACAAATCTTGGGATTATTTGTTCCAAAAAAAGACCATGGTATTTTGAAAAAGATTGAACTGAATGTGTAAATTGCTCTGGGTAACAGACATTTTCACAATATTTTTCTTCCAATCCATGAGCATGGAATATCTTTCCTTTTTTTGTGTGTGTCTTCCTCAATTTCTTTCAGAAGTGTTCTGTAGTTTTTAGGGTATAGATCCTTTATTCATTTGATTAGGTTTATTCCTAAGTATCTTATGCTTGGAGTGCAATAGTAAGTGGGACTGATTAGTTAATTTCTCTTTCTTGAGTCTATTGATAGTGTATAGAAATGCCACTGATTTCTGGGCATTGATTTTGTGTCCTGCCACATTGCTGAATTGCTGTCTGAGTTCTAGCAATCTTGGGGTAGAGTCTTTTGGATTTTCTCTATATAGTGTCATGTCATCTGCAAAGAGGGGGAGTTTGATTCTTCTTTGCCAATTTGAATGCCTTTTATTTCTTTTTGTTGTCTGATTGCTGAGGCGAGGACTTCTAATACTATGTTGAATAACAATGGTGAGAGTGGTAATCCCTGTCGTGTCCTTGATTTTAGGGGAAAGGCTCTCAGTTTTTCCCCATTGAGAATGATATTTACTGTGGGATTTTCATAATGACTTTTAAAATACTGAGGATTATTCCCTCTATTTTTACACTTTGAAGAGTTTTAATCAGGAATGGATGCTGTATTTTGTCAAAGCTTTCTCTGCATCTATTGAGAGAATCATATGGCTTTTGTTTTTTCTCTTGTTAATATGATCTTTCATGTTGATTGTTTTATGAGTGTTGAACCAACTTTGCATCCCGGGGATAAATCCCACTTGGTCATGGTGAATAATCCTCTTAATGTACCTTGGATCCTATTGGCTAGTATCTTGTTGAGAATTTTTGCATCCAAGTTCATCAGGGATATTGGTCTATACTTCTTCTTTTTGGTGAGGTCCTTGTCTGGTTTTGGAATCTGATTTTGGAATCAAACCTCATAAAATGAGTTTGGAAGTTTTCCCTCCCTTTCTATCCTTTCTATCCTTCGAAACAGCTTTAGTAGAATAGGTATTATTTCTTCTTTAAACATTTGAGAGAATTCCCCTGGGAAGCCATCTGGCCCTGGACTTTTGTGTCTTGGGGTTTTTTGATGACTTCTTCCATTTCCTCTCTGGTTATCGGCCTGTTCAGGTTTTCTATTTCTTCCTGGTCCAGTTTTGGTAATTTGTGGTCTTCCAGAAATGCATCCATTTCTTCTAGATTGCCTAATTAGATGGCATATAGCTGCTCATAATACGTTTTAAAAATCTTTGTATTTCCTTGGTATTGGCTGTGTACCTCTTACTGTCTCTTAGTAAATGTTCTAACCAACTGGCACTATTCAGATGACTGCTAAGTTTTATCACCTTCTCATAATTCACCCCTTTCTTTTTGTTCTAGGAGAGGCTGGTTTCCTTTGTTCTATTCTTCTGGCTTGTAGACATGCAGATATGTGGTTTTTTTTTTGCCTCATTTTGTTTTACAATGGTGGAAGTTAGTACCTTCTAAGACATGACCAACATACACCAAGAAACAAGTGGAACAATGTGTTGGTTCATTCTGTTAGATTAGATTTACTCTTCCTTCCCATTCTGCACACTTCTTTTATCTTTATATTTTGTGGTCAGTGTCAGGGCTTTATATAAATATTGCTGTTTTATGTAAATTTGGGATTGAGCATCTTCTAACATACAGAACACAATCCACTCAGAACCAAAAAGATCACACTCTATGACCACTCAGGTAGAGTACATTCTCACTCCACTACCACTTCCTTATCACCACCATCCCTCCCCCTTTGTCCTCTTTTTTCTGTTTTCTTTTTTTTATTTTTGGTTTTTGTCTGTTTATTTTTACTACTTTGTTTTAAATTTTTTTTATTTTAGTGGTCCTTTTGTTTTGTTTTGTTCTGGCTTTTTTTTTCTTTTCTTTTTTCTTTTCTTGTTTTTTTTTTTTTCCTTTCTTTTCTTTTCTTGTCTCTGACCTCTTCAGAATCATCCAGGGGGTATTTTTACTTAGGTTGTGGTTGATTTTTGACTCAGCCCACTCATGCAGTCACTCTACATTGGTCAAAATAACTAGAAGGAAAAATTCACCACAGAAGAAAGAGCCAGAAGCAATACTCCCTGCCACAGAGTTACAGAATTTGGATTTCAATACGATGTCAGAAAGTCAATTCAATTTTTTTTTTTTTAGATTTTATTCATTCACTTGTGATAGACATAGAGAGAGAGAGAGAGAGAGAGAGAGAGAGACAAAGGCAAAGGGAGAAGCAGGCTCCATGCCAGGAGCCAGTTGCAGGACTCAATCCCGGGACTCCAGGATCATGCCCTGGGCCAAAGGCAGGTGCTAAACCACTGAGCCACCCAGGGAGCCAATTCAGAAGTACGATCATAAAACTACTGGTGACTCTGGAAAAAAGAGATTTTGTTACTACAGAATTGAAATCTAATCAGGCCAAAATAAAAAAATATATTAAATGAGATGCAATTCAAACTGGATGCTCTAACTGCTAGGTTAATGAGGTGGAAGACAGAGTGAGTGACATAGAAGACAAGTTGATGGTAAGGAAGGAAGCTGAGGTAAAAAGAGAAAAACAATTAAGAGCCCACAAGGAAAGGCTTAGGGAAATATATGATACCTTGAGAAGGAAGGATATACATCTAATTGGGATTCCAGAAGAGGCTGAGAGAGAGAGAGAGAGAGAGAGAGAGAGAGAGAGGATCACAAAGTATATTTGAACAAATCGTAGCTGAGAACATCCCAAATCGGGGGAAAGAGACAGGCATTCAAATCCAAAAGATAGAGAAGACACCCCCAAAATCAGTAAAAACTGTTCAACACCTCAAAATTTAATAGTGAAACTTGCAAAGCAGCTCGAGACAAGGGATTCTTAACTTATATGAGAAATATCAGATTAACAGCAGACCTGGCAGGCTAGACAGGGCTAGCAGGATATATTCAGGGTCCTAAATGAGAAGAACCTGCAACCAAGAATACTTTATCCAGCCATGCTGTCATTCAGAATAGAAGGAGAGATAAAGAGTTTCCAAGATAGGCAGAAACTGAAAGAATATGTGACCACCAAACCAGCTCTGCGACAAATATTAAGGGGGGGCCTGTAAAAGAACGACGGAGCCCAAAGAAACAATCCACAAAACAGGGACTGAATAGTAATACAATGGCATTAAATTCATATATTTCAATAGTTACACTGACCATGAATGGGCTAAATGACCCCATCAAAAGACACAGGGTATGAGACTGGATAAAAAAGCAAGACCCATCTATATGCTGTCCACAAGACACTCATTTTAGACCTAAGGACACCTCCATCCTGAATATGAAGGGGTGGAAAACAATTTACCATTCAAATGGTCCTCAATAGAAAGCCAGGGTAGCAATCCTCTATATCAGATAAATTACAGTTTATACCAAAAACTGAGGTAAGAGATGAAGAGGGACACTATATCATACTAGAGGATATTACCTCATACCCAACACAGGACTATATCATACTTTAAGGGTCTATCCAACAAGATCTAACAATCATGAATATTTATGCCTCTAATATGGGAGCTGCCAAGTAAATCAATCAATTAATAACCAAAGTAAAGATGTACTTAGATAATAATACACTAATACTGGGAGACTTCAACACGGCACTTTCAGCAAATGACAGATTTTCCAAGCAGAATATTACCAAAGAAACAAGGGCTTTAAATGATACACTGGACCAAATAGATTTCACAGATATATATAAACTTTCCTTCCAAAAGCAACTGAATACACATTCTTCTCAAGTGCACATGGAACTTTCTCAAGAATAGACCAAATCCTGGGTCACAAATAGGGTCTCAACTGGTATCAAAAGTTTTCCCTCCCTTTCTATCCTTCGAAACAGCTTTAGTAGAATAGGTATTATTTCTTCTTTAAACATTTGAGAGAATTCCCCTGGGAAGCCATCTGGCCCTGGACTTTTGTGTCTTGGGGTTTTTTGATGACTTCTTCCATTTCCTCTCTGGTTATCGGCCTGTTCAGGTTTTCTATTTCTTCCTGGTCCAGTTTTGGTAATTTGTGGTCTTCCAGAAATGCATCCATTTCTTCTAGATTGCCTAATTAGATGGCATATAGCTGCTCATAATACGTTTTAAAAATCTTTTGTATTTCCTTGGTATTGGCTGTGATCTCTCCTTTTTCATTAATGATTTTATTAATTTGAGTCTTTTTTCTTTTTAATAAGGCTAGCTAGGGATGTATCTATCTTATTAATTCTTTCAAATTCTTGCAAATCCTGGTTTTGTTGATCTGTTCTACAGTTCTTCCGGTCTGTATTTCATTGAGTGCTGCCCGAATCTTTATTATTCTCTGTCTTCTTCTGCTTGGTGTAAGCTTTACTTGCTGTTCTTTCTCCAATTCCTTTATGTGTGAGGTTAGCTTGTGAGTTTGAGTTTTTTCCAATTTTTTGAGGGAGGCTTGTATTGTGATGTATTTCCCTCTTAGGACGGCTTTTGCTGTGTCCCAAAGATTTTGAACAGTTGTATCTTATTTTCAATAGTTTCCATGAATCTTTTTAATTCTTCCCTAATTTCCTGGTTGACCCATTCATCTTTTAGTAGGATGCTTTTTAAACTCCATCTTTGAGTTTCTTCCAAATTTCTTCTTGTGATTGAGTTCTAGTTTCAAAGCATTGTAGTCTGAAAATATGCGAGGGATAATCCTGATCTTTTGATACCAGTTGTATCCTCTAGTAATTTCCTTAAAAAGGGTATGAAGAAAAAGAGGTTGTAGTTGTTTGTTTTGATCTTCCTTATTTTACTGTTACATCGTTGAGTACTTTGGCAGAATAGGAATTCTAGTTGAAAATCAGAGTTTTGGAAACAAGGCTTCATTCTCATCTAGTTTGCTGTGCTGCTGTTGAAAAGCCCTGTGTGTGCCATCTGAGTCTCACCCTTACATGTGACCCAACTTTTCCCAAGCTTTTAGGATATTTATCTTCATTGTCTTGAAAAATCACCATGATGTGCTCTTGTTTACACAATGTGATTTTCTTTTCCTTTTCTTCATTTTGTCCTGGAACCCCACATAGTCCAGTCATTCAATTCTGGACATTTTTCTTGTATTATTTTGTTTAATTTCCTCTGCTCTGATTATTTTAGTCTTATTCTCTCCTTCTAGAATTCTTCAGTTGAAACATCGTCAGTTATCCTTAAATTCTTTTTTCTTAATTGGATTTTGCCACATAACATTGTGTAAATTTAGAGTGTACACCATGTTACTTAGATTTAACTTTTTTTATCATGTCTCTCCTCCTTTCAATCTCACTATGTGTTTGTGTGTCTGTGTGTGTGCATATGTGTTCTGCTTTTGGGAATTGTCCTTAAACTTTTTAGATTCAAAGATTCCTGCCTTTTAAAAAGTTCCTGATATAATATTTTGATATATATGTTTTTTTAATTATTGCTTTTTAATTAATACTCCACTCTTGTAATATCTTCTCTTATCTCTCATGAGGTATAATAGTTTTTTAAATTTGTTTTATTTTTATTTATATAATTCATACTTACTTCATTTTCCTTATTTCTTTTAGATTTATATTTTTCTGTTTGCGTGGTTTCTGTGTGTGTGTTGAAATTTAATTCAATTGTTGGGTCCTTTGGCTTCCCATTTTCCTTTTAAAATGGAGGCATAAAAGTGCTTACTCAATGCTCTTTGTGTAGGCACATGATTTGTGAACTTTGTGGCTCCATCATAAGGTGATTCAGCAGAGGAAATTTTTGTTGAAGAATTATCATTTAGTGTCACTATCTGAATCATTTTGTTCTTGTATTGAGGAATCTTGTCTTTATATTGGGTGTGGACTAGGTTGTAGCCTTAGTGTTTATTTTGCAGATTTTTAGATAATTCAGCTGTGTTCACGCGCATGCCTCACTCACATCTTCTCTGTGGCCTGGATCCTTCAAGTCCTATACCTTTTGCAGGACTAAAGATTGGGCTGTTCATTCTCAGTGGTGTTCCTTTCTGCAGGCACTTTACTTAGTGCTTCCTTTAACTCTGTTAACTAACTCTGTGCCAATCCTCCCCTGGCTTTCCAAGTTCCAAAAAGTTTGCCAAATCTTTTTTATACCATGACCATTCTCTACTTCCCTTTGGCTTTGTTGTTATGCCCTGTTCAATTCTGCTATTTTTTAATTAGAGCTTATATTGCAGAAAGAAGGGATAAATACACATGGCTCCTCTGCCATGTATAATGGCAATCCTGACTGGTTTCATTTTCTTTCAGTATATGCTCTATTTTTTTTTTTTTTTTTGCAGCAACGCATTATCTTTACAATTTGTGTGTTTTTCTCATATGTATGTTTTACAATCCTATGATCTTTTACAGTTTAAGAAGCAGATGTTCAGAAGCACTATTTATGTTATTCTTGTGAAAGTCCTTGGTATAAGACATAAATATACTGTTATATTATTCACACTTGACAGAGGGAGAGACCTCCACTCAGGGAGTTTAATTAATATGCCCAAGATCAGTTGGTCAGCTTTTTCAAACTTCTCCATTATAGAATTATGCCTCCCCTATCTTCTACCTCCCAGTCCTAATTTGTGTCAACTTTATGAAATAAATTAATAAAGAAAAGAAGAAAAGGAAAAAGGAGATGAATTAAAAGCATTTAGTTTTAAAAATCTTATTTCTAAACTAGGCTGAATTTTCAAGATTAGGTTAGGGGTAATTTGAGGATTTTAATGTATTCTGTGACACACAATCAGAGTTATTGTGAACAATTAAGATTTCACTGAAATAATAGAATGATCTGTAACTAACTGTTCTAAAGTCTGTGGAAACACTTGAAGCAAGCATGTTGGGTGGGGAGAAGTTAAAAAATGAGGCACATATTTCAGTGCTTTTACAATACATTGTGTGGTGGCCTTATTGTGTGGTGTGAACAAAATTGACAGTCATATCTATAGGGTTTTCTCCACCTCTGGACATAATTTAATGGAGCTAATGCATATGTATTACAGCATGGTTCTCATTAAACAACAGTGTGGCCATTAGGCATGAAATTCCTGCAAGCAAAATGATCCATTTTCTGCAGAGGACCTTTTCTGACCACAGAGACCCTGCTGTGACGATGCTGACAGCTTCATGTTCTGTGAACTGGAGGGACAGGAGGCAGTGGCTCTGGGCCTTCTGTAGCCCCATCCATCTGTGAGCCCTATGTATTGCTTTTCTGGAGGCCAGGCTGACACCTACCTCTCAGGCCCTCTCTTGTCAAATCCTCAGGTTTTGCCAGCTGACTGCATGCTGAGGATGCCAGCGATACCTTTTTCCTATGGAGAGAGTTCACTGGGTTAGAGAACTGTCTGTGGGGAAGGCAGGCCTGAAATACCCTTTATGAATAATCACTGTACAATACTCCTGCCTTACTGGTTCTGAAATGTTTGAATAATTCCTCAAGTCCTAAATTGACAATAGTCCTGATCTTACGTAATATTTACTTAGCCAGTCAGTTGTCTGCTGTCTTGAATGTCCTGTGTGAACACTATCATTTCTATAAAGACTTCTCTGAATCAAGAAAGACTTAATCTCTTTGATTCTTATTTTTGTAGGGTGCTATTTATATTCTGCTTGGTACTCATTTCTCTGTGCCTTATATGGTGAGGATGACAATGGTGTTCATGTCAAGGATAGTGCTGCTAGGACAACATAAGCCTGGGAGTCCTATGTTGGAATCTTCTTTCTACTTTCCACTTGGTCTAATGGCTTACCATGTCAGTTTCCTCAACTGTAAAATGGAGGCAATAATACTCTCCTTTCCAGGTTGTCATAAGGATTAAGAATAAAAATGTACATAAATTGCCTAATGCTAAAGTTGCCTTCCTTTTTTTTCACTTTTGTATTATTTAAAAATGAGTTATTATTTTAGACTATATTTTCTTGTTAAATGCCACACTATATTTTCCATTTGAGAGTCTGCCTTTAAAACTATCTTTGCGCCTATATATCTTATGTAAGTGTACATGTGTCACCCTTCATGAACATATCTTCCAGTAAAGAAATACTTCCATTGTCCCTTTTGATTGGTCACACTTCATCATCGGCCCAAGATTGGACTGACTTCACTTCATTCCCCCCTTCATTCTTCCTTTGGTCATTTGTGCACATCAGGGTAATGACCAGTTTTGGTCATAGGATGTTATAGAATCAAGCTGGGCCTTCTGAGCTCATGATCTACATCTTCACCAAACAGGGAGAAGCTTTCTGAGAATGACAGCTTTATTCCCTGATGCTTGGGTCTCAGTGCTTTGTCCTGGGAGTTGAGATTGCCATGGACTACCGCTAATGCCAAAGAACAGTTCCGTCTGCTCATAGCCATAATTACTACTTGTCTTACACTTTATAATTGTTACAGTGCCTTGATAGGTGCTACCTACTATAATCCAAATTACTGAACTGACGCTGGGTTTTGTATCCATGACATGGATAAAGAAATTGAAGCTCAGAGGTGTGTGAGATTAGCTCATCGTCGGTCAGCAGGTGCCTGCCCTCTGACTGCAAGCTGGCCCACAGTTTCAGTCTTCCTTTTGCCACTTTAGTGGTTTATGGCCCCTACCATCATCTCCTTATGCTAATCCCACAAAGTCAGACTTAACAAACACAACACACTCCAAAGATGAGATTCATTCTCCTGGCAGCAGGGAGAGCAGAAAAAAGTTGTGTTTCGGTCTGTCTTCTTTGAAGACACTCCCACCCAACCTCACCCCAGGGGCATGTTGTAGAAATGGGAAACAGGGTTACAGACTGAGAAAGCAGCCCCTAGATTGCTCCCCATCACTCCAGGGGCAGATCCTTCTCCATGCAATGCTTTTGGCCTTTTAGAAAACACATTTCCCCACTTACTCAAAGGCCAAGTCCTTTGAGAAAAGTGTACTGCCGCACATACTGATTTATATTGATTCCTCCAACAAGTTGTGGAGGGATTTCATTTATCTGTCGGATGGGTTGGGAGTTTATGAGGCTTCTCATATTTGACTGCTGAGTTCTGGGATTCTGTAATTTTCTTCTCATCTGTAGGAAGGGCTATTTGCCACTTTTTACAACATAAATATATTCTCTTAATAGGAAAAAGAAGTGCAGGATTAAAAAAAGATGGCCCAGGATGAGACCATGTAGAAGAAAACCCAGGTCTCTCTGAGAGTTGGGGGAATTGATGGAATGCCAAGCCCACACTTGCACCAGATGCAAGGAGCCAACGTGGCAAGCTTGTGGCCCCTTGAATGGTCAGGACTTGTGTGAATTACTACATGTATGCATGTGTTAGTATCTGGAGGTGACATTCTGAGTCAGGCTCTAGAGTGACAGCTGGTGTTTGAAGCCTGTGTCCACAGGCACAGCAAGCGTGTGAAACGTGGGAGAGCTGGCCAGGACCAAAGGCAAGTCATAGTGAAAACTGTCCTTATAAAGAAAGACTGTTGGGTACTCATCTTAGCTGGTGTCATGGATTCTCCCTGGGCTATGGTTTCAAAGCCTTAGTCAACTCCAGCCTCCAAGCCTCACAGGCATTTGGCAAGGAGATCTTTCAGAGATGCTTTTATTTATTTTGCTCACAGAAACTCTTGGTGAGATTATGTGCATGAGAAATCATGGGCTGCATCCTAAACATAGCAGCTTTTACATGGCCAATAAATATGCCTGTCTGTCTGAGGCTAAAATTGGTCTCAATGGATATAATTGAAGTGGTTTTGTGTTTTTGACCTCTCATCATTTGTTTTTTTTTGTTTGTTTGTTTGTTTGTTGGTTTGTTTTTTTCTAGCACGGCCAGCACTTACAGGAAGTTTTGTGCTATATGGTTTAGTTGTATATAACTTTGGGCCCTTTAAGGGAGAAAAGTGAGAAATAATTCAATGTGACTTCTGCAACATAAATGAAAGCTGGAGCCTTGGGAATGTGTTAAACAGTAATAACAGAAATCATTTGTTTCCTAAGAAGGCATTGCCTGGAATAACAACAAAAAACTTTTTAAATATAAGCCTGGGGTGACTTTAAAAAAAGTGCTAAGGGGGTTTTAAAAGGATTTTGCTACCTGTACTCGGAATAAACAGTAAAAAGAAAAACTTGCATTTACTAATTCCCTCATATGTCTGTTCTTAACTGGCCTATTCACAAAGACGCATCTGTAGCTGAACTTGTCTTTGTACTCAGCCCTTTACTGCTAGGTTTATATGCATCCAAATTTCGAAAAGTACACTTCTAGCACAGTCTATTAGCATTTCCCAGAGAACCTGGTCTGGGCATAAAAAGTTGAGCTGACATGTGCTTTTATGAATGAGTCCTAAAACATATTGCCTTTGTGACCCATTCCTGAGGAATAGCCCCTTCTCGCTTCACTGCCTTATTCCCTACCAATAATAGGATCGTTCAGGTATGCCAGCTCGTTGTCTTAGAAATATACCCCAAGGGATTAAGATTTTCACCTAGTTCTTCAGAAAAGCCTCCTAAACACTCAGAGCATATCCTACTATTTTGATTCATGATAGAGAAGGAAGGCCTTGACTACAGGGTCTCATCTTCTCCCTTTATGCGGTCACTTCTTGGTCAACATACTCTGGGGATTGGCAGTACTGGTTTCTTTTTTCCTTTCTCCTAAAGACCAGGTGCTGATATAGCATCTTTCACTTACCTGGTTAATCAATTCATTTTTATAGTGTGATCTGTCTCCCCATAACCTGCTCCATAACTGAAATTTTTTTTCATTGACCTTTCTAGAACTCTGCCTTATTCTTTTCTATCCAAGACCAACTACATTATCTCAGGAACTTCTACATTATGAATTATTCTTTTTAAGATAGCTAATGTTGAATATAATAGTTTATTTTCATGTAGTCCCAGGCAAATTAGCAGGGAAAAGGTGAGGCAGCATTACAAAGTTCTGTGGGAATTCAGGTATTTTTGGATTCCTAGCGATTCCTCAAATAGTCTGTGATTGTACCGGCTGAAATGCTAGTCTTCCCTCTTAAATTTTGCCAATTCCTAGAAGCTCGAGATTGAAAGGACTCTGCAGAAGATTGGAAGCTCTTAAAGGCACAGAGTGGAGATAAAGGAAGTAAGTACCAGTGTACCTACTTTAGAAAGTCTTTGCCATGCAAGAAGATGAAAAATGCTTTTCTATTATGTGGACTTCAGTCCATTCAAAGACAATATTTATCAAGTTGCAAAATGCA
The DNA here is from genome assembly GCF_048418805.1 of Vulpes vulpes. Taxonomy (NCBI): domain Eukaryota; kingdom Metazoa; phylum Chordata; class Mammalia; order Carnivora; family Canidae; genus Vulpes; species Vulpes vulpes. Next base: position 55,791,982 of record NC_132790.1, read on the forward strand.
CACAAATTACCCAGAGATTTTAATAAAATGCAAATTCTGATTCATATCCTAAGTGAATTCTGATATTGGTAGTCCAGGGACCACACATGAAATAGTAACATCTAGGGACCCCTGGGTGGCGCAGCGGTTTGGCGCCTGCCTTTGGCCCAGGGCGCGATCCTGGAGACCCGGGATGGAATCCCACGTCGGGCTCCAGGTGCATGGAGCCTGCTTCTCCCTCTGCCTTGTGTCTCTGCCTCTCTCTCTCTCTCTCTCTCTCTCTCTCTCTCTCTCTGTGTGACTATCATAAATAAATAAAAAATAAAAAAATGTTAAAAAAAAAGAAAGAAATAGTAACATCTAGAGCTGCAGTATTCAATATGGAAGCTTCTATGTAGTTCCAGGTAGAGCTCTCAAGCATTTGATAGGTGATTAGTCTTAGTCCACATGTTCTGTAAGTGCAAAATAAACATAAAATATCAAAGATTCATTATCGAAAAAGCATGAATACAAAATTTCTCATTATTAACTTTATATTAATTACATGTTGGTAATAGTTTGGATATATTGGGCTAAATAAAATATATCATTAAAATGTATTATACTACGTTTCTCTTAAAATATTTCCCTTTAGATTTTTTATTTGGAAGGGGAAGGGTAGAAGAAATCTTTAAGCAGACGCTTTACTAAGCATGAAGCCCAACATGGGACTCAGTCCAATGGCCCATGAGATCATGACCTGAGCAGAAACCAAGAGTTAGATGTGTAACCAACTGAGCACCCAGGTGCCTCTCACTTAAAATGTTTTAAGGGAACAGGGAATTTAAAGTTAAATATATGGGTCATATTTATTTGTATTGCATAGCACTGTGCGATGCTGGTTCACCTCTGTTTCATTGGCTATAGATAGTACTTATTTTCTGTATCAGTGGTTCTCAAATTATCCTCTATGTCACAGCCCCTTAATGGGCTTGGTCAAACAAAGATTGTTTTCCTATCAAACTGTGGTTGAATAGTTCTGCATTAGAGTCTAAGAAGTGCTATTCCTAATGAGTTCCCAAGTGATATTGATACTCCTAGTATATGGATTCCACATGGAGTAGCAACACCCTAACATCCTTTCCCCTCTTACCTATCCAGTAGCACTCACCATATTTCATTATGCCATATAGTCTGTGAACATACCTTTTACCCATCCTTCTACTCACATCAGCATCCATGCACCCTGTGGCTTTGTAAAGCCCTGGAGGGAAAGGTTGTGCCTGTTCCTCTTGGTATTTCCAAAGCACCTAGTTCAATAATTGGTTTGTTTAGTTGAAATGCATTGGATCTAGTGGAATTAACCATCTTCCTTCCTTTTTCTTCTCTTACTAAAAGCTCTGACAAGCACAAAATATTAAATCAAGAATGAAATAAAACAGGGATAAGAGTTGATCTGTTGATCAATCTTTTGATTTATTAATTACTGAGTAAATTGTATTGAGTTTTGTTCTGTTCCTTTTCAACCATTTAGCTCAATGTATATTTTTTTAGCACTTGAGGTACTGATGCTTAGGGTGATGAGTTAGCCCAGTTTCAGGTGATAAGTGTATAGCTAATTGGAATGCCAGGAAAACACTCCCAAGTACAATGAGGAAATGACAGCTAGGTTGTCATGGGAGCCCAGAGGTAGGAGACAAATGAGCCTCTAAAATGTGCTGATTAAAACCTTGCTCCTCAAAGTATCTTTCTCACACTAGCAGCAACAGCATTGCCTGGGAGCTTTTTACAAACGCAGAATCTCAGGCCAACACCTGAACTTATGAATTAGAATCTGCATTTTAAGAAGAATCCCAGGAAATTTATAAGCACATCAAAATTTGAGATGCACTAGATTGAAAGACAAGTGTAGAATCAGCTACAATATAAGCCTGGGGTTAATTCTGGGCTTCTTTCCTGCCTTCCCTAAGGGATGTCTGAGTGTCTGGTCTAAGACAAGTCAGATGGCAGAATAGACGCAGATGCCCCACACAGATGGAAATACATTTCACTGGGATAAGCAGACCATCGTAGAGCTTTGCCAACTGCAACAGCCTTGCTCACAACAGGAGCAAATCCCTGAAAGATTCATGGCTAGGGGAATTAAAAGAAAGAGAGACTTTCCACATGATGGTGATGCTATGGCTATCAACCAGCAGGATGCTGCTGCTCCTTGACAGCATGAAAGGAAGCCCAGCTCTACCAGCCTACCTGTCTGGGAGCCACCTGTCATGCATGAGTGGGAAGCAGATTTACTGCCAGGTATTAGGCCAAATTGCATCACCTCTCTCCAAAATCATGAAGATGAGATATGTCGAATATGGGACTGAAGTTGCAAGGATGATGCCATCATGAAACTGTCGCCCTAAGAAGAGTGGGACACATAAGGCAACTTCAGTAGGTGAAAATCCTTGTGATGCTGAAAAGTAGCAGTAACAGGGACTCTAACATGTAAAAGCTAATGTTGCTGATATAATACAATATTCTGAGTGTTGGTGGTTGAGAGAAGAGTCCTTTAGGTAAAGTACACATTTTCTAAGTTATAATGACTCTAGTCCTTAGATTCACTGAATGCGGACAACAGATACCAATCCAAACAAATAGTATTTATTATAAATGTACTATTTAAGAAAGTTTGAAAGGGGCAAATATTCTTTCCATCTCTAAGTCTTTAATGCTTTAAAATGTATATTTTCCATTTATTCAATCAGTTTTATCAATAAACATTAATTGAGAAATATATGATTACTAGTCTTGAGGCTGGGGAAATACATATGAACAGGCAAAATCCTTGACTCCAAGGCTCTGTAGTTGTTCAGTGAGAGTAACAGACACATTAACAGGCAGCACAGTGTCATCAGTGCTAATACAGAGATACAAATGCTGCTTCCTGGGTGCACAAGCATGGCAGAGTGTGATGATGGTGGTGGCGTCATTCACATGTATACACGTCAGCCACTGTGCTAAGTATCATCCATATTAGCCTTCCCATTTTGTAGGATAAAAGGAATAAAGCAGAGAAAATTTAGATAGTTTGTCCAAAGTCACACAGCTAGACTGGCAGAGATAGAAAAGCTTCAAAATAAAGGCAATTTTGTTTAAAAGTAATATACTGAGGCCCAGAAATATAAAATGAAATGAATAAAATTACATTAAAAGTAAACCTTTATTAAAGACCAACCATTACCTGGAACTGTGCTAGATGTAGGAAGGCATGAAAATGAGTAAGGCATTGTCTATCTCTTCAAGGATTCTATATCAGTAAGACTTATAAGCACGCACAGGAGTATGCTGTGATTCACTGTGCTGTTTGCTGCTGTAAGTATGTGGAAGGTACCGATGGAGGGAGAAGAAGAGAGTGACTAATTATATCTTGGGGTAAACAAGAAGACTTACAAGGAGGTGCTATGTCAGCTGAATTTTGATTTATGAACAGGAATTTGCCAGTTAACCAGCACTAATAGGCATTTCAGGCAAAGGAAACAACAGGTGAGAAGGACAGGGACATTGAAGAGCAATGTTGGAGAGCTTTCTTTACATGATTCAACTGAGCATCTACTCTACATAAGAAGCTACAGCACCTAACACAAGGGTTAGAACAGTGAGGAAATATAGCCCCTGGACTCTGCAATGAAGGTAGCCATTTTTCATCTTTATGCCTAGCAAAGGCACTGTAGCACAAGTCTAGTTAGAAACTTCACAAGGTTTATGTATACAATGGAATATTACTCAGCCATTAGAGACGACAAATACCCACCATTCGCTTTGACGTGGATGGAACTGGAGGGTATTATGCTGAGAGAAATAAGTCAATAGGAGAAGGACAAACATTATATGGTCTCATTCATTTGGGGAATATAAAAAAATAGTAACAGGGAATAAAGGGGAATGGAGAAAAAATGAGTGGGAAATATCAGAAAGGGAGACAGAACATGAGAGACTCCTAACTCTGGGAAACGAACTAGGGGTAGGGGAAGGGGGTGTGTGCGGGGGGTGGGGGTGACTGGGTGACGGGCACTGAGGGGGGCACTTGATGGGATGAGCACTGGGTGTTTTTCTATAAGTTGGCAAATTGAACACCAATAAAAAATAAATTTACAAAAAAAAAAAGAAAGAAACTTCACAAGGAGTACAACTCTTCATCTCTTAAAACCCCTGATCTCCCAAAAAACAGTAGTAAAATATTAAGAAAAGATAAAACATATAGAAGAATAGAGAGAACAAAGGAGAGCATTTCAGTGAACGTAGAAGTATAGTAATAATTTGAAGATGGGGAATTAATTGTACAAGGAGTGATGACTGTGTAGAGTGAAGAAAAGTACAGCCTTCTGCCTTGCATGGAACCCAGGTAACAAGGAGTTCAATGTAGGAGAGTTCAGTGATGAGAGCTTTCCAATTAATCTAAATGAAATATCTTAATTAGGCATCATGCAGCAGGCACTTAATGAAGTAGTAAAATATGTCCTCAACACTCTACCTTAATTGCTATAAGATTCCTCCTATATTACAACAATTATTAGAGGCTGAAGCTTTAAAATCAAAACAAATTCCCAGTAAGGAAGAAGTAACTGATCTGCTTTCTCTTTATGATAAATAAAAATCATCTTTACCTATTATTTGGGCTACCAGGAAGGTCAGAATCAAATTTACAGAGGAACTCTAGCAACTTATAAGTTTCTAAGACCACAGTGAACATATTTTTTCTAGTTGAGTGTATTTCTGTCTCTTGGTTTTGATTTTTATTCATATTTTAGTAGCATGTTATGATGTTATATATTTAGTGGAATAAAGCAATTAAAAATATATAAAAGTGGATGTTTATTGTAACTGAATTTAGGTGAAGGAGACAAAACAAAGGTATTTAAATATAATGGATATGCACAATTTAAAAATGGTAGAAATATGCTAAAACAAGGAAGTAGGTGTTAATGGTAGAAAAGTAATCTAGGGATGCCTGGGTGGCTCAGTGGTTGAGCATCTGCCTTCAGCTCAGGGTGTGATCCCAGGGTCCTGGGATCAAGTCATGCATCAGGCTCCCCGCAGAGAGCCTGCTTCTCCTTCTGTATATGTCTCTGCCTTCTCTGTGTCTCTCATGAATAAACAAAATCTTTTTTTTTTTTAAAAAGAAAAAGAATCTAAAACAAAAATAGGAAATATGCTTTAAAAATATACATAAAAGTGATTGTATAATTCTAGGGAGCATAAAAGTTATCACGAATAAAATTGTAGAAATAGTCATTTTTATGTGCTTCTGGAAAGTTTACTTATAAACACTTATCATCTAATCATGTGTTTACTTATTCAGCAACTATTCAATGAACCCTTTAAATGTGCCAGTCCAGTTACTAAGTGTTTTGAAAAGACAAAGAAAGCAATTGATCTGCCTTTGCAGGCAAATCACCAATACATAAGTAAAGCAAGAAAATGATAACAGCCTGTGGCAGATGATAGTAGAAAGAAAATAAAATTGCTGCTTAACAAATAATCCCAAAACTATTTAAGACAACTAGCAAGGATTAAGTTTACTATTCTGGAGTGTGTCAACTTGTGCGGGACTCTGCTAGGTAATTCTGCATATCTGGGTGAGGCTCTGCTGATCTTGCCAGGTCTTACTCATGCTTTTTCAGACGGATCAGTTTAGGGTTGATGAGTCTAAAATGGCTCCGCTGGGATGGCTAATCTCTGTTCCACATGGTTTTTCACCCTCCAGCTACCTTGGGATTATTCACTTAATGATGGTGCACAAAAGGAGGATGGAAGTACACAATGCCTCTTGAGGCAAAGGCTTGAAATCCCAAAATTCCAACCCCTGATAGAAGGAGTTACTAAGAATAGAAGCCATTTCTGCAGTTTAACACATTGGGACAGAACACCCAGGACTAAATGCTGAAATAAATACTGCAGTGTTTGGAGTTTCGTCGCATAAAAAGCCAGCAAGGAAACCAGCAGAGTTGGAGAGCAAGAGACAAAATTTTTGCCAAATCACTTGTATTGAAACTGAATTAGTTATATTAGTTATGTTCTTGTAGTTTGCACTACTTATCATAATGGAATCCCTATGGGAATTCAAGGGGAAAGGAAATGTTCAGGAGTGTCCAGAAGGGGAAAAAAAAGTAAATTTAATTTAATTTTAATTTCTTGTCTATGGATCTTACTCAAAAACTTAATAATAAAATATATTAGACTGCATCCAAAAGTTGCAATCTGTCATTCCCTTAATATATATGATAGATGTGTATATTTATATATGCATATATGTATTTCTATATGTACATACATATCCCTTTTATTGTACATAATCCATCTAGGGAAAATGTACAGTTACTTTATTTTAGCCTTTAGCCCATTTTTCCCACTTTCCATTGTGATCTGTCAATGATGATGTGACCTACTGCAGATTGCTCTCAGAAGTTTGATCACCAGTATTACTCAAGCGTTGCGAACAAGCCAGGAATGATGTGCTCTGTGGTGTTAGACATCCAGTATTATAATAGATAGCTCTATGCTCTAAAGGAGAAAGAAACATTTCAATCCAACAGAAATGGAAGGACCCAAACCTTGCCTATTTCCACAGATGAACAGAGGTTGCTTTCTAGCTCTAATGAGAAGGCAAATTTTGAAATGGAATTAAGAAGCTGACATACACACCTGAGTCAGACTTACCCATGCTTCAGTGGTTTAACCATAATAGAGGTCATGTTTCCTGTATTGCCTATTCACACCACCTGGACTCCATTGTTATAAACAGTTTGTGTCAGAAAGGAGGAAACAAATACATAGGACTGAACTCAGTGACCCCAAACAGCTCCTCCTTCTCAAAAATGAAGATGTAGATTAACTGTTTATTTATAGCTCATCTCTTGTCACACTGAAACAGTAATGGCAGGTCCATTTATCTGACCATTTATTTCTCTGAGATTATGTCCAAAGCGTCAAAGCTTCCCAATGAAATATAAATGTTACGGATTTTCATGAAGATACAAATAATTGGGTAATTCAGCACTTCCCAAAGTGTTCCGGTAATAAAAAACAAACAGACAAACAACAACAACAACAACAAAAAACCCACCAAAGTTTCTATCACTACCTAAGAAATCTTGCATAGCACATAACAGCATAGTAACTTTTGGGAAATTTCTTATTAAATAAATATGATTAAATATATGCTCCAGAATTTTATTGAACATGGAACTCTATTATTTCCATAAAATATCAGTTTAAAGTTTATATTGTTCTGTGTTCTACAGAGTATAGTTTGGGAAACTGTGCTCTTTTTTTTTCTTCTTCCTTTCCCTGAACATAGCATGAGCCTCTATGGAAGAGGGCCAAGTCATAAAAGAATTACTGGGCATGGGTGCACATCTCCATACCATCTGCTCAAGCAGAAGTAGCTCCCAGATCCACATGGGTTTAAATGGTTCAAGAAGAAAACCACAGAAAACCAGGATACAGGGGACATAGGATCTTATGCAAAGAGAGCTAGTGGAAATTATGATAGTATAGAGGAAAGCGAGGTAGTGTTTTAAAATCCTGAGAAGTAACACCATAGAGTAGCAGCGTTGTCTAGGGTCTCAGAGCACGGCCTTTCTGGGTCTATCTCAAAAGTTAGAGACATTTCTCTGACACCTAGTGGCTGTGTGACCTCTGCCAAGTTATTCAATTCCTTTGGGCCTTAGTTTCTTTATTAAAAAAAAAAAAAGTATGGACCTGATACTCAAAAGATTAAATTGTGAAAATAATATCTGGCACATAATAAGCACTCAATGAATATTAGCTATTATTAGAGAAAAAATGGCATGGTCATAATCAGTGTTTCACATTGAGGCTTTTTGTCTCAGGTTTATTGACAATGATCAATGGAAAGGAATTAAAGATCATCTAGCTAACTCCCATTATTTTATCCATACATAAACTGAGGCCTAGAAGTGATTGAGCTGGAGGGTTACGTCTCATACACTTAGTCTCCCACTCATGGGACTGTAAGAATTTAAATGACACAAAAGAAATTCTCATGGGTAACATAAACTTACATGTTCCTTTCTGAGCACATATGGACTTTCTTCTTTAATTCTCAAAATATCTTACATGTCCTTAAATATACTTTTGAAGTTAAACATTTCAGTTTTATTTCTGAGTTTTTTTTTTTTTTTGATAATGCTTTTAGCATTTTGCCCTTTAACTTGAACTGGGTGTTAATATACATAGAATATGCCTTATATTTGTAAGGGAGATTCTACTCTCATTGCCATAGATTTTTCATTGGGAATGAGATCTAAATATTTTAGCCTATATTAGACTGGATCATTTGGATCTGTCGTCTGCTTTCCATAACTCTTACCTGTTTTCTAATTCTTATTTTTTAGCTTTCTCCAGCAAATTCTAGGATACTGCCCCTGTTTGTCTTCTATTCTATTCTAGTGATATGATTCTCTGCAGTATCAAGTCTACTGCTGAATCCAAAGCTTTGCTTAAAATTCAGCTCTCAGATTTTTCTTTTACTATATACATTTCTAACGACAGATTATTTTTAACTATCTGCACTGGCTTTAGAAATACATGAGTCTTTTCTCTTTAACTACGTTCTGAGAATAAAATTAAAAGTCCTCAAAGAAAGTTGTCAGCCCCTCTTTTTTTTCTGTAACTCTTTGGTTAAATTGTTGCTATTCATTCCTAGTTTTATTTGCTTTATGACAGAGAAAATGTCCTTCACACTTTTAGTTATTGGACTTTATTGAGATTTTCCTGTATTCTTGCATACAATTGATTTGTGTTATGTTCCAAGAAAATTTCAAAATAACTTTTCACTGTGCATGTGGAAAATGCTATTTAACCATTGTATGAGTATTATGTAAGGTATGTTATGCCTTATTATAAAAATCTCTATATTTACTTAATTTAAATTTTTTGAAGGACTGAGATTTATGTTAAAAGCTGCAATTTTTATTTTTATTTTTTTAAGGATTTTATTTATTTATTCATGAGAGTCAGAGAGAGAGGCAGACACAAAGGCAGAGGGAGAAGCAGGCTCCATTCAGGAAGTCCGATGTGGGACTCTGGGATCATGCCCTAAGCCAAAGGCAGATGCTCAACCACTGAGCCACCCAGGCATCCCAAAAGCTACAATTTTTATAAATGTGTCCACTTTTTTGCATATTTCTGTTTTTGTCTTATATATTGTTCTCAGCCATATAATCATTATGCATTCTCTCTTTTATCAAAGTAAATAATTAGTCTTATTTCTCATACTATATTTATTCAAAATTTATTTTTTCTGGTGCTAGTGTTGAAACCACTTCCTTATCAATATTTTCTAATTTGGGGGCCCCTGGGTTGCTCAGTGCTTGAGCATCTACCTTCAGCTCAGGTTGGGATCCCGGGGTCCTGGGATCGAGTCCTACATCGGGCTCCCCACAGGGAGCCTATTTCTTCCTCTGACTATGTCTCCGCCTCTCTCAATGTCTTTCATGAATAAATAAATAAAATCTTTAAAAATTTCTATTTCTTTCTTTCTTTCTTTCTTTCTTTCTTTCTTTCTTTGTTTCTTTCTTTTCTTTCTTCTTTCTTTCTTCTTTCTTCATTATTTTAGTTCTTTTTTTTTTCTTTTCTTTTCTTTTATAGAGAGAGACAAGGAGGGAGAGGGCAGGAGGGACAGGGATAGAGAGAGAATCTCAAGCAGGCTCCATGCCCAGCACAGAGCCCCATGCAGGGCTGAATCTCAGGACCCTGAGATCATGATCTGAGCTGAAATCAAGAGTTTGATGCTTAACAGACTGAGCCACCCAGGCATCCCTCTAATTCTTTAAACGCTGAGAGTTAGATGTGTCCTCTGAAGCAATACATGGTATCTGATGAAGCAAAATCATGTAGAGCTGAGGAAGTTTCTGTTACTGACTGGTGCCTTACTTTCTCCTTTGCTCTGCTCTACTCACTACTTGATTTGTGTGTGTGTGTGTGTGTGTGTGTGTGTGTGAACTACACCTGTTGTGTATCGCTTCTTAATAAGTTACACAGTGATCTAATTATTATGATTTTTTAAATATTTTATTTATTTATTCATGAGACACACAGAGAGAGAGAGAGAGAGGCAGAGACACAGAGGAGAAGCAGGCTCCATGCAGGAACCCCGACGTGGGACTCGATCCTGGGACTCCAGGATCATGCCTTGGGCCCAAGGCAGGCGCCAAACTGCTGAGCCACCCAGGGATCCCCCACAGTGATCTAATTAATTAGTGAAGAAATGTTTCCTTTCTAGTAAGTCTTAAGATACTAGACTTGAAAAGTTGGTCTACCTAAAAAGTACCTTGTAACACGGGTATTGGTATAAATATAAGGAATTAACATATCAATCTTTTTATGAAATGAGCTAGAGACCATTGGATATGCAGGAAAAAGTGCAGAGTGACTCTTTACAAATTTCTCCTGTGTGTCTGAGACTTAGTTACTTCATTTATAAAATGGAGTCATCGGTCTTTCCTAATCATAAAGCTTTCCTTCTCACTAAGAAGTTTTATAACTGTAACTAAAAATAAGACAGATCCAAGTACTTATTTAGAACATAGGCATTTAGGAGAAGATGCACAAATTTTCTGAAACACAGTTTAGAATATAGTGTGTCTTATGAACAAAAGAGGTGATAAATGATTTGAATAAGTGAAGATATGCTATTGAACTATTTTTTTTCCTGTGGATTTGGTTGTTGTGTTTTGGTTTTTATGCATATAAAAGTTTAATTTGGTGAGTTCAATTGCTAAAGACATTTCTTTCACAGAAAATATGCATTTCTAAGCTGTAGCTGGGGGCTCACACATTTATCCATTTAGTCATTCAATATTAAGTGACCACCAACTCTAAGGAAAAGTGCAAGGTAGGCTAGGCACTGTGCATTGATAATTATAAAATGAATGGTACATCAAACCCTGGAGACATTTGCTTGATAACTATCACTGTGATTTGATGACTCTGGGAGCCAAATAAAAGGGAGGCTTTGATTTTAGCACTAAAATAATATGTAGTAATAACCAGCAGGTGTTTTATTGAATGCTAGTTTTTATAGGGCATCATTAATGTTATGTCAAGAATTTATTACATACATATGTATGTGTATATTTAATATAATAATGTTCATATTAAATGCTAAGAGAAATATTTGCCATACTTGCCAAAGAAATTCTTCTACTTTTGTGTTTGCTCATTTATTAGGACATCATGATGGATGCATGTTCCATGGAAAATCTTTGGGATAGGGTTGGTTGGAGAATAAATATAGGTGCAGATAGACTGAACACCCTGTGTAGCACTCTGGCCAAATCCTGAAGAGTCTTTTTTATTTAAATAAACAAACAAGCAAGATCAAGAAGCAACTGATGAAGGTAAGTGGAAATGACTTTTGAATTATTCATTCTTTCAACAATTTATTCCATGATTCCTATAGCTGTAACTACATGTTTAATGAGGACATAGAATCAGTCTCAGAGAATTCAATGCAAAGTTTCCTCTCTGAGTGCATCACCAATAATTTTGTAGGAAATCAAGTGAATATCACATTTGCTATATCTGCAAAACAGGCTAGTTATAAATCCAAAAGATATCTACTGTATGATGTTTCACAGCAGTTCTCAGAATAACTGAATAAAGTCAGAAAGAATCTGAACTGAGAAGACAGAGTTATCTGAAAAATCTTCAGATTCTGGAGGAAAGTTCTCTTGGCTTTGGTCTTTTTTTGTTTTCCTATGCGATGCCAATTCCTAGATGTGGCATTGGCTCATGTACTACATATAGCTCTATTTTGCAGCTGCAAAGTAAATGAGGGGCCAGGAGGGGGAGCAGAAGTTAAGATCTTGCAGCCAGACCACCCTAAAATTGATGATAAAATGATTAATGCTGATGACATATGGAGAAGTAAACAAGGCCAGACAGAGAACGCTGCCAGCGGGTACCCAAGGATAAAGAGTGAGGACTTCCAGAATGAATTATAGGACAATAACTGAGAAAAATCCACATGTGCAATTTATTAAAATGGGGGAACTGTAGTAAAAGATAAACTATTTCTCAAATATAAATGGAAGTGGTGGGTACATATGTTCTAGCCAGACAATGATGCTTCCTTGTGTCACTATTATGAGAAAAGAATGAGGCTTGGCAAGTTTGTGTGTTGATTATCCATGGGATTCACAAAAATAGACTACAGCTTTCAAGTAAATAGCTATCCTATGGTAAAATACACAGTGATGGTTTTGTGTGTTTTTCTTTTTCTTTTCTTTTCTTTTTCTTTTATCCCCCCAGGAAGCACAGGACAGACCTAGGTAGCAGTATGGTTGAAAATTAGATAGTTTAAACTTCCTCTATGTTTTCAGTTCTACAAAGAATAAGGCATGGAGTATTCCACATGATGGTTTTAAATTTTCCACATCCTGGTCTTGATATACCCTCATATGGAAAATACTAAGAGAAAAAGCCCTAGGGATGAATAAAGGATGAGCCAGATGATAACAATTGTTAGATATTGATTTTTTTCTTGTCTAAGGTTACATGCCCTCATGCTTAGTGTCCATTACAAATATACTTTGGTTCTTTAAAAAGTGAGTCATATTGCTATCTGAGTATGCCATTCTTTCACAAATATATTGTAAATATGTTGATTTATGAACAAGTCAATGCATTTTATATTGTCATGCAAGGGTGCTTATGGCCTTAGTGCTATACAGACCTCTTTTCAGAAAGACTGAGGAGTCTTTTCAGAAAGACTGAGGAATTTTAAAAACTCCTCTGCAAAAGTTATAATTATCAAACTGTCTTTTGTCCTTCCACTAACCTATGTTAGTTTATGACACATCCATGTCACTCAAGAATATTGACTTTGTTTACTCTTCTCTGTCTCCCTATCTCAGAGAACAAAAAAATAAACAAATGAAAATGAAAAATATATCCCACTGAGACAAGAATTATGACTATCATGTCAACTTTTGCATGATCTTTTGGAATTGTGGTTGTGATGTCAGGTGTTTATACGTCTTTGCATCCTCAGCTAGTCAATGATATTAGAGAAAACACAAGTCTCAACTATTGTTTTCCATGCCTCCTCACACCTTCTCCCACTGACCACGACTGTGTTGCTCTGTATGTCATGCATTCTATGCTCAGAAAACCCATTGGTCTTGACTGCAAGATAGTATGGTGTTTGTTTTCAAAAACTTGAAAAATACGGTGGAGTTAAAAGAGGCATACATTTTTCCCAGTTCTCTCTCTTACTGGGTTTATGACTTACACAGAGTCTAAGATTCCTATTTGTGATGGGAGGTTAACCTTGTTATGACTACTTTCTCTAAAGAGCTTTCTGAAAATGAATAAGTATAGCGGGCAGCCCGGGTGGCTCAGCGGTTTAGTGCCGCCTTCAGCCCAGGGTGTGATCCTGGAGTTCTGGGCTCAATCCCGCATTGGGCTCCCTGCATGGAGCCTGCTTCTCCCTCTGCCTGTGTCTCTGCCTCTCTGTGTGTGTGTCTCTCATGAATAAATAAATAAAACCTTTCAAAAAAAGAAAAGAAAGAAGTATAGCATTTACATGTATGGCTCCGAGGCCTGGCACAGAGTAATTTGTTAGTAGCTGCAGTCTAACCTCACATCTATAGAAAAATTTAGTATCCCTAGCCAACATGGTTATTCTTTAAAATATCTTTATTTCATTATGGAAGTGGCAAAATCATGTCATAGGAAAACAGGCAAGTGGAAAATAGTACAAAAATAGCTTCCTGTTATGTATTCTATAACACATAATAAAGTTTAGGGCATTTTTTCTGTTCTTTCTTTGTTGATGACATGATGTTTCACTTTATCTTGTTAATCATTCTGTACCCGCAATTTGGCACATTTCTTTTTTTCATATTGCTTCATAATTATGCAATTCTAATAGCCACAGAAAACTTCATATCAGAGAAACATTTAATTTTTTGAAAAAAATCTATCTTTAAAAATTTATCTAAAACAAATGCACTTACAACAATTACTCTTTGTATGTCTATTAAAAATGAGTTTATTGATGTGCACTGTGAATGGATTTATTATATGACCGTCCTTGCCACACAACTTTTCTTTTTTAGTTTATCCTTTCAGCATGAGGCAATTTTTCAATTACCTAGTGTCCAAAATGTATTCTGTTTTAAATATCTTTTAGATAGAATAAATATAGTACACACAAAAAGAAGATACCACAAAGAACTGGACACACTAACAAATGCACTATATGTGGAAATGATGGATTTTACCAGAAGTAAATTACTTATCTGCCAGGATCTCTAAAAATATTAACCAAGCAAAAGCAGTTGCTGAGAACAAAGAACATTTTTCGCCAGATTTTTTTCTTTATAAAATGTTTTGAGAAATTTGTTGATCAAAGGAATTTCTATTTCTTTTCTCATTCTTTTAAACATTATCCATGGAAGGAATTCGTCTGAGGTCCATGAGCCATGCTTGGGCTTCATGGATGACATTGGGGGTTCTGAATGTTGCTTAAATTTGTGTGCCAAATCTAGGGGATTTGTACCTTTGTAAATTGGTCTTGGGAAAGGGAAATTACTTTTGTCATAGGATCTAGTGCTGAACTTGGTGATATCTCAGGTTCCTTCCAACTATGAAGGGATGTAACCTTTATGGTATGCTGGCTCACTCTTGTGTTTGAAAAGGTGTGCTCCCATACTGAGACTAGTCCTACTCTCCTACCTCTGCAGGTAAAGAATTGAGGAGGCTGCAGGGAAATGAGTATAGAATTGACAGCCAGTGGTATTTCCCTGGTATCATGAAGAAATAGGTTTGTGTAGATTGCTAGAAAACAAGCAAACAAACAAACAACCCCAAACCAATTCCTCCCCCAGTGGCAGAATGCCCAGGCCACATATTGTTCCTTTTCCCCTTCCTCAGACTAAAAATGTATTCCTGTTTGAGGGGTTTACAACTTTTGAAAAGGAAGGAATGTGACTAGTTTTTCCAAAATATCATCTCTTCTTTATACCTAGCAAAGAGCCTGCAAACATTCTATCACCCAGAGAAGTGAGCCCAAATCAAAAAATTATAAATATTCCTCATTTCTTTTCTTCTCTTTTTTAACATATCTGTGCATGTGCTTAAAATAATAGGAATTATTTTGTGCCTTGTGGATTTTATAATATAAAAAAATAGTTAAATTGTGAAGACAGTCACAGAAAGGACATTTCCTAAAAAAGAAGTTGTGCTGTATTTCTGGAACATACAATCAGACCCAGAGATCATCATTTTTTACTTTAGGGCTGAAAATTTCCAAACTTGTGCAAAATCAAACTAAACATGTATGTGCCAAAGTGGGTGCCAGGCAAAGAGGATTACTTACATTATTTCACTTAATCCTCACAGCAAATTGAGGAGGTTGCTATTTTGAACCTCATTTTATAAGAAGCAAGCCTAGAGATAGTAGGTAACTTGCCAGAAACTTGCTCAAAGCTAATGCATAGCAAAGCTGAGAGTTATGTCCAGGTGTTTCTGATTTCATCATCTTTACTCTTTTTAGATCTTTTACCTTAGAGAGACTAGAGATCCCTTTAAGATCACATGTCAGAAAATGCATATGGGTGTATGCTTTCACAGGGAATAAAAATGACATAGAATGGGTTTTTTTTCTAGTTTTAGTCAAGGCTGGAAAAATACTGCTGATTAATCCAGATGGGGTTGGAGAGCAGAAGCCATTACCTTGAAGGTCTGCAAGATAATGGTTTCACTACCTGACTGGGGATCCTGGAATTTGCAAATGATTACTCTAAGAGAATCACATCATCAATGTTTGAGTCATGTTTATTCTCTTGACAAAATGGATCTACTTAGATATAAGGATTATTGCTTTAAATTTGGACTTAGCAGTGCTTTCATTTATATAAAACATCCCTCCAAAGTGATAACTCATTCGCTCATTTACTCTTAATGATTCTTCTATAAATTTGTTTATGGGTGATTTCAGCTATGGGGTGTCAACTAGGGCATGGAGATTTAATGAACACTGTTATGCCAAATCCTCCATTACAACGGGCAAATGAGGCACTTTGTCCAAGACAGTTTACTAAGTGTGCTCAGGATAATGAGCTCTGCATTGTAACAAAGTGAGCATGTGTCTCCTGTTTGGTTTAGAAAAGAGCTGTATCAAAGTTGATGGCTGACCACAGTAGCTTTTACGGTGGTGCTGTTGATGCTGTAAATGATGAGTTTTCAGAACAGCCTGGCCCCAGACTCACCTTTATTTATGCTAAATTAAGAGGTCTTGCCCTTATTCTTGTGAAGCATTGGGGAAACAGAAGAGATACATATTTTCTTATTCTCTTCCTTCTTTCTTCTCTCATTTTAGCCTCCTTCCCTCCCTCCTTCCCTCTCCCTTCTCTTCCTTCCTTCCTTCCTTCCTTGATTCCTTCTTTCCTTTGTCTTAAACAAATATACTTATGTTAGAGACAAGTTTGGAAAGGAAATGGTCTAATATAGGGACTAGCACTCCTTTTCTGTAAAAGGTCAGACAGCAATTGTTTGTTGTGGGCCATATGGTCTCTGTCTAAAACATTCAATTCTGTTGTTGTAGCAGCACAAAAGCGCTATAGATAGTACTTGAACAAATAAGCATGACTGTGTTCTAATAAAACATTATTTATTGACACTGAAATTTGAATTTCATATAACTTTCAACATCAAGAAATAGTCTCTGTTAGATTTTTTCAACAATTTAAAAATGTAAAATTTCATAGCTCATGGGCCTTACAAAAATAGGCACTAGTAGAAGTCTGTGTCAAAGGCTAGTTCAGCCTGATGTGTATCTGACTGCACATGTTTGTAAGTTTGGCAGTCAGTATTAACCTCAAAGACATTGCTTCTGCCCAAAGATCTCCTTTCCAATTTCTATCCCATGCTTAAAATTTCCAGAACTATCTTTCTCACTATCTAGACTGTTTTGTTTTTTAAGACTAAACTCGTATGAATCTTCTTTTATGAAATCTCTTACCTTCTACATTAGCCTGCTAGGGCCACCATAACAAAATACCACAGACAAGGTGGCTTAAATAACAAAAATTTATTCCTCATAGTTCTGTAGGCTGGAATTCCAAAATCAAGGTGTTGGCAGGGTGGTTTCTCCAGAAGCCTCTCTCTTTGGCTTGTAGATAGCCACCTATTCATTCTGTCCTCACGTGGCCTTTTCTCTGGTGTCTTATCTTCTTATAATTATACTAGTCTTATTGGTTGAGAAACTTCCCTATTAAGTTCACTGAACCTTAATTTCCTCTGTAAAGGTCTCACCTCCAAATGTAGTCACATTCAACATACAAATTTGGAGGGCAGACACAATTCAGTCCATAACATTCTCAATCAGATGTGCAAAACTTAAGAATAAAAAACAGTAATCAAGGTAAATAATATTTTCATGCAATATTAAAAAAATCAATGCAAAAGAATCAATGATAAAAATAATCAAAATTTTAAATAGGTTCTGTAGTACTGATATCTTCCTTTTTTCTCAGGCTTTGCAATGGCTTAATGTGATATTGACTTCCTCCTTACTCCTTCAGCCTATCCTTTTTGGTCCCTTTTAAACTGATAATGCATAGCTTCCCCTTCCCTGATTGTGAATTTTTTGAAAGCAGGCCTTATATTTTATGACTATTCATCTCCCCAGTTTCTAGTCACCACCTGGCACAAAGTAGGCGCACAGTAACTATTTCCTTGCTCAAATGCAGTCACTGCATGCTTTTAAAATGTATGCCCTCAGAGGAGCGTCATGGGGGTTAATGAGGCATTTGAATATTTGGAGCACTTTTAAAATCAGAAATGTGTAGATTAATGAGTTACAATGAACTTTCTCATTATAAGAATCATAAATTATAAGAATCACAAAAATGATGAGAAAGTTTTGAGAAAGGCAAATATATGTGGAAATCTTGAAGAAAATGGAAGGAGGTGCTTGCAATGTAGTAAATGATGGGATGGGGCCTAATGCAAGGTGGGAAGAAAAGCATAATATTTCTGTGTAGTAAGCTGTACAGGAGGTTTGTCATTGTGGGATACCTCCTTAAACACACACCTCTAATTTGAAATTTATAATTGAGAAACAAAGGAGCAGAGAAGTTAAGTGACTTATAGCCCATAGCCAGTGAATAGATTAGAGAGGATTTGAATCACTCTGAATCCCATAAGAGCTACTTCCATAAAACTGTATTTGGGTGCACATTAAGGAATAGACATTATTCTTCTCTTAAGGGATTTACATTTACATAAAAGAATAACAAAGAGCAGTGTAAATCATTAATGGCTTCAGGGTTCTGGAACAACATTCTACTCTTTCAAATTTTTCTTCTCAGATAGATAGTTAGAAGCTTGAGAATAAATGCTCTTTTATTCAGCCATATATTTACCATCATGCCATGGATTATGATGAATGAATGTCTGATGATGTCATTGCAATAATACATAAGTTAGAGGAGACAGTGTTTCTCAGATTAGGAGGAAAGTTTCCCAGGTTAGCAGTGTCCTCGCTCTGTGGGTACACTCAGCCACAGAGCTCCATGAAGGACATCCAATTGTCCTTATGGTTCCTTAAGGAATTTATGGCTTCTTCCTCCTCAGGTATGACAATATTATTGTGATTGCTTCTTTGGCATCCATTCACTAGAGAACTGATTCTTGGTCTTTTACTATCCTGGATTTATCTTTTAGGAACATTCTCTTATTTTCTGTTATTTCCAGCCTCCCTGGTATCTTACCACCACTACTATTCAAGGTACTAAATTTCATTGCTCTTTGCTTCCTGTCCTGCAGCAGGAATCTTCCCTGTCTTACCAGGGAAGTGTTTACATTTGCTGGCATATGTTACCATGTCCACTGCTTGCTTCTGAGACTACATTCTTACAACTACTGATTACTCTTCCATATTATGAGTAGGATAATAAGACAGAGGAAGATGTGGGAGATCTGAGGGCATCTGCTGTTGTGACTTTGAGGATTGTGTGATTGCCCAGTAATCATCATACCCTTACTGGGGTTGCATGTTTCAATGGTCAATATGTTCCCCAGAGATTCAGAACCCAGTGAGAATTAAAGACTTCCCCATGTAACGTCTAATAGTGGCAGCAGAAAAACTGTGGGGAAAAGTTATACCCATAATGTGGGTAAATGCTGAGAAAGAGGAAATTGAATTAAAGATGTAAACTTTGGGACCCCAACCTCCTTTCTGCCTGTAAGGATAGAGGAAGCTGGAATATGGAGGCAAGGGACACTGGTCTTAGCACCGAGAGACTGAAGACATCACGGCTAGGTCACTCACTATTTATGTAACCATAAAGTTACTTGTTTTTTATTTGCCAATATGTAGGAGATAATAACATCCTCATCTTAAAATTCTTGAGGGTATTAAAAGATGCAATGAAGTGTAAGAAGCAGAGTCAGCCATCTTGCTTTGGCACTGTAATTCATTTTATACTTAAAAGTTATATATACATATTTTTAAAATGTATAAATTTTAGGTCCAGCAAAATCTGGATTCATGGTTGTTTCAATATTTCTTCTCTTAAAATACATTTAATATCAGATACTAGGAGTATACGAGGTCTTAGGGCACACATACTTACTTTTTTTAACCAATTCTAACATAACATAAACACACACACATAAACATAAAAGCACAAACTCTAAAGGAAAGAAAACATTGATATAGGAATTTCACATCATAACAGACATTATATCTATTTATTTCAATTACATCACAACCTGTGTGTATGCATACATAAAACATACTGTATATAGTTGTTGACATAGCCTATTTACATTTCAGCTTTCACTGTGATCTCCCTGAATGGAATAGCTGGAAATAGGCCTGGAACACAAAAGAAGAAGTTAGCTTTATATGAAAGTAGACTCTTCCTTTATTTTAATAATGAATTGGAAACATGTCTAACATTTACTAAGCACTTACCATTTGACAGGGATTGTTCTAGGTACTTGAACAATGTTAACTTACTTAATCTGCAGGAGTACTTTGAGAGATAGTTTCTATCACTGTTTTGAATATAATGAGGGAAAAATAAAGGTGCAGAATATGTAAGCCACTCCTCTGTACTCACAGAGCTCTCCAGTAGAGGAGCTAGGGCTTAAAGCCAAGTTGTCCTACTACAGAGGCCACACTCTCAGCCACCATGATAAACAGGCCACTTTACATAAAAAGAAGACATGTTATGAGGGTAAAGATGAAGAAGATTAATAAATTTAGGGGTGGTAGGAGATAACACTTCTATTGTATGAATTTAACTTTTTAAGTAATAAATAATGTGGCTTTTGAATGAACTCTAATGCCAGATTGATGGTTAAAAGTGCATTGAGGCAAGGAAAAGATATAAAGTAGTTATCTTAGAGGAACATAAAGTGAATTTACTAGAGAAAATAGTAGGATTTTTGGATAGTGCTAGTTTGAGGGCTATAAACATAAAATAGAATGATCAGTCAGCATCATTTGGGGATTTTCCCCTAGCAACCTTCAGCTGCTTGACTGTTTATCCTAGGCAAGTGTATTTGTTAGGGATCTCCAGACAAACAGTACAACAGATATATATTATATGGAGATTCATTATAGGAATTGGCTCACATGATTATGGAGGCCAAGAAGTCCCATGATCTGCCATCTGCAAGCTAGAGAACCAGGAAAACTGGTGGTATAATTTCAACCCAAGTACGAACACCTGTAAATCTAGAAGACTGATGGTATAAATCTTCATCTGAGAACCAGGAATGCCAATGTTGGAGGTGCCAAAAGATGAATGTCTCAACTCCAGCAGAAGGGGTGATTTTATTCTTCCTCTGCCATTTTGTTCCATTTAGGCCATTAAGAGATTTGGATGACCACTAACCACTATCAGTGAGAAAGATCTTTACTTAATCCACTAACTCAAATGCTAATCTGTTCTGGGGACACCCTCACAGACACACTCAGAAATAATGTTTTAGCAGAAATCTGGGTATCACTTAGCCAAGTCAAACTGATATATAAAATTAAACATCATAGCAGGCATTTACATTTTATTCCTAATTAGTTACTGCCTGATAATTATGTCAGAATAGAGACAAGAGGTGGAATTATGTGTATGTTCAAGGTACTGGTTATAATTTTTTTTAAGATTTATTTATTCATGGGAGACACACACACACACACACACACACAGAGAGAGAGAGAGAGGCAGAGACACAGGCAGAGGGAAAAGCAGGCTCCATGCAGGGAGCCCGATGTGGACTCCATCCTGGGACTCCAGGATCACGCCCTGGGCCAAAGGTGGGCCCTCAACTGCTGAGCCACCCGGGCTACCCTATAGTTTTTAACCATAAACTCTGCACTAGGCAAAGAGTGATGTGAGGGCAAGCCAGGGTGTGAATAGTTTTAATGAGGATAAAGAATTGTTAGAATAGGGATCCCAAGTAACTAAGCTGGCTAACACAGAAAGAATGATCTGAAATTAGAATTCTAGATTCCAAGGCTTTGAAAGAGGTGATGCTGTGGTTGATAACAATATCTAGGTATGGGATATTAGTGTGAGTGACTAGGAATTTCCAAAGAAAAACATTGCTTAAGAGATCAAGGAACTGAAAAGCTAGGCCTTCTGCAGTGAGAAAACAGTGGAAGGAGGAGTTGGTGGTGAGGAATTTCCTGGGCCAGTTTGTAATTCTATCAAAGAATTGAAGGAAAGTGATGAGAGAGTGGTGAATGATAGTAAATCAGTTGTCAGAATGACATGTGTTTCAAAGGATATGAAGTTTTGATGGAAGAAGGTAGAACAATGATCTAGAGTAGAGGGATATTACCAGAAAAGAGGGGTGTGGGGAGTTGGGCAAAATGAGTGAGGGACAGAGGGAGATTCAGGCTTCCAATTATGGGATGAGTAAATCACAGGAATAAAAAGCACAACATAAGGAATACAGTCAGTGACATTGTAATAGTGATGTAAGTTGACAGTTGCTACCATTAAGGTGAACATAGCATAATGTATAAACTCATCTAATTGCTAAGTTGTACACCTGAAACTAATATAACATTGTGGGTAAACTATATTCAAATACAAAATTTTAAAAATAAAAAAAAAAGAATGATCTTGGAAAATTGCAGACTGTGGGCCAAAGCTACTCACCACTTCTTTTTTTAATAGTTTTATTGGAACACAGCCAAACCCATTCAGTTATGCGTCATCTACGGCTGCTTAGGAGCCACCATGGCAGAGCTATGCTGTGACAGACCTTATCCCTTTTTAAATGGAAAATATTTACTTTTTGTATGATTACGGAAAGCACTTGCCAACCTCTGAGTTAAAAACAAAAGTACTATTAGGAGTATCTATTGTGCATTTAAACCCCAAGATGCATGTAATATGGAGTGGGAAATACTTCTATTTCAGAGAACTGCAGGGAAAGCTGCATCCAAAGAATGCCTCCAAATTTTTGTGAGAGTGAGGTGGTGTAGAGAATGTTTGGAGTAGATACCACTTATATTAATTCAAATTTTCTCCACATAACAAAGTCTAAAGAGAGATGGACACTGACAGTTTCAGGAATCTGAAAGTGTCGTCATGACCCAGAATATTTTCTGGCTTTCTCCTCTGCCATCCTTAACAGGTTGGGTTTTTGGTCCTTAGGCTTTTCACTGCATTGTCTCAATATTAAAACAGCATTCAAATCCAGGAAGCTGGAGGTGGGCCTGGGGTGGCAAGAAACTGACTTCCTCCAAGCAGTTCTTGCTTTTCATCAGTGAAGTAAATTCCCCAAAAGTCTGTTCAAAGTTTGCCTTTACTGAATCAATGGTTAGAGCTTTATCAGATTGACGCACCTTTTGAGTGTCACAAATCAGCTATCTAGCAAAGGTGAAGGTGAATGCCGTGATTGACTTAGACTCATAATGGTTCATTGCTATCCTGAACACTTTGAAATTTAATAAGGAGGAGATGGAATAGGTGGCATGTGCGTGTCACGTACTTTAGGGGATCTTACTGTTCTTTTACACTCAGTTTCAGAAAGCACACCAGAGGTCAGGCAGAATGGAAAGGGAGGAAAGAAGCAGTCAGGTCCTTGAAGGCATAAAGCTTTATAAGGCTAATAATCTGGGTGATGGTTGATGCCCTGAGTGGTTTAGATTAGTAGTGCTGACTAACAATGTCGAGGGGGTGAGCCGGTGTTATTGGAGTGGGCCAGTTAGACATTCAGATGATGGCATTCAATCAAAGTTGCAGTTTAAACCAGAGGTACTCAAGGGGTGGGCAAACTTGTTATGTATCCACAGCAAGACAAATACAGGAAGTGAGTATTAACATTCAGAATCTTATATAGCAATGGTACACTACTGGGCATTTTGATTGTATTTTCCTCAAGTATTTACTACGATAGATTAGGAAGAACAGGAGACAGCAACACCAAACATCAAAAAGCCATTCCTTTACCCTAAGAGTGAAGACTAGCTTACTGAGGATACTTAGCAGGAGTCTCTAGGCCACTGTTGAGTACTATACTATATAGTTGTGTTCTCTGCAGAGAAACAAAGATCTCTTCAGGGAAAGGCCATCTTTATCAGCACACAGCTCTGATGACTCAAAGCAGGGTCCATCTCATATTCAGATATTTCATCCTATTGTTTTACTTTCAGACTTTTGAAATGATTCATACTTCTTGGAACATTCTTTCCTCATTGCCATTCTACCTGCCATAACTTCGTCTGTACAGATCTCAGTTATCCTTCATAATTCAGTTCCCCAACTCTGTAAAACAGGTAAACTGCCCCTTCTAAGAGTTCCTCAATTCTCTCTGTGATTTCCTGATTACAAAAGTGGAGGCAACATGGTTGGAGGTCCCTCAAAAATTAAATAGAATTGCCATCTGATTCAGAAATTCCATGTCTGGGTATATATTCCAAAAAAAATTGAAAACAGATCCAGTATTCAAACAAATACATGTACAGGCACAATAACCCAAAGGTCAAAGAACCCAAATATTCATCAGTGATGAGTCATTAAATAAAATGTAACATATATACATAACGAAATATTATTCAGCCATTAAAAGGAATGAAGTACTGGCACATGCTACAACATGGATGAAACTTGATACCATTGTGCTAAACACAAGAAGCCAGACACAGAAGATCACATACTGTATGATTCCATTTATGTGAAATGTCCATAATAAATAAGTCCATAGAGACAGAAGGCAGATTCATAGTTGCTAGGGGCAGGAAAAGGGTAATGAGATGTAACTGTTTTAAAGTTTTCCTTTTTTAGGGGGTTGATGGAAATGTTTTAGAAGTAGATAGAGGTGGAGATTGAACAATATTATGAATGTACTAAATACTAAATGCTACTGAACCCTTCACTTAAATGCTTAATTTCATGTTATATGATTTTCACCTCAATTGTTTTTTAAACAATGGAGGCAATTCTTCACCTTTTCTTTATTCAGACCCTTTGCAATATTACTTTGTAACTCCTCCAATCAAGGAATAGAGCTTATTTCTCTACCCTTTTAGTCTGAGTGGTACCTGTGACTAGATTTGCCCAATCAACTGTAGCAAAAATGACAGGGGCTACTTCTGAACCTGGCACTTTCCTGCCACACACAACTTCCTTGGGGATCCTGCTTCCACTGTGTAAAAAGTCTGTTGGAGGAAGAGAGACAAAACGCTTAGCCATCCCCTCCTCCTGGCTAAGATTGGTTTAGCATTGCCCAGAACTGAAGAAGTGCCACGCTTATTTTTTTGTTGTATGGCACTGAGCTTTTGTCCTAACAGGTAATTGATAATTTCTTCTCCTGTCATGATAGAAGTCATTTTTTAACTATTATTTCTTGCTTAGTCTATCTGGCAACACCATAATTACTTGAAGAAAGAGATTTCGTCTGTTTTGTTAATTTTTAATCTTAAACATAGTACAGTGCCTGATAGCTGTATGCATTTTATAAAGCCATGCTAAATGAATGAACTAACGAATGTATATTCATTTTTAGCAATGAAATTTGAGTCCTACTAAAATTGTTTATATAAAATAGTGTAATGGTTGATTTTATGCATCAAGTTGAGTGGATCATGGGTACCTGATATTTGATTAAACATTATTTCTGGGTTTATCTGTGAGGGTGTTTCCAGATGAGGTTAGCATTTGAATCAGTGGATTCAATAAAGAAGATTGCCTACCCCAGGGTGGGTAGGCATCAACCAACCTGATGAAGGCCTGTATAGAAGAACAAAAGGTGGAGGGAGACTGCATTCCTTCTGGCTGATTGGGTAACGTGGCACATCTGTCTTCTGCTCTTAGAATGAGACTTTTGCCCCTGGCTCTCCTGGTTCTCAGTCCTTTGGACTCAGATTGAATTATACCATCAGTTCTGTATTTTGAAGAAATCCTTATATTTGAGTTAGCCATGTATGGCTTAATATTTCTATGTATGTTTGCTTTGTTAGAAATTCCAATGCAACAGTATGAATTTTAATTATTTAACTGTAAGCATAGTCTTATGGCAAGCTTTCTTATCCCATTTATCCACATTATTTTCTCATCCTATTGTTTATGTCATACTTCTGTGGAGTCTTTTTAGCCTGTATTTTTTATTTCATTCTTTTTAAAAATATTTTTTTTTGTGATTCCCAATGTCTTTGTTATTTTATCTATCTACCTACTTATTCCTTCAAAGTGGATTTCCATTGTCTTTATACATTTTAATCTCCTATGACAGGAAATACTATTAAGATATATTATTCTAGTGTCTAGAACAGAATTCCCAATTCCATGTTCCAGTCTCTTCTATATACTCATACTTTATGTACCCATAGTAAATATAATACCTATAGTAGAATATTATATACACCCATAATATATTCATTAAATATTTATATATATATAACCTTTATATATAAATGGAATATATATATATATATGTGTGTGTGTGTGTGTGTGTGTATTTATTTAAAATAAGAGTGCATCTTTCTCTCTAGATGTGGAGTTTTCCAAGCTGCAATAGATGTATTGGCTATGGCTCCTCTACTTTTGAGTTGGGCAATGGTTATTCAATTATCTGATTTGTGGCTCAGGAGCATCATTGTAAATGGTTTCCAGTCCAATTACAGGTATTTAGCAGGATTTTTCTAATAAGGCTCAGAGCACTTAAAGTATTGTCTTGTCTGTTGATGTTAAACTCTAAACGAGTGGGTACATTAAAAAAAAATCAGCAGTCATCATGACTTCATGTATTGGTAAAATATTTTTTCTAGTAATTATACATCCAAAAACTTAACATATTGCTTCCACTTCCCTGAAATGTCCTATTATTTGTATTTTCAAGGAGTTGTCATCTCTGAGTACATGTAGATAAATGGGACAAAGGGGAAGAAGCATTTTGTCAGTTTCTAACATAATATCGATTCCCAGTTTTTCCATTTGGTACAGCTTGATTGGGAGCTCTTAGTGAGAAATTTGAAAAGAAAGTGTTTATTAGTGAATGTTGTGGTGCACATACCTGATATCCTCTTTGGGACAGATACAAGCTGTCCCAGGTATTGGGAGTATTGACTGCAGATGATGCAAAGTCCTCACTGTGGATTATCTATCATAAAAGGGAGCTGAGCCATCAATGGTTAAATATACTTCCTGGGGGCTGATCAGTGTAGGGAGGCAAAGGCCTGTTCCCAGTCCAGGAGATCTCTGTGGAACTGTCCAACCTCAGAGCTGATTACTAAATCACAATTAAACATTTTCCCTGGGATCCCTGGGTGGCGCAGCGATTTGGCGCCTGCCTTTGGCCCAGGGCGCGATCCTGGAGACCCGGGATCGAATCCCACGTCGGGCTCCCGGTGCATGGAGCTTGCTTCTCCCTCTGCCTGTGTCTTTGCCTCTCTCTCTATCTCTCTCTGTGACTATCATAAATAAATAAAAATTAAAAAAAAAAAACATTTTCCCTAGTCGAAATCAGTTCATTTCCTTGTAAACATTGCTCCTAAAAACTCTTTCCAATAAAGCTACTGTATATAAATTTCCATTCAGGTAAACTTGATTTTAAAAATCTTACCTTCTTTCAGCTGGTTAAGGTTGTTTTATTTCTAGAGCCAAATTTATGTTTAGATTACGGTTTCTTTTCCTTTAAATCCTATTTTACTGTTGCCATTACTGAAACTTTCTCCTAATGTCTGGTGATAGGTAATCTTCTTTTTTAAAAATTTATTGTCTTTATTATTTTTTTAATATTTTATTTATTTGTTCATGAGAGACACAGACTGAGAGAGAGAGGTAGAGACACAGGCAGAGGGAGAAGCAGGCTCCATGCAGGAAGCCTGATGTGGGACTTGATCCCGGGACTCCAGGATCACACCCTGGACCAAAGGCAGGCACTAAACCGCTGAGCCACCCAGGGATCCCCTATTGTCTTTATTATTAAGTTGTAAATTTTAATTCCAGTATAGTTAACATAGAGTGTTATATTCGTTTCAAGCATACAATATAGTGACTCAACAATTCTATGTCCTATGGTGATAGGCTATCTTCTGATTTTAGTTTTTACTCTTTGAATTTTGTCCTGCTCATATGCCTTCAAGGTAGATGAGTGGGATGCTAGGTGAGGCTGCTTCAGGCACTACTAGCCTTCTGTCATTTCAAACTCATCATTATAAGTTCTCTTATCATCGCTCAAATTATACAAATGATGTGGGGATTCATGGCAGTTTGACACAGATGGAAGAGTTGAAAAGTCCTAGCCATATGTTAATTTTAGTCATTACCCTCTGTCCTCCTAAATTATCCATATTATTTCAGAACACATACTTGAACCAAATTCTTATTTGTTTTTTAGAGGTTTTGCTGTGTGTTTATGAGATCAGGAGGTTGACTAGCTCAACCTTGAGACTTTGCTTAGAGCATATTCCACATGTACCAAGCCTGAGGCCTTCCTGAAGGGAGTGCTGGGGCCAGGAGCTGTCCCAAAGTTCTCAAATACTTTTATATGTATGAGGAGAGAATCAGGCAAAAAGGCAGAGGTGAAGGGATGCCTGAGTGGCTCAGCAGTTGAGCGTCTGCCTTCTGCTTAGTGCATGATCCTGGATCTGGGGATCGAGTCCCATGTGGGGCTCCCTCCCTGTGGGGGGCCTGCTTCTCCCTCTGCCTGTGTCTCTGCCTCTTTCTCTATGTCTCTAATGGGTAAATAAATAAAATCTTTAAAAAAAAAAAAAGGTAGATGTGAAGAAGAGAAGAATGTATGATGGGTAATCCGATGCCTTGGAGCTTAAGGGGGAAGGAGTAAATAAAATAAAGACCTAGGTTCAAATTACAACTGAATCCACTAGCTCTATGATTGGGAGCAATTTTCCTAAACTTTATAATCCTTCATTTCTTTATCCACAACGCAAGGATCAAAATTATATCATCGGGTTATTATAAGGATAAAATACCAGGAAAGTCAAACTCCTAGAAGTCAAGCTCCATATTGGAAATAATACGAAGGTTAAGGTCAAAAGTTGTGGGTGTATTGTAGACAGTTCTTTTACTGTGGCTGGCCTCATCATCCTCATAGTTTTACAGGGAGAATTGGCAATGAGTGATTTAATGATCTCTTAGGACTTTTCTAGCTATAAGTTTCTATAAATATATACTAATTTCAATACAATTATGCTCATTTTGCCAAAGTGACTGATAAAATTAAAAAGCCAAGTGAAGGGTGCCTGGGTGGCTCATTTGGTTAAACATTTGACTCTTGGTTTCAGCTCAGGTCATCATCTCAGGGTCCTGGGATATAGCCCTGTGTCAGGCTCCCTGCTCACCATGGAGACTGCTGGTGATTCTATCTTCCTCTCCCTCTCCCTCTCCCCCTCCCCCTCCCCTCCCCCTCCTCCTCCTCCTCCTCCTCCTCCTCTTCCTCCTCCTCCTCCTTCTTCTTCTTCTTCTTCTTCTTCTTCTTCTTCTTCTTCTTCTTCTTCCTCCTCCTCCTCCTCCTCCTCCTCCTCCTCCTCCTCCTCCTCCTTCTTCTTCTTCTTCTTCTTCTTCTTCTTCTTCTTCTTCTTCTTCTTCTTCTTCCTCTCCTTCTTTTTCTCTCAAATAATAAATAGATAAGTTAAAAAAAAAGAGAGCCAAGTGATTTTCCCAGAGTCACACAAATAGGAAGTGATAGAGCTAAAGTTGGAAACTAAGTCTTTGGGCTTCAAGTCTCAGTTCTTCACAATTCACCTTGTTTGGTTGGTGTATATGATATATTCTTAATGAACAGATCCTATGGGCCTGCATTTATTTTTGATTATTTATTCATTCGGTTACACAGACTCTCAGTTATGCACATTTGCCTGCAAGACTTAGATACAGTGAATATAAAATCTCTTCAAAATCACAACCCTCATGTCTTCATTCTCCAAAAGCAGATCATTAAAAAATTAAGCTGCCATTTTATGATTTTATTTATCTCCCAATGTGTAAGTTACATGATTTTCTGGGTCACACAAAGCTGTAAGTGACTTGTCTGATTGTGTTTTGTCCTGGGATGACAGTCAAGTGTCATGGGAGCTTGAAAAAAGTGAGGCAACATACTTGAAATTTTCTTTTTCACCATTTCATTCTTCACTTCTGGTTCATTTTGTAATTGTACAATTCAGGTTTGTGTGATTTGGGAGAATGGTATTTAGCTGTTGTAAATCTTGATTTTGCATTCTGAAAACAGAGGTATTAATTACATCTAAACAATTTACCCTCATAAAACACATTTTTCCTGTTTATTAATGCAGTCAGTGGAATGCTGATTTCATTTATTTCAACAGTGTTCCATTTTTTTTCAAAGAATAAAGATCAAAACCCTAAAAAGAGCTTGAAATATGGGACTTAATTTGGTCTCTGCTAGCTTCTGTAGGCTGAACATGGCCATCTCTATGCATCATTCACTATTGTTCAGTCTTAGTCACCTTCTCTTTGGTCCTTGAATACCCCTGACCATATCTATCTTCTGGACCTCTATATATATATGTTTCATCTGACTGGACTTCCCTGGCCCCTTTCCTTGTGAAAGCTTATTTGTTATTCTCAACTTATCCATTCACAAGGATCTTCTGAGTACTGAGACTAGAGTAGGTACTCATCTATAAGCTCCCAAAACACTTTGCAACTTTTCTTCATAATATTCATAGCACTTTATATGTTCTATAACTATATTCTTAGCTAGTTGTACACATAGATTGTAGACACTAAGTGTGACTTATCCATCATTGTTTTCTGGGTGCCTTTCATGGTGTCTGACATACAGTGATTATAAATATTTGACGAGTGAATGAATAAATAAACAAAAGCATGTTGGAGGGGGAAAAAACAGTAGAAGTAGGGAATGATGTTAAATCCCTCAATCACCAGCATTTTTAGGGAGAGAGTTGATTTATATTAAAAGAATGACAACTCCTTAGATGATATTTTATTTATCATAAATTTTATTTAATTTCATAGTAACTGTGTGAAATGGTGTAACTAGGGGATCCCTGGGTGGCGCAGCGGTTTGGTGCCTGCCTTTGGCCCAGGGCGCGATCCTGGAGACCCGGGATCGAATCCCACGTCGGGCTCCCGGTGCATGGAGCCTGCTTCTCCCTCTGCCTGTGTCTCTGCTCTCTCTCTCTCTCTCTCTCTCTCTCTCTCTCTCTCTGTGACTATCATAAATAAAAATTAAAAGAAAAAAATTTATAAAAAAAAGAAATGGCGTAACTAGCTTATTTATATATAAAGAAAAAATGTGCTCAGAGATAATGTACCTCACTCAAAGTCACACAACTCTCAAAGAGCAGAGATGAGATTTCAGCACAGTTTAGCCCAAGATACACATTTTCTCACAGGTCAAATGGATGAGTTGGATGAGGGTTTGGTGGAAATCACTGCTCTAGCATCTTCAAGTCCTTGATGAGGGGACTAATCTGTGCAATTCCTCCAAGAATATGGTATTGCCTTTATTTTAATTTTTTTTGTAGGTAGAGACAATTCTCATGTTTTAAACTTGGCCTATCCCACTGTAACAGCCTTCACAACACAAATGAGAGAGTTGATATCCACATCTATCAGTGACTGAATATGTCTCTCTATTATACATTCTAGGACTGGGAAAATAAACATGGGATGGAGTCAGGGACCCACTAGGCTCACTGTGAGATACATCTGAGCTGGAGCTCCACTGATGACCTGACTTCCATATGCTTTTACTCTGACCAGTTGATCACAGTCATATTTTGTGTCTTCTGGAATTAGTTTCAGTTCAAAGACAGTACCTAGTCATCACCAAAGGCCTATTTGTCCTTTTCCAAAGCATAGTCACCCTGATAAATGGCCTGGGTTCTCTTTGCATAAAACCAGGAAAAAATTAGCGGTATACATTTTTGGTGGTGTTCCAGGGTCGTTCCTCAAGTGGACTGTACTCTTCAGTTCAAGGGAATTTGAATCTGTAAATGGGCTGAAGTCAGAGAATTAACTGAGGGGCTGTGATTCTCTGTTTTGGTTCTTGAAATTAAACTTCTGTTCACAAGACTTGGAACTGGTTTTCTTTTACAGATCAAGTAAGAACTAGTATATTTCCCAACTAGTTCTTTTCTAGGGACACTATGATCAACTAGCTAATGACATAGGCTTATGTGAGTCAGAATATTCTGATTACTTGCTTTGGTTTTGTTGTTCATATCTTTTTTCAACTTCACATGGAAAAAAATATGAAAATACATATGCACAAATCAGCACCATACAAACTAACAGTTCTGAATAGATTGGATTAAAATTAGGATAAAAATAAAATAGAAAATAAAAAGTATCGCAGATTTAAA
This sequence comes from Vulpes vulpes, assembly GCF_048418805.1. Classification (NCBI taxonomy): domain Eukaryota; kingdom Metazoa; phylum Chordata; class Mammalia; order Carnivora; family Canidae; genus Vulpes; species Vulpes vulpes. The sequence goes on from NC_132790.1 coordinate 55,823,795, forward strand.
ATTATGCCCATATATTTCTAAATAATTTGGAGGCCAAAGAAGAAATTATAGTGAAAGTTACAAGTGTTTAGAGCAAAATAACAATGAGAACAATGTATGGCTAATACATAAACAAGTTTTTTTTTTTTTTTTGAAATTTGCAAACTCAGTGCAAAGAAATTGAAGATGACACAAAGAAATAGAAAATATTCCATGTTCATGGATTGGAACAACAAGTATTTGTCTATACTACCCAAAGCAATCTACACACTTAATGCAATTCAAAATACCAGTAGCATTTTCCCCAGAACTAGAACAAACAATCCTAAAATTTGTATGGGACCACAAAAGACTCCAAATACTAAAAGCAATCTTGAAAAAGAAAAGCAAAGCTGGAGTCATCACAATACTGGACTCAAGTTGTGTTACAAAGCTGTAGTGATCAAAACAGTAGGGTACTGGCACAAAAATCAACATATACATCAATGAATCAGAACAGAAAACCCAGAAATGAACCCACCAACTATATGGTCAATTGATCTTTGACAAAGCAAGAGAGAATATCCAATGGGAAATAGCCTCTTCAACAAATGGTGTTGGAAAAACTGGACAACAACATGCAAAAGAATGAAATGGGAGCACTTACACCATACAAAAAAATAAATTCAAAATGGATTCAAGACATAACTGTGAGCCTTGAAACCACTAAAATCCTAGAGAACACAAGCAATAACCTCTTTAACATTAGCCATAGAAATTTCTTTTTAGATATGTCTCTAGAGGCAAGGGAAACAGAAGCAAAGATAATCCATTGAAACTTCATCAAAACAAAAAGCTTCTGCACAGCAAAGGAAATAGCCAACAAAATTAGTCAACATGGGAGAAGAGGTTTGCAAATGACATCTTTGATAAAGGGCTAGTATCTAAAATATACTTACAAATATAGAACTTACTAAGCTTGACACCAAAAAAAACAAATAATCCAATTTAAAAAATGGGTGGAAGACATGAACAGACATTTTTCCAATGAAGACATATAGCAACAGATACATGAAAAGATGTTCAACGTCATTTATCATCAGGTAATTACAAATCAAAACCACAAAGAGATACCACCTCCCACCTGTCAGAATGGCTAAAATTAATAACACAAGGAACAACAGGTGTTGATGTGGATTTGAGAAAAGAGAAACCCTCTTGCACTGTTGGTAAAAATGCAAACTGGTGCGGCCACTTTGGAAAACAGTATGGAGATTATTCAAAATGTTGAAAATAAAACTACCCTATAATCCAGCAATTGTACTATGAGGTATTTACAAAAAGAATCCAAAAATGCTAATCCAAAGGGATACATGTACCCCAATGTTTAGAGCGCCAATAGCCAAATTATGGACATAGCCCAAGTGTCCATTGAATAACGAATTGCCATATATTGCCATATATATAAAATGGAATTTACTCAGCTATTAAAAAGAATGAAATCTTGCCATTTGAAGCAACAGAGATGGAGTAGAGAATATTATGCTTAGCAAAATATGCCAGTCAGAGAAAGATAAATATCATATGATTTCACTCATATGTGGAATTTAAGAAACAACACAAATGAGCAAAGGGAAGTAAAAGAGAGAGGGAAGCAAACCTAGAAAAATTATACTGAATGAACTGATGGTTACCAGAGCAGAGGGGACAGGGATTGAGTGAAATGGATGACCGGGATTAAGGAGTGCACTTGTCATCATGATGAGAACTGAGTGACGTATGAGGTGTTGAATCACTATATTGTACACTTGAAACTAATATTAAACTGTATGACAACTACCTTGAATTTAAATAAAAACTTAAAAAAAAATAAGTGCACATACTAGAGAAAACACTGAAAGATAATAAATTAATGAGCTCATTCACTAAGCAACTAGTTTGAAAGTTATAGAATAAAGCCAAAGAAAGTAGAAAGGTGGTTAGTAAAGATAAAAGACATAAATAACTAAAAGAGCAAATAGAAAAAATCGAAAAGGTAAAGAAAATAAAAGGCTATATCGGTCATTTTTTCCCCTTAAAACATAAGAATGAAGAAAATCATGTAAAATGCTACAAGTTATTGAATATGTGTGTTTTGTATATGGGTGTCTGTTTTATTATTTTTTTGTATTTCAATGTTTGATATGTCCTATAAAATTTTTTAAAATGAGGGGATCCCTGGGTGGCTCAGCCGTTTCACGCCTGCCTTTGGCCCAGGGGCGATCCTGGAGTGCCGGGATCGAGTCCCACTCAGGCTCCCTGCATGGAGCCTGCTTCTCCCTCTGCCTGTGTCTCTGCCTCTCTCTCTCTTTGTGTCTGTCATAAATAAATAAAAAATAAATCTTAAAAAAATAAAATGAAAGTATATAACCTAAAGATTTTCCCTTGTTCTTTTTCCCTCATCTTTAACATATAAAGAACTAAGAAAAAATAGAAACATCAAATAGGCTATCCTCAACGAAAGGAATATTTCTGTATATAATTAGAAAAAGACATGAGAAATCTGACAGGATAGTACATTTTAAAGCAGTTTTCTTTTTTCAATGGAAAAAATACCTTTTAATACATTTATCACTGTATTCCTCTTTGTCTCTATTTAGGAGAAAAAAAAGAATTTTTTACTTTGGTATATTGTATTGTGTTTATTATGAACAGCTTTTCTACATGGTTTGATGACTGATTATCCCTTCTATTCAGGGTGCTCTACCTCATAGTCCATTTACAGCCCCACCCACCCCCCAGGCTCCTGGCCCCAATGGGAGGAGCTAAAATAAGGCAGTCAGTCAAGGACCCACTTACTTTTCTTGTCTTTAATTCTGAAGTTTCTCCTTATACCATTATGGTAACCTCAGGATAATTCATGCCATGCACAGAGGGATCTTGTTAGTCAAATTATTATCATCTGAAGTTGATTACATCTATTGAAAAAATTGTTTTTTATGCACTCTACATCAGACACTGCTAAAAAATCTGCCAGTGTTTCTTGAATTCATATTTGATACAAGGGGATTAAACTAGCCCAATGTTTTTTTTTTTTTTTTTGGTCAGAACAAAAAATTCTTTCTTCTTTGGAATGAATTTAAGTCTTCCCTCCTTTCTTCCATACTTGCTTCTTCCTCTGTTTCTTCTCTGCAGGCTTCTCAAAGCACAGATGACTTAAAACTGTCATTTTTAAAAGAGAAGAACTGAATATGAAGAAGTTCCATCTCAAGTATTATCAAGAAGATAAATCTAATTACTAAAGTATTGTGAGGTCCTTGTTACAATGCAGTTTCACTATTTTAAAGAATATTTATGTATTGTTTTATGGTCTGAAAAATGTTCTCACATATATTCTATCATTTAAATTCACAGGGCTTTGTAAGGCAGATATCATATCTCTGTAACAAATGCGAAAATTAATGTTCCATGGTTTCAAATGTGTAAGTTTATATTGTTATCAGTGGTAGAAGCAGGACTCAAGCCCCAGGGTTTCATTCCAGGTTCTGTGGTCTGTCACACATGCTGTTGCAGGTTGGTGACCTCATGGCTGGGTGGTAGGTGGTGGGGGCTGGGGAGCTGAAAGGGAGAAATGTTTCTTAGAAGCTTCTGTCATGTCCTCAGTGATTTCTCCAGGTAAACCTTCCTGGTAAATAATGATTTCAAGGACTTTAAAATTCTTTTATCTTGTATTTTTAACAGTAACAAAATTTTTTATAGCATAAATTTTTTAAAATCTCTAAATCCACTACTAAGAGATATACTTACCTATTTAAGATTTAAATAATATTATATTTAAGTACATGTGCATGCTAAGACCATTTAAACAGAACATGAATATATGAATTAGAAAATAAAAGCCTTAGTCTTCACATCAATAATTTTCCCCCTTAGTTTAATCATACTTAATAATTTCTGATGTACTCTTCTAGATCAATCTATCATTTATCTAACATCTATCTATCATTATCTATCTATCATCTATCATCTATCTTCTATCTATGGATAGATATCCATCTATTTTTTAAAATCCTTCTATCACATGTGTGAATATATATACTTGTGGTTAATGTGAATATATTTATGACATGTTTTTTATATAAACGAGGTCATATGCTACATACCATTTGCCACCATTTTTTCACTTAATATACCTTGAAAATCTTTCCATATCAGGCAGTGGTTAGTGAGGTCAGTATCAAATCATTACTCTACATTGTCTTGTTCTGACCTTAGTCTTCCTTATTATTGTGTTCAGTATCATTTGATATTGTTATATTTGAGTTCCTTCTAAGATGTCTCACTCTGGAAAGCAAGTGGTTGAGTTTTTTCCAACATGGCCTCTGCAGCATCCTTGGTACCATGTGCTTCTGGGTCATTCTGGGCACTTTATATTCAAGAAGAGTGTCTTTCAGCTCCTCAATGGGAAGTCATCTGTTTATAATTGATTGTTCAATATGAGTAAGAGTCCCTTGAAGGGAGGAGCTGTTACAGATACTATGGACTGAATTGTGTTTTTCCATAATTCATATGTTGAAGCCCTAACCTCTGATGTGATTGTTTCTGGAGATAGGATCTTTAGGAAGTATTTCAGGTTAAACAAAGTATTAAGGTGAAATCTTAATCCAATAGGATTGTGAGTCTTATAAGAATAATGCTACATTACAAATAAGACTACTTCAGGAATCAAAATTTACTAATCCTGGTTTGCAAGGGATTATTTTATGTGTAGTCATGGTCATCTCAGAGCAGAAGTGAGCCTTTCTCCAGCAGGGATACACAGATTTGTTTGTCACATACCACTGTCAGCAAAAGAGAATGAGGATGCATCCCAGACATTCTAGGAGAATCCTGGAAGCCTAAGTAGTTTATGCATGTTGGAAATTTTAATCCTTCTATGTTTATCATAATATGTATGTAATTTGCATTCTACTTCCTAATATATCTACATTTATTCTTACATGAAATAACACTACATTTAATTACCATGGGGTACAATTATTCGGCCCCCTGTTGCCCCTACAACATAATATTGCATACCTACTGAGATATATATCCTGCCTCAAGAAACCCTGTAAATGAACTGCAGAAGGCCCAGAGGACAAAGAAGAAGGCCTTTCCTCTACACAGAAGGGAATTTTGCTGGCATCCCACAAAACTCAACAGAAAATAGATCACATTATCTTTCTAGATTTTGCCAGGGACCGTTCTTCAAAATTCTGTTCTGACTTTTGCCTTAATGCAGAAATCACAAAGATATAATTCAAATTTAAACAGCCTCCTGAGACAAAACACTGCTCAAGAGTGATGGAGTGAAGAGAACTCAAACACAAAGAAATTATCTGAAGCCCTGAAGCTGTTGCTACTAGTCTCCATCAGTTTCTAAGCACAGAGTTGGACAGAAAGCTCTTTTCGTCTTTTGAACAAGAGCCAGAAAGTAAAGCACCTTCAACTGGACTAATGCCATTCATCTGGTTTTAAAACTTCCACTTCACAGTGGCTTTTCAGTATTGATGTGGTAGTGTGTATGCACAGGATTTAATGTGATCAGAAGGACTAGGATGATTCACTCAAGCAATGCAATACATACTCTGTCATTGTGTAACCTTCACACAGTCTCTTTATCCTGGAAAGGCAATGTTGCATATATTCCTTATAGAAAAGCATTCACAGTAGGTGGTATAGTGCATTCTTATCTATTTTATCTGTTCCATCAAGTGTATGAAAGTTATGTCTGGGGCATTGCGGAATTAAAAACAATGATAATTTAGCACAGCCAATTTTTTGGCAAAAAAAATAGCATATTCTTAGAGTGTTCTAAGAGAAATGTGCATGGTACTGTTGGATGGTCATGGATTGGGGACTGTCCTGATTTGGGATCAGAATAAGATAGCTTATAGCAAATTATGAATCATACGAAGATCTTATCTGATTCTTACTGGGTCTTTCAGTTTGAAGAGCATACAGGAAAGGAGTAATTTCTAATTTGCAGAGAAATTAGAAAGCCTATACATAGAATCCATCCATCCATCGTCCATCCATCCATCCATCCATCCATCCAGGCTTCCATTAATTTATTCTTTCATATTAAATGGTTTATGAAGGTCAGATAAAATTTCTCATTTTCACATATATAATCAAAACAACTTTGCAGGCCAATTATTGCTTTTAAAAACCACAAGATGTGAAGATCTGTTAATTGTCTGAATTCAGATTGAAGTAATTTTTTTAATAAGAAAAATAAAATCAGTAAAACAACTGAAAATAGAACTATTTTTTTAAATAAAACAAAAATGATATCTTAAAGGTGTTTGCAATGAGAAACAAAACCCAAAAACAAACACATGAAACAAAAGACCATTACAAAACTGTGTGTCCTAAAGATAATTATTTTCAGAATTGTTTGTGTATACACCATACATTTAGTACTTTAACAGTGGTTGTCAAACTATGTTTCCTTGAAACACTGATATTCATCTAGCTAGACTGAGGTCATCTATTCTTAAATCATAACTGTCATATTTTTCCAACCATGTGAATTATTTGTCACCAGTACACAAGAAGATAATAGCAGAAATCGAAAGTAAGTAGTTGAAAATTTTGGTAGTAAAGTAATTTAATGTCTGTTTAGTCTAGTAATAAAACTAAACAGGGTTTGTATTTTATTTATCTTTGATTTTTATTTCATTTTTTTAAATTTTTATTTATTTATGATAGTCAGAGAGAGAGAGAGAGAGAGAGAGAGAGAGAGAGAGGCAGAGACACAGACAGAGGGAGAAGCAGGCTCCATGCACCGGGAGCCCGATGTGGGATTCGATCCCGGGTCTCCAGGATCGCGCCCTGGGCCAAAGGCAGGCGCCAAACCGCTGCGCCACCCAGGGATCCCATTATTTCATTTTTCTAATAATTCATTTATATTGCATTTTACTAAAATATCAGCCCATGATGGATTGGGAACAAAACAAAATAAGCAACAATAACATCAACCAAAAACTGTCTGTCACACTACTTAGCAAAACTTTGTTCTAGACTTTTCTTGATTAATCTGGAGTTTGAAGAAACTCCAAACACCCTTTGGAAAGGGCATTTTCCAAAGCTCACCATCTCCATGACACACGCTCACATTCATTTAGCACATTAACTTATTTCAGAGCAAGGCCAAGGGTAAAAGTCCCTCCTCTAATATGATCTAAGCTTTAATAACATTTTATATCTTCACTGAACAAAGGCTATTTAATTTTGTTTTTTTAAACTATTTTATATAAAGAGAACATACTTATTTAAAAAACACTTTCTAATAACAAAGTATACCTGACTCTTGACATTGTACTGCAGCCTATAAATCATAATGATGATAATAATTTTTAATAAAATATATCTTCCATTGTTCCTGACAGAGTAACAATATCTTTACTGACACTTGTGACACACTATCTCAGTGGTGATGCCAGTGAGGGGGCTGCTTGGTACAAAATGCAGAAAAATCTACTTTTACCTACCTGCTGCTCTGATGGGCCAGTGCTCCCAGAGGCTGATTCATCACCTATTAGGAGAAGTTTCTGAGGATTTGTCAAAGCTTTTGCCACATTTGGGGTGCAGAGAGCCTGAGTGCCCTGGGAGCCTCTTAGATTTGGAACCAGAGCTTCCTGCTGGCCTAATATAAGCAGCAACCTCTCGAGATACTTATTAAAATCACACAGGGATGCTTACAAATAAGGCTCTTGAGTATGGCCATGATAATGACCAGACTCCAGGCTGAATTTGGGGTATTTCAGCCAAAGAAGTTAGGATTTTTTAAAATAAGAGTTTGGTGAAAGTTGGAGGGAAATTCAGCTGGAAACTCTGTTTGAAGACCTCAGTAAATCCAGCCCATTCATGTCTTCTCCACATCCTGTAGAGAGATCGTCTAAGGGGAGGACCTCCTTTGAAATTCATAGGAGTTTGTTTGATAAGCTTAATGGGGTGTGGAAAATATAAGAGATAGGATGCCAGCAGAGAACAGCAAGCAGGGAATGGAACCAACAAAGTACTGTTCTCCACATTTGATTGAGAAGATTAGTGCTTTCTCTTCTCTTGTGGACTGAACTGTCTCCTCTCAAATTTACATGTTGAGACCTTACCCCCAGTACCTCAGAATGTGACTGAATTTGGAGATAGAACCTTAAAAGAGATAATTATGTCAAAATGAAGTAGTTAACTTGGGCCCAAATCATATCTGACTGGTGTCCTTATAAGAAGAAGAGATTAGACAGACACCAGGGACACTCATGCACAGAGGATGATCACGTGAGACACAGGGAGAAGGCAAGGAGAGAGGCATCAGAAGAAGCCAAACCTGCTGACTGGGTAGCTTAAGCCTCTAGAATTGTGAGAAATAAATTTCTGTTGCTTACCATCCAGTGTGTGGTGTTTTTTTATGGCAGTCCTAGCAAATGAATGTGTTTACATAAGCTGATTGCCAATGAAACTATGCTCTGCTTTTGTGTTTCATGTGATTTGGTCAGAAGATGAACAATAGATAAACACATCTAAGAATATGAATATATGGACATACCTGTTATGTGACAGTTAAGTACTGTAACTGGGTCTACAGGCCACCAAATTCATTCCACATAGCTTTCCTGTATAAACAGAATAGTCCACCTTTGCAGACCGATTTGAGATTGGTGATTGAAATTAGTACCTAAGGGGTTGCCTTTGGATCTCAAGCCTGCCATAACTTGTGAAGAACTAGATGCACATAAAAGAACTGATCTGTAGGGATTTTCCAAGATGGATGGCAGTGACAAGAATAGGTTTTTAAACTCTGGTCATTGTATACAATTTATGTCAGAAGCTACGACGTGAGCAAAACCTAAAAGACAGGTTCAATATGCCTTCAAAATAAAAAGCCTCCCTCTCATTGGTGAAATCATCTTCCCATTTTCATATTTGGACTGATAGTTTTCTTCTTAGTTTTGACTTTGGAATGATTTTTAAAAGGTGTCATAGTTACTATTACTGTAGAAGAAAATGTCCAAGTATATAAATTTCAGAGGTTATTTGTAATATTCATTTATTTATGGATTCAACAAATATTTATTTAGTACCTACTATTTTAGTACACTACCATTTATTACTACTTTAGTACCAACATTATGGTAAATTCCTGGAAACATTGTTCATGTTTTTCTGAAATTAGAATTTCTAAAGTGGGGCAGCCCAGGTGGCTCAGCGGTTTGGTGCTGCCTTCAGCCCAGGGTGTGATCCTGAAGGCCCGGGATCAAGTCCCACGCCAGGCTCCCTGCACGGAGCCTGTTTCTCCCTCTGTCGCTTTCTCTGTCTCTGTGTCTCTCATGAATAAATAAATAAAATCTTTAAAAATAAAGATTTTCTAAAGTGTCTGAGAGGGCTATGCAGGCAGGAGAATGGAAACTGGTAAGCAATCCATCTAATAAACATGAGCATAGTAGACTCTCTGAAAAAGAGAATATTGGAAGATAAGGGCTTCTTACAAAAGGTCTAAATGATGAAAATAAAAAGCCCCGTGAAGAGCTAAGGCAAGGCAGTGTCAAAAGGGGAAATGTAAAAAAAAAACAAGATGCAGATGCATGTGTTTAAGGAACAGAATGGGGAGGGCAATGTATCTGAAAAAAAAGAAGATAGAGAATGATAGAAGGTGAGGTCAACTTTGTCTTATTGAGCTATAGAATTGGAGTTACTCTAAGAGCATTTAAAAGCTATTTAAAAAGAGGGCTTTATGGAAGCAGACAAATATTTTTTAAACATTTTTTCATTTGGCTAATATTTTTGACATATCATCTTGGGGGTGATCCTTCAAGGGGCTGCTTGGCTTAAATGGCATAGGAATAATAGCAGGAGATAATGGAGATTAATATAATTTGCTCACCTTCCTGGAAAGCTCTAAAGGAATGGCATGGCCATGCTAAAGGAATTTAAATTACTTTCAGCAGTTTCAAGGGAGCCATTTAAAGTTTCAAGTGGAACAATAACATGATCAGAACTATTCCCTGAGGAAATAAATAAGGCAGAGGAGAATGTGATATACTAGACTAGACTATCTTGGCTTGGAGAGTCAAGTCAAGAGGTTCTTTCGGTAACTCTGTAGAGGATGTGAAAGATGTTTTTGCCAATGTAGTGACAATGGGAAATAAAATGAGAATGTGGTATTAAAGTTATTGCAAAGGTAGCATCTGTTGATTAGTAACAGGCTGGTGGGTAAGAGTGACAATGCTGAATCCAGTGTGAAAGCTTCTGGATATCTTAACTGATGATAACATTATTAATACATAGTGGGACAAAAAAGAGGAGCAGTTTTGAAGTTAGAAATGGAACTATCTCTACTTACACATCACATACACACAAACAGTGCTGATTAACACAAATATTTGCTCTATATGAGAATAGGATGGAAAAAAAAAAGAATAGGATGGGCTTCCTAACAAAACATGGGTATTATCAGTGTTCACACCCTCCATCAATGTATAATTAATATTTATGGACCACCAACATGGTGCAGTCAACTGTTTTCTGCAGGTAAGTACACAGGTGAGATACAAGGAACACTAAAAGTAGTGTTTTACTATTTTTATAATTTTCAACTTTTGTAATGTAGGTAATGGTGGCTAGTTGTTTACAAAAATGACCAGGATTATATACCTCCTTATATCCATGACTCTTTGAAGTAGAACTGTGGCTTCCCTCAAAAAGGTAGAATCTATTTCTCCACCTCATGAATTTGGGCTGGCTATGATTTGCTTTGACCAATAGAATGTGGGAGAAGTAACTTTGTAACAGTTTTGAGATGAGGCCTCACTCTCTCTCTAAACTATTTCCCTGATATGTGAATAAGGCTGGGCCAGCTTGTTGAATTAAGAAGTATGTGATGATCAGTCACATCTGGGGGCCATTCAAACATCATACATATATGTGAAGCTCCCTTAGACCAGGAAGGCTCAAACAACATGTCTGTCAGCTAACAGCCCACAATTAGGAATGCCAGTCAAAATCATCCAAGTCTGCTTATATTTCCATAATTGCCCAGCATTGGTGAACACTAATAATATATAGCTGTTTTAGATGACTAAGTATTTGGATTGTTGTCATACAAAAATAGATAACTACTACAGAGTAATAAACTGTAGAAAAGATTTGAAATATAGATAAAAGAAAAAAGATAATTAAAATCATGCATATTTACATTCAGTTAAGATATTAGCTCTATTATGGTACAATTAAATTCTTTCAGTTATGTACTCAAAATGCTATATTGGACTGAATCTTTTTATCCCTGAAAATTCATATTTCAAAGGCTTATTCTCCAATATGATGATGTTTTGAAATGAAGACATTGAGCCATAATTAGATTTGGATGAAGTCATAGAGTAGAGCTTACATGATAGGAAGGAAGAGAGCTCTCACCAGAATCTGACTATGCAGGCACCTCAGTTTCACACTTCCCAAACTCCAGAACTGTGATAAATAAACAATTTTTGTTCAAGCCACGTAGTCTATGATATTCTTGTTATAGAAACCTGAATTGTGTAAGACACAAAATGAAAATGTGTTAAGACTCTCAATACTTTGTTTGAAATCAACTTTTTCATTTCATAAACAATATGCATTTTTCCATGAGAATAAATCCATTTCTACATGTAGTTTATCATTCATACTCTATTCATAGCCTATAAATTTATATCTTGAATTCTCTGTTTGTTTTATTCTACACTTAGTATAATTATTTTGTTTAGTGGCTTCTTTAATAGAGAAGTGAGGGCCAGGTAAAATGGTACATTTATCAGGCAACTCATACAAAATGTCCAACATCTTAGCAGAAAGTAGTACACAGTTTTGTCTGGAATAGCTGTGGAAGTAGGAGAAATGCTTTTAAGAGAAGGAAAATATGAACTAAGTTATATTAAAGATGTCAAGTTTGGTGAATTGTGATCTAATGAAGGTCATGAGCTATAATAACTAGACAGTCTAGAGGAAGCCAAGCGCAGAGTTATCAGTATTTTTAATTTGTCAGATCAAAAGCAAAATGTTTTCCTTTTTAATAGAAAAGGAATGAGTGGCAATGTTAATTAAAAAAAAAAAGAACTTACATTTTCCCATTTTGGGATGATGATGCAGGCAGAGTTGAAAAGTTGTATGATGTTACAAAGAGATCCAATTTATTTGATCTTCTATAAAGGATAGATTTGGCATAAATAGTCAAGAAGAAATTGTTTTTGGCAAGCGTTTATTAGACACTTGAATGTTTATGATATTGTTTGATGAATTTATATTACACAATAACTGCATGAGTCTTACTGTGTACAAGTAATTATGCATTTTATATCCTATCTCTGATTCTTTTTTCTCAGACCTCAGTGCTCAAGGTGTCTTTCATAAGGGACACTGATAGTCTAGTTATTGTTTTCACATTGTTATTCTTTGGTGGGAATAGTGCCCCCAAAGAGAAAAATCAACCAATTAATAAACCTTTATGGACATACATTTTTAGTGAGACATTAGGAAGAAGAGGAATTCACAAAGTACAAAGAGCTTATGGGCCTTGAAAAGGTCCCCTGTTTTTGAAAGTTTGTAAAATACCTACTCATGCCCTTGAGTTCAGTCAAGACATATGCAAAACTTTGAGATGCAAAACTATCAGGAAAGTTGAATAAATCCCTGGGGCTATAAAAGGGGGCCAGGTGTGTGTGTGTGTGGAAATAGTCAAATGAGGATATTTGAAAAATAGTAAAATATCACTATGCATAACTATATGTTAATATATTTTAAAATTTAGATGAAGTGTTTCTGGAAAAATGTAAAATGTTCACATTGATGATAAAAAATAGAGTATTTCAATGGAAAAATATTTAAAAAATCAGAATATTATTAGTTCCCTCTGCATACACATACAAGAAACCCTGTATTGCATAGACTTTATAGTTTTTTGTCTATCAAACATTCAAAGAATAGCTAATCCATACCTTATATAAATTGTTCTAGAAAATAAAAAGAGAAATTTCCTCTTCTTATTTTGTAAGGCTAAATATAAATTGGATTCCAAAAGTAGGTAAGAGAAAGACAAGCAAAGATAATTTAATTTATTATCAAAAAGCCAGAAATTCTCAATAAAATGTATCACTTAATTAAAACATTCATTAAGTAATATTTTGTGATAGAACCGAGTCTTTCCCAGGAACAGAAGGAACAATTTAACAGCATAAAATATATTAGTGTAGTTTAGTATATAAAAGAAAACAATTTATCTTAATAGATTTGAAAAATACATTTAATATTGTTCAGCATTTGCTAAGATAAAAATGATCAGAAAAGTACAAGTAGAAGACAGCTTCCTAAATTTGAAAGTTATAGATCAAAACCTTAAACAGACATCTTATTTTATATAAATCTTTGGGCTTATCTGCTTTAATAATGAAAAGCTGACAATTATTTTTATCATTCTCACGGCTCAGTAGTTTTGCAGGTACCAACCAAAGCAATAAAACAAGAAAAAAACAAAATGAACCCTCATAAATAGATTACTTGAAAGCATAAGATGAGGGAGGAAGAAATAAAACACTCATTTGTAGCAGAAAATATAATCATCTACATATAAAAATTAACCTCCACATACAAACTATGTAATCAGTAAGAAAGTCCAAAAAGATCAAATTACAGAAGTCAATAACATTTCTATATACTAACAAAAATAAGTGAGAAGTTTAGTTAAAAATTCAATGTGATTTGCAATAAAACAAAACTATCAATTAATTAAAGAATTAACTTATTGGGATTTTCAAGGGTCTATGAAAAGATTTCAACATACACTTTGAATTCACAGGGAGAAAATATTAGAGAAATATGAAGAAACACCTCATTCATGGAATCGATGACCTAAGATTATAAAAATGTTAATTTACTTTAGTGAATCTACAAACTCAATTTAAATTCCAGATTTCAAAGGTTTCATTGAGAAATTTGACTACTTTTTTGTAAGTTGATATAAAAGAATAGATTTCTATGGAAGCTAGGGCAATTTTCAAAAATAAAAGCATAAAGATGAAATCCATTATTTTAAGTTAAAGATGCTCTATAAAGCCAAAGTATTTTCAAGGGGTGGCATTGATGTGGCAACATAAAAACAGACCAATGGAAAAGATTAGAGAACTTCTCAAAAATGCATATGGTAAATGACATATGGTAGAGTTGGCAACACAAAGCAGTGAGTAAACAATATATTATTTAAACAGATGGTATTGGGAGAACTGAGACATGCTATTTTTTTCCAGAAAAACATAGTTTTATTTCTAATCCACACAACATAAATTGGAATTAAAGTTACAAAACTAATACAATAAAAATGTTAAGGAATATCTAATTTGAGTTATTTTTTAAGGTGTCATTCTTGTCCCTGTTGATTTTATAATAACCTTTTATGCTTTTGTAACCCAACACATTTTCTAAAGGTTCCCACAACTTTAGTCACTGATGTTCTTTAGCCTGTCACCCCTCTGTCAACATTTATGCTTTATTTTTGCTTTGTACCATATCTCTGGGTACGTTGCAGCAAAACTTCCTTTCTGTAGTCTACGTTACTATCGTAAGCAGTCCTTACTGTGGCCATTACACTATTCTCCCTGTGAATTTAGGCTCTATCAGAGAGCTGGGTAATGTGCGTCCTGCATCCTCCCAACCAACCTCTATTACTTCCCCTTCCAGGGTAGCTCAGGACAAGTAATGACAAAATCCAACCTGAATCCTAGAATAGAAAAGCCCACTTTCTTTTGTGTGAGGAAAGGGTAGAGTCAAAGACTAGGAGAATATCACCGTTTTATATTGGTGCTCCTTATACCTCCCAGAAATTGATGCAAATGTCTTTATTGATTAGACAGGCATTGATGTCAACCTGGCTTCTTGACCTCAGGACTTCCCATACTATTTATTATGTTAAAGAATCAAAGGGGCTCTATGCACAGAATTTCATAAATTTATTTGCCCTTGGATTTTTGTTTCTTAGAGTATTGTATGAAACACTATTTGAGGGAGTCCAATTTTGGAAGTTCTAAACTAATGAATTGCTTTATTTCATTAGCAGTTGTCATTATATGGCTAACTTCAACTCAGAAACAGAGCTACACATAAATTATTTGATATCCCAGAATTCATGCAATCCCAGAACAGAGTTGTTATTTCTAATGCCCTTCCTTTTTTTTTCTAATGCCCTTCCTAATCATATATCTCCAATGATGAAATAGTGACATCTCCAGTTTTTCCAGATACAGCAGAAGAAATTGATTCTGTCACATGGCTAACTAGGAATCAATACTGTTTGATCTTATGCAATTCGCTGGTAATTTGCTCAATTAGTTCTTACAGAAGCATGCTATTCACTCTGGAGAATGTAGTAATTTTGTGTTAAGTACAATTTGGAATGAAAACTGAGGTTTCCTTATAGGTAAAAGTGAGTTTTTTCTTATTATTACTATTATTTATAGTAATATTAAGTAACAGGATCCCAATAATTGTCAATAATTAGTTAAGATTTAAAAACTTAAAGTCATAGTTTTCTTAATAGGGAAACAGGCTTTTGTCAGATTCTTTATGTCATCGTCAAACATAACCCATCTAGCAACACATTTGAAGAGAAGTAAGTGAAAGTGGATACAAGTCTTTTCAAATTTAACTTTTGTGGTGATAATTTATGTTTATATAGTCTATAAGTACAAAACAAAGTTTTTATAGAATTCTAGACTGGGGTAAAAGATGAACCTAATTGCAAGGAGAAACATTAAAAGACATCAAAAAGTGTTTTGGATGCCTCTCATGGGAAGATGAGAAGCTAAAAGATGTTATGAACATATTTTTCTCAATGTTTTTCCAGTAGGCTAAAATTTATAACTTCCACCCTATTACTTTAAGTGTGTGTAGAGGAAGATAACAAAGTGACAACTACAGGGATGCCTGGATGGTTCAGCGGTTGAGTGGTTGAGTGTCTGCCTTCAGCTCAGGTCCTGATCCCGGGATCCGGGATTGAGTCCTGCATCCATTACTCCCCGCAAGGAGCCTGCTTCTCCCTCTGCCTGTGTCTCTGCCTCTCTTTCTCTCTCTGTGTCTCTCATGAATAAATAAATAAAATCTTTAAAACAAAAACAAAGTGACAACTACATATATATATATATACTTATTAAATATAGATAACAAAGTGACAACTATATATAAAACTATATGTATATATCTTTATTAAATATAAACAAATGTGACAAATGACAATATCATGGACTTACATATGTGTAAGAGATAAACATAAAATTGAGCAGACTAGTATACTTTTAGTAGCCAAGAACTGGAAACTGCCCAAATATCTATTAATGATGCAATGGATAAGTCAGTTGTGGTATATCTATGCATTAAAGTATCAGAGAAAAATGAAACAGAATGAACTACCAATATGTATATAACACAGCATGCACAAATTTCACAGATGTAATATTAGGTAAAATGAGTCAGCCAAAAACAACCACATTTTATATGTGTATCTCCTTTATTATAATTTACGTAGGTAGGCATAAGTAAATTATGGTGTTGGAAATAAAAATATCCTATAACTTTGGGGAGATAGGAAGAGTAGTGATTTAGAGAGGATACAGATGTGAGTGTCTTTTGAAATATTAATGTTCTTTTTTAATCTGAATTGTGATTATAAGCAGATTGCATATCATAGATAATTCATTCTCTACATTAATTTTGTGTACTTTCCTTAAAAAACGCTATATATTTTTTATGAAAAGTAATGATATTTTTAATATTAAAAATCTAGCACAATTTAAGCACCTGACTCATCCAAATATTTTTCCCTTTTTTGAGCCATGTGCTTATATTTACTGATGACTCTCAAAGTGTATTTATGTAAACGGAAGGTCTGCAAAGCTTTCTTTCCCTTTATTGTTAATTTTTAAAAAATTTTAAAGATTTATGTATTTATGAGAGAGAGAGAGAGAATGTAGGAGCAGATGGGGGTAGAGGGAAAGAATCTCAAGCACACTCCCTGCTAAGCATGTAGCCTGACACAGTACTGGCTAAGATCATGACCTGAGCTAAAACCAAGAGTCAGACACTTAATTGACTGAGCCAACTAGGTGCCTCTATTTAAAAAAAAAAAATAAATTCTTATTTAAATTCCAGTTAGTTAATATACAATGCAATATTACTTTCAGGTGCAGAATTTAGTGACTTAACACACCTGGTGTCATCACAAGTGCACTTCTTAATCCCCGTCATCTAGTTCATCCATCCCCCTGAGGGGATGGTTACCTCTCCTCTGGTAACCATCAGGTTGTTCTCTATATTTAAGGGTCTGTTTCTTGGTTTATCTCTCTCTTTTTTTTTCCCAACAGACACATGGGAAGATGCTCGACATTGCCCATCATCAGGGAAATGCAAATCAAAACTACAAGGGGGTATCTCCTTACACCTGTCAGGATGGCTAAAATCAACAACACAAGAAACAACAGGCATTGGCAAGGATTCAGAGAAGGGGGAACCCTCTCACACTGTTGGTGGGAATGCAAACTGGTACTGCTACTCTGGAAAACATATAGAGGTTCCTCAAAAAAGTTAAAAATATAACTACCCTATTATCCAGCAATTACACTACTATGTAAGTACATAGAATACAAAAATGCTAATCTGAAGGGATACATGTACCCCTACATATAGAGGTTCCTCAAAAAAGTTAAAAATATAACTACCCTATTATCCAGCAATTACACTACTATGTAAGTACATAGAATACAAAAATGCTAATCTGAAGGGATACATGTACCACAATGTTTATAGCAGCATATCAAACAATAGCTAAATTATAGGAAAATGTCATGTATTTTAAAAAGAGTTTAAGAACCCCACCTAAAAAAGCATGGTAGATGGGGGTAGACCATTCTGATTTCAAATCCTGAATCTGCTACTCATTAGTGTCTATGGCCTTGGGAAAATGTTATTTGACCCTCAGGATCTTGGTTTTCTCATTTGTAAAATGGAATTTAGTATAACCATTAGATATTATGTCATGGGATTTAGTGGGATTGCATGTAATAAGTGCCTTTGCTTCAGTGGGACTTTAATAAAATAAATAAAAGTTAATCACCCACCTTCTAAACATTCTATTTCATGACAGTATGCTGATAGCCATGAGAAGGAAGGCCATGTGGTCACATTATCCTGCCATCTGGAAAATTGATATTCTAAACCAACTGGACTAGGAAAACAAAGTTTACTACACACTTGTTGATACCCATGATTGCTTGACTACTGTCAATCTATCCAGCATTGGCCCATTAGAAGGCATAGCAAGGAACATGATTATGAAAATAGGTAGATTAAGAAGTATTGGCTGAAAAACTCAATTTGATTCATAGACCAACATTAATCTATCAATTGAATTTAGGTGCTAACACTGATCTATTAATGAGCTAAGTCCATAGCTTCATTTGGATTATACATTCACTCTTAAGAAAATCCACCAAGTTTGCTCTTTTTGCATGTTTACATCATGCATTTGACAGTGACATTCAGTGAAAATCATGCTGTGAAAATCACCAACTTTCCCACTATTTTTTTTCTGTTCTGAGGTTAAAACTAAAATCCACATTACATTTAGTTGTATGACTCCTTAGTCTCCTCCAAACTGGATAATTTCTCACTCTTTTATGACTGACCCTTTTTCAGAAAACAGATCACTATTTCTCTCTCTGCTCAATTTGGGAGAGTTATGATTAGATTGAAGTTATGCTTTACTGAGAATTATTCCATAGATGCAATATTTTCTCCACTGTACATCATGCCAGTGGGTACACTATATTGATATGCCTTATTCCTGATGACGTTAAATTTGGTCACATGATTAAGGTGGCTTCTGCTGCCATGCTTTTCTTTTTCCCCTATAGAGTGCCTGTTTTCCCTTTGCAATTTAAAAATATTGGGGTGGGGTAATATTTGAAAGCTGCAAATATCCTTTTTCTCCTTCCACTTTTACCTACTTAGTTTAAGCATGGGACCTGAGGCAGCAGTTAGTACCCTAGTGTTCTGTTATTTTTTTTTTATTTCTTCTACATTTAATAATTTAAATCTGTTCCTGAAGACAACCTTCTCTTTCTTTTTTCCTCTTCTTTTCTCTTGTCTTTCTTTTTCTTTCTTTCTTTCTTTCTTTCTTTCTTTCTTTCTTTCTTTCTTTCTTTTTTTCTTTCTTTTTTTCTTTCTTCTTTCTTTCTCAATATGGGCTAGTGGATATTTCTTTTAATCTTTTTACTATAGTCTATCACTACATTTTTTTCTTAAATTATCCATGATTTGGCTATTGGACACTCTTCCAGGTTCACTTCTGTGTTTTTTGTTTGTTGTGTGTTTTTGACATGCTTCATTATTTTTTTCTTTTTCCCCTATATTCTGGAACCATCAATACTCTAAATCTTCCCTATCTTTTGGTCCATTTGTGCTCCTCTATCATAAAATTACCTTAAATACTATATATAATACTTACTCTACAAACATTTACCTTTAGAATCACATCACACAGTGTTATAACTGTTACTTCAATTGTCAAATAATTTAGAAAACTCAAGAGGAGAAGGAATATGTGCTTTATCCAGATTTTTTACTCTTTCTATTATTCTTTCTCTTTTCCTGATGCTCCCAAGATCCCTTCTTTTACCATTGTCTTTCCTTTTTAGAAAACTTCCTTTAGTTATTCTTTTAGGGTAGGTCCTCTAGTAACAGATTATTTTAGTTTTATTCATCTGAGGATATCTGATTTGCTCTTAATTCCTGAAAGATACTTTCACTGATTTACAATTTTGACTTGAGAGTTCTTTTTTCTCCTCACCAGAAAAATGTTGTGTAACTTCCTTCTAGTCTCCATGGTTTCTGACAAGACATATGCTGTTACTAGAACTATGTTTCTTCTATAGTTAAAGTGTCATTTCTCTTTTATTGCTCTCAAAATTTTTACTTATTATTCCAAAAGTTTGATTCTTATGTGATTGGTATGCATTTTTTTCTTGAGTTTTTCCTATCTGGAATTTACTCAGTTTGAATCTGAAAATCTTTTGCTAAATTTGGGAAATTTTCAGGAATTATTTTTTGGGTACCCTTTTTGTTTCAGTTTCTCTTCTCTTTCTGGAACCCTGAGGAAGGAATGTTACATATTTTATTATAGTCCTATAAATCTCTGGGGCTCTGCTTAATTTTTTACACTCTATTTTCTTTCTGTTGCTCAGATTGGGTAATCCTATAGTTTTATCTCCCAGTTCACTGACATTTTTATAATTATCCTATTTTATCTCTTTTCTCTTTCTTCTTAGGTTTATTTTTTTCCTGAGATTTATATAGTCACTTTGGCTTTTTTTTGGTTAGTGTTGAATTGTGTATATTTCCCAATAATTTACTTATAACTTATCTATGTAGTTATAATTGTTAATTTACTGTAAATGACATAAAGTTGATTGTTGCTTTTTTAAATCCATTTGACAGTGTCTGAAATATAAGTAAGATTTTAGATCACTGAAATATAATGTACTTGTTGATATCCTTGGATTAAAATACCATCTTCATAGCTACTTTCTAGTTGAACATCTGTTCTCTTCTTTCTCTCTCTTTTTCTACCTTGTCTTTGATTAATTGAGAATTTTTTTTATAATTCAATTCTATCTTTTGTGTTGACTTATACATCTTTGTTGATTTTTCCAGTGATATTTCCTAGGATTTACAGTATCCATCTTTAATTAGAGAATACCTTCAAATTATATTGTAGACTTAATGTGTAAAGACATTACAGAAATATATTCTCAATTACTTTCTTTCATCCTCTGGGCTATTCTTATACATTTCAGTTTTTCATATGCTATAAGAATATAGGTTTTGTGGGATGCCTGGTGGTTCAGTGGTTGGGCATCTGCCTTTGGCATAGCTCCTGTTCCCAGTCCTGGGATAGATCCTGCATTGGGCTCCCTGTGAGGAGCCTGCTTCTCCCTTTGCTTGTGTCTCCACCTCTGTCTCTCTCATTTTAACATTTTATTTATTTATGCAAGAGGGAGACAGACAGACACAGAGAGAGAGAGAGAGAGAGAGAGAGAGAGAGAGAGAGGCAGAGACAGAGAGAGGCAGAGACACAGGTAGAGGGAGAAGCAGGCTCCATGCAGGGAGCCTGATGTGGGACTCGATTCTGGGACACCAGGATCACACCCTGGGCCAAAGGCAGGTGCTAAACCACTGAGACACCCAGGGATTCCCAATAAATAAATAAAATCTTTAATAGCACATTGCTATTAATTTGGCTTAACAATGAGTTACCTATTAAAAATGTAACAAAAATATGTTATTTCCCTTCATTTATTGCACTTCAATTTTTATGTAGATTTTTTGCTGATACTATATTCCCTTGTTTTTAGATTTATTTATTTATTCCTGAGAGACACAGATTGAGAGAGAGAGGCAGAAACATAGGCAGAGGGAGAAGCAGGCTCCTTGCAGGGACCCAGATGCGGGACTTGATCCCAAATCCTGGAATCACGACCTGAGTCAAAGGCAAGCACCCAACTGCTGAGCCATCCAGGCATCCCTACAATACTCCTTTTGTCTGAAAAATATTATTTAATGTTTTATAAGTCAGTCCTCTGTCAATCACTTTCCTCAGTTTTGTTTGAGAAACATATTTATTTATCCATTGTTTCTGACAGAGTTTCACTGGATATAAATTTGAAGTTGACATTTTTTTCTTTCTATATAAAAAAGTAATATTAGCTATTGTTTTCTAGCTTACGTGGTTTCTGATGAGACAAAATTGTACTTCACTTTTTTTGCCTCTCTGTATCTAATGTAGCTTTTATCTCTGGATGCCTTCAAGATTTTTTTTTTTAATTTTAGCAGTTTGAATGTGTGTGTGTGTGTGTGTGTGTGTGTGTGTGTGTTATTTATTCTGCCTGGATTTCTCGGAGTGTCTATCTCAGACCTCTGTTTTGGTGTCCCTTATATGTCTTGAACATTCACCCACTGCTTCTTCATATCTTCTTTTTTTTTTCTTCATATCTTCATTTCTTTCCTTTTTTTATTTATTTTTTTATTTATTTTTTTATTTATTTATGATAGTCACAGCGAGAGAGAGAGAGGCAGAGACACAGGCAGAGGGAGAAGCAGGCTCCATGCACCGGGAGCCCGATGTGGGATTCGATCCCGGGTCTCCAGGATCGCTCCCTGGGCCAAAGGCAGGCGCCAAACCGCTGCGCCACCCAGGGATCCCCATTTCTTTTTTATACTGTGTTCTTTCATCTATTCTATCCATAGTATTTGATTTGCAAGTGTTAGACCATTTAATATTATCCCACAGCTTTGAGATGCTCTGTTCTAATTTTTTAAACATATTTTATTCTTTTTATTTCAATTTGAGTAACTTCTAGTAATTGTCTTGAAGTTTACCAATGTTTCCTCAGATATGATTGATGAGTTCATTAAAGGCATCCTTTATCTCTGTTGCTGTTTCTCTTCTTTAACATTTCCAATTGATTTCATATTATTTATACCTCTCTGAGGAAATTATCCATGTGATCTTTTCGTCATACACCTTTCCTGTTTGAGCAGAGGTTGGAAAACCTTTTTTTTTGTAAGTAGTCAAGTAGTAGATGTTTTAGGCTTTCCTGTCTGTGTCATAGACAACATAGACATGAACTTTGTCATAACCAATTCTCCTGTTGTAGCAGAAAATGGCCACATGTAATACATAAATGAGAATGATTGTCTTTCAATCATTTATTTTAGGATACTGAATTTTGAAACAAATGTGCCTTTTATATGGCTTGAAATATTATTCTTCTTTTGATCCCACCCGCCCCCCCAGTCTTTAAAAACAATTAAATTCTTAGCTCATGGACTATATAAAAACACTTTGGCTGAACTTGATTTTAGGGCCATATTTTGCTCACCTTTGTATTAGAGCTTTCAACATTTTAAAATCATAATTTTAAATTTCCTGTTACATAATTCAAATGTTTATTTCATGTATGAATTTAGTTCACAACTGAGATTGCTTTTTTATTATTAAATATTTTATGATAGGAGCTCAGTTTGCCACCATATAGCGTATCACCCAGTGCTCATCCCATCAAGTGCCCCCCTCAGTGCCCATCACCCAGTCACCCCAACCCTCCGCCCACCTCCCATTTCACTACCCCTTGTTCGTTTCCCGAATTAGTAGTTGCTCATGTTCTGTCACCCTCTCTGATATTTCCCACTCATTTTCTCTCTTTTCCCCTTTATTCCCTTTCACTAATTTTTATATTCCCCAAATGAATGAGACCTTATAATGTTTGCCCTTTACCGATTGACTTATTCCACTCAGCATAATACCCTCTGGGTCAATCCACATTGAAGCAAATGGTGGGTATTCGTCGTTTCCAATGGCTGAGTAATATTCCATTGTATACACAGACCACATCTTTACCCATTCATCTTCCGATAGACACCAAAGCTCCTTCCATAGTTTGGCTATTGTGGACATTGCTGCTATAAACTTTGGGGTGCAGGTGTCCTGCCATTTCACTGCATCTGTATCTTTGGGGTAAATTCCCAGCAGGGCAATTGCTGGGTCATTCAGCAGGTCTATTTTTAACTTTTTGAGGAACCTCCACACAGTTTTCCAGAGTGGCTGCACCAGTTCACATTCCCACCAACAGTGGAAGAGGGTTCCCCTTTCTCCACATCCTCTCCAACATTTGTGGTTTCCTGCCTTGTTAATTTTCCCCATTCTCACTGGTGTGAGGTGGTATCTCATTGTGCTTTTGATTGGTATTTCCCTGATGGCCAGTGATGTGGAGCATTTTATCATGTTCTTGTTGGCCATGTCTATGTCTTCCTCTGTGAAATTTCTGTTCATGTTTTTTGCCCATTTCATGATTGCATTGTTTGATTCTTTGCTGTTGAGTTTAATAAGTTCTTTATAGATCTTGGATACTAGCCCTTTATCTGATAGGTCATTTGCAAATATCTTCTCCCATTCTGTAGGTTGTCTTTTAGTTTTGTCGACTGTTTCTTTTGCTGTGCAGAAGCTTCTAATCTTGATGAAGTCCCAATAATTCATTTTTGCTTTTGTTTCCCTTGCCTTCGTAGATGTATCTTGCAAGAATTTGCTGTGGCCAAGTTCAAAAATGGTGTTGCCTGTGTTCTCCTCTAGGATTTTGATGGATTCTTGTCTCACATTTAAATCTTTCAACCATTTTGAATTTCTCTTGTCTAGTTTCTTGTGCACATGGGTGTCCAATTTTCCCAGCACCATTTATTGAAGAGACTATCCTTTTTCCAGTGGATAGTCTTTCCTGCTTTGTTGAATATTAGTTGACCATAGAGTTGATGGCCCATTTCTGGATTCTCTATTCTGTTCCATTGATCTATATGGCCATTTTTGTGCTAGTACCACACTGTCCTGATGATCACAGCTTGTAGTACAACCTGAAATCTGGCATTGTGTTCCCCCGGCTCTGGTTTTCTTTTTTAATATTCCCCTGGCTATTCAGGGTCTTTTCTTATTCCACACAAATCTTAAGATGATTTGTTCCAACTCTCAGAAGAGTGTCCATGGTACTTTTTTTTATATTTTATGTTTTTATTCATGAGAAACACACACACACAGAGAGAGAGAGAGAGAGAGAGAGAGAGAGGCAGAGACACAGGCAGAGGGAGAAGTGACTCCATGCAGGGAGCCCGACGCAAGACTCAATCCCAGAACTTTGAGATCACCCCCTGGGCTGAGGTGGCACTAAACCGCTGAGCCACGCAGGGATCCCAGTCCATGGTATTTTCATAGGGATTGCATTAAATGTGTAAATTGCCCTGGGTAGCATGGGCATTTTCACAATATTAATTCTTCCAATCCATGAGCATGAAATATTTTTCCAGCCCTTCATGTCTTCCTCAATTTCTTTCAGAATTGTTCTGTAGTTGTTAGGGTATGGATCTTTTACCTCTTTGGTTAGGTTTATTCCTAGGTATCTTATGCTTTTGGGTGCAATTGTAAATAGGATTGACTCCTTAATTTCTCTTTCTTCAGTCTCATTGTTAGTGTATAGAAATTCCACTGATGTCTGGGCATTGATTTTGTTTCTTGCCACATTGCTGAATGCTGTATGAGTTCAGCAATCTTGGGGTGGAGTCCTTTGGATTTTCTACATACAGTATCATGTTACCTGTGAGGAGGGAGATTTTGACTTCTTTTTTGCCAATTTGAATGCCTTTTATTTCTTTTTGTTGTTTGATGGCTGAGGTTAGGACTTCTAGTACTAGGTTGAACAGCAGTGGTGAGAGTGGACATCCCTGTGTTGCTCCTGGTCTTAGGGGAAAGGCTCCCAGTATTTTCCCATTGAGAATGATATTTGCTGAGGCTTTTTGTAGATGGCTTTTAAGATGCTGATGAATGTTCCCTCTATCCCTACACTCTGAAGAGTTTTGATCAGGAATGGATGCTGTATTTTGTCACATGCTTTCTCTGCCTCTATTGAGAGGATCATATGGTTCTTGTTTTTTCTCTTGTTGATATGATCTATCACATTGATTGCTTTATGAGTGTTGAACCAGCCTTGCATTCTGGGGATAAATCTCACTTGGTCATAGTGAATAATCTTCTTTATGTATTGTGGGATCCTATTGGCTAGTATCTTGTCTAGAATTTTTGCATCCATGTTCATCAGAGATATTGCTCTAGAGTTCTCCTTTTTGGTAGGGTCTTGTCTGGTTTTGGAATTAATGTGATGCTGGCCTCATAGAACAAATTTGGAAGTACTCCATCTCTTTCTATCTTTGTATTAGAATAGGTATTGTTTCTTCTTTAAATGTCTGATAGAACTCCCCTGGGAAGCCATCTGGCCCTGGACTTTTGTGTCTTGGGAGGTTTTTGATGACTGCTTCAATTTCCTCCCTGGTTATCAGCCTGTTCAGGTTTTCTATTTCTTCCTGTTCCAGGTTTGGGAGTTTGTGGTTTTCCAGAAATGCATCCATTTCTTCTAGATTGCCTAATTTATTGGCTTATAGCTGCTTATAATATGTTTTAAAAATCGTTTGTATTTCCTTGGTATTGGTGGTGTTCTCTCCTTTTTCATTCATGATTTTATTAATTAGAGTCTTTTCTCTCTTCTCTTTAATAAGGCTGGCTAATGCTTTATCTATATTATTAACTCTTTCAGAGAATCAACTCCTGGTTTTGTTGATCTGTTCCACAGTTCTTCTGGTCTCAATTTCATTGAGTTATGCTCGAATCTTCATTAACTCTCCTCTTCTGCTTGGTGTAGGTTTTGTTTGCTGTTCTTCCTTCAGTTCCTCCAGGTGCAACGTTAGCTTTTGTATTTGAGTTTTTTCCAGTTTTTGGAAGGATGCTTGTATTGCGCTGTATTTCCCTCTCAGGACTGCTCTTGCTGTAACTGAAAGATTTTTTTTTTAACTGAAAGATTTTGAATGGTTGTATCTTCATTCTCATTAGTTTCCAGGAATCTTTTTACTTCTTCTCTAATTTGCTGGTTGACCCATTCATCTTTTAGCAGGATGCTCTTTAACCTCCAAGTGTTTGAGTTTCTTCCAAATTTCTTCTTGTGATTTAGTTTTAGTTTCAAAGCATTATGGTTTGAAAATATGCAGGGGGCAATCCCTCTCTTTTGGTATGGGTTACTATCTGATTTGTGACCCAGTATGTTGTCTATTCTGGAGAAAGTTCCATTTGCACTTGAGAAGACTGTGTATTCAGTTGTGTTTGGATGTAAAGTTCTATAAATATCTGTGAAATCCATCTGGTCCTGTGTATCATTTAAAGCTCTTGTTTCTTTGGAGATGTTGTGCTTAGAATATCTGTCATTTTCAGAAAGTGCCGTACTGAAGTCTCCCAGAATAAATGTATTATTATCTAAGTATGTCTAAAATTGGTTATTAATTGGTTGATATACTTGGCAGCTCCCACATTAGGGTCATAAATATTCATGATTGTTAGGTCCTCTTGTTGGATAGATATCTGGGTTGGTGGTCACATATTCTTTCATTTCTTCCTTTCTTGGAATCTCTTTATCTCTCCTTCCATTCTGAATGAAAGCCTTGCTGGATAAAGTATTCTTGGCTGCATGTTCTTCTCATTTAGGACCCTGTATATATCTTTCCAGCCCTTTCTGGCTTGCCAGGTCTTTGTGGAGAGGTCTGCTGTTAATCTAATACTTTTCCCCATATAAGTTAGGGATGTCTTGTCTCTTGCTGCTTTAAAGATCTTCTCTTTATCTTTGGAATTTACAAGTTTCACTATTAAATGTAGAGGTGTTGAAATTTTTTTTTTTTTAATTTTAGGGGGAACCTCTGTCTCTCTCCTGGATCTTAATGCCTGTTTCCCTCCCCACGTTAGGGAAGTCCTCAGCTATGATTTTTTCAAATACACTTTCTGGTCTTCTGTCCTTTTCGGCACCCTCGAGAACCCCAATTAAACATAGATTTTTCCTTCTGAGGATGTCATTTATTTCCCTTAACCTATCCTCATGATCTTTTAATTGTTTCTCTTTATTCCTCAGCTTCCTTCCTTGCCATAAACTAGTCTTCTATGTCACTCACTCTTTCTTCTACCTCATTAACTCTCCTCATTAGGACCTCCAGTTTGGATTGCATCTCATTTAATTGATTTTTTTTTTAATTTTGGCGTGATTAGATCTAAAATTTGCAGTCATGAAGTCTCTTGAATCCTTTATGCCTTTTTCCAGAGCCACCAGTTGTTTTATAATTTTACTTCTGAATTGGCTTCCTGACATTGAATTGTAATCCAAATTCTGTAACTCTGTGGCAGAGAGTAGTGTTTCTGATTCTTTCTTTTGTGGTGAGTTCTTCTTTCTAGTCATTTTGCTCATTGCAGCATGGCTAAAAACAAATTGTACTGGAAAAAGGAAGAAAAAAAGATGGAAAAAAAGGGAAAAAACAACAACAAAACAACCAAACAAACAAAAAACAAGGATGGGTATCATCTGGTCTATATACTGTAAATCCCTCAACTTCCCCTGGAGCTTTCCAGCACTGCTCAGTCAGGAACCTGCTCTTCCTCTGTCCTTCCAACTGGTCTTCTGGGGAAGGGGCCTGCTGTGCTGATTCTCAGGTGTGTGCACCTAGGGGAGCTGCTCCGTCCCTGCCAGGTGCACTGCTCAGTGGAAGCTGTTTATCCTGTGAGGCCTCTGTTCCCTGGTGGCCCTGACCCTCCCAGGCACAAGGTGACACAGGGAGGAACAACAACAGTGGTGGCGGCCAGCTCTCCAGCTCTGGAGTCTGCTTCTGCAGTAACCATCACAGTCTCCCAGTCCACAGGGGCCTGGATGCTTAGGGGGCAGGGGCGCTGACCTGCTCAGCTCAGGGAGGCCCAGAGGCAGGAGCGTCTTCACTGTCCTGTGCCCTCCAGGGCTCTGCCTATTCCAAGGGGAATGCAGGATCCTGGGCTGTGTCCCCTGGCACCCTGGGCTCCAGGGCCTGCACTGCTGGAATGGTGCTTGCCGGCCATGCGGCCCCCTCCTCCTGGAGCTGCCTGCTCCCGAGGCCCTGTGAAGTGCGCTCCAGCCACTCCAGCCCCTTCCCACACTTGGCCGGGGGGGTGTGGCGTGCTCTCCCCAGGGCGCACCTCCTCTGTTAGTGCCCCTGGGAACCTGGGGGCCCCACTGCCCGTCCTGGGATCCTGCCCGAGTTCCCTGCAAGCGCCTTTCCATCCGAGAAGATTTTTAAAGCTCCTACTACTCCAGGGCTAGGCTTTCCTGTCCTGGAGGCCCTTGCCCCCAGCCTTAGCCCAGCACCTCCCAGGGGCCCCTCCCTCACTGGATTCTTTTTTATTTATTTATTTTTTTTCCATCTTCCTACCTTGTTAGAAGTGCAAACTCTTCTCTCTGTAGCGTTCCAGCTGTTCTCTCTTTAAATCTCAGACCGAATTCATAGGTTTTTAGGATGATTTGAAAGTTATCTAGGTAAGTTGGTGGGAACAGGTGACTTGGAGACCCTACTCTTCTGCCATCTTGCCAAGAAATCCCCACATCTAAGATTATTTTTTTCTTGCTTTTTTTGTATGTCCCATCATTTTTCATTGCAATGGAAGAAATGGCAGAAATCATATATAGTATAGTGGAGAGTGAGAGAAATTGTTCTGAGTCTGAAAACAGGTATAATTTTCCTTCTGTCAAACCTTAGGATGGGGTTTTAAAGTAAATCTAGTTTAGAAGTTGATCTAACTTTGAATGAGTTGCTGTTACATTACCTCAAAGTTCACCATCAGTTTTAAATTTCTCTAGTAATGACTTCTGTTTAATGTGGAGGCTGGTTTGCCAAAAGTCAGCTTCACTTTCAGCCTTATGTCTTTTCTTTGTGGTGTTTCTTGAAGAGCATCTCTTCTGAAACTTTTTCCCCTCTCCTTACTCTATTTCAGGTATATTCTGCTATTATTTGTTTCTCAATACTTATCTACTGAGCATTGGGAAACCATACTAGAGAATGTTTTCTCTTGTTCTGATATAGCTTTGGTCTTAGGCATAAATCCTTTGGGCTTGGGGGTTGTGGTCTTTTTGTATTCCATTTGCTTTTCTTCCAAATGTTATTCTAGACCCAGTTTGAATTTCTGACCCTCCACCAGGGATAGGTTTATTTCCTTATCCCTCAACTGTAATGGATTTTTACCAGTACCCTAGGATGACAGTGTTTAGATTAAGGTTTGCTTTTTTATTGGAGAGATAGAAAAGAATCATTTGGGTAATCCCTCCTCCAGTGGTTGCTGTTCTCTATCCCCAGAGTGCACAACAAAGGGACATTTCTTAAGACTCTAATATTTTCTGTAAGCGCCTTGTGGGATTAATGAAGAAACAGCCTTCAACAGGTGAAGATTCCCTAATTGTTATGGCCACGAGGGTTTCTCTGGTCTTTGCACACTTGGTATTTAACAATTTTCCAGCCACTCTGGTTAAACTCTTCCTATCAGTGAATGGTTTCATCAACCCCAGGTAAGACAGTTCTCATATTTTATCTTGTGTCCTCCCACAAACACTTTTCTCTCCCTAGACTTTGATTGCCCCATGACCTCAGCTTTCATAATTATCAGAAAATGAATAAATTTGCAGTATGTCCAGCTTGTCTGTTATTGTAAAGGTAGAGGTGATGCTCTTTCCAGCTTTATACATCAATAAGTGTAAATAGGCATTCCCAATATTTTTTAACTCTAATTTTCTGATAATATTTAGGTAGAGAGTGATTCCCAATTAGCTTTATTATAATCATTCGAGATGATTTGGTCAAAAAATGCTTTATGATAACACATGAGCTTTACATCAGCCTTTTGGGGCTAGGATAGACTCTTCATCAAGGTATCTCCTCTTCAAAGGGAAAAGAAGTGAGAATAAGTAAGAAAGGCTAGTTTGAGAATTCTACTTGACTCAACTTTATGAATGAGGCTCTTTAGGGAAATACAGAATCTTGATATGTTGTGGGTGTAAGACCTACATTCAAATTATTAAAAGCTAGAAGACTTCTGTGTCTCTTTTGTTCGCCTTTGAATCTGGCGAGCTACATATTTAGCAGCTATTCACTCTTGGGGCTTTGAGTCTAACTGTGGGTGCATAGAGCAAAGTAGCAAGAAGACAAACTCACACAACAGATGAGGACCCTTCTGTAAAAACTTAGCAGAGTATCTAGCACATAATGAGCATTTGAGAAACATTAAAGAGTAGAACTCTCAGAAGCTAGTTCTCTACTTGTTTTTGTGTTTATCTCCTCTACTAAATGGCTAATTCCTTGACAAAAGGGACTGCATCTTAATTGTCTTTGGATCTGATATACCAAGTCAAGGCCTTGTATATGGTAAGCGCTTGATAAATATTAGCTAATTCCATTTAAAAATAATAATAAATGATTGCCACACTCAATTTATGTTTGTCTCCCTGTCTGTACTGAAATCTCCATAAAGGCAGAGATCTGTTAGTCTTTTTCATTATTCTTGTCAAGTGTCTAAATATGGAAATTGCAGATGTTTAATAAATATTGATTGTTGGAAATAGTCTCTTTTGACAAACTTTCCTCTGCTTACATCTTTAATATGGCCAAAAATGTTTGCTCCAGTGTTTGAGCTGGATTATATTTCTAGCTCCATCATCAACTAAAAATATAGAATTCTCATTTGGATTTGTTTGCTGTTAAAATGGCTCTGTGTTCTTTGAACAATGTATTCTTTTGACAGACAGAATTACTTGTTACAGATCAGATATGTATAAGGCCTCAGAATAGCTAACCCAAGAAGGGGAACCCTGGACAAGGTAAGTAAGTCAGAATTCTCAGGAAGAAGTCATTTACAGGTTTCAAATATGTAGCTATATAGTCTCATTAAAGGTAATGTTGGCAGTAGTCAGTTCCACTTCACTGAACTTTTCCAACAATTTAATTTGAAATGCTCATAAGAGTAATTGATGCCCAACTCTGGTGACAAATATTAAAGAAGTTGAACTTGGCATTTATTTCAGATGAGTTTATAATCTGGTAGAAAGAACAAGGGGTATACCCTTGAAATGATATTAAAGGCAAAGTTCCATGGAGTGAACATAAACAAAATTTGAACTGTATCTAAAATGCCCATGTATCTCCAGTTCTAACAGCAGGGGTAAATTGGTACAAACCTTTTTTTGCTGTATGGATAGAAACAAAAAATGCAAGCAAATATCAAAGTGTACGATATATGAAATCATTTGCAGAACTGATGGGATTTAGACTTTTTCCTTTCCTTTGATATTAGTTTAATAAATAACGCAGTAGCTATTTTACTTTTGAAGGAATAAAGTATGAAAGATTAATAAATGTCCAAAGGGGACACAGGATGCGAAGGAATGGTGTTCTAAATTAAGAGTATTTGGGGTCGATTAAAAGCATCTTTCTTTTATCAACCAGGTGCTCTATGGTAAGTATTCTCCTATGTTCTTCGTAATTATCATTCCATTTATTTATTGGAAACATTATAAGTCAAAATGTTAATCATCATCATTTTAGAGGTAAAGAGATTGAGGCCTGAAGTTTGACAAGCAAGGATTTTCAGTTGGTAACCTAAATCTAGAGTCCATAGCCCTGACTATAGGAGTAAAGAAGATTTCCAGAGTCCACTGCCAGGCCTTGGCAGATGATGGGAGACAATTTCATGAGAACTAACTCTTGGGGAAAGAGAGGAGATATGAAGGCACAGAAATAATGTAAAGCTTGTGAAAAGTGGAGGACACAAACAAACCCCCAAATAACACATTTTAAGCAATGGCCCATTGCAGTGATTCAGAGGGAGGAGTTAGGGTAATTCCTATAAGATCCTCTAGTCCAATAAGTGCATAAATTCAGACTTTGAGTGGGAAAGGTATTTTGGAAGTTCCCACTACTCTGGAATATAGAGATGATGCTGGATCCCAGGTAACTCCTTGTTTAACTCATTGGGTTCAGGTATGCTGTATGGGCTAGGGGTTGGCATATTATCAAAGACTGAACATAACAAACCTTTAAGAGCAGGTATAAACATTTAGGTATTAGGACAGTGCACCTGGGAACTACAGTTATGTTATTCACACATTATATCATTTCAAATTTAATGTTCATTTGAAGATATTATTTACTGTGCCAATCTTAAATCTCTGGAAACAACCAGTGGCTAATTAAAGGTACTGGGAATATTATTTCAAAAGATATATCCTCTGGAATCACATAGCTAAAAGTAAAAATTCAGTTTGGGAAATACCTTACATGTTGATTTATCTAAATTTCTAGACAAGATTACTAACAAAGGATACAGCTAGTCAGACACTAGAATAAACGAAATTGGATGTCTATCCTGTTTTAATTTTTGGGAGATGTTAGATATCTTCTCACTATAAAGTTGTTTGCTTTTATGCACCACTCTAAACCTTCCTTAACATTTGCAGGAAAAATTAACTTGAATCCTGTATCTGTTATATATAGTGGAACTTCATTACTACATACCTGGCATTCTGACAGAAGCTGAAGAAAAATTAGTCCCAACCATTTATCAATGCTTGCTTTTAAGAGGCCATACCAAAGTATTCTTCCTACCATCTTGATTCACATTATGTTCCAAAGGGAGAACAATGCAATCTACTTGTGGCTGCATAAACTGCATGAGATATTGCACTAAACACATTCCTTGCCTTTTGCAGAACAAGCTTGAGACTAGTCTATTTTATGGAGTAAGGGGACATAATTATTTCATCATGTGTTTGTTTACTAAAACAATTTTTATGAAGGGATAATTCCCCTACAGAATCGGCTCCTAAAGAAAGCTCTTGATTCATGTCCATTGATAAAACTGTCTTATATCTTCTGCATGAGGCTACAGGTTTGCAACAAACTCCATATTTTATGACTAATTTGAAGCTATTTGATTCAAATACTGCTGAACTTAGTAGCTTCTTCCCCTCTGATCAACCTCCCCCCTTTTAAACCGGCCAAATTGAAAACTATCATGAAGGCATAAATAATTACTGGTTGTTATATTTATTTAAGCATACTCTTGCTTTAGGAGTCAGACCACATTCCTGAAATCTCACATATTTTCTACTTTCATAGATAAAACTTTAAAAGTTTTAATTTGGGATGAAATGATGAACTGCGGGGAAAGATGAGAAATCTTTGAAAATATACTGAGGTAGTCATTCGATGAAAAGGGTTAAAAACAAAGAGTCCACTGATTTTAATCCTAAGAATAAAATTAACTTTTCCAAGCTGAGGGGTTTTAAGCAAAGGTTGAAGTTTGCCAATCCTCTTTGCTTTGTTTCTGTTTTTTTAAATAAAAGAAGGCATAACTCTTGCAAATGAGGTTATGTATTAAATTTCAAAATGTTATAAAATGCTGTGTTATGACTATTGCCTTATCTTGTTCAATTATTTTCCATTGCATTTTATTCAGGTCAAAATGTCACAGTGATGCGCTCCTATCGTTATGTACACAAACTTGAACCCAACGTTGTTCTAGGTTACGTAGACAAAGCAATAACCTCTCTTGCAGTCCCAATGAGGGGAGCAGTTGAAAACATAATATATCAGGTGCTGTCAAATGCTTTAAAGAACAAGAGCAAAGAAAGGAAAGAGTAAATGATGAGGAAGCGTACTATTTTGGATTGGGTAAATGGAAAAGTCTTCACTGATAAGGTCCCATTTGCAAATAGATCACAAATAAGTGAGGGAATAAGTTAAGTAATGGAAAAATGTTGCAGAAGAGGCAATGTAAGGAAATGCAAAGGCACTGAGGCAGGAGCATACTTTTTGTGCTTCAGGAAAACAGGTAGGTCACTGTAGATAGAACATGGTAAGCAAGGGACGCGTGGGTGGCTCAGCAGTTGAATGTCTGCCTTTGGCTCAGGGTGTGATCCTGCGGTCCTGGCATCGAGTCCCACATTGGGCTTCCCATGGGGAGCCTGCTTCACCCTCTGCCTATGTCTCTGCCTCTCTCTGTGTGTCTCTCATGAATAAATAACATCTTTACAAAAAGAACATGGTAAGCAAGGGGTGACTTGGTAGAAAATGAAGTTGGAAAGCAAGGGGCAAGGTGATGCAGGGCCTTGAAGGCTAAGTTAAAGAGTTGAGATTTTATTCTGGGGAAGATGTAAAGCATTAGAGGATTTTGAGCAGTGGAGTGACATGATCTGACATGGATTTTTCTGTTTTCTGGAGAAGAAACAACAACGGGGTCAGAGTGGAAGCAATTATAAACAAAAGACCAGAAGACAGGTGATAGAAGTAGTGAAGATAGTGACAAATGATCAGATTCTGAATATATTCTGCAGGCAGAGTGGACAGTATCCTGCAAGACTGCTTTGAGGGGCATGAAAGCAAGAGTAGCCAACTTACATTGCTGTCTATAAAAATTATAGATAATTATTTGAAAGCAATGCTTCCAACCCACAAAAATGTTTGTCCTAAGATACATACAGAGTTTAGTTTACTTCTATTTTACTTGACTTTTATTTTATTTTTGCTATATTTTCACCTTAGTTTTACTTTATTTTATTTTAACATTTGAGAATCTCAAGAACATAGAATTGAATTAATTATGTATCTTTGTTTCTGAAATATCATTAAGGCAGGCAAGCTCTATTTTACTTAACTTTATTTTAATATTTTAGCCCCCATTATCTGACTCTTGTTTTCACTTTTACCTTTTCCTCTCATACACAGTAAAGCACATCTGAGATTTGTCCTCATATATTTAATCTTTGAAAAATATGTGGTGGTATTTATATCTAAGATATCATGCTATAGATTGTGTTTTCTTATTTCTTTTTTGATGTGAGACTATATTTAAAATAATTTACTCATGTTGTTTTATATGCTTTTAGTACTTTTTTCCAAAGTGTTGCAGAACATTTCATACAGGGTTGTGAGTCAACCATTAGCCAAGTTATCTATAATGCTTTGTATAGCTAATTGTGCTGCAAGGCATATCCTTTCACATGTTTCTTTATACTCTTAGGTGACAATTTCCCTGGGTATTATGGCCAGTAATTAGTTTTAGTTTAAAAAATATTGATCAATACATTCAAAATGAGTTATGCACAGTCAATAATTATTTCACATTAGTCAATTTTTAAAGGATTAATAAGTTAATTTTTATTGATATAGTGACAGTTTATAAGGTTATAGATTACTTTAGCACTCAGTTTTGGAAATTTCGAATTGAGACTAAGAATACTTCCTAGGTATAGAGGGAACATATCTCAATATAATAAAGGACATATATGACAAGTCCATGACTATCATCATACTGATTGGTGAATAGTTGGAAGTCCTTCTTCTAACATCAGGAATAAGACAAAGGTGCCCACTTTCACCATTTTTCTTCAACATAGTATTGGAAGTTCTAGCCAGAGCAAGAAGGCAAGAAAAAGAAATAAAAGAGATCCAAACTGGAAAAGAAGAAATAAAACTGTCACTATTTGCAGATTATGATGTTACCTAGAGAAAACCCTAAAGACTTCATCAAAAAACTGTTAGAACTAACAAATGGATTCTACAAAGTTGAAGGATAAAAAAAATCAATACCCAAAAATCTGTTGTATTTCTATGCACTAATAAATTATCAGAAAGAGAAATAAAGACAACAATCTCATTTACAATTGTATCAAAAAGAATAAAATATCTGGGAATAAATTTAACCAAAGAGGTAAAATATCTGTACGTTGAAAACCACACATTAATGAAAGAAATTGAAGAAGAAACAAATAAATGGGAAGGTGTTCTGTGCTCATGGATTGGAAGAATCAATATTGTTACAATGTCTGTATATCAAAAGCAATCTACAGATTCAGTGCAATCCCAATCAAAATTCCAATAACATTTTTCAAAGATATAAGGCAAATAATCATAAAATGTTTGTGAAATCACGAAAAAGGCCAAATAGCCAAAGCAATTTTGAGAAAGAACAAAACTAAAGACACCATGCTCTCTGATTTCAAACTACACGACAGAGCTTTAGTAATTAAAATAGTATGGCATTGGCATAAAAACAGATACATATATCAATAGAACAGAATAGAGAGCCCAGAAATAAACCCATACTTATATGGTTGATTAATTTATGACAAAGTAACTAAGAATATAGTGTGAAGAGAGGACAATTCTTCAATAAATGGTGCTGAGAAGATAGCTACATGCAAGATAATGAAACTCAACCACTATCTTACACCGTACAGAAAAATTAACTCAGAATGGATTAAAGACCTGAATGTGAGACCTGAAACCAT
This sequence comes from Vulpes vulpes, assembly GCF_048418805.1. Lineage (NCBI taxonomy): Eukaryota > Metazoa > Chordata > Mammalia > Carnivora > Canidae > Vulpes > Vulpes vulpes. The sequence continues at coordinate 55,860,556 of NC_132790.1, forward strand.
AAAAATTCTAGTAGAAAACATAGGAGCTTGACATAGGTCTTGACAATTATCTTTTTAATAAGACATCAAAAAAGGGGGAAAAATGGGGGGGTGGAGGACTACATATATCATTATGTACATACATGAAAATGAGATTCATATTTCTTTTTTTCAGTAAAAAGGCAAGTCCTTTAACAACACGCACATGTTACCATGTCCAGTTTTAAGACTCGCCGTGTTTCTGTGTAGCTTGGAATCTGCTGCTGTGCTCCTAAAGTAAACAACAGTTGAGCCTTCTGAGATGCCTTATGTGTGTGTTTGCTCACAGAGAGTACAAGCAGCAGATTATTTCCCTGCAGTCCAAATCCTTGATAATCCTGAGTGCCCTTCAGTATGGGCCATGAAAAGGCAAAGCCTGAAATTTTCTAGGATGCTAAGGCCATATATCAAGATGACTAGCATTGCTACTCCCCTGCTCCCCATGCTGGTTATGCACATTCTTAAGAGAAAAAAAAATGATAGCAGTTGATGATGAAGATGATGCAAACAGATAGAAATGCAAATGTTGACACTCAGCAAATGAAGACTCAATCAAGGAATCCCTGAGGAAGAGCAGAGTCTTTCACTCCTGATGCTAAATTTCTTCAGATCTCCCAGCCAAAGGAAAGCTCATGCATGGCGTTAACATTTGGCCTTACCAGTTAACTGTCAAGTCTTTCTGCTAGCCTTGTGGTTAACATAGTAAAAAAATAAAATAAAATTTTAAAAATAGACTGAAATTGGAATAAAAATCCTAAATGTTAAAATTTATTCTCCTGTTTTAATGAAGTAGTGGCTGGTTTCAGCTAAACATAATTAACTGCTTCCAGATTAGCTGTGTTGTTACACAGTGACTGGCAAACCAACAGTGGTTAGGAGGGTGCATTCTGGAGCCAGACCATCTGTACTTATGTTTTGGCTTGTCGCTGCCACCATGTCCTTGAACAATTTTTTAAAACTTTTTCATGCATATTTCTTCATCTAAATAATTAAGAAAAAATACCTGCCTAGGTTTTTATGAAAATATAATGATGTATGTCCAATGACAGCTCCCCAAACATCGCTAATATAATCAATTGATAAGACAAAACTGAGTTTATTGATCCTATGAAAAGCAAGAACACCACCTCTACAGAGGTGCAGTATTATCTCACTTTAAGAAAGTCAATATCACACATATATAGAGAACTTGAGTTTGGGTGAAGGCAGGAGCTTGGTCAGGTTTGGGTGAAGATCACACTAACATTGGGTAGTGTTTTAGGATGGGTAGAAATAGCAAGTTCAGGGTTCTGAGACATAAAATGTTCATTGATGCTTTTTATTAAAAAGTGGATGAATTGTTCTGGAAGTTTCCATAATGAACATTCAAGTTATTGGTCTGGAGGAGAGTGTCCCAAAATGGTCAAGTAGTGCTATTGTAGACAGTATGCTGCGTGTGTGTGTGTGTGTGTGTGTGTGTGTGTATGTATGTTGGGGGGGATCTTTAAATGGTTCCAGTTTCTAGTTAATGTGAGTAAAGTACTTAGCACATTAACTAAGTTATGTGCTTAGCATATGGTAAAGGTTCAAAAAATATTGACTCATACTTTTCTTAGACATATTCAACTGCATAGAAAAATTACAAAATGTAGAGCTGATAAATCTAAGGCTACTATATACCCAGTATATCCATATAGTTGATAAAATATGCAACAAGTACTCAAGAATGTGGTAAGGAGGCGAAGGGTAATAGATCAGGAGTTAGGAAAACTGACTCTAGCCCCATCTTCACTGATAATGATTTATAGGACCATAAACAACTCAGTCACCTTTTTCTAAATTTAGTCTTCCCTCTTAATAGGAGTAGAACTGATACCAGTACCTACATGCTGAAGGAGTCTAATTATATGATGTCAAAACCTGCCCATTTCTAAGAGTCTAAGAAGTCTTGTTTTTACTTATGTACTGTTAAAATTAAAACTCATCAGGCTGAAAATGACTAAGAAGTGAAGAAATAAAACATTGACTGCACCACATTTCCTGGTGTGTGAAGCCTTCAAAGGGTAGGGAAGGTACTACTAAAGTGTATACTCCTCTTCTAATTGCAAGGGCACCATTTGATGTAAAGTGGACAAACTTAAGAAATATCTTCCAGCTGGTTCATGTTGGTTGAAGTTAGAATGTAGACATCTCTTGCTAATAAAAATAATCTAACTTAAGAAGAATAGTTGTTAGGGGGAATTTACTTAGGCTGTTACTCATTTCATTAGAGTTTAAAAAATGTTTCATAAATACTTTGTACCAGATACCTGTATCTAACACAAAGTTCACGCCTTGAAGGTATGCATATTTAGTTGAGAAAATAGACAAAGAATAGAAACAAGTAATTGGATTGCCATATATTTTTTGATAAATATAAGTGCTATGAAGAAAAATTAAACCTAAAGCAGGTTTACAGAGAGGCTGAGTGCAAGTTATCATTTTAGGTTGTAAGATGGAGTGCCTTTTCTAAACAATGTTTGAATAGAAATCTAGTGAAGTAAGTATGAGATCTGAAAATCAGGGTAACAGCATCCTAGGCAGAAGAATCTCTGAGGAAAAGTAGACTTGCCATATCCAAAAACAATGAGGGGGATCCCTGGGTGGCGCAGTGGTTTGGCGCTTGCCTTTGGCCCAGGGCGCGATCCTGGAGACCCGGGATCGAATCCCACATCAGGCTCCCGGTGCATGGAGCCTGCTTCTCCCTCTGCCTATGTCTCTGCCTCTCTCTCTCTCTCTCTCTGTGACTATCATAAATAAATAAAAATTAAAAAAAAAAAAAAACAAAACAAAAAAACAAAAACAATGAGGAAGGGGCTAGGGTGGAGTGATTGAGGTAGAACAGGGGGAAGGTAGTCAGGATATCAGTCATGTAGGGACATTTAGGAAAAAGAGAAAGGATTATAATCTGATGCTATTAGGAAATGTCATCTGAAGTTTTTAACTGGGAGTGTGGGATAATCAATGTAAGTTTTGAAAGGGCCATTCTGATGGTACAGAAAACACAGATCATAAGAAGCAGAAATGCAGATTTAGGTCATTTAGGCACTATTGGAGCTGCAGGGCAGAAGTGGAGTCTTGGGTAAGGTGATGAAGTGGAGATGGGGAAAAGTGATTGGATTTGGGATCTATTGGAAATAGATGAATGGAATCTACTACTGGGGAAGTAAGAGGAATTTTGCACAACCTGAGGCTTTGGCTTGAGCAGTTGGTTGAAGGGTGCTGGTGTTGACTTTGATGATGAACTGAGGTAAGGATCAAGGAAATCTTTGGAGCAAGAGAGGGTGAAATTTGTATAACCTTTTGCTTTGTGTCTGCTCTACCCTGCTAGGGTCTGGTTGTAGCAGCCCACAGCTGGCCGCAAGATGTTGTTGTGTAATTACAAAGGCAATTCTACTCCCCAGTTATCTCCTCTGAAAATCTTTAAGTGCCAGTATGGATGTAACACACACACACACACACACACACACACACACGCACATATCCTTTATATTCTTGAGGTGGTGAGAAAGGAAACAATAAGGAGAAAGTGGGAAAGTGGGAAAATCTAAATATATGAAGATAAACATATATCTGCCTCACAGTTTTTCCTGAAACAAGCCTGAGTATGATCTACCAAAAGCAGAGCTTTGCCATAGCAACACATATGCAGGGGAAATGCCATTTTTAACTATCATATATTCTGTTTCAAATTGATAGTGAAAGGTAGAAAATGTTCCTTTCATTGAACAAATTTTATTTTATTCCTAGTGGGTAGAAAATGTCTTCATTTTTAGTAGCATCATGACATGTAAATAATTAGAAATAATTAGAATTCCTGGTGGAGTATACTCAGTAAATGCTCATTTTCTTTCTTTTTTTTTTTTACCATTTTATAATCTTTATTATTTCTTTATATATTTGAACTTTCCTACTTCTCTTTCTTTTTTTTTTAAATTAACTTTTATTGGTGTTCAATTTACCAACATACAGAAAAACACCCAGTGCTCATCCCGTCAAGTGTCCACCTCAGTGCCCGTCACCCATTCCCCTCCAACACCCGCCCTCCTCCCCTTCCACCACCCCTAGTTCGTTTCCCCGAGTTAGGAGTCTTTATGTTCTGTCTCCCTTCCTGATATTTCCCAACATTTCTTTTCCCTTCCTTTATATTCCCTTTCACTATTATTCATATTCCCCAAATGAATGAGAACATACACTGTTTGTCCTTCTCCGATTGACTTATTTCACTCAGCATAATACCCTCCAGTTCCATCCACGTTGAAGCAAATGGTGGGTATTTGTCGTTTCTAATCGCTGAGTAATATTCCATTGTATACATAAACCACATCTTCTTTATCCATTCATCTTTCGATGGACACCGAGGCTCCTTCCACAGTTTGGCTATTGTGGCCATTGCTGATAGAAACATCGGGGTGCAGGTGTCCCGACGTTTCATTGCATCTGAATCTTTGGGGTAAATCCCCAACAGTGCAATTGCTGGTTCGTAGGGCAGGTCTATTTTTAACTCTTTGAGGAACCTCCACACAGTTTTCCAGAGTGGCTGCAGTCACCTGTCCTCAACAAATTACCTAGAAAACCATCCAATCATTTTCTTTCTTTACACCTTCCTTTGTGCAAACCACATAGTCAGGTCTTAGAATATGGCTTCTTCCATTCATGTCTTCACTGTCCCTTTCTAGTTGGGTGTCTTCGGACTCCCTCAAGGGACTATCAGGCAACTCAAATGACTATTTGCCTCAGAGTGCAACAGATGATGGCTTTGTACAGGTAAAAGTAATCCTTGACCTTAATAGGACACTGGACAATGGTGACATTCTGGGGAAGCTCAGAGAGTTGAAGATTTAGAGCTTCCTGTTGCATCTGGGTTTTCTGAAGCTGTTTCAAATATTCACATGAGGGCACCTGGGTGGCTCAGTGATTGAGGGTCTACCTTCAGCTCAGGGAATGATCTTGGGGTCCCAGATCAAGTCCCACATTAGGCTTCCTGCACGGACCCTGCTTCTCCCTCTGCCTGTGTCTCTGCCTCTGTGTGTGTCTCTCATGAATAAATAAAATCTTTTAAAAAACCACAAACATTCATGAATCTGTATGTATAGAAAGAATTGTACAAAGTGTAATGTTGAGCTCCTTTGAACAAAGAAAGTCTGAAATACAAAGATGAAAACAAAAGTTTTACTTTCAGTATTTAGTCCATTAAAAATATATATCTTTATAAGCATTCCACAGCAGGGTCATTTTACAAATGACCATCAAGTTCATCCAGGAAAACATTTTTTTTTTTAAAACACAACCAATCCTATACCTTATTCATGCTCTGGTAGAACTTTTATTAGTCTCTGGTCTCACTAACCATAAAGTCTTCCATGAAGCAGAACACATCTAGAGACTCTAAGATAAAAGAGCACAAGAGCTCAGAAGATACCTCCAAAACTTAAGTTTGTAAAAAAAAAAATGTTGTGCTATTACTGTGGTTTTTTGTTTTTGTTTCCCTTTTGGTTTTCTTTTCATAAAATTTTGGATAGCAACTTTTTCTCCTTTTCCCTATCTCCCAAAAACAGAGAAAGAAAAAAAGACTAATATTACTGTCAGAGACACAAACATATTTTTTTCAAATAATGTAAAAAAACCACAAACTACTAGGTGAAGACAAAAATCATAAGTCAGTTTGTCTCAAAGTAGTTCATATTTCAATCAGCAGCAGTAGTAGTTGTGATACCAGGTCCAATGAGCAACCACATCCCCAAGCTCCTATACATTCCTAATGCTGGGAAACCTACAACATGATTTTGATATTTTCTGAGTAATTTCTTAAAACTATTCAGTATGATATAGGAAAATAGCTCTTCAAATATACTCTTGATGTCTTTGTGAAGTCTGTGTTAAGAATTTTTAATTACAGTATTCAAATTATTCTTGTTAGTACTAGCTCAGGTTTAGAGTAAGTTCACCAGATCTGCATAATTTTTGCTAATTGCAGAACTTCTTTTATTTTTTAAGGATTTATTTATTTATTTACTCACAAGAGACACACAGAGAGAGGCAGAGAGGCAGAGATGCAGAGAAAGGGAGAAGCAAGCATCCTGAGGGGACTGGATTCCAGGACCTGGGATCACACCCTGAGCCCAAGGCAGAAGCTCAACTGCTGAGCCTCCCAAGCATCCCAGAACTTATCTCCATATATGTTCTGGCTGTTTTCATTAAGGAAAAGGAAGCCTTCCTTTGAATCTCTTACAAAATTCTCCTACTAGCCACTAGATAAATGTCTCTGTGAAAGCTTATAACACATATCATTAAAAAACAATTTAGAAATTACCTGTGGAAAAAATTTTTCTTCCTAAAGTCTATATTTAAAATATTTTCAGTTTTTATTTTTATTTTTTTAATATTTTGTATATTTTATTTATTTAGTCATAAGACAGAGAGAGAGAGAGAGAGAGAGAGAGAGGCAGAGACACAGGCAGAGGGAGAAGCAGGCTCCATGCAGGGAGCCCAATGTGGGACTCAATCCTGGGTGTCCAGGATCACGCCCTGGGCTGAAGGCAGGTGCTAAACCACTGAGCCACCCAGGGATCCCAAAATATTTTAAGTTTTTAGAATTTGAGCTTATCATCAACTTTTCACCGGTAATTTTAATATTATCTGAATTATTCTCAGTATTGTCTTATATAAATAAAGGAGATGAAGTTTTTCCTTTCAAAGTACTCACAGTTGAGTAATTAGAGATTATTATTGGAAATGTGCAGTGTTTATACTTTTTCTAATAATTCAAAAGATAAAATATTGTCATAATTCAAGAATAATAAAGGAGTCTTTGAGGAGTGCATCTTTGAATGGGGACTTTTGCTAACCACAGGAGTCCCCCTGGGAAGGTATCATACCTTCAAATCCATGTCACTAAAGCATAACCCATCAGAAGACCAGGTTTTTTACCTCAATACAGGTTCAGCCAGAGATCACCACATAACTAAATATGTATCTTTAGTTCAATACAGGTATTTATAAAGAAAACAAATACATCAATTTGAACTTAAATATCAAATAAAATATTTTCAGTTCTCCAATAGTTAAGCATACAGACTTAGATGATATATTACAGCATATATCACAACCGAATAGCAAATAGTCCTCACTAAACTCTCTGAGACATCTGTCCGATTGTGTCTCTTTTCTGGTCATGCTTCCATCTTGTTCCAGTTTGTCTAATCTCATCTTAGGTGGGACCTCCTGGAAGCAGAACCGTAATTTATTGTGAGAGTGATCTCAGGAGAAGCAGACGTGGAGAAACAAGATGGGGCAAAAGAAAGAGCTTCTTGAGGATAAGGCTCCCTGATCCTAGATCCAATGGAGCCTCAAAGCATGAATTGCCCCACTTTGATGCCCTTGGATCACTCATTCATTGCCATGAGCTATTTTTTGGGAGGTTGCAAGAAGTAAACTGCTGAGTAGCTTCTGTCGACCTGGGGTAATTTGAAGACAAGGGGAAGCTTGGAGATGAATGCCACCAATCTGGTAAAGGGAATCTGTGCAGTGAACCAACTATGCCTACTATAGGTTGGCCACCTACATCAGCCATTCCCATACAACAAGCCTACTCACATCAGGCAAAACCGTAAGCTTCCTAACAACTGGAGCGCAAAGCTGTGTGTGCAAAGCAAGAACAAAAGATAACTTATGCTTGGGAAAATCCTCTAACTGCCCTAACATGTCTGGGAAACATGACAACTGCTGTAGCAGGAAGGAGCATAGACCCTTTGTTATACATACAGGCAAAGAAAACAAAATTATATCAGTTGAATATTAGGAAAACAAGATCCCAGGTTTCTGGGATCGAGTCAAGCACCGGGCTCCCTGCTCACCCAGGAGTCTGCCTCTCCCTCTGCCCCTCCCTCTCTTGTCCTTTAGAGCTCTCTCCCACAAAAATAAATAAATAAAATCATAAAAAGAAAAATTCTTTCCTTGGTGACTCCCAACTTCCACATAAAAAAACCCAAAACCTTCCTGGATTTAGTAATTTGGACTAAAATATTTTCCTTTGCCAAAATGTAATAATACTTGGTATTTATTGGGTACTTGAAAGATTCTGGACCCTGCTCTGAGCAATGTATGTTCATTGTTTCATTTTATCTTCATTCAGCACATAAAGTTGGTAATTTAATTATCATCTGCAGCTTCCACATAAAGAAACTGAGGCAAGAGAACATTAATCAACTTCCTGAAAGTTACCCAGCTGGGGGTAATAATTTGAACCCAAAGTGGTGCTACTAAAACTTTAATATGCACATGAATTTCCAAGGGATCTTATTAAAATGTAAATTCTGATTTAGCAGATCTGGAATAAGATTGCAGAATGGAGATATTGGATTCCTAAGAAACCCCCAGATCATGCAGCTACTTGTTAGCCAAGATCATGATCCAGGGACCTCATTTTTACTAGGAAGAGTCTAGAACATATCATGCTGCTTTCCAAAAATATTTCCTATGAGGATGTGCCCAGCAGTTCTGTATTTAATTGTTCCATGCTTACTATAAATAAGTGAATTTTATTTTATCTCAAAATCACTCATATTTGTCACGATGTGATGCTATGAATGTTTGTATTTACCTAAAAATTGGTTAGCCTTAAATTTTAGGATGAATATAGTATCCTTAAGCAGTTAAACATCTTCACCAACAGGTTGAATTCATGAGTCTTAGCTGATCCTGTATTTGGCTGCCCGAGACAGGCCTTAATCCTTCAGAAAATATCTAATTTGCAGTCTGAAGCGCAAAGCTGCATATAAGAGATGGCTGCTTGGCTGCTTGTTGCTTGCTCTTCCTCTCATCCCAGAGGACTCAAACTGCAAGGAAATGGTAAATGCCTTCTATTCACACTGTCTGAATAGAGCAAGGGGCCCCCGTATATTTTATTGGAGGGACTATGATGTGGAGACTTCTTTCTGTTTTATTTTCATACTGGGTATCATGGAAAAAACAACAACCCTCCAACATGTTGTAATTCCTCAAAATATATTAGTGATATCTACATGTGCACAGTAATTAACTCAACAGTTAATTGCCAAGTGTCTACATAGGTACCAGACACTGTGCTGGATGCTGCGGATTTGATAGCGAACAAGGCTACAATGCCCAACAATGTCCAATGATGAAGTTAGATTTAGCTTTGACAGTAAAGAATGTTCCCAATATTCCCAGACTTAACACCTTTTTGGCCAATTATAGAAGCTTAGGGAAAAACGTCCTTCTTCAGCCCCTGGCTACATCCCTAATCCTGACCAGCTTTGTGTTACTGTTGGTATTAGCCTGGATTCCAGGGTTGCCATATAAAACAAACATCATCAGGATGTTTTCTAGCTTGATGTAAGACTAAGAAAAACCTGTTCATCCATTTAGAAATATGAGAGTTAAGTGTGGAAAAGTGATTACAGCTTTGCACTTGGTCGCTCAAGCTTTGATTTTGGTCCCAGCACATTGGTGCGCTCTGCTACTTATCTGACTCCCAGCAGCTCCATCCAGTCTGCTCTCTGAGGGGCCCGTTCAGCACACAGGCTCCCAGGTGCCTATAAACAACCTATGTAAGTCTGTGAGTCTTACTCAGATACACGTAAGATTTTTCCCTAGGGTTGAGATGGTGGAATTTCATTCAGTTTGTTATTTAACTATCCTACCCTCCAACACATGAACTCTTTCCAGCAGGAACTATAGAGATACTGATTAAGCAGCAATTAAACATCCTTACACTGTCATTATCTTTCCTTAAGTAGCCACTTCAGTCATGAGGAGAGCATTAACTAAATCAGAATTTAATTTTCCAAGGGTGTAGGTAGGCTTTCAATTTTCTTGATTCTGGGTTTGTCAAAAGGAACACAGAGCCTTTTGTTTATCCTAAGAGACCCTTCAGATTGAATTTCGCATTCATAGGGATGGAGTTTCTGTCTTTAGATAACAATATTTGTAAAATATATTTCCATCCGACAGTAAAGCTGTGTCTGCAGGGAAGAAACCACATTTTGAATGGTCTATTAGTGCTCCGTCAGGTCAGCATTGATTGGGCAAGCAGGTGGCCCATTGATCAGCAGTGACTCTGCCAAGGCCCATGACCTCAGGATGGCTTCTGTTTGTTTATTAACCCATTGTGAACTGTGGACTCAAAAACTTAAGACCTTCTGCAGACTTTTCTAGGTGAGAGATCTACTCAGTTGTCTATTCTCTAGACTGAGTCCCCATTCTAGTTATTCCTTCATGCTACTCCCAAATTGGTCTTCTTGTTCAGGATGTTTAATGGTTATGCTTCAATGTGGTAAGGACGTTACTAATGCTGGGACCCATGTTCCACAGGCTATGACGATTTGGGAGCCTGAGATACTCTGGAAGGAAAATAGAGGGCAGTTTGATTTGCAGAATGTAATGTGATTTTGTTCTGTGGCATGGTTCCAGCTAACATTCCAATTCATCTGTGCCTCTGATCTACTTGCCAGCCAGCATCTTCTAGTCCCATTTTTTTGTCCCTGTAACTGACCAAGATGGTTCCCATAAGTAGGGCCTCTGTAGACTCTATTCTTACTATTTGCTTGTTCTTTATTCTGAACATTCCACATCTGGCTTGTTTCATTCATTCAAATATCAGCTTAATGTCTTCTTAGTGACGTTAAGAAACTTTCAGAGTTTCCAAGGAAAGTCCTCACCCAGTTACTCCTTTCATTTTTTTTTTTTGTATATGTTTTGCATGAGTTACTCCTTTCATTTTTTTTTAAGATTTATTTATTTATTTATTCATGATAGACAGAGAGAGAGAGAGAGAGGCAGAGACACAGGCAGAGGGAGAAGCAGGCTCCATGCTGGGAGCCAGATGCCGGACTCGATTCCGGGACTCTAGGACCGCGCCCCTGGGCCAAAGGCAGGCGCTAAACTGCTGAGCCACCCAGGGATCCCCTCCTTTCATTTTTTTGATATGTTTTTCATGAATAACTTTATTTTTGGCTTCCTATTTTGATTTTCATGCTGAAAAACAAAATAATTTTCATCCTGGATTCAGTATCTTTCCTAGTTTTCTTCTATAATAGTTTCAACTTAAGTCTAGGACAAGAGGTTTCCTGGGTTTATTGGCAAAGCTCAAATAGACCTTAAATAAGTCATATGTTATTCCAAATGCTTTTGGTAATTGAATAAGATGGGAGGTCTCTCCCCAACCAACATCACTACTAAGAAAGCTTGGATCCTCAAAGACCAATATGAAGACCTTTCATATTCAGAAAAGCTAGATTGCTTATAGCCAACATTATTTTTTAAAGAGTATGACCTGAAAGAGCCCCAAAGCACTGGCAAATGGTGCCTAAGAAAATTTAGATTAAGCATGTTGGTTATTGGGAAGACACTATTGGGTCCCTAAAAAAGATTAGAGCCCTGAGGTTGGTATTATTACCCCTAAGAGTTCCCCAGGGCCTTATCCAACTCAAAGGCCTGAGATTATTGAGAAAGCTTCTAAAGAACTTTCATTATGCAATTCAATACAATTCAGTAAGCATTCATCACATGAGCAGTGTCCTGTGGGATAATACAAATAGGAAGAAAACTTAGCCTCTGCTTCAAAAAGTTCACAGTCTAATGCAAGAGACAGACACATAGATTTATGATTAGGAGCACCAGGCACATTACAGAATAAGAGTTCTAACCAAAGAACCAAGGAAAGACAAAGAAGAGATGACTCCCAGATGGTACAATCTGGCAGGCACCACACTGTTCATCCCGTAATATATTTAGGGAAAGTGGCTTAAAATAAATATCACTCATGTGCCAGTGTTGGATAGATTGTCAGTCTCTAATTCAGCATTTCAAATACTCCTAGCTTCTGATGAGCTTAGCATTCTTAACATTAGGCTAAGAATAGCACAAGGCAGGCAGTGATGCCTGAGATCAGCACTCTGATTCCACTGCCAGAGAGCAGGGGAGGAATGAGGTGCTCCAGGCTGTCCTCAGAAACTGATAATTCAATGCCCCTATGCCCCTTCATTTGAAAAGCTGTTTACAATTGCCATCTGTAAAAAAAAAAAAAAAAAAAAAAAAAAAAAACCAACCAAAAAACACTTTTATGCCATTCAACAAATTTGGAAAAAGTGGTTTTTTTCCAAATTTAGTTTACTCTCTCCACAATCTTATCATTTCTAGTATCCAAAGTTCCAAATTATTGACTAAGAGTTATGTTACTAAACTGATTTTGTAGTTACAGTATACAGCCTCTACTTGAGGAAAGCATCAAAGCTTGTTCCTACTTGAATAACACACATTAAGGTGCTTTACTCCATACTATCTCTTGGCTTTTATCCCAGGTAAATTTTTAGAAATGGTATAATTCTTTTTTAAAAATATTTTATTTATTTATTTATTTTAGAGAGAGAGAGAGAGTGAGGGGAGGTTCAAAGGGAGAGAGAGAATCTCAAGCAGAGTACATGCTGAACGTGGAACCCAACTTGGGGCTCAATCTCACCACCCTGAAATCATAACTTGAGCTGAAATTATGTTGGATACTTAACTGACTGAGCCACCCAGGGCCCCCCAGAAATAGTATAATTCTATATAACAGTTTTTGGATACTTGTCCTTTACCTATGTGGGTTTTGTGTCTTTTTTTCTTTTTAAAGATTTTATTTGTTTGTTTGAATGAGAAAATGCATGTGAGTGGGGGAGGGACAGAGGGAGAGAATCTCAGGTAGACTCTGTGGTAAGCATGGAGCCCAACATAGGGCTTGATTTGACAACTCTGATATATTGTTGACCTGAGCTGAAACCAAGAGTTGGTCACTTAAGTGAGCCACCCAGGCACCACACCCATGTGAGTTTTGTGTCTTTACTTCCCCAATTGACTATGTTATAAGCTTAGAATCCAAACAGACAAGTGGCGTTGGGTGACAGTTACCTGAGAACAGTTTCCTTTCTAATTAGCCACTTTCCTCTACATGTGTATCTCTTAGTAAGATATAACAGTGCAGAAGTCCAAGAGGTCCAGTGGTAGTGTCCAAAAGTGTTCATGGTGTCTAAGAATGGAAGCAACTGGTTCACCATGTATATATCTATGGAGAAAACGAGCCCAAAGTACTTGTGCCAGAGTTGAGTCAGGGAAAATAAAATAAAATTGTATATTTCATAGTAAAAAATTTGGAAAATAAAATTATTACTTATATCAATATGTTAAATGAAATTTTCTTTATTATTCCTCACATGTTAAGAAGTTGTTTAAAACACATTTAGTAGGATATTTAAAGTAATCTTGATATGATGTGTCCCTAAATTCTATTGAATTTTACAACCTTCTACAAAATATTTTTCACAACCATGTTTATCTTCCCTAGAGGGATAGATTGTCATTACCTTGTGATTGGAGCACAGTGCTCAAGTCTTTCTTACGTCATCAGAGATGGGTTCTATAGTGATCAAGTATTCTATAGAATGCAGAAAGACAGGAAACTGTATATTCAGTTGATCTGAGAGAACAACTAGGACAATATTAATCAGAGGAACTTTGAGTATGATCCCCTCTTCTATTTAAGTGCCCAGTGTGACTTCACAAACTGTAGTTAAAGCCACAGTCACAGCAAGGGGACATAAGGCTCTTGGTAATGTCTTCCTAATCTACCTTTCCAGCTCTGATCTACTTGTGGACTGAGATGGAACATTCTCCCTAATCTTGCCTTAATGAAAACTTGCTATTACAGATTTAGCCACATTCTTTGGTTCGCATACAATTTTCGTTCATGTTCTTTCTCTATTTTGAATAAGTTTCACCCTTTTGTTTGTTTTTTCTTCAAGGTATAGCTCCTTCGATATCTTAGTAAAGCTTTCCTCTAATGATGCCAGGCATTTCTACTCTCTCCCGGGAGCTCTTGACTCAAACTGCTGTTACTAATGCTTACCTCAAGAAACTAATATTAGTTTCATATTGTCTTCTTGTCCTTTGTCCAGTAGCTTCCAAATCTCATACATTTTGTATTTTTATGCCTCACAAAACAACAACCAGTAATTCAGTATTACAAAACAACTAACAATAATTCAGTATTAATTCAACTAACACTATTTTTTAAGAAAAATATAGCCTACTATGGAAAAATAATTACCTGTATCAAAGTAATTAACAGTTAATACATTTGTTATATCTGCCTATATGTATATATAATTAAAGTAAGAGTAGTCTAGATAAATGATTTTCAGAGTAAGAAGGTAAGCAATTCAAATAATAAATGATATTTCCAGCCATTAACAAAATTATTCAATACTACAATTGGATGAGGACCTTAGAGACTGCACAGGCTGAGCTCCATGTCTTTCAAGAAAGAGACTCGGAGAGGTTAAATGGTATATGACCTCACGCACGTTCATGATCTTGATTAACAAATGAATGCCAACAATTAAGAAACATGTGTGGTTTTAGCAGCAACCTCTTCTTTATGTCACAGAAATTTCTATCCAACTCCTTTATGAATATCTCCATCAGGATGTGCTGGAGGCACTCAAATGCCTAAAATTGAACTCAGTATCTACCACCATATTCAAAATCCATTGTTTCTTATATTTGGCCATAGCAATTCTTATCTCAATAATATTTACACTCTCAATCATAAAACCAAGTTTTGCCTCTGAATCATCTTTTTCTGTGTACCCAACGGATTATCCAACCTCTTTCAATATTCACTGCAAGTATTTTTCCAATTTCTCTTCAATCTCCACTCATTCACTTTTAATTTTCTTCTGTATAATATGGATTGATTTCACAACTTCTTTACTGTTTCCCTTCATTCAAACCATTCCATCCAGTCCATCTCATGCATTGCAACAAAAATGATCACTTCATAACTTCACTTCTCAAAAATAAAGACCAGATTCCTTATAATGATTTTTCATGATATTGCTTGGCCTGACATAATATCCAAATCCTTTTCTTATCCTGTGGCTGTACTATCCTCATGACAAGTGACCTACCAGTACTTTTTCAAACATGCCATGCCCAATCACACATTTCTTGTTAGGACAACTTTAGAGTTTTATTCACATTTTATAGTAAGACCTTTCATCAAAAATATGACACATTATAGTTTCTCAATATTTTGTGGAATTTAAACTAAATAAGGAATGGAAAACATGTCTTGAGGAGCATAGATTTTTCTACTATACTGTGTTGCTAACCTAGCTGGCAGAGGTTTTAATAGTAATTTATAAAGACCATTCAACTGAACTCTTTTTACCCAGAGACATGGTATTTGATTATTATTTATTTATTTATTTATTTATTTATTTATTTATTTATTTAAAGATTCCATTCATCCATTCATAAGAGACACAGAGAAAGAGAGAGAGGCAGAGACACAGGCAGAGGGAGCAGGCTCCATGAAGGGAGCTCAAAGTGGGACCAGATCCGGGGAACCCAGGATCAGGTCCTGGGCTGAAGGTGGCGCTAAACTGCTGAGCCACGCAGGCTGCCCAGTATTTGATTTTTTAAATCATCTAGATCATTTTGTCCCTTGTGCCATACTTAGTTATACTTTCCTTTGGGTTTTGTATAGTTAGTGAGAGAAGGCAGAGTATAATATAATATATATATTATATTTTTACCACAAGCTCATTGGTTCAAACTTCAGTGCTCAGGCTTATAAGATGTGTGATGTTAGGTGTGTAGACAAACATATATAACTGTTAGTTTTCTGATTAGTAAGGTGATATAATGATAATTACCTCATAGAGTTATTTAAAATTATGGATAATAGCATATATAAGACGTAATATACCAAGTACACTCAATAAATGTTTGCTTTCCTTTTTATTGTTTTGTGGCCATAGTCCAGTTTGGTCTGAGATGTATTGGAAAATTTGAACCAAGTTTTATTTGAGATGATGTTTGAACAATTGCCAAAAGCAGAATATCAAAATATATGGCTTTTAATTATTCATTCTTTTTCATCTTCTACATTGCTTTAGGTATTCAGATATTGTCTGCATTGTCAAAAACACGTTAGGGTGATAAACTGAGAGTGAAGGAACACTATCTAACACCCTAAGCAGACACCTGGGTGGCTCAGCAGTTGAGTGCCTGACTTTCGCCCCTCCAGGTTGTGATCCTGGAGTCCCAAGATCGAGTCCCACATTAGGCTCCCTGCATGGAGCCTGCTTCTCTCTCTGCCTATGTCTCTGCCTCTCTCTTTGTGTCTCTCATGAATAAATAAATAAAATCTTAAAACAATGGCCTGAGAAAGAAATGTTTGGTTTGGTATAGCATACTGGGAAGAGCACTGAATGATATTATGGAAACTGGAGGTTTTATCCCAGCGCTATTATTATTATTTGAATTTGAGCAAGTTGCCCTTATATTTCTGGAGGTAGATTATTTGTCTGGACAATAAGATAATAGAGTAGACGACATTTGGTAGGAGGGGTCTTACACAGCTCAAACATTTAAAAAAACCTCTGATTTTCTCAGTGCTTGTCAAATAGAGTCAACCATTAGGGCCATAAAGATATAATTAATTTTTAAGTGATTAGAACATAATAAGATAACCCTACAATAGATTATTTTCTGTCTCCTTGTCAACGCAAAGGTATTTTAGCTTACAAGGTATATTTTATTAGAGTTATCCTTTATATATCTATCATCATTGATGTTAAATGAATTAAAGAGTGATGCCAGGGGGAAAAGTTTCCCAGGAAAAGATGCTGAGTAAATCAATTTTTAATGTTGAGTAGGAAGTTCCTTAATGTAATAAAAAAGACAGTACTTTATGTAGAATATTTTGCCAAGGTTTATTTGGTCCATTTTCTAGTTTTATAAAGGAAAACACTTTAAAAAGGGAATGAATGGACAATAATACATGTCCTTTGCTGGCTGGAATGATGGATGGGCTCCAAGAAGAAATAACCAATGTCCACAATAAGCGTGTGATAATAGTGAGTACTTGTTTCTTTGTAACAAACAGAAGTGAATGTGTTTAATGATCCCCTCCAACAAATGAGTAACTTCTATTATGTGTCAGTATTCTTTTGTTTTGATTTCTTTACATTATTCTATTCAACTGTTTCCTAGTTTTATAATTAGAAGTCCTTGAATATGAGTAGAGGGGAATGAGAAAAATCCTAAATGGGAATAATTCTGTAAAGGGAAGGACTGCCTTTCAAAAAACTTGGAAAATGATCACTCTTTGCAATACAGAAGGAAAGTATTTTGATTCAGTAATGATGGATCTGTCTGAATGTAATGAAAATATTTATTTTTCATTAACAATGCAGCTTTTTGGAATTTTAAATATACCTTTGATGCCATTTGGTCAACAAAATGTTGTTTTGATGTGCTATGAGGCAGACAGTAAGCTAATTTTCAGGCACTACATAAAGCAAGGGAGCTCTGATGAGGCAGCCCAGGTAGATGAGAGAGGAAGGGGACTGGTTGTAGTCCTTGCCCTGAAGTTGTATAGCCAATGGGCTGAAAGCAGAACCCAAAGAAGCATAGTTATGTTGGGCTTTTGGAGGGGTATAAAGGAGATCCAGCCTGGGTCAAAGAGGGCCAGGACATTTTCAGATATAATCAATATTTGAAGTTATTAGTTAATAATTCTATGATTCTGAGTGTTCTAATAATTACAGTAGAGCCCTATCCTGCACCAAAGTGGAGGAGGAGAATGAATTATCATGGAGATGTGCTGGTTTTTAAGCTATTTTCTCAGCTTCAGAGCCACCCTTCTATAATTCTGCTAAGAGTTTGCAAAGCACATTTCTCCATTGGAAACCAAGTTTATGTCGGATTTTGCCAATAAAGGTTTAGGGGGAAGACCAAAAGAAAATGATAAATGCAAGATCACCAATAGTCATACTAGATATTTGAGTTAGATGGTACCATGAAGAGATTACTATTTTTTTTCCACTTGGAAGTTAAAAATAATGCTGTGTAAATGGAGGAGAGGTATATTGTTTTGTATACTCACTTTCAACTAAATGACCTTCCAGCCTGTTTCTTACTCCTACTTCCATCATATACCCTCTTTGGATCCAGAGATTCTCTTGAGCCCAGATTAAAACATCTTACACTTCTTTTGCAGCTTCCTTATAGTTGCATTCTTCTACCAGTCAACATTCTTCCACTCCATTTTCTTTTCTTTTCTTTTCTTTTTTTTCCCCACTCCATTTTCTATCTATAGTCCAGGATTTTCTTGAGATGTCTCATCTGTTGCTGATTCCAATTTTCTTTACCTATATGGGTTTACCCCTTTTGAGAACTCAAATATATATATTTTGTTTAGAGAGACAGAGAGCGTGTGTGTGAGAATGGGTGAGGGGCTGAGGGAGAGGTAGAGAGAGAAACTCAAGCAGACTTCCCACTGAGTGCAGAGCCTGGAGTCTGATGTGCGACTCAATCTTATAACCTTGAGATCATAACCTGAGATAAAACCAGAGTCAAATGCTTAACCAACTGAGCCATCCAGGTGCCTTGAGAACTCAAAACTTTTGCTTCATTTGATTCTGGGTGTAGGAAAGAGATGAATATATATATGTTCTATCCTTCTTAAACCTAAATGTTCTAATTTTTCTTAAAGCTTACAAACTACAATTGATACTGATTTTTGCTTATGTCTCATTCATTCAGTAGAAAAGCAGTTTAATTTTCAATGTCATTATATTATTTTCAGATAAATTGTTACTATTATTCAGAAACTGCAGATAGGATTTATACTCTGCAAGAAAACATATGTGAAGAGAGTCATGAAATAAACTGTAATCGCAGTTATATCTTCATATTTAAGATTCACTTCCTGCTTAATATTCAACCTTAGCAAGTCACTTAATGTCTCAGAGCCTCCAATTTCCTCATCTATAAAATGAAGATAACAATACTTATCTCATAGACTTATCATAAAAATTCAAATAGATAATGTATCTACTGAAGCAAATAAATTATCAGGAAACCAAAGAATTTTGAAAGAGAGTATATTATTAAGATCATACAGGCAGACTATTTTTCTGGTATAGTTCTAGATATGAAGTGATAAACGTGGTCCTAATGATACATAGCCATTTTTTTATTTAAGAAAATGAAGACCTAGAAAAGATAAATGCACTATTTTCCATATATAACAGGCATTTATTCAGAATAGAAAAAAGAAGCAATTGCCTGAGAATTTTGAAAAGGCTTTACATTTGTGATAATTTCAGAAAAAAGTTCTGTAGTTCAAGAAGGAGGGACAAGCCAACCACATACATCTAACTGCATGACTGCGGTCGGCAGAATAACCCCCCAAAGATGTCCATACCCTAATCTCTGAAACCTGTGAATATGTTATATTACATTCTAAAGGAATCTTTGCAGATGTAGCTAAGGTTATTGGTCTTAAAATAAGATGATTATTCTGGATTAACAGGGTTTACCTAATCATATGAGGCCTTAAAAACAGATAGGTCTTTCCTGGCTGAAGTAGGAGGAAGCCAGAGAGAAGATGGAGGTGGCCAAGGATCTCCGTCCAACAAACACAAGATGTTGAATTCAACCAACCACCTGAATGAACTTGAAAGTAGATTATTGTCTGGAGCCTCCAGAAAGGAATACAGCCCTGCCAACACCTTAATTTGCCCTTCAGATTATAAGAATACTCAGCTGAGCCTGCCTGAACTTCTGACCTACAAAACCATCAGCTAATCAATGAATTTTGTTTTAAGCCATAAATCTCTGATCATTTGTTATGCAGAAAGAAAACTAATACAACAAAGAAGTGGACAGAATGTGAATGGCAGTTTCTAGATCAATAGAAGAACCCATTTAGGCTAGGTTGCATAGTGCATAGAAGGAGCAATTCTAAATGATTAGACCTATATGTAGGGGCACACTTTTCTCATTATTCTCTTAACAATGGAAAACTATTACAGAATTTTAAAGTGAAGAAGGATGAGATCAGAACTCAATAAAAGAAAACTCTGTTGGCAATAAGTCAAGTGCTATGTAATTTTCCAGAAAATAATTTTGGATATGACATGAAAATGGAGAGGTGAGATTTGAGGATGTGATGAATATAAGGGAAATAAATAATCCTCAAGTTAAACATCATACCTCTAATTTTCACAAGACAAAATTAAGTTATTTTTGTTCGTGTTTTGCTTTTAACAACATTTTACCTTTGTGTTCTACTCTGCATGTAGTCGTCTTCCAGGTTCCTAGAATGTATAAGAAACTGCTCTAATCACATTGTATGTACAAGCTTAAATTTAATAAATATGTATCTTAAAAAAAAAGAAAAGAAAATTGATAGATTTCTAACTTGGTCTCAGTTGATAATGAGGTGGTTTAACTGGATAGAAGAAAAGCACAGTTTTTGTAGTTAACAAAGTGTAGGAAAGGAATACAGCTAAATATTTACTCACTGTGGATAACTAAGGTTGTTATATCTGAAAATGGGTGTAATAATAATAATGCTGAATTCTTAGGCTGATGATAAGGATTACATGATATGATGGGTATTAGTCTTTTAGGGTTATTGTATCATTAGATAAGATGATACATTGAATCTTGTCTCAATGCGCTGGCACCTTGAGAGTACTAAATTAAGATAGGACATAATAATCTTTATTTCAGCAACTTCTGTAGCTAATTAGTGGCAAAGCTATGGCTACAACTGGCTCTCCTGACATGCTATTGCAGCCTTCCCCCATGTATGATTTCCTGCCTCCAGAAGAGGATGGATTAACTGTCCTTTTCTTTCTTAAAATAGACTTTTCTTAAAATAGATTCTCCAATTATTCAAGTTGTCTCATACTCAGAGGTTTTTCTTACTGAAAATCTAAGGGTACTAGCTAAGAAAAGTGATGGCAAATTCTTTTTCAGATAAGAATAAATTCATAATATTAAATTGACTCATTTTCTTAAAGATCTACTTTGCTCCTATCCATAAACAAATTTGCATCAAATCTCACAGTATCAATTAAAATATCTTTGCCAAATATCCTTTTTTAAATGAGCCGTCTTTCCATTTCAAATAGTGGAGTTGTTACCACCAGAGACCCTAGACCTAAAACCATAGCTGGAGTGTATGAAAGGAACAGATTAACAAAGACATGTAGCTCTGACTACTGGAAGTATTAAACATGCTGTTTTCTGGAAGAAAAAATATCTGCAATATGGACTTTGAAATATATATTCAAAATATTTCCAAGTCATTTTCAGCTATTTTAAACATATTATTTTCAAGATGTTACTCATAGATTTCATTTCTTAAAATATAAATGTGAAAGAAGCGAATGACAATGCTTACTTTGAGATAAAGAGATAATTTGGAATGAAAAAGGTACATTCATCCCTTGGATGTTGGTGCTTTAAAAAATGTCAGGGGGTGGTGCAGAGTTTTATAAATGTAAATCTTAACAAGCTTTAAAAAGTTCCCAGGGTTATATATTTTCCTTACATAATAAATTTAATTTTGGTTTCATTTGCTTGTCTATTTTTGTTGTATTTATTTATTCATAACCTGACTTGTTCAAAAATAATGTGAAGTGTCTTATAAAGAGGTATGTCTTCAAGCAGAATTAAAGAAGTGAAAACATTTGAAATAAAGGAAGAAATATAGAAAGTAAGGCAGAACCAGCAGATAGATGGACAACCACTTTAAAGCTTCCTCATTTTGCTCAAGATGCCACACGTTTGAATCCAAGCTTTGCTCAGGGATAGCATAACACCTTTTTTCCCATGTTTTGAGACAATTGTCAAGTTTCTTCTGTTGGTCACCATGAATAGAATACTGCACAAAATCAGGAGCACCATCCTCAACAATGCCCATATATTGAACATAGCACTGGTTCTTTCAACTTTCTTGAATACAGATAGCTGGCATGAGATCAATACATATTTCAACAAACATGATTTTTTAATGATCTGATATTTGATCCATGTTATCGAGGGATATATTTTAGAAGAATTAGAAGATTGAATGGGTATATATTTTTCAGACTCATTCTCCATTAAAATACTTCTGTTAGATTATTTTTCTTGAGCAATTAAGGGTTCAATATTATCTTCCCTGAGGGGTTCCTGAAGTACAGCTACTCTGTTCCTGCTTTAAATCATCCAAGGCCGGAAGAAGATTGACCTTCTCTTGGGGAACAAATGTTATAATTACATTATTAAATTCATGATGTTCTCCCTACTTATTTATTCGAAAGTTGCTTTATAAACCAATTCACTTATTAAAAGCAAATATTTATTGAGGCTCTATGAGCCCCCCAGGCAGTTTTTCTGGAGGTCACAATGATTGTAAAATAAATTGAATTTAAGACCTTAAAATTTTTATAGTCTTGACAGAGAGACTGTACACACAATGAATTATACAAGGAGAAACTGATAAATGCCAAAAAGGGAGGATGAGTAAATTGTTTTGTAAGTTCAAAGGGGTGTTAAAAAGAACATGGCATGCATATATTTGGGGGCCAGAAGGAGGATAATCATAGAAAAAGACAAAGAGTGAATAAAGAGGAAAGGCAAGGACAAAGAGATTGTGATGTTTTGGATTATATGGCAATGAAAACTTGAGAAATAGGTGAGTCATCTGTACCAAAAAGCTGCACATATATAAAAAGGATGAACCATGAAGAATAGCAATTGCCTATGATGATAAGGGACTCATTGGATGTCAACATCAAGTAACAAAATAGCTAACAAGAAGGAATGTTTGCTATCTTAAAATGATGCTATTCTGCTTCTTTAAAAAATATATATGATTTCATCATAGCCATTTAGTGAAATTCAGTTTATTGAAAAAAAATATTTTAAGTTCTTAAAGAGTAGACTCAGACATTCTTGTAAAATAAAGCCAAAAAATTATGGCAGATCTAATTTAGAATTGTCAGTGGTGAGACAGAGCTTCACATGGACATCATCCTTCCTCTTTGACTTCTAATATGCTCTTGCAACTTCAGGCTTCCCTACTGATGTGCCCAACACATTAAAGTTCCATAGAGGGGACTCAGATATGCCATGAGACAAGAATTTCCCCTCAGGTTGCAGAACTATTTGGTTCTAGCAAAGAGAAAGCATGGTGTGCAATATTCAAATATTGCTATCCTGGTGCAACACTGGGTGCATGACCGGGGGAGGATCCGCCATTGTACCTGTAGGAGTGCTGACAACTCAGACTCCATCTGTGGCCCTCCATCTTGTTCATGTCTGCACAGTGACCTCCCTTGGGGCCATGTGTTCCAGGCTCAGTGGATGTTAATGTACAGCCTGACCAGATGCAGGAAGGCTTGTTCTGATCTTCTTTAAAGTGACCCACAGATGTTACCACTCCCCATAACTACCCTTTGACCTCACCCCATGCCCCTCATGCTATAATAGCTGTGGGTTGATTTCTGGACTGTGTAGAGAATGGCGTCGCATAGTTGCCTGGGCTGTCAGTCTGTGCAATCCCCTATCAGTAAGTTACCCTGAATAAAACTCTGTGTAAATGACATGGAGTGACTTGTGTTGTTCTTTATTATTAAAGTGCCTTCTCAATAGGATACATTACTGACCCTCCTCCACCTAACAGTGCTCATATTTTAGCAGCCAGCAGCAAGTCCTGTGACACAGGTGGACATAGGTCCCACGGCACTGCTACATGAGTTCATGGTTCCTGTGTCCAAAGCACAGCTAGGAAAGGCTAAAGATAATTCCTTTCAACTATGAACATAAGTTGACCCAGCATTTCCAAAATTTTTTTGAACATTCTTTATGATGATACACCCTAACTTCATTTTCATTGCATCAAATTATAGAACAGAAATCTTAAAAAAAAATTTAGTGTTTTAAGATGTCTGAAGTGGCTTAAAATATTAGAAGTGGTTGAAACTTTTCCTTTCTCCCTGTTTTGCTCTCCATGTGTTTTCTCTCTAAGTATACCTGTATGTAGTATATGGATATGCATTCTACATGAATGTTTATTCTATATTAAATATATTACATATTCTTTGTATATATATATATTCCAAATATTCAGACTATTCAACATAAAATATTACAAACTAAATATATTAGAATCTATTCTGTAAAATATTTAAAATAGTGTTTTTAAAAATTGTAAAGTTTTAATTTAAATTACAGTTAATTAACATACAGTGTAATATTAGTTTCAGATGTAGAATTTAGTGATTCATCACTTATATACAACCAGTGCTCATCACAAGTGCCCTCCTTAATCCCTATCATCTATTCAACCCATTCCCCCACCCACCTTTCCCTCCAGCAACCCTCAGTTTCTTCTCTATAGTTAAGATTATGTTTCCTGGTTTCTTTCTCTCTCTTCCCACTGCCCATGTTCATCTGCTTTGTTTCTTAAATTCCACATATGAGTGAAATCATATGGTATTTGTTTTTCTCTAACTGACTTATTTCACTTAGCATAATACTCTCTCATTCCATCCATGTCATTGCAAATGGCAAGATTTCATTCTTTTTTATGATTGAATAAAACAGAAAAATATGGACGTTCATGAAGAAACAGTAAGCATATTTATTTATTTATTTTTAAAATTTTTATTTACTTATGATAGTCACAGAGAGAGAGAGGCAGAGACACAGGCGGAGGGAGAAGCAGGCTCCATGCACCGGGAGCCCGACGTGGGACTCGATACCGGGTCTCCAGGATCGCGCCCTGGGCCAAAGGCAGGCGCTAAACCGCTGCGCCACCCAGGGATCCCAGTAAGCATATTTATACACCTACTTTTAAACCATTTGGTTACAGGAAACTTATTATAAGGTCAGATTCTAAACATAACTTTTTTAATATCTCAAAATTATTGTGTGTGTACAGAAGCAATGAGATGATATTTGTGAGTCCTATTGATTTTTGTGGGCTCTTTTGTAGCCACACTAACCTCTACATGAATTTGAAGCCATTGTTCTATTAATGGAATAGATTTTCTGATAAAAGAATGGACTTTAGGGATCCCTGGGTGGCGCAGCGGTTTGGCGCCTGCCTTTGGCCCAGGGCGCGATCCTGGAGACCCGGGATCGAATCCCACGTCAGGCTCCCGGTGCATGGAGCCTGCTTCTCTCTCTGCCTCTCTCTCTCTCTCTCTCTCTCTCTCTCTCTCTCTGTGACTATCATAAATAAATAAAAATTAAAAAAAAAATTCTTGAAAAAAAAAAGAATGGACTTTAAAAAAAACAGTACTTTACTTTGTAGAACTGATTTACTTTCATAGAGAATTGGGCCAAAAGTACAGAGTTCCCATAAAATCCTTCTTCCCTCAACCTACATACAGTTTTCACTATAAACAACATCTTTCATTAATGTGGTACATCTGTCACAACTGATGAACCAATATTGATACATGGTTCTTAACTGAAATCCATAGTTTACATTATATTCACTCTTTGTGTTGTCAGTTCAATGGGTATAGACAAATGTATAATGTCACATATCTACCATTATAGTGTCATACAGAATAGTTTTACGGCCATAAAAGTCCTCTGTGCTGGAGCTATTCATCCCTCTTTACCTCCTCACAAGCCCTTGGCAACTGCTGGTACTTTTTACTGTTTCTAATTTTTTTTTCCTAGAATGTCATATAGTGGCAATCATACAATAAGGAGCCTTCTCAGACTGACTTCTTTTCCTTTAACAATATCCATTTAATGTCCCTTCATGTCCTTCCATAGCTTGACAGCTTTTTGTTCTTGTTATTGCTGAATAATATTCCATTTTCTGGATGTGCTACAGTTAATTCACCTACTGTAGGACATCTAGGTTACTTTCAAGTTTGAGGAACTATGAATAAAGCTGCTATAAGCAGTGTGCAGGCTTATGCATAGGCACACATTTCCAGATCATTTGAATAAATGCCAAAGAGAATTTAAGGTCCTTTGTGTACTTTGAAAGCAAGTCTTTTATCAGATATGTGTTCTGAAAATATTTTTTCTAGTCTGTGGGTCTCATATTTTCAATGTCTTAACAGTGTCATTTGCAGAGCAGATTTTTTAAACAGTTTTTTTAAATTTTTATTTATTTATCATAGTCACAGAGACAGAGAGAGAGAGAGGCAAAGACATAGGCAGAGGGAGAAGCAGGCTCCATGCACCGGGAGCCCCACGTGAGATTCGATCCCGGGTCTCCAGGATCGCGCCCTGGGCTAAAGGCAGGCGCTAAACCGCTGCGCCACCCAGGGATCCCCCAGAGCAGATTTTTTAAATGAAGTTTAACTTACCTATTATTTATTTCATAGCTCAAGTATTTTGGTGTTGTATCCAAAAAGTCCTAGCCTAATCTGTCTCTTTGGTTTTCTTGTATGGTATCTTCCAGAAATTTATAGTTTTGCAGTTTCCATTTATGTCTCTCATCCATTTTGAGTTCATTTTAGTGAAGGGTATAAACTCCATGTCAATATCTCTCTCTCTCTCTCTTTTTCTTTCTCTCCCTGTCTCTGTCTCTGTCTCTCTCGCATATGGATGACCAGTTTTTCCAACATAATTTGTTAAAAAAAATATTTTCTCCATTTAATTGCCTTTGTTCCTTTGTCAACGATCAATGGATTGTATGTATATAGATTCATTTCTGGGATCTCTGTTCTGTTCTATGGATATATTCATATATTATTTTCCACTGCCACACTGTCTTGATTACAGTAGCTTTATAGTAAGTCTTGAGGTTCAGTACTGTTTGTCTAACTTTGTTTTTCTTTAGTATTATGCTAGCTATTCTGGGTCTTTTGCTTTCCTATCTAAACTTTAGAATCAGTTTCTCAATATTCAAACAAGATTTTACTGAGGTTTTGATTAGAATTTCATTGAATCTATAAATAACATTGAGATATCTTAATGATGTCAAGTCTTCACAATTTGGAATCTAGACTTATTATTTGAAGACATAGCAACTAAAACACAGAAGTTATTTTTAGATACTAAAAAGCAGATATGTCTGGGCTTATGGAGATTGTAATAAAATTAAAATGAATAGTCTGTTTTGCTTCTGAAAATACATTGACATGTATCAACCTCAAGAGGTACAACACCATCAGTGTCTGCAAGATCATGGAAAACTTGGCCAGAGTCACATCTTACAGTATGAAATGCAAAAATCTCATTTCTTCTGGAGGATGAAAAGTGGAATAATGAGTTGTGGAAGTTCACAGAACTTGCTCTGGATTCTCCCCAAGCCCCAGTCGTTTACACAAAATAATCATAAAAATGCCACTACAAGCACATTTAACCTCTAAAGGGTGATGCTGGTATTGGTTCCTGGCATTTATTGAAAAGACTTTAACAGATTTTCAAGTTAGCCAACTTTTATGCTACTGTCAGAGAAACTCAACCACCAAGATCACCAAGATGATGTATGCTAAATATCCTGTAACTATTCTATAGTGGCAGTTGCTACTTTATCCACTTTTCTATTCACAAGTTGGAAAGAATCCTTAGATTAAAGCCATCATTTTTTTTCCATAAAAATAGGGTGGATTTAAAACTCATTTTTATTCCTAATCTTCAAGACACCAACCTCTAAATAAGAGTAAGACCACCCTTTTGTGTATCCTAAAATGGGGGGGGGGGGGTAGAATATATGTCAGTGGAAGGAGCAATAAGGGTGTGCTGGATTTTATTTATGTGAGACCTGCCCTTTCTAAGACAATAAATATTCGTCTAACATTTTTGCTGCTGGACCTATCAAAACATTTTGAAATAATATTTATTCTCTCCCATATTTAGTTAATATTTAAATTTGTTACCATAAGCACAAAATTTTCAAGTTTGTTGTATCTATTAGCTTATGAACATTAAGCTTTTAAAATGAAACCATTACCTCAGTCTTATTTTTCTGTATTCATCAAATTTAACTACAAATTTTATGTAATAAGAAAACATATTCAATACATTTTTTTAGAAGGGGTGCCTGGGTGGCTCAACTGGTTAAGGATCAGACTCTTGATTTCAGCACAAGTCATGATCTCAGAGTTGTGAGATCATGCCCTCTTGGGGCTCCATGCGGGCATGGAGCTCACTTAGGATTCTCTCTATCCTTCTCCCTCTATTGCTCCTCACCAAAACAAAAACAAAAACAAAAACAAAAACCAACAACAAAGAAACTCATGGAGGGCAACGTTTAAGAAGTATGGAATGTATGAAATTGCCCTATTTTGCCTTCGCACTTGATTTGTAGTTTGCCTTTATTATTTTCTTTTAGTTCTACTTTTAAACAAATTTGTACTTGGAACTTGAAAATTGCACCATATTTTCTCAAAACTCATCGCATTCCGATTCTTTCTTAAACGTTTCCAAATAGTCATTTATTTTTCTTGCTCCATAATATTTTTAAGATTTTTCTCATGATCTTTTAAATAGTGGAATATGTTCTTTTATTATGCTTTTTTTCTCTATCCAATATTTCTGTTTTATCCTTGAGGACTCACAGTACACACACATTGGAACTTCCAGATGTACATTCTATATTTGTACATTTGTTTCTGTCATATTTTCCATTTATTTATTCCCTTTTTACTTTTTTCAAGGATGGTCACCGGGCTCAGTGTTCCAGTTCATTAATCCATTTCCAATCTTTTTTTTCTCCTCCACAAACTATTTAATTTTTATTTTTTAAAGATTCTTATTTATTTATTCATGAGAGACACACACACACACACACACACAGAGAGAGAGAGAGAGAGAGAGAGAGAGAGAGAGGCAGAGACACAGGCAGAGGGAGAAGCAGGCTCCATGCACCGGGAGCCTGACGTGGGACTCCATCTCGGGTCTCCAGGATCACGCTCTGGGCTGAAGGTGGCGCTAAACCGCTGAGCCACATGGGCCGCCCACTATTTAATTTTTAAATTTCAATGTCTCTATTTTTTTATTGTAAGATCATTAATTTCTTTTTCAAGGATGTAGTAGTCTTCTACTGTCTCTGAAAATATGTGGTAAGCTCATTTTTTTAATTGAAAACCTTAGACGTGTAACTTTGTATAAAAGTAAGGTATACAGCATATCTATACTTTGACATATATATTTTATAACTGCTGTTGTAGCTGTATTTATCACATTACATAATTATAGTGCAATATTGTTGTCCCTATCTATTATACTATGCCTTAGGTCTCTATGGTTTATTTAATACTCATAACTTTGTTCCCTGAAATACCATCACTGTAATCCACACTCCAATTCCCTGGTAACCACTATTTTACTTTCTGTTTTGGGGGGTTTAACTTTTCTAGATTACACATATAAGTTATAAATATGGTATTTGTCATTTTCTGTCTGACTTATCTGACTAAGCATAATGTACTCAAAGTCCATCCACCTTGTCACAAATGGGAGGATATCTTCCTTTATCATGACTGATCATATCTTTTTTATCCATTCATCCCTTCACAGGCATTTGGGTTGTTTCCATATCTTGGCTATTGTGAATAATGCTATGACAAATGTGGGAGTGTATATATCTCATCAAAATCCAATTTTCATTTCCTCTGTGTATTTACCCAGAAGTGTAATTGCTGGATTGTATGGTGATATATTTTTAATTTTTTTGAGGAAACTCCATTTTGTTTACCATAGTGATCAGACCACTACATCCTCACCAGCACCTGTTGTCTCTTGTCATCTTGATTCTAGCCATTCTAACTGGTGTAAGGTGATATCTCACTGTGGTTTTGATTTGCAATTCCCTGATGATGAGTGATGTTGAATATCTCATCATTATCTTTTAGACATCTTGATATCTAGTTTTTCCACCCATTTTTAAAATTTGGATTATTTGTTTTTTTGTTATTGAGTTGACTGAGTTCTTTATACCTTCTGAATATTAACCCATATCCAATAAGTGTTTTGCAAAATTTTTCTCCTGTTGTGTAGGTTGCTTTTTCATTTTATTAATTATTTATTTTATTTTGTGCAAGCATTTGAGTATGATATAGTCCTATTTGTTAATCTTTTCTTTTGTTCATGTTTTTGACATCTTTTCCAAAAAAAAAAAATTGCCAACATCAATAAGCCTCTTCTCTAGATTTTCTTCTAGTTTTATGGTATTCGGTCTTATATTTAAACCTTTGATCAATTTTGAGTTAATTTTTATGGTAGGTATGATATAGAGGTCCAATTTAGTTGTTCTGAATGTGTTTCTCTAGTTTTCCCAGCGTGATTTATTGAAGAGCTTATCT
This sequence comes from Vulpes vulpes, assembly GCF_048418805.1. Taxonomy (NCBI): domain Eukaryota; kingdom Metazoa; phylum Chordata; class Mammalia; order Carnivora; family Canidae; genus Vulpes; species Vulpes vulpes. The sequence continues at coordinate 55,890,726 of NC_132790.1, forward strand.
TATTCCTTTTAAGTATTCTTGGCTCCATTGTCAAATATTAGCCAACCATATGCGTTGGAGTTTAGTTCTAGGCTCTCTCTTCTGTTCCATTAGTTAGTGTTAACAACAATAACTCCAATTGTTGTTTGGAAATTTTTTTCACTCACATATAGTGTTTTCATTACAATGTCTTGTAGTATACTTTGAAATCTGGAAGTATGATACCTTAAGTTTTGTTCTTTTTCTGAGGATTGCTTTGGCTTTTGTGTTTCACACAATTTTTAGACTATTCTTCTATTTCTTTGAAGAATGTCTTTATTATTTTATTGGAGATTGCATTCAATCTGTAGATGACTTTGAGTATTACGGCCATTTTAACACTATCAATTCTTCTAATCCATGAACGGCGATGTCTTTCCATTTGTTTGTATCTTCTTCAATTTCTTTCAGCAAATTTTGTAGTTTCCATTTTACAGCTCTTTCACTTTTTTTGGTAAATTTATTTCTAAGTATTTTATTGTTTTTGATATTACTGTAAATGGAATGGTTTTCTTTATTTCTGTTTCATATGTTTCATCATGATCATCAGCAAATAATGACAGTTTATTTCTTCTTTCCCCATTTGGATGCCTTTTATTCAATTATGCCTAATTCCTGTAGGTGGACTTCCACTACTATATTGAATAGGAGTGATGAGAAAGGACTTCCTTGCCTTGTCCCTGATCTTAAAGATAACACTTAACTTTTTCCCAATGATTATAATAATAAATAAAATCTCAAAAAAAATCTTGCATCTATATTCATCAAGGGATATTGATGTCTATCACAGTCTGTACTTTTCTTTTCTCATAGTATCCTTACCTAGTTTTGGTGTAGAAATAATGCTGACCTTATAGGATGAGTTTGGATGTGTTCCTTTTCCTTGATTTTTTTGAACAGTTTTAGAAAGATTGGTGTTAATTCTTCTTTAAATGTTGGCTAGATTTCTCCAGAGAAGTTGTGTGGTTCTGGATTTTTCTATGTTGGGAGCTTTTGATTACTGATTCAATTTTTTTTATTTGTAATTGGTCTACTCAGATTTTCTATTTCTTTCTGATCTAGTTTTGATGAATTGTGTATTTCTAGAAAAGTATCTATTTCTTCTACATTATTTAATTTGTTGGCATATAATTGTTCATTGTAATCTCTCATGATTCTATGTATCTCTATAGCATGCTTTATTTTTTAAGATTTTTATTTATTTATTCATGAGAGACACAGAGAGAGGCAGAGACATAGGCAGAGGGAGAAGTAGGTTTCCTGTGGGGAACCTGATGTGGGACTTAATCCCAGGACCCCAGGATCACAACCTGAGCCAAAGGCAGATGCTCAACCACTGAGCCACCCAGGCGTCTCTGTAGTACGTGTTTTCATATATCTTTTTAAAAATATTTTTATGTATGTGTTCTGTTTTTTTTTTTTCTTAGATAATCTAGCTAAGGGTTGGCCAATTTTGTTTATACTTTTGAATAGCATTTAGTTTCATTGATTCTTTCTATTGTTTTTCTGGTCTCTATTTCATTTATTTTCACTGAGATCTATATTGTTTCCTTCCTTCTAACTTTCGGCCCAATTTGTTGGGAGTATATGTATTTCTAATCATTATATCTTCTTGATCTATTGGTGTCTTATCATTATATATAATGAATTTCTTTGTCTATTGTACCCCTGGCTTTTTGTCCTTCTTGTCTGATGTAAGTATGGTCATGCTTTAGCTCACGCTTGTTTTAAAGTTGTATTCTTAAAAAACTTTTAGTCGAAGTATAGTTGACATATAATATTATATTGGTTTCAGGTATAAGCTCACATTTAATGATTCTGTATACTTTATCAACTGTTTCTTCTGGCGTTCTTCTATTTTACTTAGATGTTCCCTTGCCAAAGTTTTGTCTTTCTAGTTTTTGAAATTACCGGGTGTTTGCTCATATTTGCATTTTAGATTTCCTGATTTATTTCTTAGATGTTGGTTCTGATTACAGTGACTTGTCCTTGGAGATTTTAGTTGTAATATGGGGGTTAGTGGGCATAGGAGGCTCCATGGGACATTCTGTTCTGCTTCTCCAATTTGAACACAAGCACTCCTTGCTTTAGTCTCTAGAGCCCAGAGGTGAGTACAAAGGAGAAGATGGTAGTGTCCAGAAAGCCCATCTTTCCTGAATGCTGTTTCGCAGGATACCACGTAGAGGGATACCCAGATTCCCTCCTTTGCTCCATGAACTAACTCACATTCTGAGCCTGAAGATTACCTGGAACCAATGACACTTCTCTGCATAGCAATCTCCTGACCATGGGTTTTCAGCTCAGATCTGTTTAAGTCCTGTTTCTCCAAAGATACAACTCATTATGTTTTCAATCTTTTAGAAATTCCTCAAAATGGCAGGCCCACTATGGCATTACTTTTTTGCTATCCAGCTTTATAACAGATTTAAATTCTTGTGAAGTACATTTTCTGTCATTTCTCATGATATTGTGTGGGAGGTAGGTAGACGTGTTCTGTCTGTTTTCTTGATCCAATTTCCGCTTTATTCTCCAAAGAAACTCTCATGTCAAATTAAAATGCAATTATTTTCTTATCTTGATAATACTCTGTAATTTCTCTAATGCAGTTTCAGAGGAATGATAAAAGCAAATGGGTATTGCATCTCCTAGAAGAGCCATAAACCAAGGGGAACAGAGTTGCATATGTCAAGGATTTAACATTGATACATTTTATGCCATCTTGAACTCCGCCAGGAAGCATCATCCTTCTTCAATGAGTTTCTTGGGACCAGCCATTTCAATTAAGTTGTTTATATTACCAAGCCCATTTGTACAAGCACATGCTCAGTTGCCCTGCATGATAGCATAATGGACGGGTTAAATAACGGAAATAAAGCTTTCTACCTAGCTGAAGTCCTTGTGTGTATGCAATCACATGTAGACCTAGACACATACATTTTCTTTCAAGACTAGACACGCATTGCACATACATTCCTTCAGGACATACCTTTAGTATCTCATACTATACAAAGCTATTTTTTATATCTTTAAGATTGGGTATGTGTTCTTCCATTGTACTGTAAGCACTCTATCATTCCAACTTCTATGGCTCAAATCACCTTATACTGTAATTTTTTTTTTGTTTGACCTTTCCCAACCCTTCACCTTCCATTGAATCTGAGCTCTTTGAGCACAAACTGATGGATACTCTATTCATCCTTATCTTTCAAAGATTACTTAATATAGTCCGTCACATGGCAAATATTATAAGCTCAGTAAGTATATTTTTAAGATTGATACACACAGACATATACAGAGATAGATATTTACATATAATGTTAATCATATAGACAATAAATATAATTGTAATAATAACTAATTCTATCTGCTTTAGCTACTTGACCATGTATATACTCAAAAGCTATTTGTTTCTAGATATGATCAGTATATATTTACATAAAAATATCTCCTGTTTCCTCATATAAAGCATATATAGACTTGAGCTACCAAGGTGGTTTTTATCTTAATAATTTTATATGTTTATAGCATAAATTTTATAGTCTCTAAACACAAACACACATATCAGCTTGTATATAGGTACATATACATGTATATACATACACACACACAAACAACAGTATCTTCAAATATATAAATGGATTAGGAGAGGGAAAAGGGAAGAACTACTTCTTACTACTTTAGTACTATGAGAAATTCTTGATGACTTGGGAAGTTGGAGTTTTTGGTTTTTCTGATATTTTCTTTTATTATTATTTAGTTTTTCCTTTCCAGAATTAGAAATTGACAGAGTAAGAAAGAAATGTTCTGGACTGTGAGGATATGGGACACTTATATGCATTGCAAAGTGTGTATTACATGTATTTACACATTTTGTATCTGGTTTGGTACATTGTTCATTGTTTTGTTTTGTTTTAGACATGGGAGCCAAGTGCCTTACTTTTTTTTAAAGATTTTATTTATTTATTCATGAGAGACACACAGAGAGAGAGGGGCACAGATGCAGGCAGAGGGAGAAACAGGCTCCATGCAGGAAGCCTGAGGTGGGACTTGATCCCGGGCCTCCAGGATCATGCCCTGGGCCAAAGGCGGCGCTAAACCACTGAGCCACCCGGGCTGCTCAAGTGTCTTATTAAAACAAGTCCAAAAAAGGATCATTTTGTGATATTTGCTGTCTTCAAAAGTAAAAATGAAAAAAATCTTACATCTACTTAAGAGTTGAGAAGCAAATGAGAAGAATCAAAAGAAATGAGCAAGAATATTACTTGAGAACCAAAGAGGAAAAGCTGTCTACACACATTTGGCATATGAAAATACCTATTTCAAACAAATACACCTGGATCTGTTTATGTTTAGTTTAAACTTATACCTATAATCTCTGAATTTGACTCAGATCATGCCTCAGAAAGGCTCAGTGACCCTGAAAATGTGTGACAGAGAGGTGACTTGAGTCTACATCAAATTCCTTTTTTATGGGATGGACTTCTACTGTTACATTCAACCGTCTTGATATGAAATATAATTGAGTCTCTCATTTACAGATAAAAACATCCACTAATTTCCTCAAGGCTCTCTAAAGTTTCTGACAGTTATCATGATTGTCCATTCCAATAGAAAGGTTGCATTTCTGCTTTAACATTGAGGTGTCAGGGACTCACTAAAGATCTGGAGGGCAGTGTGTATAACAACCATATTCTTACATATGTAATAAGAGCTAAAGAAATCACACCAGCTTGCAATACAAAACAAAGAGAATCTTGAAAGTAAAGCCATCTTTTAAATATATCTCATCAGTTTAACATATCTCTTGCCCTGTTTTAGATCAAAAAGTTTTTGTGAGGAAGGATTTTGAGACCAATTACTATATACTAAGCTCTATATATTTCTCTGTCCTCAGGTTCAGTTCTCAGTTATTGCTACACTGTAATCAGTTAGCCAGTGCTAATGATCTCTTCAGATTGAGCAAACTGTACCTGTCTTTGCTATGTATTACATTATTCATCCTATGTTGCATCTAGCAGTTAAAAGCTACCTGAGATCTCTACCACCGCTGGGTTCCATCAACGTATTAAAATGAGATAGTTGACTTCAATGGTAGTATCTCTTAACATCATCTCCAGACTACAGAAGATAGGCACTGTTTTACAAAGATGCTGGTGTTCCTTTTGTTAGTGCATTCTTTGATACTTTTTTATGGGAGGATCTTTTCAATCTTCCTGTGGGACAGGTTGGACAGATGGGTATGTAGGTCTCATATAATAAATCCTTTCCAAAATGTCTAATATCCTGAATCTTGATATTCCTCTCTCTGTCTCTCTCCCCCAACCATCCCTAACCCCTTCTGCTTTTCCCTTCTGCACATCACAGAAATTGTGGCATCTCACCTTTCTTTAATGTAGGAAACCATTTCTTAGTCAACTAAGCAAATTGTTAAAGCTACTTCCAACTGTATAGCTAACATTTTTCTTAAGAATCTCTGATATGTAATTCCATTTCTGTACATTAATTCCAATCCAACATTATATCTTCTTTGACATAGTATCTTAGAATATATATTCAAACATATACCCTAAATTTCTACAAATATAAATTAACCCAATTTTGTAATTCTTCTGACATTCAAGCTCTTTCTAGTGCAGACTGTATATTTCCCTCTTGGGATTGCTAGAATTTGCCTCGGATTAGAATCTGAAAACAATGATGGGTGCCAGAGGTTGACTATGAGAATAGACACTCTTTACAAATCATTTGCTTCATATAAGGTTATCACAAGACAAGAGAAGACTATTTAATTCAGACATCGTGAAGGAGGCTCAAGGGGGATCTGGGGATTCAAATTTTCCTTTTGCAAATCTTCTCAATCAGTGCTATAATTTTCACATATAAGACTCATGAGCCTGTGAATTCAATAAGTGCTTAAAATTTAAACATGCATTCTAAAACTTATGGGCAGATTTTTAGCTTTGTTTGCACTGTTTGAACTACAAATATGGTATTAGTTGGAGGATTTTGTAGAAGCTCTGTAGTTTTCCGATGACACTTTGATCTCATTCTTGTTATTGTCTTTTTATAAGCTTTTTGGTTAACCAGATACAAAAGACCATTACAAAAACCTTGTAGTAAAAATATTACAAGAATTGAGGATAACAAGTATCTGGTATCCCAGTTTTTCTCAATGTTCACTTTATGTCAAGTGTGCATAGGTGACAATTTAATAGTTATGTTATTGCATGTTGTGAGTTACCCTAGTATTCCATTTTCTAAAGACAACTGGATCATACTTGGATTTATTCTCAATCATTTCATTATGTAATCAGTATCCCATCTTTAAAAGTCTGCTTCCTTGTACCAAATAGTGTATCAATGGAGGTCATGATCAATACAGAAACAACTTCAGATATTTCAAACAGAAGAGACTTAAAATGTGGAATTCATCAGATACCTGTTGTGTATATTGCAAGAGGAAAGGAAAAAAGCAAAAGCTGTAGAAAAACAAAATAGAACAAACAAAAACAAAAGGAAGAAAGGAAATACCCAGACATCAAAATTTTCACATACTGTCATTTCCATTGTTGTTCATAACTTTGACTTTTTCACATTTGCTGTAATTATCAGGAGTTAACAGGCTCTGCTCTTTTTAAAAAATAATTATCAATAACTTCCTCATTATAAGACCTTTGCAGCAATGTTCCTGCTTACTTAACAACATTCCCAAGTTAAAAAATGAGCATAATTTTTAGTTCTCCATTATACTTCCTGAATTTCAGTGGTTGTATCAAAGTTTTCTCCCAACTTCCTTATTGACTGCAATAGCTTGTAATACCAGATGGTCTTTTGAGGTGTAGGGTTGTTTTGGATTAATGGCTTTGCAATTGTTTTTCACCTGTTTCTCCTTCTTTTTTTATTTTATTTTATTTATTTATTTATTTTTTATTTTTTTCCTGTTTTTTTTTTTTTTTTTTTTTTTCCTTTTTCTCCTTCTGATGGAATATAGGAATTTCTCATCAGGGCTGAATGGTTTATATGCTAATTTTGAGTTGTCAGTTCTGAAACAAGCGAGCAACAGTTTTCTTAGGTGGGTGTATTACTGATTACTTCCTCTAGCTTGATTGTCAGTTGACAGAGGGTTCATAACATCCTGTTCTGTGTGCACCAATTTTATACCTACAAAACAGGATTGTTTGAGAATTTCCCTGTTCACAGACTTAGACTGAAATAACACAACTCTTCACTTCAGGGGTTTGACTTTATAGGTGAGGAACTAGACAATTGATGTGATTTTAGTATTATGCCTCTTACTTAATGCCCATGCATTGTTTCTGTTTTTGTTTTTGCATTTTCCTCAGTATTTGGTTAGTTGCCATGATCCTTTAAAATCTACTTTGTTATAATTTGCAGAAAAAATCACTGAAGTATTAGGTTATGCATAATGATGATGATAAAATACAGATAATAATTAGCAGTGACTCATTGGTATATTCGAGACTCTGTTCTTAGCATGCATTACCACATTAATTCTTAAAACAACGATCTCACAAAATAATATGATGATCTTTATTTCACAAATGAGGAATCAAGGCTTAGAAATTAAGGATACTTTTCTTGTGCTAGGTTTAACACTTAATAAGCTGAATTACTTCAAATAATGCCATCATCCACTTTTTTCCAGCACGAATGTGCATGTGCACACACACACACACATACACATTTCAGTTGGGATTTAGCTTAGAAAATAGGTAAATCTAAGGCTTTGATGACTATATTAAATCAGAAGTCTACAGATTCACTAATAAAAGTATTTACTAGGTAAATAAAATAGGTGTATATATTTTAGAAGGCAAAATAGCTTTATAAAGAACAATATAAATACACATGTTTATAAGTTCTGTTTATTAAAATGACTCTTAGATAATACTGGTTAGAGGCATCAAGGAATTCCAGTTTCCATAAAATTTGTCTCTAGTCAGTTGATATTACAATAGTTATTCAAAATTAATAAAAAGTGCTTTTTAAAAATTCCTCATTAACTCAGTTATTTACCTATAGATAGATAGATAGATAGATAGATAGATAGATACACATATATATACATATACATATATATTTATTTGGATGGATTTTTATTTTTAAAGTGATATATAAATAAATATGTATGTTAATAATAGTAACCTCCTCTGAGATAAATATCAATTATTGCCATAATCATTTGCCATGCTGGATATTGATGGCTGTATATAGTAGTTTTCTTACTGTAAATATAAGGCAACTAGTCTTGTTGTAAATTAAGCCATTCTAAATTCAGTTCTTCTTCTGGGGGAAAAGGAGTATATATCGTGTGTCTTCTGGGGGAAAATTCTAATTTCTAGATGACTAAATAACCTTTAATATTTTGGCATTTCCATCTAGCTAGTTATTATAACTTATGATCTAATTAGCATTTGGTATTTGATATCTCCAGTGACTAACAAGACCATCTAAATTAAAGCATTTCAAATCCTAATGTCTTGTTAGAGAATTCTATTAAAGTAGAAGAGCAACAGTGGCTTCTTCCATTCCTCACAGTTTACCTTCAGGTTTATTGGTTAATGTTTAATTCTCCAATGAAAACTTAATGATCTTGGAATGTCACATATTACAAAATCCCACGTTGCTCCTTGCTGTGTCTCATCTCTCAATTGAATTCTCTAAAGACTTTAAGACTTCTGAAAATTTTGGCTTTAGTTGTTAGGAAGTTTTTTAAAAAGCTCAACACAATATCCAACAATGAATCCTTTTTTATATATTTTAAAAACCACCATTATATAGAAAGCAGTTGAAAACTCAATTTTTTCTTTTCAAACTTTAATTCTTTCCCATTAATTGTATGTAGTATTTTTTCATAGGTTTCATGATGCATTCAGACACATGAAATTATGAAATATTGGGCAGCCTGGGTGGCTCAACGGTTTAGCGCCACCTTCAGCCCAGGGTGTGATCCTGGAGACCTGGGATCCAGTCCCATGTCAGGCTTCCTGCATGGAGCCTGCTCTTCCCTCTGCCTGTGTCTCTGCCTCTCTCTCTCTCTCTCTGTTTCTCTGTCTCTCATGATAAATAAATAAATCTTTAAAAATAAAATAAAATAAAATAAAAACATGTCCTTGCCTTCAGGAATGTAACATCTATCAAGAAAAGATGCAGAGATAAAAAGTTTACCCATATAAACAAGCATTAAATTCAGTGGGGGGTGGGGAGGCAACCTTCCATTCAAAAGAATAATAAATTAATGATTTAGCTCCAGCTACATCAGCAAGGGGAGAATTGCCATTGTAGAAATTGAAATTCTGAAGAAAAAAAAAGACATTCTGAAGGCACATTTCAGAGCAATGGCTCTGAAAGTTGTTTTACTTTCCTGCAAAATTAAGATGGTCATTTTACAAGTTCTTTTTTAAGATTTTATTTATTTATTCATGATAGACACAGAAAGACAGAGGCGGCAGAGACATAGACAGAGGGGGAAGCAGGGTCCCAGCAAGGAGCCCCAAGTGGGACTCAATCCCCACCCAGGATCACACCCTGAGCCAAAGGCAGATGCTCAACGGCTAAGCCACCTAGGCATTCCAATTTTACAAGTTCAAGTAAGGAATGCTTGAGTAATTCACAAGTGACCAAATCAGGATGTTTGCACAATTAGGTAAGTAGCCATCTTTTGCAGAAATATGTTTAGTAATAAATGTGATCAGAAATATCACATGTCATACAAATTCTTTGTGAAGATTCTTTTCTTTCTCCAAGTAATTCTACCTAAGAATTTTTCCCCTGCAATGAGACAATACATGTGTCTGAAGTACTTTTTAACGTTCATTTTAAGTTAGCATTAGTCAGCATGAGACATAGACCAACAGCACATAGAGATCAGAGAATGTTATTGAACCATGGCATAAAGCAAAAGAAGACAAGCTCAGGCTGAAACACAAGCTTTAGAAACTCCTAGCTAACTACAGAATACCCCAGGAAGAAGAAATTAATAATTCTAAAACCATTTTATGTTTATAGTTCTTGCATTTACAACTGTACATTTGCTTATGTTTAAATTGACAATGAAATTTTATTAATATAAATGTATAATCTATTGAATGAAGGATAATCATTTAGTAATATCATACTTTTACTCAGTTCTCAAATAATTCTATCTTAGTAAAATGGAAAGGTTAAATCATACCCAAAACTGTGAGCTTTGGAGTATAAAGTATCTGGATTCAAATTGCATCTCTACCACTTAACCAGTTGTGTGAATTGGGGTAAATCTTTCTGCCTCTTTCTGACTCAGTTTCCTTAACCATAAAGAGAATGATATTATCAGCAGTATATGATTTTGAAATAGGATAAATAGAATAAATAGGATATTCCCTGTATGTCATGCTTGCCAAGCACCTGAAATAAGAACTTACTAAATGTTAGCTGTTACAATTATCATCATGATTTGCTTATTCACCTTAAACTTAATACAAATTGGAAAGGTATTTGAGGCATATGATCCTATAATATTATTAGACAGGAGACTCAGCTATCTTTAGTGAGAAAGGAACAGGTAATTTTCCTTTCAGAATTTCTACCCAGTTATACCACCTGTCAAAAAGTCATAAAAACAATTTAAAAATCCCCAAGAAGACAAATAGAAGGACAATGTAAAAAAACAAACAAACATACAAAACAAAAAACAAGTGAAGGGTTGGGGAATCCAGGGAGAAAAGCAAATAAGGTGTTGGGGAAGAGGAAGAATGGGTGGAAGACACAGCAACAAGGCCTCTCAGAGAAGTAAAATTAAATGTAAGGAGATGGAGAAAAGCAACCAGTCAGAAACAACAAAGATCTCACAACTGGAAGATGTCAGAGATGTACCCCTTATCCTGGCACCTACACTAGCTAATGAAATATTAGTAACACGTGTTACTGATGGGAAGAGGTCCTGGAGAGTGAGTGGGCACACCTCTACTTCTCACCCAAGCAACGAGCAAAGACACAAAAGGGAATGAAGGGAGAAATATATCCTCATTGTTTAAGCCACCGAGAAGCGGGAGTTGTCAATAACCCAACAAACTTAGAGCATCCACACTTACACAATGAAAGAATTAAAATCAAAAGACTGAGGGAGAGAGGGCACTGTTTTTATTGACAATCTTTTCCTCCCCACCCCGCCCTGCACTTTTGCTCTTTGACTTCATCTTTTAGGTGAAAGATGTGAAGGTAGGATTTCCAATTTTTTTATTGTTATCAGAAGCCAAACAGTGAAGGCATAATTTGTTTTCTGAACCAACGTCTAGTGTACATTTAACAGAAATTGTTTTGTTTTTATCAAAGCAAAATAGTTTTATCCCCTACTACATCACAATTACATGAATGTTAAGCAGAATTGGGTGCGAACTAAGTTAATTTTTCAGAAGGCAAGGGACTCTGAAATGTATTTAAATGTATTTCTTTTATATTACTGTATTCCATTTGGAAATTTAATCTTTCCATTAATTAAGTTTTTCTTTTGATGTTATGCAGGGTTAATTCAGTGAAGTGATCAAAATAGTTTTCCTTCCATCTTCTGTGTGGAATTTACTGATTCAAGTTCAGAATGACTGAATATAAAATGAATGTTATAGGAAATCATGACTGAAACAATAGGTTGTTGTTTTCATGTCCTCTTATTTTGCTGGACCAAAAATGATATAAACTACCCAAGAAAATGATGGTACACAGGTGTTGTTATTGCCTTTACAGCCCGGTGTGGCTTTTAAATCATGTTGCTATGGTAACACCATCATTTATAGACTATAATCCCATTAGGAGAAACTGGTGATAAAGTAAGCTCATTATAACAGACCTTATATTGCTTTGCTTCCGGTTGTGTCTGTTTTATGGCAAATAACACTAGTAAAGCTATTAAATAAAAAAAACACATAAGAATGTCACACTTAGTCATAAAATGTTTTGGACAGAGGAAAAGCGGATTTTGAGAGTTACTGCAGATTTTTTTTAATGTGAGCAAAACTTTGCCAACAAATACAAATTATTCAGTTTTAAGAGACTAACTACTAGAGTAATGAAATACATAATGCACAGACGCAGTAAATATATAATATTATAAAAAACATACACATTTGTAATACATAAATGCTATTATGTTTTTCACTACTTTAACATTTCAATACTTCTTCCTATGACATGCTCTTAGAATCACATCTACAACTATACTAATAGGCTATCTATACACAAAGAAACAGATCCAAGCAGGATCCGTGAATAGCCCAAGAAGTCAGTGGATTGGATTTCATTGCTCAGAATTATTCCAAATGGTTCCTGTTTTTAACTTAGAAATACTGTTTCTACTAAGTGAAATCAGATTCCAAATCTCATCTTGGACTAAACATGCACATATCTACATAAGATGATATAACAAATTAGGCATCTGGTTTAAGAGGCTCTGTGGAGATGGAATTAAAGAATTAAATTGAAGACTTAGGTTAATTTCGGGATGCCTAGGTGGCTCAGCAGCTTAGCGCCTGCCTTCATCCCAGGGCATGATCATGGAGACCTGGGATAAGTCCCACATCAGGTCCCCTGCATGGACCTGCTTCTCCCTCTGCTTAAGTCTCTGCCTCTCTCTGTGTCTCTCCTGAATTAAAAAAAAAAAATCTTAAAAAAAATTAAAAAAGACTTAGGTTAATTTCGACTTCCAGGGATGATGGAGAAGTACTTTTCACAATTTATCCTACTTCATAAAAATAAAAGTTCTGCACAGGATATATAAAACAAACAGAAGATAACTCTGTTTCAAAGGACACTGAAGGCCAGTCAGTCAGAGATCTGGGGACAGAGGAACATGCAATGGTGAATTCCCTCAGTTTCCATTTTTCCTATATGTCTGAGCCTGGAAGCCAGTACCTTGGAAATACAAGTGTGTATGTGCCACACCAGCCCCAAAGGAGCCTGCTAGCTCCACAGAGCCAGGAAAGTGGTATCTGGTAAGGAAGAGAAAGTAGACAATAATTGTTCTATTCTAACCAAACAACTCAGGGAATACCATGGACAAATGTCCACTCCTGCCAGCAAAGACTGAATGGGGAACTTAAACTCCCACGATCCCCATCACCAGGTTGTAATGAGGAGCCAAATAGACCAAGTAGGGAGTGAGAATTTTCAGCTCTCCTGGATAATAATGAGGCCCCAGTCCTGCAGTATTGGGGGAGACCACGGGGGAAGTCTAGACTTTTATGCCCAACTGGAAGCAATGAGGAAAAATGGGGAAAGGTCAGAGGAGACCAAGTAGAGTTAAACTTTCACCACCGCACAGCAGCAGTAAGTCCATCTACTTTTGCTATCAGTATGGCCATCTGAGGAGAAGTAGAAAGCTATCTTTGTCTTTTCTAGCCAGAGTAACAAAAACCAAAACTTTCATCTTTGCCCAGAACCAACAAGGAACCCTCTCTCTGTCAATGGAAGGCATCATTAGAGGCCAAATGAGGAAATTGAACTTCTACCACAGGGGGAAGTGCCAGGGTGATGGCTCTTTGCCTAAGGAGAAGATGTCACCCTACTTTATAGGGTGAGACCAATTCAAATGACAGCAGGTTTCTCATCAGAAATAAGCAAGGTTATAAGGAGGTGACATGGACATTTTCTCAGTGCTGAAAAGCTAGATTTTTTTCTTTTTTTGGAGGGGAGGGACAGAGGGAGAGGGGAAAGAGAGAATCTTAAGCAGGCCCCATGCCCAGTGTTGAGCCCGATGCAAGGCTCAATCTCACAACCCTGAGTTGACGACCTGAGCCAAAATCAGGAGTTGGAGGCTTAAATGACTGAGCCACCCAGGTGCCCCAAGACAGAACTCGATATTGAGTGAAATGTCTACTTAAATGTGGAATCCAAAAAAACAAATGAATAAACAAACAAAAAGTGGAAGCAGGCTCATCAATACAGAGAAAAAAACTGGTGGTTGGCAGAGGGGTGGCATTGGGGCATGGCAAAAAGGGTGAAGGAGTGTGGGAAGTACAGAACTCCAGTTGTGAAATAACTAAGTCATGGGATTCAAATGTACAGAGAATGCAGAGTAGAGAATGATATTGTCAGAGTGCTGTATGGTGACAGGTGGTAGCTACGTGTGTGGTGAACACAGCATAGCATACAGACTTGTCCAATCACCATGTCGTACACCTGAAACTCATGTAACATGTGTCAACTATACTCAATAAAAAAAATTAAAAAGGAAAAAAGAAATGAAGGTGAAATCAAAGTATTCTCATATGAAGGAAAAGTTACAGGTTACATACTGTATGATCTCATTTATATAACATTTTTGAAATGACTAACCTGCACAACTAGAGAGCAGATTAGTGATGGTTCAAGGAGGGTGTGGGAGGGAAGTGGTGTATTTATACAAAGTCAATGGAAGGGAAACTTTTCCTGGTGGGATTGCTTTGGATTTTGAATATCCTGCTTATGATGATTGTGTTATTGTATTATACATTTACAAGATGCTGCCATTGTTTAAAAGAGTAAAGAATGCATGAAACTTCTCTGTATTATTTCTCTTTTTTTAAGATTTTATTCATTTATTTGGAAGAAAGAGTGTGCAAAGTGAGAGAGAGAGAGAGAGAGCAAAAGCAGGGGAGGGGCAAAGGGAGAAGCAGACTGCCTGCTGAGCAGGGAGCCTGATGTGGGACTCCATCCCAGGACCCTGGGATCATGACCTGAGCCAAAAGCAGATGCTTAACCGACTAAGCCATCCAAGTGCCCCTCTCCGCATTATTTCTTACCAACTGCATGTGACTCTATATTTGTCTCAAACAGAAAAAAAAACACGTTTAATTAAAAAGAAAAAACCTTATGGAGTCTTAATCTCTTCTTTTATCCTGGAAGAGTGGTATTACTTTTGTGACTGGCAAGGTGTATGTATATTCTATCTGACATTGAAGATGCACTCTGAAGCAGAACATTTTCAGCCTTATTCTCAAAAGTATCCTTGTACTTCAGTAGAGTACTTTTGACAGGCATGTAAGTATTTGTTGAATGACTGGATTAGCAATTGGATTAATGACAAAATTACTCTCTATATAATCTTGGAATAAGCTCTGTTATTATATAGATAAATCTTTTGAGCTAGACATAGCCAGCTTATTCCATTTTCCAATGGACAACCCTCTAGGCTTTGATAAGTATCATTACTCCTTCCTCCTCTCCAGTGTTTCCTTATCTCTTGCTTCTTTAGCCGCTCCCTATATGCAAGAGATTTTTTTTACACCACTAGAGAATTTGGTAATCTTCTTAGAAGGTGCTCTGATTTGTCAATATCCTATATAATATGAGATTCTATAACTAAGACCCTATAGTTAAGACTCTATAGCTAAGCATTGTAGGTGAGATGTAGTCTTATAACATAATTATTATAATATAATATATATAGTAATCATAAAGTCTTATAATTATTAGACCATAGTTTTCTTTTTATAAACTATATATTTATTAATATTTGAGTTTCCAATAGCAAAAGAAACAATTTTTAAAGACTGAATTGACTTATGATTGAAGAATTCAGAATCCTCTTTGACATTAAAAAATGAAAATGAATCAATTACTTACAACATTTAAGTAGCAAAAACTCCATGCCTAAAGGTAAACACTCAATGGTTTTTTGTTTATCCTTTCAGAAACTAAGAAGATATATGTTGGTAAATGTGTGTATCCTACACCTATACACAACATATATGTGTAATATTCAGCTATACATGTTTATATTATAGACTTATATAACATACAGATACAAATATTATATATATATGTATACATCTACACACACACACACACACACATTTTCTCACGAGCCCTATAAAAAGGGTATATATAATTAAGATCTATTGTATTCTTCCTGCAGATGAATGAAGTGAGAGCAAGAGAGATTAAATAGCTTGTTCACTATGGCCTGTGTCACAAATAGGCTTTTTAATAAATAAATAAAATATTTTAAAAATAAGATGAAATGATATATATTCCAAAATGAATAAAGCAAAATCAAACTAGTATGTAGGTAGTTCCTATTTTTGTAATATGTACAAGTATTGAGGGACATTCACAACTATTTAATGGTTGTGACTTAGATTCAGGAATTATAACTATTTTTACTTCTTTTCCCATGTTCACCTATATAGAAAATTTTATTATATATAGGTACTAGTTTTTAGTAAGAGAAAGCATCAGTCATATAAAAAAGTCAAATAATCATAGATTTACACAAAATTTCATACATAAGAATTTGAGTCATCATCAAATGTAATAGTGAAAGCTCAAAAATATTTTAAATGCATAATAAAATGAGAATGATAAAATACATCCAGCAAATTTCATATGAATGCCTATTAAGTAGCAATTCAAAGGAAATTTTTTTAAAAAATTACTGATGTTTTTCTATTTTTTTATGAGTGAATATTGTCTTATATAAATATATATTTAAGATTTTATTTATTTATTCATGAGAGACACACAGAGAGAGGCAGAGACACAGGCAGTGGGAAAAGCAGGCTGCATGCTGGGAGCCTGATGCAGGACTCGATCCCGGGACTCCAGGATCACTCCCTGAGCTGAAGCAGGTGCTAAACTGCTGAGCCACCCAGGGATTCCCTCATATTATCATATATTCAAAAAGACAACCATAACTATAAATTAATATCTCTGGTCTTGAAATAAGTTAATAAAATTCTATTCTAATAGAAATGAAATAATATTCCCTACAGCCTAATGTTGTTTCACTTTTATTTGCAAAATATCTGACACTATGAAATTTTCATAGTAATTCATACTATTTCATACTCTACTGTTTTCATGCTAATACATACTATTTTACAGTATACTTTCATACTATCACAATTTCATACTATTTTTATGCATATTTTGGAACTAGAGAAGTAATATCCATCTTTGATTTAAGAAACTCCTCTCTTGAGCTTTTAATCGTCCATTTTAATCTCATATGTAGGGAAGTAGTTTTTAGCTATCAGCTTTTCTTGAGAATTCTCTCATTTTTTATTTTGTAACATCTCCATAGTAGACATACCATCTATCCTGCTGTTAGAAGACTTTGCTATAGAAGTTGTTGTTGTTGTGCTTTCTAATGTGTTCTTCCTCTTACACTGAAATCCTTGAAGATTGAGGGTGCTCAGTAAGACTGAAAAAGAAAATGAATGTACTCTTTACTGAACAAACGTGGCATCTCTTTGGAAGGATTTTTTTTTTAATAGGAAAGACTTACATACATTTACTTTCTTCAGCTAAGTATCTTTAGAAAAAAGACCCCCCAATTAATATCACAAAAATCCTGCAAGTGAATACTTCATTTAGCTGTTCACATTTCAAATGAAGATCACCTGCTGGCAGATACTAATTTCCCAATGTGCCCTGGCACTACAGTAGATTATTTGATTAATTACCACCCTACCTGAAAGACAAATACTTTGCCCTCATCCAAGCCTCTCAAGTCCAAGTGTTAATTTCCATTTTAAGATAAAACCTGTTCACTAAATTCAGATGATTCTGCATCTTTATGAACATTTCCTGGCCTCTACACAATGGAAAGTCAATGCTAGGTGATTATTCCAATAGAAAATAAAATTATTGTCTATGAGTACATAAAAAGGAGTTTATACAACCTAGATATGGTGAATATCTAAAAAGGGTGATATTGTAATGGAGCAAGTTTTTCTACATCTGCTATTAAAGGCAAGTATACTATTGGAAGGAAATCATTGGAAGCTCCAGTGGCCTGGAGGGTATTTTCTCTTCTTGTATTTTCATGAGTGATAATAGAGAATGTTCTGTTTTATAATCTTGAATATCTCATGAAACATTTTATCCGTGCATTAAGAGGTCATTTTATGTTGATGTGAGTTATGATTCAATGTTCCACAAAGTGGGTTCCACACTAGCCTAGCATGCTGCTCTAAGAAAGAAGTGTCCCATAGTAACATAATTTAGGAAGACCTTTATTCTATTCTATTTATCCTCACTCTCACATTTGAAAATTAATAAGGCATATTAACATATGTTTATGACTTTAAGAGGTTTGGTAGTAAAGAACCTATTTAACTTAATTTGACCTCATATTCTTTAGATACATTCAAACACAAACCCTACTCAGAATAACATATTTCTATATCCTGAGGAAGAAATATTCTTTGGAACAATATTTTGAGAATGTTATATTAAAAATTTTACAACCATAGGGCACATGGGCAGCTCAGTCGGTTAAGCTTCGAACTCTTGGTTTTGGCTCAGGTCATGATCTCATGGATCATGAAGTTGAGTCCCACATCAAGCTCTATGCTCAGTATGGAAACTGTTTGGTATTCTTTCCCTCTGCTTCTCTCTCGCCTCCTCTGTCCCTTCCCCTTGCTTGCACTTGTGTGCTCTCTCCCTCTAAAATAAACAAATAAATCTTTTAAAAAAGTAAAAATAAAAATAAATAAAAATTTCACAATCAGGTATATACAAACATCATATGAAATCTTGCTTCACAGCATAGACCTTAGCATCGCTTTGTGTATAACAGCTTCTCCCAAATTCTCATATTAAAAAATTTCTTTGTAACATTTTTTTCACTGTTTACTTGATAATTCACCCATTTCAGGGGACATTACTGAATTTTATCCTTTCCTCCCACACTTTCAAATTCTGAAGCACATTGCCAGGAAGAGCCTTTGATAAGGTAAAAAGTATATCAAACATAGATTCAGATGTTAGGTTGAAGTCCTGGTTATACCTTGAGATGTTGAGAAAATCTATGTGTTTTGGTTTCTTTATCTGAATATGAAGCGAAGAAAAGAGCAATTGCCTTATAAGATTTGCTAAAGTTAGAAGGAAAGACATCAGGAAATTTTACATTCTGTGCAATTAATACAAAACTGAGTTGTATTATAATTGCATCTTTACAGAAACATAATTGAGCCTGAAACCTCGGTAACTAAAGGAAGAGAAGGTTCAAATTTCATGTCCTCTACTAACATGTTTAATTGGTTGCAGGTATAAGATAAAGCTATATGCCAGTGATCACTTTGAGAATATCATGGGAACTAGAATGGGACTGGGAATACTATAGAAGCAAATATCTATGAGTATGTTATTACATCTTTGCATGGCAGCATTTCAATCCACATCAGCAACGACTATCTTACTACTAATGTTAAGGAGATGAGTCCTAGTATGCAAACCTATCCTGAGAGGAAAAATATCTTCTTGGTTATGTACAAAATTTTTTTAAAGAGGCCGGTGAGGGTGGGGGTGGGGGTTGTGCCTAGGTGTCTCAGGCAGTTGACCATCTGACTCTTGGTTTTGGCTTAAGTCATAATCTCAGGGTCATGAAATGGAGCCACACATTGGGCTCCACATTCAATAGAAGTCTGCTTAAGAATCTCTCACTCTGTCTCCCTTCCTTTCTTCCCTTTCCCATGTGCTCTCTCTCCCCAAAATAAATAAATAAATCTTTAAAAAAAAAAGAAGGAAGAGTAGGAGGATATTAGATCCCAGGAAGAGTGGACTCCATATGATGAAAATGGTGAAAATCAATCTCAAGTTCTGTGCTCATTTTTCCCTCAACAAATAATATGATTAGCAGAACGTGATGATCAGGGTGTCTGGGTGGCTCAGTGGTTGAGCATCTGCTTTTGGCTCAGGCTGTGATCCTGGGGTCCTGGGATCGAGTTCTGCATCAGGTTTCCCACAGGGAGTCTGCTTCTCTCTCTATGTCTTTGCCTCTCTGTGTGTCTCTCATGAATAAATAAATAAAATCTCTTAAAAAAAGAACGTGATGATCTTAGTGAAGTATACATATAATTTATCTCTCAACAAGAACAAATGCAGATACAAACAAATCAAAACCACAATGATATACCACCTTATACCAGTCAGAATGCCTAAAATTAACAAGACACAAAACAACAAATATTGGCAAGAATGCAGAGAAAGGAAAACCTTCTTACACTGTTGGTGGGAATGTAGGCTGGTATAACCACTTGAAAACAGTATGGAGGTTCCTCAGGAAGTTAAAAATAGAGCTACCCTAGGACCCAGCAATTGCACTACTAGGTATTTACCTCAACAATACAAATGTAGTGACCCAAAGAGGCACCTGCACCCCACCCCAATGTTCATAGCAGCAATGTCCACAATAGCCAAACTGTGGAAAAAGCTGAGATGTCCATCAACAAATAAATGGAAAAAGAGATATGGTGTGGAATGGAATGGAATGGAATGGAATGGAATATTAGCCATCAGAAAGGATAAATACCCACCATTTACATTGACATGGATAGATCTGGAGGATATTACGCTGAGCAAAATAAATCAAACAGGGAAAGACAATTATCACATGGTTTCAATCATATGTGGAATATAAGAAAAAACTCAGAGGATCATAGAGAAAAGGAGGAAAAACTGAAGGGCAAGCCATCAGAGGAGACAAACCATAAGAGACTCTTCACCCTCAGAAACAAACTGAGGGTTGCTGGAGGGGTAGTCAGTGGGTAGATGGGGTAATTGGTGATGAGCATTAAGGAGTGCACATGATGTGATGAGCACTGGGTGTTATACACAAATAATAAATTATTGAACACTACACCTAATGATGTACTATATGTTGCCTAATTGAATTTAAATTAGAAATTTAAAAAAAAACTTCTATGTAAAAATGCTATATAATAGAGCCATGGCTCAAATATGGAGATTTTGAGCAAGTGATAGAGAAGAGAAAGACATGTGACCTTAATACTTGGAAAAATTTTCCTAGAGCACAAAGTTGCCATGAGGGGATCACTGGTTTCCTATGAGCCTAACAGATTGCTGTGAATGATGTTCATGTATTTCTAACAACATAAAAACCACTTATTGATTTTCAACTTTTAAGGTTGAAATAGAGGCAAGCACTGAAAGTTAAGTAGAATTATAGTGTGGAAAATAAATACTGTAAACTCTGAAGTCGTAGACATAATAGTGTAGCTCAGAGGGTTCAGGTATTAGAAGGAAGAAGAGAAATGAACAAGCATAGTGATGCTCCATTACTTATCTTTTGTAAACAGGGAATCGATTATACTGTCTAAAAGGTTAATGGATTTAAAAATAAATGTGACTAATAGATGTATGAAAGGAAAATTATAATGAACCCTGGGAGGTGGTTGGGGGAGAAAAGCAAGACCAGGGGAAGTGATCAAAATTCCTCATCTTATAGCAGAGAGCAAACAAGTAGGTTTATAGGTGAGAACATTAAGAACAGCGTGAATAAGCATATTGGCAAATCACTAGAAGAATTAATACAGAAGTTCTGAAAATTAATTACCTCTGAAGGTGGGCTAAGGATAGAGAATTTTTCATTTCCTACTCATCTGTACTGGCTGAACATTTTATACAGGTTTAACTTTTTTAAAAAAAAAATTCTTTATCCATTTGTAGAGTTGGATCATTTGAGGTGAATGTATTTTTATCTCATTCTCTCCCCTTCCTGAAATATTTTCCTAATTACTCAGCAGTCTCAACAGACTGTTTTTATTTTGTTTTCTCTTGTTGTGTTTCACTTTAACCATTCCGCATAGGTTTATCGACCTTTACCTGGAATTGAACTGTATCAACTGATGCTTATTACCCCTGCTGAGGAAGCTGCTGTTTTCCAATATTGCACAGAAAACATTCTAGAGCATGTGACACTGGAAAGTATTATCAAACCTAGCAGAATTCCTTTGAGTTCTTCTGGGATTCAGGAAGATACTCTAGGGCAAGGGAGTGTTTTTGTGTTCTTGATCAGAAATAAGAGAACAAAAGCTAACTTACTGGATAAAAGAAAGTAAAAGTCTCCATATCAGAACATAACAGCAACAATTCATAACAATGGTATCAACTACAATTTAGTTATCATTTATTGAGCTCTTGCACTTTGTCAGGTAAAGGAGTTATTTTTTCATATGATGCATCACACACACTCACCTTTAAGTTGTAGAAACTGTGAATAATAATTTGATATTTGAATTTTATAAACAAACCAATAAACCAACAATCTGAAAGTCATAGAGATCATGTAACTTTCCCAAGGACACAAAGCTAATAAATTTCAGGTCCCCTGTCTCTGTTAAGAGCATTCAATAGGGTTAAAAAGACATGGGGCATCTGGTCTGTGATAATGAAATACCATCATCATCCACTCAGAAGCTTGGCAGAAAGTTGGAACCTGACTTATTTCACTCTATTCGTCACACTCTAGAACTGATCAGAGTCCTCTGAATTTCATCTCCAACATAGACTGAAATACTGCTTCTTCTCACCCCAACACTGCAGTGCCCTACCAAAGCCCCCCTTGTTTCCTCTTTGGCTGCAATGACACCTCCCTGTTCCCTGCTTTCATGCCTACTTCCCTTCTCAATCGCTCTTTTAGAACATCCAGAGTAAGTTTTTAATTGTGCAAATCAGATCAAATCACTCCTCTGTTTAAAAGGGCTCAAGATTTTCTTTCCTCGCATGGGCTAAAGAAAATATTACCCTTCATCATGATTTGTCAAGCTCTATGTGCTAAAACACATTTGTGCCATCCTCTCTCTTGTTCACTAAGGTCCATCCAACTCTAGCTTTTGCATATTACCCTGAGTAGGGTTAGATGTCTTTCCCTGGGGTTTTTGTAGTTGTGAATTTTTGTGTGGAAGGGAAGTACCAGACAAAGGCAACCACACAGTGGAAATCCAATGTCACAAAGAAGGCTGCCCTTACTTAACTCTGAAAAGCTAATTTTGAACCTGAAACAGGTACTGAATTCTCACCCCAGTCTGCTTTCCACTAAGTATCCTTCAGTGGAGGATAGAATCTTCCAAAGCTAAATCCATTTCACTGCAATTGTGGGCTTAAATTCTTGCCTATCCCTGCCATTATCATGTTCCTAGTATGGTAATACGTCCATCGTAGAGAGCTTGTAGGGAACTCCTGGAAGGATGTTGTTTTTTTCTGGGTGTTTTTAGATTGCCTAGGGTCCTACCCTGAAACTAAAATAGAGTGCCTTCAATTTACATTTTAATATTAGCCAAGTGTCCCAGTAATTTAGATCATGGGCTACAAAGGAAATGAAGAGGAAGTCATAGCCAGAGGGGTCTTCCCAAAAATATTCTTCCAAAACATGAATTCTAAGCCATACCTACCTGGTTCTTAATCATTTTATAATACTAAGTAAGGACAGTTAAAGTGTCCCTAATGAACCTTTAGACTCTTTTTTGAGTGTGGTTGCTCCTAAAATACCCTGAATTTACCTTTCACCAAAAGAGTTTTTTAAAAGTATTCTCCTGGTATTCAGTTTCTCTGGCATCCAACTTCAATCATGAATATTAAGATAATGTTGACAAATGTGATTGCTTTATTATAGCAATCTGTAGTTTCCTGCCCTCAAATAAATCACGTGATGCATTGGTCCTGCTTAATCTTTAATCTTTCAGATCATTTATCAAATTTACTTTTTATCTTATTTAAATGTCAATCACCACCCCAGACTTCATGCCCTCCTAATCTTGCTCTTGTTTTTGTCTTCCTTAGAAATTATTTTTCTGTTTACTTTTTGTCATTCTCTTCTAGAAGGTAAGCTCCAAGAAGCCATGGATCTGGATGCACTGTACTCTGATGTTTTCCTAGTGACGGAACAACTATCTGACACAGAGAAGATCTTCAGTAGTTATTGATCTTCAGTAGTTATATCTTCAGTAGTTACTGAAGATATTCAGTAGTATTATTGTTAGGAATAATAATAATAATAATTAGTAAGGCAAAATTCCAGCCTATGAAAATTTTAACAACAAATTGTTTTAGAATTCTTTTTGTTGTTGTTTTGTTGTTAGAATCTATTTTGTTTGTTTATTTATTCCTATTTTCTCTACTCCTCAGCCCCTGACAATCAAGAAGTATATTCCCCTAAATACAAACAGAAGATTAATTTGCACAAGATTTAGACACTTTTGATTTAAAAAAGTGGTACTTAGGCTTTAACTTCAATTGTCTCACGCAAAATTTCAAATTATAACATATTTGTCATAGACTTTCTGGTCACTGTCTCCTTTTGCTGACCCATCTCCTAGATACTCTCCTAATTGATTTATGATGTTCCCCTGAAGACCACTTCCTGATAAGGGTCTGTAGTAGATTACACAGACCTATTACCTTAGGCCTCCATGACCTGTTTCTCAGCCTTTTCTCCAGGACCACCCAGGGCTTCAGATTTTATGTCTCCTTTCCTGAATGCCATCTTCACCAGACAAGAGTCATGATTAGTCTAGCATCTAACTAACTGTATCAAGCTCTTCCTTTCCTTATATGTGCTACAAGTTCTGTCATTTACTCTACCTCTGTGCTGCTCAAATTGTGGCCCTTGTTATAGTATTCCATCCAAAAACTATAGAATTAGGAAGAAGGGGCTTGGCTCTATGTGTTTTAATATGTTTCCCAGGGGATATGTTAGTACACTCATAATTCAGAACCAACCACTATATGGATATATTCAAAAGAAGTAAATATAGTATTAAGTGACTTATAAATTAAAAATCAGTGGGTGAGTGATTTCCAACTCAATATAATTTTAAAATACATTTGTCATAATTTGATTAATCCAATTTCTATATAAGAAAACAAACTTTATTGAGGAAAATAAATCGAAGGTAGTAAAGGTCAAATGAAGTACCTATTCCTCCAAACCCTGGGACTTAAAAATAATTAAATAAAAATAGAATACAAGTGTTTATTATTTTAATTTTAATAATAATTTAACAATTTAAATTTACCATTTTAATTTTTATGATTGATTTTGAAGTTACCTATGATTATTGGCATGAGGCTGTGTTTTAATTTTTTTGAATTCCTGTTTATTGTCTTTTTCATTTTTCTGTTTTTATTTTCTACTTTTAAAATTACATTTGAAGATATTTTTACATACTCAGAATATTGTTTCTTTTTCTTTGTCTGTTCTATTTACCTGGGTTTTATTTGTCACTAGAATGTATTTAGGTAGTTTGTGAGTACTCAATACTTTTAAACATTATAGAGTCTTGTTTACCAATACATTGCTTAATGTGATCACTTTTAATAACCTGTTAACCAATTGTTAGGGAAGAACCTGACAGTAGCTCTGAATTTCTGTCTCCTGAGAATCGTCATCCCCCTTGTGTTACCAATGTTCATGTGGACTATTCCTTGTATTATTATTTATAGCCATCACAATAAGCAATGTAGTTTTTAAATTATTTTTTAATTCCAGTATAATTACAGTGTTATATTACTTTCAGATGTGCAATATAGTGATTCAACAATTCTGCACATTACTTAGTATACAGAAATTCATTGCATTTCTATATTAATAATAAAATAGCAAAAAGAGAAATGAAAAAATAATCCCATTTATAATTGTATCAAAAATAATAAAATAGCCAGCAATATGCTCAATGAAAGAGGTGAAAGACCTGTATTCTGAAAACTATAAAATATTAATGAAAGAAATTGAAGATGATGTAAACCAATGGAAAGATATACCTTGCTCATGGATTGGAAGAATATACATTATTCAAATGTCCATACTATCCACAGCAATCTACAGATTGCTTGTTTTACGTTTCTTGTTTTACGTTGTGCTTATGTGAACTCCTTGGTGAAGGTCCCATTTTCCTTGGATAATGTGTAGTTATATGATCTTTTAAAATGTACAGATATTTTGCTATAAAATTGGTGCAGTTTTTTATGGTTTTTACACTTTAATTCCCACTTAAGCCTTTGGGTAATATTGTAAATATTGTTTAAAAATGCATCAGCCTGTGCTATACAATCTGAATGTTATTTTAACTTATAGTTTCTTTTTTAATATATATATTTAACTACAAGGACAGTTTAGGGATCAGTTACATTTCACTTTAGCATACCTATTTACAAAAAATTACTTTTAAAAACTGCCACCTGCTAGCACATTTCCATGAATGTGTACTTTAAAAAGAACATGCCAAGATTTTGTCTGTCTCAACACTGATTTTGATGAAAAAAGCAATTTGACCATGATGCAACACAAGCAGTTGGCCCTTTATGACAAGCAGCTGTTTTCCAAAGCTCAGTGCTAATCATATTGAAATAATTGCCTATTTATTAATCTACAAATAGACAATAATGTTGGCATGTTCTTTGCTGTTTATTAATGGGCCTGCTTCTTAGCAATATTAGAAATGTTTTATAAAAAAAAGCAGTTCATGTTACTTTTCTGGTCTTTTCATGACATATGAGCAAATAAACTATTTACACTACTAAAAAAAAAAAAAAAAATTTATCAAAATACCAAAAACATTTTTCACAAAACTAGAACAAATAAACCTAAAATTTGTATGGACCACAAAAGACCCAAATAGCCAAAGCAACCTTCAAAAAGAATAGCAAAACTGGAGGCATCACAATTCTAGACTTCAAGTTATACTACAAAGCTGTAGTAATCAAAACTGTATGGTACTGACACAAAAAAATAGGCACATAGATCAATAGAACAGAATAGAAAGCCCACAAATAGACCCATAATTATATAGTTAATCAATGTACCACAAAGAACACAAAAATATGCAATGGGGAAAAGGCAGTCTCCTCAACCTATGGTGTTAGGAAAACTGGACAGCTACATGCAAAAAAATGAAACTGGACCACTATCTTTTATCATACACAAAAATTAACTAAAAATGAATTAAAGACCTAAATGTGGGACCTAAAAGCATGAAATTCCCAGAAGAAAACATAGTCAGGGGTCTCTTTGACATTAGCCATAAAAACATTTTTCTAGATATGTCTCCCTTGGCAAGGGAAGCAAAAGCAAAAAATAAATTATTGGGACTACACCAAAATAAAAAGCTTTTTCACAGCAAAGGAAATGATCAATAAAACAAAACGACAACCCACCTAATGGGAGAAGGCATTTGCAAATGACATATCTGAAAAAGGGTTAATAATCAAAATATATAAAGCACTTATACAACTCAACACCAAAATACCCACAAATAATCCAATTAAAATAGGCAGAAGACATGAACAGACATTTTTCTAGAGATACAGGTGGCTAAGAGATACATTGAAAGATACTGAACATCATTAATCATCAGGGAAATCAAAGCCAATAAATGTACCTTTATCCTTATTATAACTTATAAGTTGATTCAGTTATCTTGATAAAAGATTCCTGTTTACAATCTCTGGATTTCATTTTCTCACTTACTTCCTGTATGATGGATCTCTAGTATGTAGGAATCTATGGATCATTGACCCTCCTGGTTTTGTTCTGCTTTTTGTTGCATCTACCTGTATTAGTTTGCTAGGACTATTATAACAAAGCAGTTTAAAGAACAGAAATCTATCTTCTCATAGTTCTGGAGACTGGAATGCTAAGATCAAGGTGTCAGCAGGGTTGATTTTTTTCTGAGGCCTTTTGATGACTATCTTCCTGTGTCTTCACATAGTTTTTGCTCTGTATGCATCTGTGTCCAAATTTCCCATTCTCCTTAGGATACCAGTCATGTTGCATTAGGGACAACCCTTATGATATCATTTTAACCTAATCAGTTCTTTAAAGCCATGTCTCCACATATAGCCACATTCTGAGTTACTGGGGGTTAAGATTTCATTTTTTTTAATTTTTAATTTATTTATGATACAGCCACATTCTGAGTTACTGGGGGTTAAGATTTCATTTTTTTTTAAATTTTTTATTTATTTATGATAGTCACAGAGAGAGGGAGAGAGAGAGAGGCAGAGACACAGGCAGAGGGAGAAGCAGGCTCCATGCACCGGGAGCCCCATGTGGGATTCGATCCCGGGTCTCCAGGATCGTGCCCTGGGCCAAAGGCAGGCGCTAAACCGCTGCGCCACCCACGGATCCCGGGGTTAAGATTTCAATACACTACCAT
Organism: Vulpes vulpes; assembly: GCF_048418805.1. Lineage (NCBI taxonomy): Eukaryota > Metazoa > Chordata > Mammalia > Carnivora > Canidae > Vulpes > Vulpes vulpes. Next base: position 55,918,676 of record NC_132790.1, read on the forward strand.
ACCTTTCACTAACAATTATGCAGTGATTGGTTTGCTACTTCACTATTTTCTCCCCAATGTCTATATGTTTTTGCTCCATTGCCTTGCTATCATAATAACCTGGAAAAATTCAAACTTTATAAATTCAGCTTTCCACCTTTGGCTGGACTGCATCCAAGTGGCTCAGTGACTTGGAGCAAATTTTGACAAGAACATAAGTTGGTACCATGATGAATTATCAGATTAGAATTCTTTTCCGCCTTCTCCTATAACACTTACAAACTTGCTATGTACTACACCTATTCTTTTTATACTTTTATCATAGAAGAATTACATCTTTATGTCTAAAGCTAATAGTCTTGTGTTCTTGATCCTAAACCCTCATGTCTTTCCAAAGATCTCATTCTTATTTATGAATTTTTATTCAGCATTTCTAGTATCCCTTTTCAACAGAGAGTTCATATATAAATATGTTTACATTCCTTTTGTTAAAAATACATGTGAATATTTAGTGAACCTGTATTTAGCACTATGTGCCAGACATTCTTTCTGGCATGACAATGAACCATGTGTAAGACAATTTATAATCCGCAGGAGGAAACAGATACTTTTTTAAAAAAGTTACATATACCAAAATGTATAACAAGACATTGACTAGTGCTGGAGAGGGAAAAAATGTGGATAAGGAAAGAGATGATGAAGTTTTACTATTAGAAGGGAGAGTTAGAAACATTTTCCAAGGATGTAACTTTTTAGGAGAGATTTGATATAGTTGATGAAATGAGCCCTGTAAAAAACTGGAATATTCTACATAAAGTAAATAGTAAGTGTAATGTTCATCAGGGAATATTCTTGGGATGTTTGAGAAACAATAATAAAAAGAAAAATTACTTTAGCGAGGTAATTAAGGGACAGATAAATATAGGGCATTATAGGCCATGGTAAAGATTCTGGATTTTGGTTCCATGTATGATGGGAAGCCATGAAAGTTTTGAGCAAGTCAGATAAATGGTATAATTTGTGTTTTAAACATATTTCTGTATTATTCTGTGGAGAATAGACAGAGAAATACAAAGAATTGGTAGAAGTTAGTTTAGCATCATTGCCCTAATTCTTGTGAACAAATGAGGTGGCTCAGATTGTTCATCCTGGAGGAGTAGTGATAGGAGATCAGAATCAGTCAATATATAGATTTATGAGAGAAGGAGAGGGCTAAAAAGAAAAATGATTCTAAACATGTTGACCAGAGCAATGGGATGTTCATGTTTTTCACTAGGATGGAGGACACTTTGGGAAGAGTAAGTTTGAGGAAGAAAGTCAAGAGTTCCATGTTTGGCATATTATGTCTAAGTATATATGTATTAGATGTCCAATTAGAAAAACTGAATAAACAATGTAAATGGCCCTGGAGTTAAGTGCAAAGGTGAGGAGTGGGGCTATTAATAAGGGGATTGTTATACAGATCAGCTATCACTCAAAGACTGTAACTGCTTAAGATTTGTGTTGTTAAGAACTAGCAAGATCACATGGTAGCCAGGTGTGGTGCTTGTGATACAAATGTATCATTTTCTGATAGATTGGGAAAAAAAGGAAAAATCATTTCATCTCAGAGAGTTTAACTAGCACTTATATAGATGCTATTGAACTCTAAGTGGTTTTGTGTGATGTTTTAGGATTTGGCATGGATAGAAAAAAGCAAAGAACGGAGGGCTGAGCCTTGAGGCACTCTAAACTTTAGAGTCAGGTTGAGGAGGGTGGGCCAGCTAGACATTGGAAAGGAATGGCTTGTGAAGTAGAATCATAAAGAGAAGCCAAACAAAGAAAATGTTTCAAGTAGAGAGTGTGTATCATTGTGTCAAATGCAATCAAAGGACTGAATACAATGAAGACTAAACTTCAAGTACCTATGTGTGTATCTATATCCAGATCTGCATCGTCATCATCCACCTCTACATCTACCCCTCATGACCTTTACACCTTTATTAGCACAGGTGATTTTAACTCTTTCTTACATCATTGTGGTCATCTCTTAATTGCTCTCTTCTTTCATGATCTTGCTTCCTCCTATTCATTGCTTCCTTCTCTACAAGGAAGCTAGAGTGTCTTTTCTAAAGTCAAATATCAATTCACCTTTAGCCTTTTTAAAATCAATTTGTATCTATTTGAATAATAAAATGCTATGCTTCATAATATTGTTAAAATACTCTTTTATAGTTGTCACATTCTTCTCTTTCTTGTCCCAATGCTTCACCAGAACTTGAGTGTGATGGCAAGTCACGTGTCTATGGAAATCCATGCAGCGACCACAGCCCTGTGCTCTAAAATGAGGCAGCATCACCCACAGATATGGTGACCTACATTGCCTGTGATCAAATGCAGAGCAGAGAAAAACAGCTCTGTAGGACCCAAGAACGTTCTCTGTCTGCAAATTTTGCCCAATTTATTCTTTCTTATACCCTAATCAACTTCTTTCTCTAGCAGTCTCCCTCATTGTGAGCTACCCAAATTCCCCACAATTCCTCTCCAGATATCCCCTTAAGGAAGACTGAGCTGGTTTAGTTTGCTCTATTTCAGGTTATTATTTATTTATTTATTTCCTGTTATGTCCTTTCCCTCTGTAATATCATATTTCAGCTTTGCTTGGCTCATTTCACACTTATATTTACTGTAATTAAAATAGTCTTTGTCTATACAATCTCTGAGTCCCCATAATATTTCGGGGATCTGTTATGTGCCCCCCCTCTAAATTTACTGGCTATGTGGTTTAGACATCTACCAAAGTGAATCTATTTCATAATTTAGAATAATAGATTTCCTTTTCGATAATTATCACTCAACATCAAGAAAGGGAAGTATCAGCTTTCTCACAGAAAATGTTGATTATAACCTCAGCACATTATCTGGCTTAAGCTAGTGCCAAATTAAAATTACTCTTTAAGTAATTCTGCTTAATTTTTTTCCATCTAAACAGAAAACCAATGCAGAGTTTAATTTGATCTGAATAATGATTTGAAAATTAACTTTCCTTTCTTGCAAAATGGTAAACCAAACTTCCCCATCTCATTTAATAAACACAGCTTCTTTCACCAATGAATTGAAATGCCACTTTCAATTTATTAAAAATGTTAAAGCCATCTGAACTTCTTTTGGGTATTGATATATTTTAGCAGCCACATTCTGGCACAATGCATTTCTGTTTTCTTGAGCTTAACGTGTGATATAAGTTAATCTTTATCTTCTTTTTTATTAAAATATATGAATCATATATATTTCTTCAAATTTTTAGCTTGGATATTGTAAGTAATAAGATTGTCTATCTATGTTATGAAAGTTAATAAGATAAATTTTTCTCTTCCTTATATGTGGGGAAGATATTGAAATGTATCTATTAATAACTAGGTTTTTTTTTTTCTAAAATCCTTTCTTTAAAACATTTTAGTTTGACTAGTTTAACTTAATTTTTAAAAATTATTTTAATTTAAAATATTTAAATTTGGGGGCATTGTGTGGCTCAGTGTTTGAGCATCTGCCTTTGGCTCAGGTTGTGAACCTGGGGTACTGGGACCAAGTCCTGCATCAGGCTCCCTGCAGGCAGGGAGACTGCTTCTCCCTCTGCCTATGTCTCTGCCATTCTCTTTTTGTCTCTCATGAGTAAATAGATACATAAATCTTTTTTAAAAATAAAAATTAATATATTCAAATTTATTTGAAATATTTATATTTTATATATTTGATGGAAAAATATAAGAACTTAATAAAATCATGTCACATTTATTTATATATATTTCCTCTGTTTTTCAAATTACTAATGAGCATTCAAGGCAATATTTTGTAGTTTTTTATTTTCCTTTTTTTCTCCTTTTAATATTTACATTTCTAATACATTTTCCTCAGTGAGAGTGGAAAATCTTATCCTTTTTTCTGAATTAAGTGGGATTTTTCTACATTTTAATGATTATATAGGATAATGGTAAATATTTTGAAATACATAAGGGAAATATTTGCTTTCTATTATAGTATACACATATATGTATACATTTATGTGTGTGTATATTTAATAGTACAAGAAAGCTTTTTTAAAACATTTGTTGGAATGACATTATTTCCCTGGCTTTTTATTTGAAAAATTATATTAATTGATTTCTTAATGTTTGCCAATCCATGCATTCTTAAAATATAATCATTTTACTTTATTTTTTATTCCATTTACTACTCCCTTTCACTTTTCAATGCATATTTAGAATGAACTCTTCCTTTTTATCTGGGCAAACATTCATGTCATACTCTTAAACTTTCTCAAAGAATTCCTTCTAAACTATTGTTAGACATATTTTTATGACTATTAATCAATAGAAAAAAACATTCAAACATTCCATAGAGAATTAACCCATGAATTCACTGAAATTCTGCTCTCTTTAAAGGCTTATTTGAGATAATTGAAGGGAAAGCAAATCCAAGGTAGATATATTATCTATCTCTGTTGATCCTTTAAATTCACTCCTTGTATTATTGGTTATTGGAAATCAGCAGACATTAACAATTTCCTCTTGGCTTCCTAAAGATTGACATTCTGTCAATTTATACCATTTTGGTATAAGAAATATCCAACTGACATGCATTATTATTGTTATAAAAATAAGTTTAAAATAAGGAACAACCTTTTGGAGGATAAATATACATCTTCTGAAAAGTGTAACTGAAAACATTTTATTAAAAAATATATAAGTACCTACATATCATATTTTTATAGCACTTAGCATAATGACATATTTTTATTCTCAAGATAGGCTTGAGATTTCTTAAAGCTAAACTGATATTATATGTCAGATACTCAAGATCTGTATTCAATGTCCAGTTCAATAACCAAATTCTTCCAAGTGTTTGTTAATGTCTATTTTACAACTTAACTCTGCTCTGTTATTTAATTAATACATAATCTGTTTCAACTCACTTTTCAAAGTTAATGAAAGTACCCCAGGCACCTGGATTAGTAATGTAGTAAGATTACCACTCACTAACTGAATTCCGAATACTCAAAAACAACCATCATGTATATATAAATTATTATTATTATTAAGAACTACCATGGACTTCATAATGCTTGATTATGGGAGAGCTTGTGAGTGGATCTCTAACAACTTGAGGAATTTGGGCTTCCTTGTAAGGCTGCCTCCAACAGATCATACTCTATGCCATTCTGGTTCAAATAATGAGTTTGTGACTTTTTTAAGATTATTGTATGTCAGGGGAATCCCTGGGTGGCTCAATGGTTTAGCACCTGCCTTCACCCCAGGGCATGATACTGGAGTCTCGGGATCAAGCCCCACATCCAGCTCCCTGCATAGAGCCTGCTTCTCCCTCTGCCTGTGTCTCTGCCTCTCTCTCCCTACATGGAGCCTGCTTCTCCCTCTGCCTGTGTCTCTGCCTCTGTGTGTGTGTGTGTGTGTGTTTCTCATGAATAAATAAATTAAAAATCTTAAAAAAAAAAGATTATTGTATATCAAAGATCTTCACATACTGCAGAATTCAAAGTTAAAACTAACTTTGGTTTTAGTTTCACCTTTAAAAAACAGCTTGAGGATTAATTCTAAGAGGACTAGATCATTTAGGTAATAAAATGGTTTTTCCTATTGCCAATGTTAGCATTCAATGAAAAAATAAGTTTCATATGCTGTTTCTATGAACATCCATTTTGGATATGAGGTCATAGGAAGTTCTAGAAATTTAATCTAGAAAAGGGCATGGCAAAAAGAAGTAGAGGGAACCAATATCAGTGGGATTTGAAATGGCCTAGTTGAGCTTCTGAGTGTATTCAGTTTTGCTTGTGATGGCACTTTTAGGCTTTTGTGTAATATTTGTTCCACCCCTATTGTCCCATTCTCCATGACAGATATCAAATAGCATAGGATCATTTGGAAGAAAGAATGTTTTTTTTGTTTCATAACAAATATGACTCTGCAAATTACAGCATTTGTTTTCCGTGTTGTTTCCATAAGGAAAACCCTAATGGACTCATAATAGACCGTCATTATCATATCAGCGAAAAGTAAGGTGCCTTCAGTAGGATAAACTATTATATTACAATTAAGTAAGTCCAGTGGGCTCATCCATACTTCCACAAAATTATGCCCAAATGCTTGATTTATGAAAATCATTGAAAGGGGGACCATAATTAAAATATCTTTCTGTCTCTAGCAAGGAGAAATGCTTCAAAAAAGCAATATGGTTTCCATTTGTAAACTTTTTATGATTCAAAAAGTATTCTTTTCTCAAGTGGGGAACAAACAATTTTGAGTGCTTACTATGCATCAAGCATTTATAAAGTTGAAAATATAAATAAAACTAGAAACAAGGCAGTTTTTGTGAAGGAGAGGTGCTACCAATGATGGCAGATAAATAAGCATTCACTATTTACTCTTTGTACCTGGTTAGAAGTAGATACAGGGTCCTGACAGATCCCATATTACCCACAGAGGTTAGAAAGTAGGTTAGGGAAAATATTCTCGAAAGAGAATATAAGGGCTTAATATATGAGGATGTGCAAGGATTTAATCAGGCAAAAACACATATGGTGATAATGTTTGCTGGTCAATGGAGTGGACATCAACCCGTTTCAGGCAGAAGTGAGCATTTCAAAGTTACACAGGAAGGACGTGGCACCATAGTTTAATAACAAGTGCTCCATGTGGTAAGCGTAGAGTGCTGCTGACATCTTGGCAGAGGCCTGAATAACCAAATAAGAGTTTTTGAAGACAAGGTTCCAGGTTAAGGAGAGGAACTCTACTCTGTAGCATAGGCAATGGAACTCATTAATGGATTTTAAGCAGAAGAATGGCAAAATCAGATTTCTGTTTGGAAAAGCAGATTCATAGTCTCTTTTCAAGCAGAATCTTTCCTCACTAATCTTCCAGGAAGTGATAATTGACTTTCTAATTACAATAAATCTCCTTGGAAGAGCATTAGCTTCTTTCCTACTGGTTCAAAAAATCTAATAGATATTCTGGCCTAATTTTTCTTAAACGTTACCATGAATTCAACTACTTTGCTGTGTTTTTATGCCTTCAAACTCATGACTCTTGCTGTGTTTTCTGCCAGACATATGACAATTGCAGGATTTGCAACCGAAGAGTATTTCCAAACTTGAAATAAAATACTTACTGGACTTCCAAACCAAGTGTTTTCATGTAATTGCCAAATTGCCTAGAATTCAAGATTAAAAAGGAAAAAATCAAGCTACTTCTTTCAAAATCTGTAAAGAGGCTCATTTCATCAGACTTCTCCAGTACCTGTGCTTTTGAAAATATGGTATTTCAGGCTCATACTTTACTGATTCGACAATTTACAAATCACCTTTCAATAAGAAAGAAAGAGACTGTATTCTTCTGCTCTTGCTTGCTCTGTGTGTTCTTAACATAAAATAGCTCAAGTTGCTTATGTAATGAGGTGGCTCAGAGATTCTGTGATGCCATATGATTTTATAGAAAAAGTAAAAATAAACGTCCAAAAGGATCATTCTTTTTCATTCCATTTTGCCACCTTGCCTGTTATGTTTCTTATGTTTCTTTTTTTTTTTTTTATGATAGTCACAGAGAGAGAGAGAGGCAGAGACACAGGCAGAGGGAGAAGCAGGCTCCATGCACCGGGAGCCCGATGTGGGATTCGATCCCGGGTCTCCAGGATCGCGCCCTGGGCCAAAGGCAGGCGCCAAACCGCTGTGCCACCCAGGAATCCCGCCTGTTATGTTTCTTTTTTTTTTTAATTTTTATTTATTTATGATAGTCACACACAGAGAGAGAGAGAGGCAGAGACTTAGGCAGAGGGAGAAGCAGGCTCCATGCACCAGGAGCCCGACGTGGGACTCCATCCCGGGTCTCCAGGATCATGCCCTGGGCCAAAGGCAGGTGCTAAACCGCTGCGCCACCCAGGGACCCCCGCCTGTTATGTTTCTAAAATACAAAATATGTGTATGGTTTTCTTGGTCAGAGTTAATAATTCCTTCCCAGATACAGTTACAAGGTAGTGTTTACTTTTTCCCTCTACTAAAACCTTTATTCATTGCCCAGTATTTTCTGAATCCATTCCTTTCTATTTCACTCTCTGCTCAGTTGGTTTGATTTCAACAACTACTTAAAATTACACTTAAGAATAATTCCTCCAACAAGGAAATGAGGATGGTCTTGTGCTGTGAGCTTCAAGCTCCTTAAGGTGGGAGCTCTGATGTTTTGTTTCTATTTGCTCTGCTATAGACAGAAACCAGCCTTTAAACTGTAGTATTTCTCAAGTAAAGTTATCAGCTAAAGTTCTAGTCTATATTATGCATTTTCTGCTCTATACTTTTTATGTATATTAACCTGCCTGATCATCCCAGTAACTCTGTGAGGGCACTATAACCAATATCTGCAATACAGAGGTGACAATTGAATCGATGCAAGAAGTTCAGTGACTTCATGAGTTCACACAGAGTGAGTGGAGAAACTCAGAAAGATGGCCCCATAACTGGTGAGCTTAACCACTATTTTAACACTGGGAAACAAACCTATTGTTGCTTTCTTTCTCTCAGATATGGCATTCATCTGTCGAAATGGTATGTAAATTCACATTTGCACTATGACGTGAGGTGGCAATCTTGGTGACGTGATCTTCATTTTACTGATAAGGATTGTGAGATTGTTCCAATAGGATGGGTAAGAAACACCACATTCAAGTCAACATGGGCATAATGCCATCTTAGGGTACTACATTTGCCCATCAAATACCATGACTTGACCTATGAGAGTGGATTATGTTGGAAGCAAATAACCATAAAACAGCACTGCACATATCAATATGCTTTCCAACAAAACCCCTAGTAAATACATACCTACTGCCAGATATGCACTGACTAGGATTTAAAAGGTAAATATTAGAATTAAGTGTGGTTTCCACTTATTTACATTTTTTCCCAAAAGTAATTTATATCCAAGCTCTTTACTCAACTCTCACCATAGAATCTTTGTTCCATATACAACAATCCCTTCAACATTCCCAGATCTAGGAAATTAGATTCTTGATTCTTTCCTTCCATTGTCTGAAACAAATTCATTCTATCAATGCTCCTTCCTTGACTCCTTGGTCCCTTTGTGGCTGGTATTTTCTATGCTGGGAGGAAGGGGAGACATCAATTAAAACAATTAGATGGGATCCCTGGGTGGCGCAGTGGTTTGGCGCCTGCCTTTGGCCCAGGGTGCGATCCTAGAGACCCGGGATCGAATCCCACGTCGGGCTCCTGGTGCATGGAGCCTGCTTCTCCCTCTGCCTCTCTCTCTCTCTTTCTGTGACTATCATAAAAAAAAAAAAACAATTAGACACAAATTCTTTCCTCACTTCCTTAAAAGGGAAGTAGGTGGTTGACAATAGCAAAAAAATAAGACACATAATAAACCATGTAGTGATAAGTGCTAAAAAGGAAAATAAAAATAAAAGAAAAGAATAAGAATAGAGAATTATGGAAGGTTCCATTTTAAGTACGTTGATTAGTGCATATACCACCGACAAGGTGACTTTGAGTGAAGACTCCAAGGAAGTGAAGAATAGAAATATTCTTCAATACCTCTATAGAAATATAGAGGTATTTGGCAAAAGAGCATTTCAGGCAGAGAGGACAGGACATATGGGAGCATGTTGGTGGGTTCCATGAGTAGCAAGCAGTCTGTTGTAGCTACAGCAAAATGATCAGGGGTAAGAGCAAGAGTGACTAAAATGGGAACATCTGGGAGGGTTTAGAGCACAAGAGTGATATGACTTCAGTTTGGAAGAATCATTCTGACCATGAATTGAGAACATTCTGTAAAGGAACAAGAAGGAATCAGGACAATCTTTCATATGGGGCTGTTGCAAAACCCAAGTGAAAGATGATGGTGGCTTGGGCCAAGTGGTGGCAGTAGAGGTGATGATAGGGATTAATTCTGGATCTATTTTGTGCAGAGAACAAACATTATTTCTTGATGGATAGTAAGTATAGTATATGGTACATTAGACAACCAGAGGAATAAGGTTAATATCAAATTTTTGGCATTACATGGTTAAGAGGAAAATAATAGAAAAGCATTATTTATAAAGGAATAGCAGAAATTACCTTTGGAAAAATAAGTAAATGAATTATTTGATGAATAAATGTGCCAGCTGGATTCAGGTTCAAAGAGAACAGCCTAGAAAGGCAAATAATTTTCCGGAAGATGACATAAAAGTTATAAGTTGACAAAGACAGGTACTGTCTTTCATGATAGCAGAGACTTTTAAGGTTAATTAGAAAATCATTTCAGGTTTTATTTTTTTTTTTAGTCCTATTTGCAAGTATACAATCTTCTGTCCACCAACACTTAGAATTTTCCTTTTTTTTTCTTTCTTAAATTTAGCATGTGATACAAAGTAGAAAAATTGTGATCTCATTTTTCCACAAGACAAAAAACTACACATAACATTTTTAATTGATTGGACCTATGGCAAGGAGTTAACTTGGTTTGAATGTCTTTTTCTTTCCCAGAGTGATAACTCAGTGCATATATAAAATCCCTTATCTAATTCTTGGAAATTAGACATGAGTGGAATTAAATATGTTTGGAAATCGGAATTTATTTGGAAATAAGAATTTGGTAATACTATACACATAATGACCTAAGCATGAGATCACCATTAGCACTTTACACACACACACACACACATAATTTAGAACTATTTATTTGCAATAAAATGTGCTTTCTGAAGTCATGTTTTCCATAACAGGTTTGAATAGACAGTGCAGTTATTATCATCTTCCTTTTATATAATTGGGAACTAAAGTTCAAATAAAGGCACTTTTGCAAGGTCACTCATTAAGTGAGTTTCTGAGGAAATATTTGAACCCCAACATTTTAGGTGTTAATTTACCAACACCAGACATCTCTCTAATATATAAATTCTATAACCCCTAGTTCTTTTTGTTATAGTCTCATGAATTTATTCCTCTCTTTTATTAGCTCAAATATTTAAAACCTATCTGGAAGCTTCTCATTGTGTTGGTTTTATCTGCTTCAGCAGCCATGCCTGACCAGTGGATTTTCATAGAGGATTTGAAGGTTATGGCATTTGAATCATTTAAATTTTTATTGTCCTGAAAATATATTTTCCTTTACCTGCTATCAAAACCTCATATACTAATGCTTCACATTCAGATTAAAATCTGTAACATTTAGATTATCTTGACAATCTTAATAGTAAATGATCAATACCTACATAGGTTACACAAATGATAACGAAGAAGTGGTAATTCTGTATTCATCATATCTTAGAATCATTAAATATTGCCTAACTCAAGTTTACAAAGAAAAATATTTCCTGATTGCTTCATCAGTTAAGTTTCCTTTAGCTTCATGATTCAATGCCCTGTGATTTCCTATTAATTCCTTTTTCTTTGGTTATTCCTGTGGAAAGGCCAAAGTGCTCTGAAAATATGTCATTGAGACTGTAATCCATTTAGCTTATTTCTGTATTCAGACAACCCTTATGGGAGCAGACACTCAGCCCACTGATTATACAGATCTTATCTGTATGCAGTGACTCACCAAGGTTTTCAAAAATTCAATGCATTTGTTCATACCATAAGCACTTTATCTTATTAATAAGCTTTTGTGTCTTTTGTTACCAAGACTGTTCAAGATTTTCCCTGAAAAATAAGTGTAAATGCTTGGCATGGAAATGAAAGATGCACTGCATTGGGGAAGCAGTGTCATAGCAATGTGCATTAGAATAGGTTGGTGTTTTAATGCTCCACATTATTGAGAGAGAGTAGCAAGGCACTGTGGACCATTGAGGCAGGATTCTACCCTTGGGTAATGAACACAGAATTCTCTTCTTTTCCTTTCTTTCCTGAAATTTGTCACTGAGGTATTTTTAGCTCAACAAGAGTAAGTGACTCTGAGTGAGTGCCTCATACTCTATACTGGTGGAAAATGCTATTTATTATTGATATCGCAATGCATATTCTATGGAATATAAAACACTCTAAATTCTCTACTGGTGCCTTTGGCACAATGGAGAAGAGAACTTTTTGAAAGGAAAACATTGCCTCATCTATAATAAATTAATAACAACTCAATATGTGATTTTTAAAAGTAACTAAATGCATTCTAGCTATTTTAGAAGGGATTTTAGGCTATATGCAAATATACAGCTCTAAAAATTTCAATTTGGGGATTAGCATTTTGATGCTTTCTTTCCCTTAGGTTATGATTGCCCTACCTAAAGTGTTTGTATTCTTTCTGAAATTTTATATATGAACAGACAAGAAATAATTAACTCTCATTTGTGAAGTGTTTTATAATTTACAATTTGGTGTTTTGTTGTTTATATCCTTTTTCTCTTGCTAACTGTGGGAAAATATAGAATGCATAATTATTATTCCATGTTCCAGATGAAAAAACTGAATCTTGGAAAAGCAGTGTGTCTGGTCATGGCATGTGCTGGTTTGCTCAGAATTAAAGTGTTCATTTATGTCCCAAGCCTCTTTTAGGCCTTTCTTTCTTTCTTTTTCTTTCTTTCTTTATTTCTCTTTCTCTTTCTCTTTCTCTTTCTCTTTCTCTTTCTCTTTCTCTTTCTCTTTCTTTCTTCTTTTTTCTTTTTTCTTTTTTTTGGCTCTAACTTTCATCTTCCTATTGCCTCCCTGCATAGTCTCTTTAGATAGATACTTCATTCAGCCCATCTGTTTCTTAAAACTTCCTTTCTAAAACTTTACTGTTGGACTATTTCTGTGTCTCCTATTTGCACTTAGCTTCTGGAACTCCATCCTTAGACTTTGGTCTTTGAAGTGAATTAGACAGAAAATCAGACATAAAGCAAGTAAAGAAAAAGAAGTTCTCAGTTTCCATAAGGTCTGTTTAGCATCAAAGTTACAATGAAAAGATGGAGCCATGGTTCCTATGCCTGTATCTACTGGGCAAGATGGGGTTCCAAAGACTTAGATTTCTGTCACCTTCGTGGCATCTGTTAGACAAGTTACCATTTGCAAGTCATATTAACCCACTCTGGTTCTCATTCTCCTGATAGAAAATGTTGATAATAATCCCTCATTTTCTGACAAAGCTATTATGAGGAGCCAATGGTCTGTGAAAGTATTATTATTATTATTATTATTATTATTATTATTATTTGCTTTGTAAAGCTCTATGTAAGGATATATCAGCTACTATAATTATCATTACCTTAGACCTCCTCAGAGCAATCAGTGGCAAATGCTTACTGCTAATGACAAAAAAAAAAAAAAAATTGAAGCCACAATGAATATTACACTCTGTCTATGAAAGTATGAACCTTTAAGAAACTCATATATATGAGAAGCTTAATGCATCTTTATTTTCTTTAAAATAATTTTAGTTTAAATCTGTCTCTCCTCTCTCCATATGGGCAGAACATACAAACGTACCAAGTTTTGAGATATGCCTAAGCATTGGAATGCTCTCTCTTAATTGATTGATCTCTCTGTATTTATACCAATGAGGTACCTGCTGTCCCACCACTCATGAGGTAGCTATTTCCTTGTCAGATTTGAGGCACAAAATTCTTTAATATGCCTAAAATCTAAGTTTCTTGGACCTAATTGTTCTAGATCCAGTAGGCAGTTAATCCCCACAAGTCTTAATATCTCCTGGGGGGTGCCCAGGTCCTAGGCTAATTGGTAGTCTATTGATCTCCAAAACTTCCCAGTTTTGGGAGACTTGAACAGGGCACTTTCTGTAATTGACAGATATTCTAAGCACAACATCTCCAAAGAAACGAGGGCTTTAAATGATACACTGGACCAGATGGATTTCACAGATGTTTACAGAACTTTACATCCAAACACAACTGAATACATATTCTTCTCAAGTGGACATGGAACATTCTCCAGAAGAGGCCACATACTGGGTCACAAATCGTGTCTTAACCTATACCAAAAGATTGGGATCGTCCTCTGCATATTTTCAGACCATAATGCTTTGAAACTAGAACTAAATCACAAGAAGAAATTTGGAAGGAATTCAAACACGTGGAGGTTAAAGACCATCTTGGGAAAAGATGAAAGGGTCAACCAGGAAATTAGAGAAGAATTAAAAAGATTCATGGAAACTAATGAGAATGAAGATACAACTGTTCAAAATCTTTGGGACACAGCAAAAGCAGTCCTGAAGGGGAAATGCATAGCAATACAAGCATCCATCAAAAAAACTGGAAAGAAGTCAAATACAAAAGCTAACCTTGCACCTAAAGGAGGTAGATAAAGAACAGCAAATAAAACCTACACCCAGCAGAATAAGAGAGTTAATAAAGATTTGAGCAGAACTCAATGAAATAGAGACCAGAAGATCTGTAGAACAGATCAACAAAACCAGGAGCTGGTTCTTTGAAAGAATTAATAAGATAGATAAACCATTAGCCAGCCTTATTAAAAAGAAGAGATAAAAGATCAAATTAATAAAATCACAAATGAAAAAGGAGAGATCACCACCAATACCAAGGAAAAACAAATGATTTTAAAAACTTATTATGAACAGCTATATGCCAATAAATTAGGCATTCTAGAAGAAATGGATGCATTTCTAGAAAACCACAAACTCCCAAACCTGGAACAGGAGGAAATAAAAAACCGGAACAGGCCAATAACCAGGGAAGAAATTGAAGCAGTCATCAAAAATCTCAAAAGACATAAAAGTCCAGGGCCAGATGGCTTCCCAGGGGTATTCTATCAAACGTTTAAAGAAGAAACCATACCTATTCTACTAAAGCTGTTTCAAAAGATAGAAAAGGATGGAATACTTCCAAACTCATTCTATGATGCCAGCATCACCTTAATTCTAAAACCAAAGACCCCACCAAAAAGGAGAATTATAGACCAATATCGCTGATGAACACAGATGCAAAAATTCTCAACAAGATTTTTGCATACTAGCTAATAGGATCCAACAGTACATTAAGAAGATTATTCACCATGACCAAATGGGATTTATCCCCAGGATATAAGGCTGGTTCAACACTCATAAAACAATCAATGTGATAGATCTAATCGACAAGAGAAAAAACAAGAACCATATGATCCTCTCAATAGATGCAGAGAAAGCATTTGACAAAATACAGCATCCATTCCTGATCAAAACTATTCAGAGTGTAGGGATAGAGGGAACGTTCCTCAGCATCTTAAAAACCATCTATGAAAGGCCCACGACAAATCTCATTCTCCATGGGGAAACACTGGAAGCCTTTCCCCTAAGATCAGGAATACGACAGGAATGTTCACTCTCACCACTTCTGTTCAACATAGTACTAGAAGTCCTAGCCTCAGCAATCAGAGAACAAAAAGAAATAAAAGGCATTCAAATTGACAAAAAAAGAAGTCAAAGTCTCCCTCCTCACAGGTGACATGATACTGTATGTAGAAAATCCAAAGGACTCCACCCCAAGATTGATGGAACTCATACAGCAATTTGGCAGCGTGGCAGGAAACAAATTCAATGCCCAGAAATCAGTGGTATATCTATATACTAACAATGAGACTGAGGAAAGAGAAATTAAGGAGTCAATCTCATTTACAATTGCACCCAAAGCATAAGATCCCTAGGAATAAACCTAACCAAAGAGGTAAAGGATCTATACCCTAAAAACTACAGACGACTTCTGACAGAAAATGAGGAAGACACAAAGAGATGGAAAAGGACTCCATGCTCATGGATTGGAAGAATTAATATTGTGAAAATGTCAATGCTACCCAGGGAAATTTACACATATAATGCAATCCCTATCAAAATACCATGGACTTCCTTCAGAGAGTTGGAACAAATCATCTTAAGATTTGTATGGAATTGGAAAAGACCCCAAATAACCAGGGGAATATTAAGAAAGAAAACCAGAGCAGGGGGCATCACAATGCCAGATATCAGGTTGTACTACAAAGCTGTGGTCATCAAGACACTGTGGTCCTGGCACACAAATAGACACATAGATCAATGGAACAGAATAGAGAATCCAGAAGTGGACCCTCAACTCTATGGTCAAATATTCGACAAAGCAGGAAAGACTATCCACTGAAAAAAGAACAGTCTCTTCAATAAATGGTGCTGGGAAAATTGGACATCCACGTGCACAAGAATGAAACTAGACCACTCTCTTACACTATACACAAAGAGAAACTCAAAATGGATGAAAGATCTAAATGTGAGACAAGAATCCATCAAAATCCTAGAGGAGAGCACAGGCAACACCCTTTTCGAACTTGGCCACAGCAACTTCTTGCAAGATACATCCACGAAGGCAAAAGAAACAAAAGCAAAAATGAACTATTGGGATTTCATCAAGATAAGAAGCTTCTGCACAGCAAAGGATACAGTCAACAAAACTAAAAGACAACCTACAGAATGGGAGAAGATATTTGCAAGTGACATATCAGATCAAGGGCTAGTTTCCAAGATCTATAAAGACCTTATTAAACTCAACACGCAAGAAACAAACAATCCAATCATGAAATTGGCAAAAGACATGAACAGAAATCTCACAGAGGAAGACATAGACATGGCCAACACGCACATGAGAAAATGCTCCACATCACTGGCCATCAGGGAAATACCAATCAAAAGTACAATGAGATACCAACTCACACCAGTGAGAATGGTGAAAATGAATAAGACTGGAAACAACAAATGTTGGAGAGGATGTGGAGAAAGGGGAACCCTCTTACACTGTTGGTGGGAATGTGAACTGGTGCAGCCACTCTGGAAAACTGTGTGGAGGTTTCTCAAAGAGTAAAAATAGACCTGCCCTACGACCCAGCAATTGACCTGCTAGGGATTTACCCCAAAGATACAGATGCAGTGAAACGCCAGGACACCTGCACCCCAATGTTTATAGCAGCATTGTCCTCAATAGCCAAACCGTGGAAGGAGCCTCGGTGTCCATTGAAAGATGAATGGATAAAGAAGATGTGGTTTATGTATACAATGGAATATTCCTCAGCCATTAGAAACGACAAATACCCACCATTTGCTTTGACTTGGATGGAACTGGAGGGTATTATGCTGAGTGAAGTAAGTCAATCAGATTAGGACAAACATTATATAGTCTCATTCATTTGAGGAATATAATAAAAAATAGTGAAAAGGAATAAAGGAGATTGAGAGAAAATGAGTGAAAATATCAGTGAGGATTACAAAACATGAGAGACTCCTAACTCTGGGAAACAAACAAGGGGTAGTGGAAAGGGAGGTGGGAAGGAGGTTGGGGTGACTGGGTGACGGGCACTGAGGGGGCACTTAGCGAGTTGAGCACTGAGTGTTATGCTATATGTTGGCAAATTGAATTCCAATTAAAAAATAAAAAATAAAAAATAAATTTCCAGTTTTTCCCAGATTTAAAGTTCTCTTCCTCTCCCAACTACTCAAAGACATCACCCTAAATTATCTATTTTAGAACTCCCACATCTGTTTTGCTTTGTAAAAGACACTGAAGAAAGGAAATAAAAAAAGAATCTGGCTACCTTTTTATAATGATGGAAGAGAAAAACAGAAAAATATAGGGAAGACAAAAACAAATTAATATGTCAGTAGTTACACATGTAATTAATAATTCAGGTATAAATAGTTAAAATACAAAATGAGATTGTTTGCTGTCCAGGTTTGCAGAAAGGTTCTAACCAAGACATTGACTTGTCATTATTATACCAGATTTTCTGGTATAAAAAAGAGGTTAGCATCACGTGCAATGATTTCAGCCATGTAGGTGAGAAAGTTAAGGATGGGAGAAAGCTAGGGAGAGAGACAGAAGGAAGGGAAACGCAGAGATAATCAGATCAATAAATAGGGAAAACAAGTTGGAGTTGGGGAAAACAGGTTCTACTTAGTCTTCAGATAATATATAATTGAGGGATGGTTTTCTATGGAAAATTTTTGCTTTATAATTCCAATCTTTCACTGAAATAATGAAGATAAAATGTAAGGAAAAAGTAATATGTGACAACACACAACATATTGTAGATGTTTTAGTTACAGTAATTTGACCTTTTTTTTCTGATGATAAAAATGATATGGAACCATTATAGAAAATATGAAAACTTAAATAAGAAAATCATCATTACTCATAATCTATTGCACAAACATGCATATGTAATAAAAATGTCTTAATCATTTAACTTTGTATATATACAATTTGTTCATGCCTTTAGAATTATTTGAATAGGTCATTTTAGTGATTATTAACATTCCCTTCCATAAACATACCATAAACTGTTTACTCTCCTTTCACTGCTTTAAGTTGTTTCCATTTCTTTGATACTACAAATTACATGGAATTAAGAATCCATATACATAGATTTTGTCCTCATTTTAATCATTCCATTGTAAAGATTGTAAGAAATTAAATTATTAATCAAAGAAATAAATGTATTTATTACTCTGTATGGTGATAATTTTCTATTATTGATGAATTTTAAAACTAACTTTATTTTTTTATTTTTTTAAATAGTAAATTTATTTTTTATTGGTGTTCAATTTGCCAACATACAGAATAACACCCAGTGCTCATCCCATCAAGTGCCCCCCTCGGTGCCCGTCACCCATGTGTTTTTTTTCAAAATTATTATATTTTATTTGTATGCATAAGGTTTGTTATTTGTGCTGTAATTTCTATGGATATCATCTTGTATCTACCATTGCAATATCAAAAAGAAAAAAATTATTGCTCTAAAAATCCCCTCTACTTCAGTTATTTACTTCTGCTTTCTCCTGAATTCCTGGAAGCCACTTACCATTTTATTGTCACTATAAGTTTTACTTTTTTCAAAATGTCATGTAATTGGAGTAATATAATTTGCAGCACTTTCCATTATTTCTTCTACTTAGCCGTATGCATCCATGTCTTTTCATGGTATGATAGCTCATTTCTTTTTATTGCAGAATAATCTGTTGCATGCATATGTCATCATTTATTTAGTCATTAATCTATTAAAGAAATCTTGTTCCTTCAAGTTTTTTTTTATGAGTATGGATAATGCTGCTATAAACATTTATGTGTAAGTTTTTGTGTAGACATGAATTTTCAAAGTTATTATAAATCCTGAGGAGGAGAATTGCTGGATCACATGGCAAAACTATATTTAGTTTTGTAAGACCTTTCAGATTGTGTTCCAAAATGACTGCCCAGTTTGCATTTGCAATACCAATGATCTTTTCATATGCTCATTTGCCATCTGTATATCTTCTTCAGTGATGTTTTGTTGATGTATTTTGTCCCTTTAAAAATTTTGTTTAAAATTTTTTTTATGTTTTCATGTTGAAATTTAAGATTTTTTATATATTTGGAATGCAAGTTATTTTTTGTTATTTGTTTTTCAAATATTTTTTCCTGGATTAAAGATTATTTTTTCATTATCTTAAAAATGTATTTCACAGGGTAAGTGGTTTGTATTTTTAAAAAGTCCATCTTAATTTTTTCTTTCTTGGATCATGCTTTTAGTATTATCTCTAACAACTCACTGGCAAACCTAAGGTCCCCTCAGTTTTATTCTATAAGTTTTATAATTTTGATTTAACATTTAGGTCTAAGATCTATTTTGAGTTGATTTTTGTAGTGCCAATCGAGATTTTTTATTTTTATTTTTTGCATGGGGATGTCCCAAATATTCCAGCAACATTTATAGAGAAGGCTATTTTTTCTCCATTAAATTGGCTTTGCTCCTTTATCAGAGATCAAATGACTATATCTGTGTGGGTCTATTTCTGGAATCTCTATTTTCTTCCATTGTTTGATGTGTCTATTCTTTTGTCAATGCCATGCTATTTTTACTTGTATTAAGTTCTTTTTAAATAATAAATTTATTTTTTATTGGTGATCAATTTGCCAACATACAGAATAACACAGAGTGCTCATCCTGTCAAGTGCACGCCTCAGTGCCCGTCACCCATTCACCCCAACCTCCCACCTCCTCCCCTTACACCACCCCTAGTTCGTTTCCCAGAGTTAGGAGTCTTCACGTTCTGTCTCCCTTTCTGATATTTCCCACACATTTCTTCTCCCTTCCCTTATATTCCCTTTCACTATTATTTATATTCCCCAAATGAATGAGACCATATAATGTTTGTCCTTCTCTGAATGACTTATTTCACTCAGCATAATACCCTCCAGTTCCATCCACGTTGAAGCAAATGGTGGGTATTTGTCATTTCTAATGGCTGACTAATATTCCATTGTATACAGAGACATCTTCTTTTTTTTTTTTTTTTTTTTGAGACCATATCTTCTTTATCCATTCATCTTTTGATGGACACCAAGGCTCCTTCCACAGTTTGGCTATTGTGGACATTGCTGCTAGAAACATCGGGGCGCAGGTGTCCCGGCGTTTCATTGCATCTGTATCTTTGGGGTAAATCCCCAACAGTGAAATTGCTGGGTCATAGGGCAGGTCTATTTTTAAATCTTTGAGGAACCTAACACAGTTTTCCAGAGTGGCTGCACCAGTTCACATTCCCACCAACTGTATAAGAGGGTTCCCTTTTCTCCGCATCCTCTCCAACATTTGTGATTTCCTGCCTTGTTAATTTTTCCCATTCTCACTGGTGTGAGGTGGGATCTCATTGTGGTTTTGATTTGTAGTTCCCTGATGGCAACTGCTGAGGAACATTTTCTCATGTGTGTGTTGGCCATGTCCATGTCTTCCTCTGTGAGATTTCTGTCCATTTCTTTTGCCCATTTCATGATTGGATTGTTTGTTTCTTGCGTGTTGAGTTTAATAAGGTCTTTATAGATCTTGGAAACTAGCCCTTGATCTGATATGTCATTTGCAAATATCTTCTCCCATTCTGCAGGTTTTCTTTTAGTTTTGTTGACTGTATCCTTTGCTGTGCAGAAGCTTCTTATCTTGATGAAGTCCCAATAGTTCATTTTTGCTTTTGTTTCTTTTGCATTCGTGAATGTATCTTGCAAGAAGTTACTGTGGCCAAGTTCAAAAAGGGTGTTGTCTGTGTTCTCCTCTAAGACTTTGATGAATTTTTGTCTCACATTTAGATCTTTCATACATTTTGAGTTTATCTTTGTGTATGGTGAAAGAGAGTGGTCTAGTTTCATTCTTCTGCATGTGGATGTCCAATTTTCCCAGCACCATTTATTGAAGAGACTGTCTTTCTTCCAGTGGATAGTCTTTCCTCCTTTGTCGAATATTAGTTGAGCATAAAGTTGAGGGTCCACTTCTGGATTCTCTATTCTGTTCCATTGATCTATGTGTCTGTTTTCATGCCAGTACCACACTGTCTTGATGACCACAGCTTTCTAATACAACCTGAAATCTGGCATTCTGATGCCCCCAGCTACGGTTTTCTTTTTTAAAATTCCCCTGGCTATTCGGGGTCTTTTCTGATTCCACACAAATCTTAAAATAATTTGTTCTAACTCTCTGAAGAAAGTCCATGGTATTTTGATAGGGATTGCATTAAACGTGTAAATTGCCCTGGGTCACATTGACATTTTCACAATATTAATTCTGGCAATCCATGAGCATGGAATGTGTTTCCATCTCTGTATCTTCCTCAATTTCTTTCAGAAATGTTCTATAGTTTTTAGGGTATAGTTCCTTTACCTCTTTGGTTAGGTTTATTCCTAGGGATCTTATGTTTTTGGGTACAATTGTAAATGGGACTGACTCCTTAATTTCTCTTTCTTCAGTCTCATTGTTAGTGTATAGAAATGCCACTGACTTCTGGGCGTGGATTTTGTATCCTGCCACACTGCTGAATTGCTGTCTGAGTTCTAGCATTCTTGGGGTGGAGGCTTTTGGGTTTTCTATGTAGAGTATCATGTCATTGGCGAAGAGGGAGAGTTTGACTTCTTCTTTGCCAATTTGAATGCCTTTCATTTCTTCTTGTTGCCTGATTGCTGAGGCTAGGACTTCCAGTACTATGTTGAATAGCAGTGGTGAGAGTGGACATCCCTGTCTTGTTCCTGATCTTAGGGGAAGGCTCCCTGTGCTTCCCTATTGAGAATTATATTTGCTGTGGGTTTTCAGTACATGGCTTTTAAGATGTTGAGGAATGGTCCCTCTATCCCTACACTCTGAAGAGTTTTGATCAGGAATGGGTGCTGTATTTTGTCAAATGCTTTCTCTGCATCTAATGAGAGGGTCATATGGTTCTTGGTTTCTCTCGTGCTGATATGATGAGTCACAGTGATTGTTTTACGAGTGTTGAACCAGCCTTGTGTCCCGGGAATAAATCCTACTTGGTCATGGTGAATAATTTTCTTAATATATTGTTGGATCCTATTGGCTAGTATCTTGTCTAGAATTTTTGCATCCATATTCATCAGGGATATTGGTCAATAATTCTCCTTTTTGGTGGGGTCTTTGTCTGGTTTTGGAGTTAAGGTGATGCTGGCCTCATAAAAGGAATTTGGAAGTGCTCCGTCTCTTTCTATCTTTCCAAACAGCTTTAGTAGAACAGGTATGGTTTCTTCTTTAAACGTTTGATAGGATTCCCCAGGGAAGCCATCTGGCCCTGGACTTTTGTGTCTTGGGAGGTTTTTGATGACTGCTTCAATTTCCTCCCTGGTTATTGGCCTGTTCAGGTTTTCTGTTTCTTCCTGATCCAGTTTTGGTAATTTGTGTCTTTCTAGGAATGCGTTCATTTCTTCTAGATTGCCTAATTTATTGACGTATAGCTGTTCATAATATGTTTTTAAAATTGTTATATTTCCTTGATGTTGGTAGTGATCTCTCCTTTCTCATTCATGATTTTATTAATTTGAGTCTTCTCTCTCTTCTTTTTAATAAGGCTGGCTAATGGTTTATCTATTTTATTAATTCTTTCAAAGAACCAACTCCTGGTATTGTTGATCAGTTTTATAGTTCTTCTGGTCTTAATTTCTTTGAGTTCTGCTCGAATCTTTATTAACTCTCTTCTTCTGCTGGGTGTAGGATGTATTTGCTGTTTTTTCTCTAGCTCCTTTATGTGTAAGGTTAGCTTTTGTATTTGAGTTCTTTCCAGTTTTTGAATGGATGCTTGTATTGCGATGTATTTCCCCCTCAGGACTGCTTTTGCTGCATCCCAAAGATTTTGAATGGTTGTATCTTCATTCTCATTAGTTTCCATGAATCTATTTAATTCTTCCTTAATTTCCTGGTTGACCCTTTCGTCTTTTAGCAAGATGGTCCTTAACCTCCATGTGTTTGAAGTCCTTCCAAACTTCTTGTTGTGATTTAGTTCTAATTTAAAGGCATTATGATTTGAGAATATGCAGGGGACGATCCCAATCTTTTGGTATCGGTTCAGACCTGATTTGTGACCCAGTATGTGGTCTATTCTGGAGAAAGTTCCATGTGCACTTGAGAAGAATGTGTATTCACTTGAGTGTGGATGTAATGTTCTATAGATATCTGTGAAATCCATCTGGTCCAATGTATCATTTAAAGCTCTCGTTTCTTTGGAGATGTTGTGCTTAGAAGACCTATCGAGTGTAGAAAGAGCTAGATTGAAGTCACCAAGTATAAGTATATTATTATCTAAGTATGTCTTAATTTTGGTTATTAATTGATAGTTATATTTGGCAGCTCCCACATTCGGGGCATATATATTGAGGATTGTTAAGTACTCTTGTTGGAGAGATCCTTTAAGTGTGAGATAGTGTCCCTCTTCCTCTCTATTACAGTCTTAGGGGTAAATTTTAGTTTATCTGATATAAGGATGGCTACCCCTGCTTTCTTTTGAGGACCATTTGAATGGTAAATGGTTCTCCAACCTTTTATTTTCAGGCTGTAGGTGTCCTTCTGTCTAAAATGACTCTCTTGTAGACAGCAAATAGATGGGTCCTGCTTCTTTATCCAGTCTGAAACCTGCACCTTTTGATGGGGTCATTAAGCCCGTTCACGTTCAGATTTACTATTGA
Source organism: Vulpes vulpes (assembly GCF_048418805.1). Lineage (NCBI taxonomy): Eukaryota > Metazoa > Chordata > Mammalia > Carnivora > Canidae > Vulpes > Vulpes vulpes. The sequence goes on from NC_132790.1 coordinate 55,942,556, forward strand.
AAGATCTGACTTTAGTGTCATCATGATATCTATTCAGTCCTTGTTTTTGTGGATTGTTCTACTGGACTTCTTCTTAAAGGGGAATTTTAAGAGTCTGCCTTAAAATTTCTTGTAGAGCTGGTTTGGAGGTCACATATTCTTTCAGTTCCTGCCTGTCTTGGAAACTCTTTATCTCTTCTTCCATTTTGAATGAGAGCCTTGCTGGATAAAGTATTCTTGGTTGCATGTTCTTCTCATTTAGGACCCTGAATATATCCTGCCAGCCCTTTCTGGCCTGCCAGGTCTCTGTGGAGAGGTCTGCTGTTACCCTAATACTCCTCCCCATAACAGTCAGGGATTTCTTGTCTCTTGCCACTTTAAGGATCTTCTCTTTATCTTTGGAATTTGCAAGCTTCACTATTAAATGTCAAGATGTTGAACAGTTTTTATTGATTTTAGGGGGGGATCTCTCTATTTCCTGGATCTGAATGCCTGTTTCCCTTCCCAGATTAGGAAAGTTTTCAGCTATGATTTGCTCAAATACATATTCTGGCCCTCTGTCCCTTTCGGTGCCCTCGGGAACCCCAATTAAACATAAGTTTTTCTTCCTCAGGCTGTCATTCATTTCCCTTAATCTATCCTCATGGTCTTTTAATTGTTTGTCTCTTTTTTCCTCAGTTTCCCTCTTTGCCATCAATTTGTCTTCTATGTCATTCTCTTGTTCTTCCACCTCATTAATCCTTGTCGTTAGGACTTCTAGTTTGGATTGCATCTCATTCAATTGATTTTTAATTTCTGCCTGATTGGATCTAAATTCTGCAGTCATGAAGTCTCTTGAGACCTTTATGCTTTTTTCTAGAGCCACCAGTAGCTTTATAATAGTGCTTCTGAATTGGTTTTCTGACATTGAATTGTAATCCAAATTTTGTAACTGTGGGAGAGAGGACGGTTTCTGATTCTTTCTTTGGAGGTGAGGTTTTCCTTCTAGTCATTTTGCTCAGTGCAGAGTGGCCAAAAACAAGTTGTATTGGGAAAAGGAGAAAACTAGTGGAGATAAAGAAGGAAAGAAAAGAGGAAAAAAAAAGAAAAGGAAGATAAAAGAAAAAAGAGAAAGGAAAAGAAAGAAAGGAAAAAAGGGTGGGGTAAGGAAACAAATCAAAAAGAAAAAAAAAAAAAACACGGGGGAGTATCCTCTGATTCTGTATACTATAAGTCCTTTGACTTCCCCTGGAACTTGTGGATTGTTCTACTGGACTTCTTCTTAAAGGGGAATTTTAAGAGTCCCCCTTAAAATTTCTTGTAGAGCTGGTTTGGAGGTCTACAAGGAGAGGCCGAGCCTCTCCTGCCGCAGACGAGCCGGGCGGCGGGGCAGCCCACGCAGCGCATTTTTTTTTTTTTTCCTGAGTAGAATGTTAACTTTATTTTATATCAAATTAAGATTCTATGAATTTTCAAAATGTAAAATATCAAAGCTTTTCCTCAACACCAAATAAAAATCAGGAATGTTCACTTTCATATTAAAAAAAAAATTCAAGTAGAGGTTCAGTAGAATGTTATAAAACCTGAAATGAATGGCCAAAATTTTAAATTATTAGTAGATAGCTCTTCAATTTTAAGAATCCGGCAGTAAACTTCAGTTTGAAACAACAAAAAAGAACCATTTATTTTTAAAAAAAATTTTTTTTTTAATTTTTATTTATTTATGATAGTCACAGAGAGACAGAGAGAGAGGCAGAGACACAGGCAGAGAGAGAAACAGGCTCCATGCAGCGGGAGCCCGATGTGGGATTCGATCCCGGGTCTCCAGGATCGCGCCCCGGGCCAAAGGCAAGCGCCAAACCACTGCGCCACCCAGGGATCCCAAAAGAACCATTTATTAAAGAATGAAAAACATTTCCAGAAAATTATCCAATTTGGAAAATGAAAAATGTAACCCATTGTAAAAAAAAAAAAAAAGTACAAATCATACACTGAACAGAAGGGGACAATAAAAGCAACCGACCTCCAGCTGGTCTTCTGGGGGAGGGGCCTGCTGTGCTGATTCTCAGGTGTCAGCACTTGGGGGAGCTGCTCTGCCCCTGCCTGGTGCAGGGCTCAGTGGGGGCTGTTCACCCCGTGAGGCCCCAGGAGGAACAACCGCAGTGGCGGGGCCAGCTCTGCAGCCCTGGAGTCAGCTCCCGCAGTAGCTCTGGGGCTCTCCGTCTGCAGGGCCTGGAGGCTCCGGGGCGGGGCCGCTGATCTGCTCAGCTCGGGGCAGGAGCGTCCTTGCTATCCTGGGCCCTCCCGGCCTCTGCCTGTCCCGGGGGAGGCCGGATCCTGGGCTGTGTCCCGGCGCCCTGTGCTCCTGGGCCTGCGCTGTTGGATTCAGCTCCCGCCCCGCAGCCCTCTCCGCGGAGCCGCCGCCCGAGCCCCTCCGAGCTGCTCCCGGAGCCCCGCAGCCCCCTCCGCGGAGCCGCCGCCCGAGCCCCTCCGAGCTGTTCCCGGAGCCGCGCCGCCTCCTCCGCAGAGCTTCTTCCTCCGCCCGAGCCGCCGCCGCCGAGCTGCTCCCGGAGCCCCGCAGCCCCCTCCGCGGAGCCGCCGCCCGAGCCCCTCTGAGCTGCTCCGGGTCCCGCCGAGCGCTGCAGCCCTTAGGGAGCTCGGCGCATCTCCCCGGGGCGCAGGTGCCTGTTAGTGTCCCCGGAAGCCCGAGGGCATCCCCGCCCTCCTGGGTCCTGCTCCACCTCCCTGCGGGCCCCTTTCCACCCGGGAAGGTTGGTGCAGCTCCTGCTTCTCCCGGACGGGGCTCTCCTGTCCTGGGGACACTCCCCCCGGCCTCTGCCCGGCTCCTCGCGTGGCCCCTCCCCCTTGGAGGCCTTTTGTTTCTTTATTTCTTTTTCCCCGTCTTCCTACCTTGATAGAAGCACGAACTCTTCTCACTGTGGCATTCCAGCTGGTCTCTCTTTAAATCTCAGGCCAAGGGATCCCTGGGTGGCGCAGCGGTTTGGCGCTTGCCTTTGGCCCAGGGCACGATCCTGGAGACCCGGAATCGAATCCCACATCGGGCTCCCGGTGCATGGAGCCTGCTTCTCCCTCTGCCAGTGTCTCTGCCTCTCTCTCTCTCTCTGTGACTATCATAAATAAAAAATAAATAAATAAATAAATCTCAGGCTGAATTCGTAGATTTTCAGGGTGATTTGAAGGTTATCTAGGTAATTTTGTGGGGACAGGTGACTTGGGGACCCTACTCTTCTGCTATCTTGCCCCTCCCCTGAATTTTGAAACTAATTTTAATCATTTCTTCCTGTTTAAAAAAAAAAAATAGAAAACTCATTTCATTAGTTTATTTAATGATAGATACCTACTTTATCCTCCAAACGTAATCTTTATGAGAACACAGAGATCTCTGGAATTAGCCATATTTTACATTTACTCACAGTATTATTTTCCTGGTTTTTATGAGTAAATTGGATAAGCAGGTATCAGGATTATGTTCTCCTGACTTGGAATAAAACTCAGCGTTCCCTCACTTGCTGCTAATGCACCATGAGTGGAAACAGCATTATCCCTCAATCCTGAGTCACATCCCTTTTGGATATGTGAGTTCCAGAGACAACCAGCTAATTTTCTGAAACACACCAAAGCTCACAGTAGGTTAAGGCATGGTTGATGTGTATTGAAATCCAATATTTGAAAATGAGATCCCTAAAGCTTTGGTAGTAATCATATAGGTCAGTTTAGCCTGCATACCTCAATTCCACCATCATGCTTTCCCCAAATGGGCAGGTACTAAAAATCAGTCTGTTAATTAAAATTGAAGAATTCTTAATAATGTCTCATGTGTGATTTCACCTTGCTGAGGACCCACAGAAAGCCACTTGAGACTCTCCAGTTCTTCTCCTATGATACAGTAAGTGAAATAGCTGCTCTTAGCTGGTAGGACTCAATCTAAATAAAACTCAGAAGACTCCTAAAAGTAAAAAAAAAAAAAAAGACCAAATGTTCAATCCAAATTTTACTTCATGAGTCAGAATCTGAAGCACTTTTTCCATGGGATTTGTTTCCTGAATATTATATGCTGTTTTAAACAAAAGAAAAAATTTTACCTGCATGTGGTGGAGGATTCTCAGAAAACCATTGACTTTGTTGTCAGCGTAATTTCATTTTAGGTATCTTTTGACTATCCTCTAGCATTGTGACTGTAAGTCCTTGAACCTCAAATGACAGATGAGCTTTCCACAGTCTCATTCCTCAGAATGAGATTTCCTTAGGAACACTAGTTGGAGTTACATCTTGTACAGATTCAATATTGATAACAAATATGATAGCATTTTGAAATTTGCAAAGTACCAGAATATAAAAGTATAAACATGGAAAAAATAAACTTTGGAGTAAGAGTCCAGCTCCTGACCACAAGACTATGTATAATTTTTCACACCTGACCATCTGCAATTACAAAGGCTTTCTACCTGGCAGGTCTCAAGGAAGAAGGTTACTCTCTGTGTCTCAAACTTGGGGCACAGCCAATGCACTGCAGTCTCCGAAGGGAGTTGCAGTCCAGGACTCAGGGCCCCCGGTAGACATGAGCTTATCATGTGTGTTTTCCTCAGTATCCTTAGCATGAGCACCTGCTTTTGGGTACATTTCCACCCCCAGCCCTTCACCATCTCTCTTTCCCTAGAACCCAGGATGGGACAAGTGACCCTTCTTTAGCCAGTGGCCCTGGGGCTAAGCTTGCCTTATGTGTCAGATTATACATCCATCAGAGGGGTTTCAGACCATCTAGATCTTTAAAATGCTGGTCTAACACAGTCATATTCTCCAAGACTCTGTCAAATAGGAGAATTTTATGAGGTTTTTGTTTTTCTCTTCTATTTTTTATATAATCATCGATCCATAACTCAATTGCCTATTACAAATGGTGACAATCTTTATGCAGAGTTTCTTTGTTTCATTCTTCAAATGTTTCAGATGTTTCAATTTTCTTTCTGACATTTTTTGTCATTTTTTATGCTTTTTCTTTATGGTTTCATTTTATACTTGTCTTTATAGCTTTGTTACTTTGTAGATTTTTCATTAATATTTTACTTTCTGGGATTCCTTTCTTATTAAAAATAATATTTTAACACAAAACATTTACCTATTTTCAATCCATGTTTTGACCCATTTTGTATGTGTTTTCTTCTCCGGTGTACATCACATATATTTTTTTTTTACTTTTCTTTTTTTATTTTTGCAAAACTCATCTACTATAACATTATCCATTTCATTTTTTTAATAAATTTATTTTTTATTGGTGTTCAATTTGTCAACATACAGTATAACTCCCAGTGCTCATACCATCAAGTGCCCACCTGAGTGCCTGCCACCCAGTCACCTTCAATCCCAGCCCACCTCACCTTCCACCACCCCTAGTTCATTTCCCAGAGTTAGGAGTCTTTAAAGTATACAATTTAGAGTCATTTAATATATTTACAATCTCATGCCATTATCACTCTATCCAGTTCTTTTTTTTTTAATTTTTTTATTATTTATTTATGAGAGTCATACAGAGAGAGAGAGAGGCAGAGACATAGGCAGAGGGAGAAGCAGGCTCCATGCACCGGGAGCCTGACGTGGGATTCGATCCCGGGGCTCCAGGATCGCGCCCTGGGCCAAAGGCAGGCGCCAAAGCGCTGCGCCACCCAGGGATCCCACTCTATCCAGTTCTAAGTCATTTTCATCCTCAAAGAAAACCCTGTACCCATTAAGCAGTCACTCTTCACACATTATATGATCTTTCATATCTGGTTTCTTTCACTTGAAATAATGTTCTTGAAGTTCATCCGCATTGTAGCATACATCAGTACTTCTTTCCTATTTATGGTTGATTGATATTTCATTCATGAATATGCCACAGTTGATTTATCCATTCATTCATCAATTAATGAACATTTGAGTGGTTTCCACCTTTTGACTATTTTGAATAGTTCTCCTACAAACATGTATGTACACATATTAGGTTTGAGTATCTCTTTTCAATTACTTCAGGTATATACTTAAGTGTGGAATTGCTGGATCATATGGTTATTCTATACTTAAATTTTTAAGGAATCAATAATTTTTTTTCGGAGAAGCTGAACAATTTTACATTCTCATTAGCAATGCCTGAGGTCTCTAATTTTCCTACATCTACATGAATACTTATTATTTTCTGGTTTTCTTATTATCACCATTCTAGTAGGTATGACAAGGTATGTCATTATGGTTTAGATTTCCATTTCCCTAATGACTAATGACATTAAGTATCTTTTCAGGTGCTTGTGGCCATTTATATATCTTCTTTGAAGAAATGTCTACTTAAGCCTTTTGCCCATTTTGTTTGTGGGGGGGAGGTTGTTCGTCTTTTGTTGTTGAGTTCTGTTCCTTGAAAAGTGAAGATGCTGGAAACTTACCATATACATGATTTGCAAATATCTCTTACATTCTTTAGGTTGCCTTTTCACTTTCTTGGTAATATCCTTTGAATCACAATGTTTTCAATTTTTATATAGTCCAATTTATCTATTTTTTGTTATTATTGCTCTATCATATACTTTTTGTACTGTAATTTTCTTGGTTTCCTGGTACTATATGGCCAGACTTCACAACAGCCTGAGAGGTTTTGTGTGGTTTCACTTTTCAAAGAGATTTCCTTTTCTTTTTCTTCTTTTTAAACATAGCAGCCACATTTGTTTTCATTGTTTTCTACCTATGTTTCTCACCTATGTCTTTTTTCATTTTAAACATTATCCTCTTTTTATGTTCACCTAACCAAAGTTCATGGACTTTTTTCATTTTTAACAATTTGAAAAAAATTACCTTAATCATAGTATTTTGGAAGTCTGTGTTACAGAATAATTTATGGTTCAAAACTAGACCAACCCAAGTTTAAAGAAGGTCCTGAACTTAATTTCTCTTGCATATGACAATCTTTTTCTTCTCTCCTTCATGAGGTGACTTTTCCAAGTACTGAATGAGCGAGATAGGGAAGTGAGGAAGAAGGGAAGAGGAGAGTTAAATGGCTCAGTTCTAATAATGTGGTATCCAAAGGACTTAAAGCAATATATCTGAAAGCACTGAATTTATGACAATGTCCTTTGAATCTAAATTTAATTTTTAAAATAAATTAGGGCAGCTGATTAGCTTAGAAGGACAGAGGCAGTGTGGGACTATAGTGGAATGGAATGGGCTTTTAAGCTAGAAGTGGCTTTGAAATCTGGATCTGCTCTTTGGAACAGTGTGCCTCGCTACATACACATACATGCTTTCTTAACCTTTCCAGACTTCAGTTCTCTCAGCTATATATTTTTTTGTTTTTCCCTCAGCTGTGGCATTTTATAAGGACAGAACAAAATAATGATTGTGAAGCTCTGCATGTGGTAAATATTCACCAAATGTTAATTCCGTTTTACTATTTTATGATTCTTATTGCAAAGGGAAAGATCAGTGTATAATGTGATAATCATAATGTTGTTGAGGTCAGACATATTTATATTAATTAGGTTTCTCTAAGATTCAGACATAAAACTTCCAAATGCAAAATATTTAACTCACTGAATACTAGAAGAAAGCATAGGGTAACCTATAAGAATAGCACTTTCTTAGGGCATAACCTAATCAATTTCCCTCATCATTTCAAACAAATCAAAGCTGTTTTCCCTGCACTTCACCTTCATTCTGGGGGGGAAAACTTGGAAGCTTTATCTCTACTTTAAAACAGATCTAAAAAAGAAAGCACTCAGAGTTCCTGGCTAGCTCAGTCAGTAGAGCATGAGACTCTTGATCTTGGGGTAGTAAGTTTGAGCCCCATGTTGGCTGAAGACATTGCTTAAAAATAAAATTTTAAAAAAGAAAAAAAAAGAAAAGAAAACAATCTTAGAACTCACTTTGAGATAACGTGTATGAGACAAGGAAAGCAAGCAGAGAGAGGCAAGAGATATCAGACTGAGGAATTAAAGGTGGCTGGTGTCATAAAATATTAAAATAAGGCTTAATCAGAAGTCAGATATGTAAGTGGGCTTAATTAGAAATACATATTATTATTTGACTTTAAAGTATAAAATGAAAAATTAAAGCAATCTTATAGGATATGTAATCAGTGAGGAATAATATGTTGCAAAATGAGCCTGATGTAATTGGTGTATGTAATTAAAATTAATTAATTTTAGTTAGCATACATACATGCAAATATGAAATCAACAAATTTTAAATATTAAACTTATAATTATAGTGACACTGGTATTTTGCTACAAAGAAGCAAAAGAGTACTCTATGACGTTTAGTCACCCTCAGCTATAATATGCTGTTTCTGACCAAATCAGGAAGATATTCTATCTACAGGATGTTTGGGAAATTTTGATTATGTGAAGTGTACCCATTCCTAATTTTTTATATTAAAATTTATAGTGATGTTTTGGCCTGTATCAAATTTTCTTTCCTATCACATCTTAAATGAAAAAGGGACTTAATTTTAATTAACATATCATTTCAGATACTCTAATATTAATGTTCACTCAGCCCTTTGTAAGATTCATTAACAACTATTTTGTGATGAAAGTACCCAGGAGGCAGATATAAAGTTGGGAGGCTATTTTTTAGAGATTTCATTACTGATTTTATGAAATACTAAAGACAGGAGTACAATGCTTCAAAAGTCCTTAGGAGTCAAGTCATTCTAGGAGGTAAGAAGAGATAGGAGAAGAGAAAGGGAGAATAAGAGAATCTATCATCTATCTATCTATCATCTATCTATCCCTCTTTCCACATATATATATAGTGGGAACACCAGAGTTGGGGACAAAATCATGATAATCAGAATGAAATTTGGACCTATTATTTAAAATTAATTATAGATCTACCGATTACATAAAAGAAGATGAACTAATGTATCCTTAGCCTTTATTTTTTAAAGATGCTATTTATTTGAGAGAGAGACAGAGAATATGAGCAAGGAGGAGAAGGAGAAGCAGACTCCTCACTGAGTAGGGAGCCTGACATGGGGCTCGATCCCAGGACCCTGGACCATCACCTGAGTCTAAGGCAGGTGCTTAACCTACTGAGCCACCCAGTCACCCCTATCCTTGGCTTTTAGGACACTATTCCCAGACAACAGCACTCCATAAGGCAATCTGAAATTTACCTGGCCCTTTACCTGCAACTGTCTTTGGTGCTACTGTTTACTCCTATCATCTACTACATCTCTGCATCTGAAATATTCTATTTATTGCTTGACTCCATCTTCTTGGCTCTATTCAGGTTAATTTTTGCCCCTGGTTCAGTGGTAAAGCTTGGTACATGCAACTAATACCCCACATCTTCCCCTGTGCATTATGAAGGATTGAGAAGAAGCTTCTCTCCAAAGATAAACTCATGACTTATGCCATTAACTTCAGCAACATCTCCCTCACTGCAGTGAAAGATAACAAATGGTGGAGATGGACAAAATGAAAAAAGAGAAAACAAGCAAGAGGAGGGAACTCAAGGAGAGACAGCAGGATTGGTGGGGTCTTCTTAAACACTTGTCTGGTCTTCAATATTAGATTGATAGATACTAAGAGGTTCAGTTGAATTCTACAGCTGTTTGGCAATCACCTCCACAGTGACTCTCAGGTTCTGGCACTGGGTTATTGAGTTTTTTTTTTTTTTTTTGATCAATGAGCTGTTCCTAACTCCAAAGAGAGAGAAAGAGGAGAAAAAAATGACTTTCTGTCATTCCATATCCAATAAACTAACGTTTTCTCAGACTACCACAGTTCATTCAATCTGCTCACATGGTGAACAGTTTGAGTTTTTAAAAATATTCATTCATTCATTCATTCATTCATTCATTATGAAGTAGTAGCTATGTTGACTTTCTCTTCATGCATATTTTTAACAGGTACCTCCTGGCTCAGACTCATTCCATTTGGGTACCTCGACATCTTATAAATGGCTTTCCCTCATGGATTTGGAAGACTATCACAGCCTTGGTTTCTTCCTTTAGGTTTCACTTGTAATTTCTAAAATTGAGATTCCCCAAATTTGCCAATATTCTTAGCCTGCCAGGAAGTGACATTTTCACCTCTGTAGAGGTGAGATCATCATAAACCAGGACCTACCCTACTTCCCTGAAAGGGCTTTCTAACTATTATTTCTGACATATAAATCACATATAAATATAAATATTTAAATTGATCTTTAAATCTTTCATTTTTGTCATCATCATGGTTACTAATAAGATTGCTGAGATAAAGACTAAATAATGCCCTAAATAACATGTACAATGTCAAAACAAAACTTGTGAGGTTATCTTTTCCACCAGACAGAAAAAAAGTAATTATGATTATGATTTTTTGTAAATTTTTGTCTTTAAAAATTATGTTTCCAGAATTGTAAAACATATAGGTTCTAATCAGTTGTGCCTAGCAAATTGAACAAATTTACATTCATCAAGAAAAAATGGGAATCCTTGTTGAGCATAGTAGAAGCTCTGACATAATATTAGTCATATAATTATCATTTTACCTTATTCCCAATTTATTCTGAACACAGTCCATAAATAGTATAAATGTATGTGTTTTTGACATTTATGTAAATGGTACCTTCTGTAAATACTCTGTGTCTTGTTTGTCTGCTCAGAATTATGTTTGTTGTGATCTATGTTGTTGCTTAAGCTCCTACATTTTTTATTTCATTTTATTGCTGTATTGTATTCCATTGTGCAGATATAACCTATTTCCCACCATACTGGGGGACAAGTTTAGAGTCCTTTTGCTATGTAAATTGTATATATATATATATATATATATATATATATATATATATATTATCTATTAATGCATAACAAATTACCACTTTGCCATATTCTATTGGTTAGATGTAAGTAACTAGTCAACCAACACCCAGAGGAGAGGATGACAGAAGCACATGCATAATAAAAGGTGGACCTTTTTGGAGGCTGCCTAGCACAAATATACCTATTTAAAAATAAATAAATGGAATCTCACTATACAAATGTCTTTGCAAGATTTAATGACTGCATAGTAGGAGTTCTGCAATAAGAACTTTGCTTAGCACTGAAAGCAAATAATCTCTAATCCTCTTAACTATCCTGTAAGTATTATTATCCTCTTCTTACAATTTGGGAAGTGTGGCTCAGCAGGGTTGGGTAATTTGCCTTTGGAAGATCTGGTATGTGAGAGAGAACATACTGTAGGCTTCAGAACCAATGTTGTCAGCATGGTATTTAAATACAATAATAATAAGCATTAGTGATTATAGAAAGTAAATATTGTTGCTCATCTTAATTATGATGGCCAACCCCCTATATCTACCAAACACAAGATACAGTTTAATGACATTCCTCTAGGTTTCATACTGGTTATATTTATAAGGTAAAAAGTAACAGTGTAGCTCTACTTCATATTGTCATATATGAATTATTCTATGGCCTTTTGATTCTTTGGAATATCAGTTTGGAACCTCTAATTCAACAATATGCAGGTACTCCCTACCAAAGTTAGTGCAGTTATATGATTTATGGCCAATAGTAGCACCACTAGTTCTGTCTAGTATTGGGCCTATCTATCAATATCTTAAAGACGATATTGGAAAAGATTCTTATCAAACACTTAGATGGAAAAGTAAATTTTATTTCATTGTCTTTTTTAGTTAGAATAAAGAGAAAAAATTCCTTTTCTTTTCTATTGTCTTTTTTCTTCTACTTTTTCCTGTTTTATGTGGCAGTTTCTTTCCATATACAGACATTCTTTAAAAGATGTTTTGGAAGAGTCTGAAATTGACCATGCCTGCCATTCTGCACCCCCGTTCATTGCTGAATAAAGGTCACAAAAGATTGTATATAGATTTCATGATGCATAAATGCATACTTTCAAGAACATTTTTCTAGCTCTCAATATCTCTCCCTTGAACAATTTTAATAGCCTCCTAGCTGTGCCCTTTGTTTTTCCTCTTATTCCTCCAATTACTTATTTACTCAATCAATGAATATTTATTAACTTCCAGGTATTTCCAGAAATCTTTTAAAAATGTATTTCTGATCATGTTAAATCTCTACATGGTTTTTTATCATCTTCAAGACATAGTCCAAAGACTAGAATAGAAGGCTTCAGGCCTTCCTGCTCACCCCACCTGCCTTTGTAAACCTACCAACCAACTTTTCTATTTCAACTGCTCTGTCCTGTTTTATTGTGTAATAAAAATAGATTTAAAAATGAACAATTAAAAATGATTTAATATACAATGTATTATTGGAATAGAACCAGAAAGCATTCTAATTTTGAGGGACCATGAATTTGTTCTCTGATGAAAATATTCCTCTCAGGAATTCTAAATTAGTCAAGTTCATGGTTTTAGAGACAAGACACAAAAACTCTGTTAGTGATTATTAGGTGATTAGAACCCTCCTATATCCACTCTAAATTCCTGGACTCTAAATTCCTGGAGGGTAGGGAACTACCTTCATATATTGACCACTGATTTAAAGACGATCTCACATCCTTTAAATAGTATCTGGATCTTATATGGTTGTGTCTCTCAGTTGGTAGTACAACTCTTCTTTTAATAGGCCATTTCACTATTATAGCAAGTCAACTGCCTTCGGATGATGTGACAAACAATAGACCAGTAAATGATACAGGTATTAAGTTCATTGTGTACATTCATGTAAAATGAGGTTCCCCACCATTAAAAACAGATGTGTGATGCCATGTCAGAGAATAAGTCATTCCTTCAGTCTAAGATGGAGCTTAAGAATTGAAGACAAAAAAGAGTAATTTGCATTTAGAATATGTATCTGGGACGCCTGGGTGGCTCAGGGGTTGAGTGTCTGCCTTTGGCTCAAGGCATGATCCCTCAGTCCCGGGATCGAGTCCCACATCGGGCTCCATGCATGAAGCCTGCTTCTCCCTTTGCCTATGTCTTTGCCTCTCTCTCTCTCTCTCTCTCTCTCTCTCTCTCTCTCTCTCATGAATAAATAAATAAAATCTTTAAAAAAATAGAATATGTATCTAATCCCTATAAGGATGGATTGCTGTTCTCCCCAAGATGGAAAAGTTCCAATGCAATCAACCTGCCACTAGGTGACTGTCTAATCCCTCCTACCCATCAATTCTGGGAATGGTGCCATATCAGTGCTGGGGTTTGACCTCAGTTATTGGCAATTTGCATACTTGGTAGACTTAGCGGTGAGATCGCTATGTGAGGGAGATTTCATGTAGTTGAGCCTACATGGATCCTTCATGGCTGCCAAAATAACTATGCTGCTCATGAGTCCATTAAGCAAAACCTGAGATAGCTGAAAAGAGGCTTACTGATAGCCCCAGGGTAAGTCCTCTAGACCACCTGGATATTGGCAGCCTGAGTCACAGTGAATGCCACCTGTAAGCATTTTCATGGGAGACAAATATATTCTTATTCTATTTCCATTCTGAAAGGAACATATGCATTCTTTAGACTTCCCAGGCACTGATTTTACAATCTTATTTGTGACTATGGGAACTCAATTCAGATTTATCTCCGTTGATCTAGAATTTATCTGATTATATAAATCAAGTAACACCTTAGTAAACTGCCCATTTATTTGATTCCTATGGGCCCTGTGAAAAATTAATCATTATCATATATCCCTGGAAGTCAAAAAAATTGGGTTGTGATTCTGTCCCTATGGGTTATCACAGCAATTGCATCCAACTGTTAAGAATGATTAAATGCCACCATGTGGCATCTGTCACTGTAGGATCATGTTATTCTCACTAAAATAGGGACCCTGAATTCAAAAGGGTAAAATGGGAACCCAAAAGATATCCTTTTTTCTCCAGACTGAAGAGACTAGAATAGACACCAACTATAATAGAGGTTCACAAGGATACATTTTTAATAATTTAGTGGAGTTTCCTCTGAGTCTCCTGAGGTGTAGCATTTATTCCAAATTCCTATGTTTCAGAGCTTTCAACCCCTTTTCTCTATTATGTGCCAGACAAGTTCTGAATTTCAATCTTGTTTAATTTAGTGCACCGGTGAACTAAAGTTTCAATATACCAACTAAGAAAGCTTTTAGATCCACTCCTAGATCAAAAATCCCTGTATTTTGACCCCCTTTGTCTAAAACCCCCAGAAAATCAATTCTCCCATTGTTTTCCAGATTACTCTCAGAGCAGAATACAATGTAAAATGTAAATGTAGAGAGTAAAATGCAGGAATTTAAGTCTCCTTCTAACACAGATCCTTGGCAAAGGCAAGATTTTATAAATAAATAAATAAATAAATAAATAAATAAATAAATAAATCCAGAGAGAGAGAAAAGTTCTGAAGGTCAATTAATGATAATGCACAATATATTACTGTCAACATAATAATCTCATGGGAAAGGAGTAGAATGGCATTTTGGATTAAATAATAAAAATAAAACTGGGAAGAAAAGTATTTTTGAAAAGTGAGAGATGGGCTACAGAAGTGTTTTGTGTTAATAAAGTAATGATCTTTTCATAAGTCAATGATTGTCTATATTCTATGTCCCTTTTATATTTTTTTATTCCAAAGAGAGATCTTTTAGTTGCTTATGAATATGAATTTATTTTGTACCCATGTTACACACAAGTTTCCACATCTGTCACAGCTCAAACTTTTATGGTAATTTCTACAATGCATATGATATGTGTGAAATCAATTGTCACCATTTTACTTTGACTTTTAGATTTTGCACCTGGAAAGTCTTTTCTAACACTAGGTTACATGTATATTATCCCATAAAATATTTTAATACTACCATATATATTCATAAAGTGTTTATTTTCTTTGTACCAGCCCCTTAAACTCTTTCTCCCTCTCTCTATCCTTGTCTTGCTATCTTTTTTAATTACATGAAAGAGTAGTCTAATTTTGTGTTAAAAACATTTACTGATTTCTCATATTTCCAATAATAGTTTGAAATTCTGCCTCCATCATAAGTTAAATTTCTATAAATTAATGGGCCTAATTCTGATTTCTGATCTGTTCTATTGATCTATTCTTTCATTAGTACATATATTCTTTTCATTACCATACCATTGCAGTATCTTTTAAAATCTGAATGGTATGCCCTATCTCTCATAGTTTTATCCCATAATACAGATTTTTTTTACATATATTCTAGATAAAATAGCCCAGGATTTTGTTGAGTGCCTAACATTTTATGGGAGTTTTGAATACATAGTAGTGACTATTTGCACTCAGAAACATGTGATGACTTTCTCTTTATTTAGATCTTTGCTTATGGCCTTCATTACAGTGTGTTCTAGCTCTGATGATAGACCATTTACATTTATAATTAAGTCATTCCAGATTTGGTCAAGGTTTTAGTTTTACTGTGAATGAATGACTCATTTTTTCTAGTGCATTTTCCAATATAGCTGGTGTCTGGGAAAGCTTTTGATTTGTTTATATAGGTCTTTTTGTTTCCACCTGTTTCCTTGAACTTTTGGTTTTTCTATGTAGAAAATAATACTAATTGAAATAGGTAACATTTTGCTTTCCAATATTCATACACCATCCTTTCATTTTCAATTGATTGAACACTCCATTGCAAAGTTAAAAAGTAATGTGATAGGAGTCTTTCCTATTTCGTTCTTCATCTGATTTTGGTCAGAATGTATAAAATATTTCATCAGTAAAATTTTAGTTCGTTATATTTCTGGTAGAAAGTTCATGATATTAAGTAAAATATAAGATTTTCTTCTACTTTTAGCTAATATAATATTTTTGGCTCCAAGTGTTGAATATTTTATTCCTTTTGGCATCTGATTGAGATCATCACATCACTTAATCTCTTCGAATCTCTTCAAGTATTAGAATAGATTAATATTTGCTGGAAATTAAGCTATGTCTGCCTTCCTAGAATAAACTTGTTTGGTGTAGTAATCTTTTAATACTCTTAAAGATTTGTTGATTATATGCCTATTTAGATTACTTATTCAGTTTATATCTTTGTTGTGTATACAATTGAGTTCTTGTTCCACCACTATAATAATTTGGCATATGATAGGCATCTAAAGCAAATTAGAAGAGGTTTCATTATATTCTATGACTTATGTCACTTCATAAAAGTTGAGATATTATATTTTCAGGTGTGTATTTGCCAACCAATGCATAATGTGAGTATAATCTATGTCAGGCACTAGACTGAGCTTTGATATGGGCTAATTTAATCATCTTAAAAGAAAAAAAAAACTTGATGAGGTTATTATCTCCCATATTAGAGATAAGGAAATTGAAGAATAGAGAGCATCTGTTATTTATACCTAATACCCTTGGTAGTGCATGAATTAGAAATCAGACAACTTAAACTTATGTTGTTGCCTTAAGCAGTCTTGGCTCCCATTTATAAGTATTTTAAAACTTATATTTAAAATACATGAAATATTCATTTATAATCTCTAATGCAAAAGGGATAGTTTAAAGAATAACAATTAAATCATTGCCCTTGTGTCCAATACCTTCCTTAGGAAATGAAATAGTAACATTAACTCTTTTTTTTGTCATTATCTTTTTTTTTTTTTAAGTTTTCATTTAAAGTCCATTTAGTCAACATATAGTGTAATATTAGTTTCAGGTGTACAATTTAGTGATTCAACATTTACATACATCACATTTTGCCCATCACAGCAAGTGCATGCCTTAATCCCCATGACCTATTTCACCTAGCCTCTCTCCCCTCTGGTAACCCTCAGTGTGTTCTTTATACATAAGGTGTTATTTTTTTTCCTCTCTCTCTCTCTTTCCTTTTCTCTTTTTCCTTTGTTTCTTTGCTTTATTTCTTAAGTTCACATATGAGTGAAATCATAGATATTTGTCTTTCTCTGACTGACCTATTTCACCTAGCATTACATGCTCTGGCTTCATCTATGTCATTGCAAATGGAAACATCTCATTCTTTTTTTATGGCTGAGTAATAATCCATCATCTGTGTGTGTGTGTGTGTGTACATGTCTTCTAGAATCCAAAACATGGCTTTGTTGTGCATTTTCCACCTTGCTTTCAGTGTCATACAGCAATTTATTATTGATTGAATCATATTTATGTTTCCATTCTTTTTCAGGTAAACATTTGGGTTCTTAACAATTCCTTGCCATCACAAACACTGTTTTGAATATTCTTATAGGTGTGTCCCAGTGAGGATAAGCAGACTTTGTCCAGGATATATATCTAAGAGGTTTATTGATGGGTCAATGGATATGAAGCTTATAACATTTTCTAGATAATGCCACATTATTTCCAAACTTATTGTTTCTGTTTACAGTAGTACATAGGGATCAACTGCTTCATGTTCTTGTCAAAACTTGAATTTTTTTCAGAATTCTGAAAAATACAAACACTAAAAATTTTAACTCCATTGCCAACACTGGATATAAAATGCTTTAGGGGATCCCTCAGCGGTTTAGCACCACCTTTGGCCCAGGGCGTGGTCCGGGAGACCCAGGATCGAGTCCCACATCAGGCTCCCTGCATGGAGGCTGCTTCTCCCTCTGCTGTGTCTCTGCCTCTCTCTCTCTCTCTCTCTCTGTGTGTGTGTCTCGTGAATAAATAAATAAAATCTTTAAAAATAAATAAATAAATAAATAAATAAATAAATAAATAAACAAAATGCTTTAATTTGCACTTCCCTGATGATATTGAACATTTTCCACACGTATATTGGCCACTGCTTTCCTATTACTCATTTTTCTTTTTAGATAATTTGTTTTATTACAGTATTTATATATCCCCAAAATGAATCTTTTGTATTTTTTCTTGTGTGAAAATATTTTAACTAGATCACAGTCAGTTTAATCCTTCACTGCCTGAAAACAGTAATGGCCTGAAGCAGTTGTCATGTAAGACACTTCTGATTCCTGTCAGAACCTACTTCAATGACCACCATCCTGGCTTCTTGACCCATAACTAGACTCAAATTCCAGCAGGCCCCTATAGGTAAAATACAAAGTATGATCAAGAAGAGGTGTGCTTCTCTAAAAGGACTTATTTATACCAACACAAATCCCAGGAACACATGAGGAACACATGTAGGGATGAATACTAGTTGTGAGGCAAAGGTAGAAGGAACATAAAGTTGCATCAGGCCAAATTTATTGACATGGACTCACCAAGCAGAGATTCTTCATTTAATGTTGCAGCCTGGGTTGTTAGGATTTTAACAGTTAGACTATTGGCTGAAACATGGACTGAAGGTGGCTGTGAATGAATTTGAAGTGCTAGATCTGTCTTGGTTTAATGTAGAGGGAGGGTTCAAAAGCTCAAGGACATTGGAATGTTAAACTGACTTTGCCATTGAAGGCCCACTTGCCCATCCTGGATGGGTCCATAAGACCCACCTTTCACTTATCCTGTGGGAAATAAATCTGTGAGGGGAGCCCCAGCATCCTTGAAGAACTTTGTGATGAGTCTTTGTGATGAAGTTTGCAGGCCAAACTTCAGTGTAGAAAGTGCTGTCATTACACGGGGAAACCTAAATGCAATGGGAGTAATGGACCCCAGGGCAACAAGGGTCAAATTACCACAGTCCATCACCAAAGATCAAATGAGCATGGTTACCCTAACAGACAGCAGAGTCAAAGCAGCTATATGGTGTATATAGATATATGGCATTGGCTAATTGACCACAATGTTCCTAAGTGTGAAATAGGAAGTTTACTAAATTCTTACTTGGTCAGCGAATTTTGAACTGGTTCTGAACTTACATAGAAAACATCACTGTGGTCCACAGTCAGAGTAGGGGTTTCAGGAGGTCAGGTGATCAATGGAGTTTTAGCTCATGTCCAGCTCAGAGTGAATCCCTGAGCCTTTCTTGTGGGCATTTCCTAAATTACAGAATATATAATAAGAATATGGAATCATAAGAATAGACATTCTTAGCAGGTAGCAGAATCTCCATGTTGGTTCCCTGACTTATGGAGGGTGAGCCACTATGGTGGGAAAAGCCAGTAGAACCCACTAGAACCACCTCTACCCAGAAAAATAGTAAAGAAAACAATACTGCATTCTTGGAGGGATTGCAAAAATTAGAGCCACCATCAAGGACTTCAAAGATGCAGAAGTGGTA
Source organism: Vulpes vulpes (assembly GCF_048418805.1). Lineage (NCBI taxonomy): Eukaryota > Metazoa > Chordata > Mammalia > Carnivora > Canidae > Vulpes > Vulpes vulpes. The sequence continues at coordinate 55,961,604 of NC_132790.1, forward strand.
ATTTTTACCACATTCCTACTCAACTCATCTATTTGGCCTGTGCCAAAGACAAATGGATCTTGGAGAATGACAGTGAATGACCATTAGCTTAACCATGTAGTGATTCCAATTGCAGATGCTATACCAGATATAGTTTTATTGCTTGAGCAAATTAACACATCCCCTTGTACCTAGTTTGTACCTAAAAAACCTGTTTGCAAATGACTTTTTCTCCATCCTTGTCCATACAGTCCAGCAGGAACATTTTTCTTTCCACTGGAAAGACTTTCATTATCTTACCTTGGATATATTTATTTACTCTTCAGTCCTATGTCATAATTTAGTTTGTAGGGTCTTTATTGCTTTTTCTTCCATTATATATCAAAAGGGTCCATCACATGGATGACATTATACCAACTGTACCTAGTGACCAAGAAGTAGCAACTTTTGTATACATACTGTCAAGATAGTTGTGTGTTAGGAGGTAGCAGATAATCATAATAGAGAGCCTTTGACTTCAGAGAAATTTCTAGAGTACCAGTGTTGTGGGGCATTTTAAGATAACCCTTCTAAGGTAAGTTGATCTGGCCTTATTTACTCATACCTTTTTACTGTGTGATGCAAAGCTAGTTTTCAGTGGGGTATAGAATAAAGGAAGATTCTTCAACAGGTCCAGGCTGCTATGCCAGTTGTTCTGCTCCTTGGGCAGATGATCCAGCAGATCCCATGGTGCTTGAATTGTCATCAGCAGATAGCCATGCTGTTTGCAGCTTTTCATAGGGCCCTATAGGTGAATCATAGTGCAGGCTCTTATGATTTGGGGGCAAAACCCTACAATCCTCCACTGTTAACTATTTCCCCTTTGAGAGTTCTTGGCCTATTACCAGGCCTTAGTAGAGATTGTACACTCAACCACAAGCCACCAAATTACCATGGGACCAAACTGTCCATCATAAATTGGGTATTATGTTAAACTGACTGATCAAGTCATAAAGTTGGGCATGCACAGCCACACTCCATTATCAAATGGAAATGGCACATATGTGAACAGGCCTAAGCAGGCCCTGAAGGCACAGGTAGACATGAAAAGGTGGACCATATGCTTATGGCCTCTGCTCCTGCTCCATTGCCTTCTGTCTCCTAGCCTGCCCCTGTGGCCTCTTGGGGAATCCTCACAATCAGTGAACAGAGGAAGAAAATACTTGGGCCTGGATTACAGGTTCTACATGGTATACATGCACTACTAAAAAGTGGGCAGCTGCAGCACCACAAGCCCCCTGGGCCATCCCTGAAGGACATGGGTAAGGGAGATTCTCCCAGAGGGCAGAATTTTAAGCAGTGCACCTGGTTGTGCACTTTGCTTGGAAGGAGAAATGGCCTGGCCAGACTTGCAACTTTATACCAATTCAGAGAATATTTAACTAAGGAAACAAAAGAAAACGATCTCAGAGCCACACTGCATCATGTTCCGATTCCTAATTTTTAGACTTGAATTGTAAAATTTCTCTAATCATGATTCTCTCCAAAAGTACAGTCAAAAATACCTTGTTGATGGACAGATATAAAGTCCTCTACTTGCCAATTCCACAGCTTCCTGAGAGTCTTTAAATGCTGACAAACCTTCTGGGACTGAGTAAGGATGGGGTTGGAGTAAAATAAACCAAGTATTTGAGCTGCCTCTCTGGGCCAATTCCCATGACAAGAGTGGGCTTTGAGCTTCTCAAAACCCATCTGCATGAGGAACACCTCTGTCCTTCCTTCCCTTTCTGCTCACTCTGCAATAACATTGAGCAGAACAGGGCTTCCATGAGCTCACACTGGCAGGCTCAGAAACTCAACATGTTTGAAGTCTGTTACCTAATAAAACATTTTTATGTGGGAATGATTGCATTGAGAGAGAGTGTATAAGTGTGTGTGTTTGACAAAACATGGTGGAGATTTATAATATTATACTTTATTTGTTTGTTCAAGTAAAATGTCACCCTTTTATGAAATGCCTTAGGGTTATATGCCATAAAATTACATTAATTGGAATATGTAAAGCATTGGAAACAAGTGACAGCTACACAACTACACAGAACCACATGAAGGCAGCAGGAAAAAACAATAGTATTTGTTTATTGCAACCCCAAAGGGAAACTGGATTTTAAAATATTGTATATTCTCTGGGAAAAAATTCACCTCCCCCACTCCCTAAAACACAAGTGGTATTCTGAGACAGAGAAAATGCAGGGTCTTATTGAACTCTAAAGCTATGGAGCTACAAGTAAGCTTATGGTACATTTATCCCAAGAATTCTGAACTGAGTCCTCAGGATTTCCTGAGAGTCTGAAACCACACAATCATAGAAATGGGATATTAATTCAGTAGATCTGAGTGGATTGAGGGCAGGGGCCAAGGTTGGTTGCTCATTATTACGTGATATTCATATATGTATTAAAAGTTTATAAAATAATTTTGTCAATTCACATGTGAAAACATGAACCATAATTGAACTTTAATTTTTCTGAGACAGTGGATTCCTATGGTGCTGATGAATTTTCCTGGGTTATATGGCATTAAGTTATGTTGACAGCCTATGAGAAATGCTCATCTTCCATATTCCTGAAATAATAGTATATTTTTTCATATATGTGTTATTTTTCCAGAAATCGTGTGTGTGTGTGTGTGTATGTGTGTGTATGTGTGTGTGTGTGTGTGTGTGTGAATGACACAAATTGAAAAATACTATCATGTTAAATGTTTCCAGCTATGGTATTTAATATGTGTGATTGTTTGCCTATTTTTAGAAAGCTAATGGAAAAAAAAGAAAGAAATGCCAAAAAAACTCTAATAACTGGGTAGGAAACAGGAGAAGATAACCTTCTAACCAAATGTAGAAGCTCAGAGAAGGGACACTGAGGGATTGATGCTCACATTCTCAGAGGAGGCCTTATCTTGCCTCTGATGTTAAAAAAGACTCCTGGAGGAGTCTCAATAATTCATACTCAGACTTCTAAAAAGGGCACATTGGCTCACTAGCATCCCTAAGAGATTGTGATGAGGTTTGGTCTGAGTGTTCCAAAAGAGGCTGGGTCTTGAGCCAACTACTCCTGGAACCAACCACTGTAGCTGAGTCATGCTGAGAGCACCACCTAGATAGGAAGAGAGTTTCTTCTCCCTCCTAGCATCACCATTGACAAGTCTTTGGGGCTCTGCCCCTCTAGGACCAAGCTTCATTTTCACTTGAAATTCCAATTGGAATACCTTGATTACTCTAGACTGTAGCCAGACTGTCTCGAGAAGATGACTGCATAATTGACCAACAACCTCTTTTTTATATATATTTTGTTATTTATTTTTAAAAAGTTTTTAAGTTCTATTTGTTAACATATGGTGTAAGATTAGTTTCAGATGTGCAAAATATTGATTTCCATACTTCCAACAACACCAGATGTTCATCACAGAAAGTGCACTCCCCAATCTCAATCACCTATTTTACCCATCCCCCACTCACTTCTCTGGTGACTATCAGTTTGTTTTCTATAGTTAGGAGTCTCTTTCTTGGTTTGCCTCTCTCTTTTTCCCCTTTTCCCTCATTTGTCTTATTTCTCAAACTCTACCTATGAGTGAAATCATGTGATATTTCTCTTTCTCTCCCTGACTTATTTTACTTAACATAATACTCCCTAGTTCCACCCATGTCATTGCAAATGGCAAGATTGTATCCTTTTATATGGCTGAGTAATATTCCATTATATATAAATATGTATATTTACCACAACTTCTTTATCATTCATCAGTCATTGGACACTTGGGCTATTTCCATAATTTAGGTATTGTAGATAATGCTGCTATAAACATTGGGGTACATGTATTCCTTTGAATTAATATTTTTGTATTCTTTGAATTAATATTTTGTATTATTTAGTATAATTCCTAGATCATAGTGTAATTCTACTTTTAACTTTCTGAGGAATATCCATACTCTTTTCCAGAGTGGCTGCACCAGTCTTCACCTCTTGGTAGTTAATTTTGTGGATTAGTCACAATGTACCTGGAGGACATACAACATTGTACATGTGCAGAAAAGTACACACCTATGTTTTACTCATCTTATGTCTATTCTGTGGTCCTTGTGTCTACACAAAATACGGTGAACATCTAATAAAAACTTCCACCATAATTCCCTGTTCAACATAACTTTAATATTTCTATCATTTTTTTCATAAATATGTATATTTAAGAATAGTGACTGAAGCAAATTTATTTTGAAATAAATTTCAATATAGTAAAATGAATTTATAGAAAAATGGAAGTGTTTTTAGTCATAAAACTGAAGAAAAATAACAGCATATATTACACAAAAATTAGTCATATTGGTATATTTTCTCAAATTTTATAATTCGAGAAAATTTATATTTATATTTATAATTGTAGAAATTAACAGTGCCTAAAATATCAGACAGGGAGTCATTTCCAGAAATTTTATTTTTTATGTAATCAGCATTAATATTTTCATGACTATCCTCTCATGTGTCTTTTTAGAAAAAGAAGTTTATATATTATTTATTAACATGATATCTTATTTTAGTTTTTTTGGGGGGAGTGACTAACCTTCCCCCTTCACTTGTAATGTTCCTTTTTCCTACACCTAATGGTAACAACTTGGTATATCTCTCTACACATAAATTTTTGAATGTTTATATCATCATATTGTAACCTGTGCAGGGACTTTCACATTGTTTAGTTAGGATATTTTTTTTCACTTTTTACAAAAATTCCAGTATAATTAACAAACAGTATAATATTAGTTTCAAGTGTGCACCTGAATATATTCAACAATTCTATACATTACTCAGTATTCACCATGATAAGTACTCTTAATCCCCTTCACCAGTTTCACCCATCTTCTCACCCATCTCCCTCTGGTCATCATCAATTTGTTCTCTATATTAAGAATCGGTTTATAGGAAGGAGTTAAGATGATGGAGGAGTAGGGGACTCTAAGTTTGTCTGGTCCCTCAAATACAGCTAGATAGTTACCAAATCATTTTGAACATATGTAAAATCGATTGGAGATCTGTAAAAAGGATTACTGCAATTCTACAAATAGAAAAGCAACCACGTTTTGGAAAGTAAGAGATGCAGAACCTTGAATCCAGGGTGATATATTGGAGGATATGGTAGAGAGGAGGGAGCTTGCTTAAGGCGGCTACTGCAAAATGTTATAAGCAGCAGAGCACAAAATTGGAACTTTTAGAAGCCTGCTGCAATGAGGCATGTCCCTGGCGTAAAGGTGCTCAGGTGGTGAAACAGGGCAGAACCCCATGTGGGACAGTGTGGTCACAAGAACAGGAGTGCCTGAGTGCAGTAGAATTCCCAGGCATAGGAACGGGGAGACTGGCTGAAAACAGCAGAGTCTAGGTGCCAGTTTTTTGCTCCGTGTTGCCATAAACTGTAAACGGCTTGCCTGGCAGGGGTCCAGCAAGAGGCAGAATCCCGGCAAGAACATCCTCCCTCCCCCGGGAGGAATAGCATGTGTCCACGCCACAGGAGTGTGTAAAATGTGGAATTCTGAAACTCAGTTGCATTCCTGAGATAAAAATGCTTGGTTACAGGCCAGGAGAACACAGAGCTCAGATGGAAACCAGGCAGACAAGAATAATTGACTGCTTTTCTGTGAGGGCTCACTGAATAGTGTTGGGTGCAAACTTCCAGCTCCGGAGCTAGAGAGCGGGTTGTTGATCTCTTCATCCCACTCATCAGTGCTGAAAACCTTCAGGGAGCAAAACAGCATCACAGAGTGGACTCTGGAGCTGCTTTTACTGAGCCTGGCCCCCCTGGCAAGGGAGGTGTATTTCCTCTAGGGCAAGGGCACCTGAGAATCAGTACAGCAGGCATCTCTCCCCAAAGACCAGGAGGAACAACTGGCTCACACTAAGGTTATTGATCATAGAGAGCTGCAAAGCTTCAGCTCTTTCCTCATTCTTTTCTGGACAAAATGACAATACAGAGAAATTCAACCCAAAAGAAAGCACGGAGGTAGTACTCACTGCAAGGGATTTATTTAATCAATACAGGTATAAATAAGATGTTGGAACTAGAATTTAAAATAATTATAAAGATACTAAGCTGGGCTTGAAGAAAGCCTAGAAGACACAAGATAATCCCTTACTGTAGAAATAAAAGAACTAAAATCTAATCAGGCCAAAATTGAAAATGCTATTACTGAGATGCAGTCCCAAATGCAGGCTATAAAAACAAGAATGGACAAGGCAGAAGAGATTCAGTGACATAGAAGATAAAATGATGAAAAACAAGGAAGTTAAAAAGAAGAAAGAAAGAAAACTACTGAAATCATCAAGAGATATTTAGAGAACTCGGCAGTTCCATAATGTGAAATAATATCTAGATAATAGGAGCCCCAGAAGGTGAAAAGTGGGAGAGAGGTTTATTTGGACAAATTATAGCTGAGAACTACCCTAATCTAGAGAAGGAAACAGAAATTCAAGTCCAGGAGGCACAGAGATGCCCCCCCCCCGCCCCAATCAATAAAAATAGATCAAAACCTGGGCTTATAATAGTGAAGCTTGAAAATTTCAAAGACTGTACTAAGAGATGAAGAAGGACACTGTATCAGAATAATAAAGGCCTATCCAACAAGAAGATCTAATAATTGTAATTATTTATGTCCTGAACTTGGGAGCAGACAAATATATAAACCATTTGATAACAAAATGAAAGAAACCCATTAATAATAATAATATAACAATGGTAAGGGTCATTAACACCCCACCCACCACAATGGACAGATCATCTAAGCAGAAGACCAACAAGGAAACAAAGGCTTTGAATGAAACACTGGACTAGATGGACTTAACAGATATATCCAGAGCATTTCATCCTAAAGGAGCAGAACACACATTCTTCTTGAATGTACATGGACGTTCTCCAGAATAGATCACATCCTGGGTCACAAATCAGGTCTCAACTGGTACAAAAAGATTGAGATTATACCATGCATGTTTTCAGACCACAATGTTTTTAAACTTGCAGTCAACCACAAGAAAAATTTGGAAGAACAATAAATTCATGGAGGTTAAAGAGCGTCCTATTAAAGAATGAATAGGTTAACCAGGAAATTAAAGAATTTTAAAAAATACACAGAAGCAAATAAAAATGAAAAACATAACAGTCCAAAACCTTTGGGATGCAGCAAGGGCAATCCTACTAGGGAAATAAATAGCAAAATGAGGCTTTCTCAAGAAACAAGAAAAATCTCAAATACACAACCTAATCTTAAATCTAAAGCAGCTGTAAAAAAGAATAGCAAATAAAGCCTAAATCCAGTAGGAAAAGAGAAATAATAAAGATTAGAGCAGAAATCAATGATATAAAAATAAAAAAAAAAAACAGAACAAATCAACAAAACAAGGAGTGGTTCTTTAAAAGAGTTAACAAGATTGTTAAACCCCTAGCCAGACTTATCAAATAGAATAGAGAAAGGACCCAAATAAATAAAATCATAAATGAAAGAGATGAAATCACAACCAATATTGCAGAAATACAAACAATTATAAGAGAATATTATGAACAACTATATGCCAACAAATTAGGCAAACTGGAAGAAATGGATGCATTCCTAAAAACATTTAGACTACCAAAACTGATGCAGGAAGAAATACAAAACCTTAACAGACCCATAACCAGCAAAGAAATTGAATCAGTAATCAAAAATCCCCCAAGAAACAAGAGTCTAGGACCAGATGACCTCCCAGAAATATTTTACCAAATATTTAAAAAAGAAGTAATGCCTATTCTTATGAAATTGTTTCAAGAAAATAGAAATGGAAGGAAATCTTCCAAACTCATTCCATGAGGCTAGCATTACCTTGATCGCAAAACCAAAGACCCACTAAAACAAGAGTTATAGACCAATATCCCTAATGATCAAGGATGTGAGTATTCTCACCAAGATACTAGCTAATAGGGGATACCTGGGTGGCTCAGTAGTTTGTCTGCCTTCAGCTCCGGGCATGATTCCAGAGTCCTGGGATCGAGATCCACATTGGGCTCCCCACAGAGAGTCTGCTTCTCACTCTCCCTATGTCTCTGCCTCTCTATATATTTCATGAATAAATAAATAAGATCTTTGAAAAAAAAGATACTAGCTAATGTATCCAACAGTACATTAAAAAGGTTATTCACCACAACCACTTGAGATTTATTCCTGGGCTGCAAAGGTAGTTCAAAATTTTCAACTTAATCAATGTGACACAACCCATTAATAAAAGAAAAGACATGTTGACTAATTGAATGCAAATTTTAAAAAATGAAATAAGAGAAAGGACAGGAACCATATGATCTTCCCAATAGATGCAGATAAAGCATTTGACAAAATAGGGCCCTTTCTTGATTAAAAAAAAATCTCTACTGAATAGGGACAGAGGAAATATACCTTAATATCATAAAAGCCATATACAAAAAAACACACTGAATATCATCCTCAATGGGGAAAAACTGAGAGCTTTTCTCCTAAAGTCAGAAATGCAACAGGGATGTCCACTTTCACCACTATTGTTCAACATGGTACTGGAAGTCCTAGCCTAAGCAGTCAGAAAACAAAAAGAAATAAAAGGCACTCAAATCAGTTAAGAAGAAGTCAAACTCTCATTCTTTGTAGCAACATGATAGCCTTTGTAGAAAACCCAAAAGACTCCACCCCAAAATTCTAGAACTTATACAGAAATTCAGCAACATGGCAGGATAAAAAATCAATGCCCAGAAGTCAGTGGAATTTCTATACACTAACAATGAGACTGAAGAAAGATAAATTAAGGAATCAATCCCATTTACAACGGCACCAAAAACCATAAGATAACTAGGAATCAACCTAACCAAAGAGGCAAAGGATCTGTACTCTAAAAACTACAAAACACTTATGAAAGAAATTGAGGAAGACACAAAGAGATGGGAAAACATCCCATGCTCATGGATTGGAAGAATAAATATTATTGAAATGTTTATGCTGTCCAGAGCAATCTATACATTCAGCGTAATCCCTATCAAAATACTACCAACATTTTTCACAGAGCTGGAACAAACAATCTTCAAATTTGTATGGAATCAGAAAAGACCCTGAATTACCAGAGGAATGTTGAGAAAGAAAACCAAAGCTGGGGGCATCACAATTCCTGACTTCAAGCTGTATTATTACAAAGCTGTAATCATCAAGACAGTATGGTACTTGCACAAAACAGACACATAGATCAATGGAACAGAAGAGAGAACCCAGAAATCGACCTTTAACTCTATGCTCAAGTAATCTTCAACAAAGCAGGAAAGACTATCCACTGGAAAAATCACAGCCTCTTTAATAAATACTACTAGGAAAATTGGGCAGCTACGTGCAAAAGAATGAAACTGGACAAATCTCTCACATCATATACGAAGATAAACTCAGAATGGAGAAAGACCTAAATGTGACACATGAATCTATCAAAATCCTAGAAAAGACAAGCAGTAACCTCTTTGACCTTGGCTGCAGCAACTTCTTGCTAGATAAGTCTCTAAAGGCAAGTGAAACAAAAGCAAAAATGAATTACTGGGATTTCATCAAAATAAAAAGCTACTGCACAGCAAAGGAAACAGTCAACAAAACTAAAATACAACCTAAGGAATGAGAGAAGATATTTTCAAATGTCTTATCTGATAAATGGTTAGTATCCAAAAATCTATGAACTTAAAAAATTCAACACCCAAAAACCAAAAACCAAAAATTTCTCTCAAGAAACAGGTAGAAGATATGAACAAACATTTCTCCAAAGAATACATGCAAATGGCTAACAGGAAAATGAAAAAAAAATGCTCCACATTACTTGCTATCAGGGAAATACAAATCAAAACCATAAGGAGATGGTAGTAACCATACCAGTCAAAATGGCTAAAATTAGCAATTCAGGAAATAGCAAATGTTGGCAAGAATGCAAAGAAAGGGGAACCCTCTTACACTCTTGGTGGGAATGTAAACTGGTGCAGCCACTCTGGAAAACAGTATAGAGGTTGCTCAAAGTTAAAAATAGAGCTACCATAGGACCCAGCAATTGCACTACTAGCTATTTATCCAGAGGATACAAACACAGCGATTTGAAGGGGCACTTGCACCCCAGTGTTTATAGCAGCAATGTCTACAATAGCCAAACTATGGAAAAAGCCCTGATGTACATCAACAGATGAATGAATAAAGAAAATATAAACATCACACACACACACACACACACACACACACACACTGGAAAATTACTCATCCATCAAAAAGAATGAAATCTTGCCATTTACAATAACAGTGATGTAAATAGAAGGTATGCAAAGCAAAATAAGTCAGTCAGAGAAAGACAAATACCATATGATTGCATTCATATATGGAATTTAAGAAACAAAACAGATAAATATAGGGGAAGGGAAGAAAAACAAAATAAGATGAAAAGAAAGGAGACAAACCATAAGAGAAGCTAAAACTCTAGGAAACAAACTAAGGGTAGTGGAGGCAGCGGAGGGGAGATATTTGAGTGATGAGCATTAAGGAGAGCACTTGATGTAACGAGCACTAGGTGCTATGTGCAACTGATGAATCACTAAATTTTACCCCTGAAACTAATAATACAGTATACGTGAACTAAATTGAATTTAAATAAAGAATTCTTTTTAAAGTCTGTTTTTAGGTTTGTTGAGATCATATTGTTACTACTTCTCTAAATCTATACTTAGTTTATAACCAAACCACAATTTATTCTACCATTTCTCTAGCAACAGAAAACATTATACATACATTACATACATTATATGTATTTTTATCCCTCTACATGTAACAAACATATTTTATATACATTCTTTACTCATGCACACTTTTATATTTGAGAGGTAGATTTTCACAGATGAGATTTCTAGTTTTAAAGTTTGGACATTCTTAATTTTAATATATATTGTCAGACACTATTCTCAAATGTCTGTATCAATTGGTTTTCCCCAATAGCATATAGCAAAACCCATTTTCTCAATTACTTTCAATAGTAAATATTATCTCTCCTAATCTTTGTGGTCCAAATGGGTTTCAGTGGTATCTCATTATTGTTGTTTTAATTTTCATTTCCTTTTCTACTATTGAGATTGAACATTTTTGTAAATGTTTATTGCCATTGTTTTTTAATTGGATATTCATATCTTCTCTTTATTTTATTCCTTTAATAATATTAACACTCTCTCTCAAATAAATCCTTTTTTTAAAAAAGTACAAAATTCCTATATACTCCCTGTCTTTCTCTAAGTTAATCTATTATTACCATCATCCATTGATGGGATATCTTTTTTACAGTTAGTAATCCAATATTGAACATTAACTAGAATCCATAACTTATCTTAGGGTTTACCCTTGTTATAAACATATAATGTAATGTATCCATCACTACACTAGCATACAGAATAATTTCATCTACTAAAAATCCTTTTGCCCCACCTATCTATTCTTCACCCATGCCCACCTTGACTCCTGGTCACCACTAACCTCTTTATTGTCTCATAGTTTTTGTCTTTTCCAGAAGGTCATGTAGTTGGAATCCTACAGTATGTAGCCTCCTTAGGCTGGCTTTTTTACCCTTGGGTTCATTTACTCACTCAAACATAGTCACTCACTTAACAATATGCACTTACGTTTCTTCCAATTCTTTTCATGGCTCAATAGCTTGTTTCTTATATTGTCAAATAATATTCCATTGTGTGGATGTATCCCAGTTTATCAATTTGCCTAGTGAGAGACATCTCAGTTACTTCCAATTTGGGGCAATTATGGGTTTTTGAACCAAAGTATAAAATATCCCCGGAAAGAGAAGTTCAGAAACATCAATACTATAACTGGTCTTCCTGCCTCTACTTTATATTGCCTCAGCTTTGTATTTTAGTGGTGCCCCAAAGGATCCTTAAAAACTGTGAATGGATATAGTTTCCATGATCAAAACCTGCCCACCATACTTGTAATATAATGCTAAGACCTTCCAGAGTCTACTCAAGGGCAGCCCAGGTGGCTCAGTGGTTTAGCACCATCTTCCACCCAGGGCATGATTCTGGAGACCGGGAATCGAATCCCACATCGGGCTTCCTGCGTGGAGCCTGCTTCTCCCTTTGCCTGTGTCTCTGACTCTCTCTCTCTCTCTCTCTCTCTCTATGTGTCTTTCATGAATAAATAAATAAAATCTTTAAAAAAAGAGTCCACTTAATCACAACCTCTTCTTCTCCCCATTTTGCCTACACTAAGGCAAAAACAATATCTGCAGCATATGCAACTAAGTAAAATTCCAAATATATAGGATTCTTACAAATCAATAACAAAAACCCAACAATCCAATAGAAAATATGGTTAGGGGATGGTTAGGGGATTTTAATAAACTCTTCAATAAAAACTTTATCCAAATTATCAATAAACATAGAAAAATTGCACATTTTAAAGGAATAATTTAAATAAAAACAAGAAGATATTCATCACATACTGTCTGAAAGACTAAAATTAAAAATACTGGGAACACCAAGCATTTGTGAGGAAATGGAATGTCAGAACTCCCACATACTGCTAGTAGGATTATAAACATGTACAACTACTTTACTAAGTTTGGGGTTTTTTTTTTTTGGCATTGCCCTTTGAATCAATGTTCAATCATATATCCCTATGGAATTTTATGTGTGTAGGTAGATGTGCACCTGCATCTACCAAAGAATATTTATAGCAGCAAAACAGCATAGAGTGAATAAATGCATTGTAGTATCCTCATTCTATGGACTATATAGCAATGAAATGAATGAACTAACTTTAGATACAACAACATGGTGGTACATCTCTAATGCAATGCCAAGCAGACAAATCTATAAATAAAAGAACACATGTAGCCTATTTCTATTATTGAAGTTCAAAAACAGGCAAAGCTTAATTATGGAATATGATGATGAGAGTAGACAGGAAGAAGGAGGTAAGAATTATAAGGGATGTGAAGGCTTCTGGAACAACAGAATATTCTATTCTGATATTCTACTTCTTTATTTTGGTGATGTTTTGCTGGTATGTTCATTTTGTGATAATTCATTAAGCTCTTACAATTATAATTTCATACATTAAGTAAAAAAGAAATGAAATAATATATTAGAAGAAAATTAATGTAATCAAGCAATATGTCAAGCAATATTCTAGAAACCGTAATTTTATTGTATTTTATTTAATTTTTAAAGATTTTATTTTATTATCCATGAGAGACACACAGAGAGAGGCAGAGACATAGGCAGAGAGAAAAGAAGGCTCCATGCAGAGAGCCCGATGTAGGACTTGATCCCAGGACCCCAGGATTACGATCTGAGCAGAAGGCAGTTGCTTAACTGCTGAGCCACCCAGGTGCCCCTAGAGACCATAATTTCAAACACATGACTCCTAAGTAATTTTTATATAAACATATCTCTTTCCTTTTCCATTTCAATGCTTGACAATTTGTATATAATTACATATTATTTTATAATTTTTAAAAAGTTACTAGCAATAGCCAAATATATGTACAATATATATACATATACATTGCATTATTGCTTCTTTTGAATACTAAAAGAGGGAGTCAATAGTGAGCACTGACCTTCTAAGGCTTTAGTGAAATCTATTGGAAGGATATGTTCCTAAAATTAAGGTATTTATAAGAACTAAATATTTGTATTTTTTCTTAATCTATGGTCTATTTCAATTTCAAGTTATTTATCTAGCATCTGTAGTTTCTTGTCTTTATTAATTATTTCTGATTATAATTTTCTTTTTACCAAATAGTTGAAAGGATTAAGAGAGGAAACATTCTGCAGTGTCTAACACAACACTCAATAGAATGTAAATACCTTTTCATATGTACATATATCTTTCCAACAGGAAAGACAGTTGATAGCTCTGAAAAACCACATGACATTGGGCTATATTTCAATTTTAATCAAAATTCTATAGCCTACATCTTGGTTTATTTCATACAACCATTTACAATTGCACAGGAGACCTGAGATCAAAATGGAAAGAAAGTGGGCTTATAGAACATTTATTATCAACAAGGAACTCAAGACACAAGTAGGCTGAAAATAACCATTCTCAACGATCATCAAAACCCAACACAGCAAATCAACATGCCATCTCAAGGCTTCTCTAAAAGGAAAATTGTTAAATGGAGTTCAGGGATTCCAAATTTATGGCAACATCAACAACAACAATTGATTACTAAATCTTAAACAGTAAATGGCTAGATGGAATACTTACTTCAAAGAGACATATTTTGAACTCCACAGTGTATTTAAAGCCACTGGGAAATCTCTCCAGCATCAAGTTTGTTTTGCAGAAGGCTTTATTTCTCCTCTCTCTTGGGCTTTGGGGATCGGGCCTCATGTCAAAATTCAAGTTGGCAACTCAGTGAAAGGCAAGATGTCAGCACTTCTGGATACACCTGAAGAAGGCTGAAGCAAGTGGAGAAAATTCTCTCAAGGTTTCACTTTTCAGTTTGCCTTAGATAATGCTTGAAAAGTTCAGATGTTTACTGGAGACTTATCTGAGGGACCTCCAGGGACTCCAAGATTTCTCTGGAAACTGTTTTCTGCAAGATATTTAATATTTTCTTCTTTCTCAATACAACACCAAAACATTTTAATTTTTTCTTCTCAGGCAAGTTGTCGCACTTTTCTTTACAGATAGGTTCTGGAAGGGTGAGAAAACATTTGAATAGAGTGAAACTTGAAACACTGAGTGGATTTTTAAATAATTTAACTAATGTGTTTTGCTAACAAGCTACGGTTTAGAAAGAGAATGTTTATAATTGCATTCTGACTACTGCATTCTTATTTATAACTTTGGAGACTTTTACTAGAGTATGACACCAGTGAGGCATGAAAAATTGAAGCAAGTAATATTCTAGATCATATCATGAAAAACTCTTTATTTTTGGACCCTTTAATTATGCTCTTTATTATTTGTTTTTATATATATAAGAACATTTTTACGAGGACATTATGACACAATGAAAAAACAATTAGGCACAAAAGATGACATATTACCTGAAATAAAAATTACCAAAATGTTTTGACCTATTTCATCTTTATCACCTGTACAGACTAGAATAAACTTGTTTAGACCTAGAAATATAAAATATTATGATTTTACAATCTACAGGAGCCACAAAACTGATGCCTTAAAACAGCCTTTTTATTTAACTCACAAATGTGTTGGTTGTGTGGTTTATTCTTTTGGTCCAAGCCCCTTGGCCAATTTCTGCTGCCCTGTGGTCAGTGGGTGAGTGGGCTCATGATAGAAAGATCTGTTTTGGTCTCAGTCATGTATCTGTCTGGTGGTTGAGAGGCTATTATCCAGAGTGACTTGGTTCTTCCTCTGTGGTCTTTTTTTTTTTTTAAAGATTTTATTTACTTATTCATGAGAGACACAGAGACAGAGACAGAGAGACAGACAGAGAGACAGAGACACAGGCAGTGGGAGAAGCAGGCTCCATGCAGGGAGACTGATGTGGAATTCAATCCTGGGACTCCGGGATCACTCCCTGGGCTGAAGGCAAGCGATAATAAACCACTGAGCCACCCAGGGATCCCTTCCCTGTGGTCTTTTGTAGTCTAACAGGTTAGCTCAAGCTGATTTACACAGTGTTCTCAAATAATATCAAGAAAAAAAAAGTCCAAAATGAAAAAGGACTTTCAAGTATCTACAAACCACATGGGCAAGCCCAGGGTCCATGTGTAAGGGGATTACAGAAACAGGTGTTTACAAGGAGGTGTAAATGAATTGAGAGGCATTACAGAAATATCAACCACATAGTTTTCTTGCCTCATGTCATAGATTATAAACCAAGATCCAAAATTCCTATACAATTTGGAAGACACAGTACCACAATATCTTTGTCTGACTACTTCTTTTCATCACTATCCTGGTCTAAGTTGCTTAGTCCTTGTACAACTCCCAAACCCTTGTATTTCTTTTATAACAATTGTTTGCATGTTTGTATTCTTTATAAGATTCTGAGCTCTTTGAGGAAAAGGACTTAGTTTGGCATAAAATAAGTATAATATCAAGCAAATGAGTAACTGTATGAGCAAAGGAAGAATTAGTTGGTAAACAACCTTCTCAAAGGCATTTCTGTGTGCTGAAAGGACATGCATATGCTGTTATTCAATTTGTAAAGCTACTGTGCAGTAAAGACTTAGCCATGCCCAAAGGAAGTTCTGACCTTTGTCCTCAGCTCCTAGAAAGTGATCCTTACATCCTTGGAATGTCTTATCTGGTAAGAGTATATTTACCTGGGGTTCTTGGGACACACTGCACATTAAACAATTTATTGTAAGTTATTTAGGCCATGAAGCATCTGCTTTAACTCTGGAAGAGCTAGAAACCCAGCCACATGGAAAGTCAACCATATTTATGTGATCAAGCCCCAATAAAACTTCTGGACATCAAGTCTTGGATGAGGATCCCTGGTCAGCAGTACTTCATGTGTACTGCTACACATCATTGCTGGGAGGTGCTGATGTTTATAACTACACCAAAGACAATTGGAAATTCCTTATTTGGAACTTTCCTGAACTCTGCCCTATGTTTATTCCCCCTTGATTAATTTTAATCTGTGTTCTTTTACTGAAACAAAAACTTAACTGTAAGTATAATAGCTTTCAGTGAGCTCTGAGAGTATTCTTTGGCAAATTATTCAATCTGAGGGTGGTGTTGGGGATCTCTGAACTCAGCAGTCACTGCCAGAAGTGAGGGTAGTCTTGTGGACTGCTCTGTAACTTCACAGCTATATGTCAGAAGTTAAAGCACTATTTTCCCATCGAGTATAATCAACATTTTCCAAATTCTGTTCTAAAATACTAGTGTCCCATAATCTAGCAACAGATGTTCTTTGAAAATAAGAGTCTATGTCCAAGTTAAGCCTTAAAAACATAGCATTAAAAGACAAGATTCCTGTTCTCACAAGGATTACACTATAGTGAGATTGACAGGTATTTGTATGATTTCAGAGTTATAATTGCTATAAGTTTAATAAAATAGGGTGATATGAAAAAAGGAATCGCTACAGGCTAAGATAGGAGAAAAAAATTAGAAACAGTGGTCAGGCAATATGAGTCTAAAGTTATGATATTTGTCCTTCAATCTGAAGACAGAAATCAGCCATGTCTGTTTACAACAAGAGATTTCAGATGCTTGAAAGAAACTCGGTGTGGCTGGTTCCTACTCACAGGGGGGCAGAGTTTGGGGGACCAAGTCAGAGATGTAAAGAGGGACCCAATAATATGAGAAAAGTGTTTCTAAAACTGTGATTCCTGGGGCAGCACCATCAGGAGGATCATTTGGGAGCTTATTAGAAATGTAACACAATTCTGGTGCATGTTTCAAATATGAGTACCATTGTTTTGTGTCTCAGTCTATCCATAGTAAAGCTATGTGCTAGAAATGTCTAGAGGCACTCATCCAGGCCCCAGTGAGCTTCCCACAGACATCTCCCCTTTCCAAACCAATGTTACTGCTTGATCAATCTATGTGATTCTCATGATTGCAAGATGCCTTTCAGAAACAACCATCAGGAAACTAAGAAAAAATAAAAGTTTATTACATATAAGACCTGGAAATTACATAACACACAAAGGACCATACAGCAAGGCAAAGGTAGAGAGAGATAGATTAAGCATGGTCCTGGAGCCTTAATTTTATTGGGATTGAAGGTGGGGGGGGGGGGTGTCTAAGGTTTTGTGGGCATTCTCTCTGTAAATGAATTTAAAACATAAGAGTGGGGATTTAAGTGTGAGAAAAAGCCTAAATGGTCAGTTATCTAATTTAACCAACATCTCTGAGAAAAAAAGGAGCTTTAATGAGAGGAGGTGGACTAGCTTTCATTTAGTTGTGATTGGTAACAGGTTACTCAAGATAATTATCTTTGAAATGGATATCTGAGCAATCAAAGTTTAAGTCAGGCATTTGTGTCACAGAAAAG
Organism: Vulpes vulpes; assembly: GCF_048418805.1. Taxonomy (NCBI): domain Eukaryota; kingdom Metazoa; phylum Chordata; class Mammalia; order Carnivora; family Canidae; genus Vulpes; species Vulpes vulpes. The sequence goes on from NC_132790.1 coordinate 55,979,606, forward strand.
AAAAAAGAAATCAGGATTCACATTATAACCCCAGGTACAGATTCTTGAAGACCTAGTAAAGATATAGTTTTAGCTGAAATACAATGAAAAGTACCTGAATTGTTAAATGGTTTTAAGCAAGGAAATGATGAGATTTTATTTATATTTTAAAATGGCACATCAATAGTTGTGTAGTGGATAGTAGGGGACCTGAACAGAAGTGGAGAGATCAATGTTGGTGCTGCCACTATACAGGTGTGAGAAGATACAGATAAAATTGCTGGTAAAGAATAATGGAAGCATATGGAATATACTTCGGATTTAAATAAAATTGGTTTTAAATGAAGATGTATCCAAGCTTCTTTAACCCTCAGATGCTTTATGAATCTCAAAAAGAATAATGTAATGTGGAAGTATTCCTCAATTTGATTGTAGGATCTTTTTTCTTTTATGCCCCTGTAAATTTAAGAAAGTCTTCCAGGATTCTAGTCTCCACAGAAAAGAAACACAATTTGGAAAACATTACATTATATAAAAGAGAAAGAAGTTAAATACTTTCTAATTTCTAATTAATTAAGTTGTAAACTATATAATTTACTTTAAAAAGAAATACAGTTTTCAAGAAGATTAAGCAGCTACATCCTGGCTAACCAAGTGATTTTTTAATAAAAGTCCCACTTTGGTAAATATACAAGAGTAATTTGCCATTTTAAGAACTTCTCCAGGAGCATTATCCTCTTTGTGAATCATAATTATAGCTCTTCTCTAAGTGGTCATTTTAAAACATGCAAAAACATTATAACTGAATTAGAAAGAATTGTATTTACTTACATATTTATTTTAATAATTTATTTAGAAAATCCCTCAAAAAAAGGAAAAGGGGGTGTTTGACCAAGGATCTATGCAAATTATATTTTTTAATTTAATAAAGTATGGTTTTAAAGCCTTTTATTATATGAATATTCAAGATTTGTTACATTTCCTAGCAGGGCCAGGTTAGCTTAATGCTTTCCTTTTAGGACAGATATAACACTCAGAATCTTTCCTTTTATACAAAAGAATACAACAACAAAATACATTAGATTTCTTCATTCTAAAAGCACAAAAAGTTTAGAATCCATGATTTTCCTTATTTTTTTCATTTAATGTATATATATCCTGGGACTCAAAATTGTCCAGAGACTAATAAAATAAAATTTAGACCAATGTCCTAGTTTTTAGTAAATAAGTCTTTGCCTATGCTAGGCCTCACATCTTACATTTACAAGGTGAGTTTTGGGCACTTACACCAGAGTGTCTATATTTTTAGGAATTTGCCTATTTCCCAATCTAGTGATTCCTTGCAAATAGGACCAGGGAAAAACTAATGCAGCAAAGAAAACTGACTGCAAAACCTCTATATGTTATTTTAATCTTCCCCATTTCCATTTACTTACTCTAAGTTTAGATAATCAAATATTCTCTTAAAAGTCATATGTATTGGGATCCCTGGGTGGCGCAGCGGTTTCGCGCCTGCCTTTGGCCCAGGGCGCGATCCTGGAGACCCGGGATCGAATCCCACATGGGGCTCCCGGTGCATGGAGCCTGCTTCTCCCTCTGCCTGTGTCTCTGCCTCTCTCTCTCTCTCTCTCTCTCTGTGACTATCATAAATAAATAAAAATTAAAAAAAAAAGTCATATGTATCCATGCAATCAAAAATGCTCACATATCATCCTGATACTTTCAGGCTGGCCTACCCTACCAACCAGAGCCTGTATAAGTTCCAAGTTCCCTGTGTCCAACCAATCAACTGACAAAAAGTTTATGTGACACCAAGAAATTTAGAGTACATCAGGCACTTTAGAGATTAATGTGTTCTTTGTGACTATTTCAGAATCACTGGCAGTATTGCCAGTGTCTTTTATGTCTTTTAAATGGAGCAACATTCAAATAGTCATATAGCTCTTGAAAGAAGCTGGACAATTTTCAATAACTAAGCAACTGTTTGCCTTGTAGGATCTGGTTATTCATTATTTAAGAAGATAATATATCATAGCTATCCCCGATTTCCAGAAGACTTTAGATTTATCTTTTACTATGAAATATGCAAAATATGCAGTTGACCACATTTTGGGAGGGAAATCAAATCATATAACATTTACAAATGCCAGACATTATGCCTGGCATGTTTTGCAAAGACTTAGTTGATCATAGTTTAAATGAATAGATAAGTCAGTTGATCCATCCAACAATCACCGAGACCTAAATCCCATATTATATCTTAATTTAAGTGGCTTGAAATATGAAAGAATGCTTCATTATCAAGTCATTCACAGTATAAAACAAGGACTGATAACTCTGAGTTCATAAAGCAGGGGCTCTATGAGACCTACCTGAGGAATGTGGAGCCTATCAGATTTGGCCTGCCAGTGACAGACTTCAGGTCTATAAAAGGAGTCCTAGATTATATCTGGACCTGCCTGCGACATGCCACACAAACCATGAAACTTTTCTTTCGTGAGTCAATGGATTTGACTCCCTATGCTACCTCCCACCAAGAGGAAAAACAAAACAAAACAAAAATATCTAGAAAGTCTAGAGTACTCTGCTTACAAGGTTATCTGAGGATGACAGCACAAGATATGAATAGTATTATCATCATTTTCAGGTGTAAAAACAAAATCCTGAGATTTTAAGTGATTAAGTCACACACATAGTGACAAATCTAGGATTCATTGCGAATGTATTTTCTTCCCAACCCTGCATCTTTCCCTGCTATACAGTACCTTCCCAGTTAAGTACAGAATTTTAATATTCTCTAATGTAAAATTGATTAATAACACCTATCATCTACCACCTATCACCTATCACATCTTTGTGAGAATTAGACAAGAGAGCTAACATGAAAATGCCTTACGAATGGTAAAGTGCTATACAATTTGAAGCATTACTCTCTGGGCACTGTTTCTATATGGTTGCTGCTGTGTCCTCAGATCATGGCTGTTCCTTGTGGTGTCTCCAATTGTGAAGGCTCCTTTTTGAAACTGGTGAGGTCTAATGTATGTCATTTTCTCCATTATATCCCTCTATGTCTGTTTTGGAGATAGGAAAATAATTTTTCAGTAGTTATTCTGTTACAGTCTTTAGTCTCAAATCTCCATGAAGTACTCATAGTCAAGGCACCATGTGCCTCCAAGTTACCATTCATTATTATGGGTAATTAACTTCTAACTCTCAAAATGAGTGTCGGGAGTTTATGAGAAAGATATATTTGAAAGATCATGGCCATCACAGATGACAAAGGAAACCATGTTTTGGCTTTGTGTCCACAAGACACAGTAGGTGGACCAAAAAATAGCCTTACAAGGGATATCCATGGAAAACAAGACTCCTTTGATTCAGATATGCTTCCAAGAATATTTTTGAGAGGTGAGGAAGTTAGGTTGCCATTTTGTGACTTTTAAGTGTCCCACAGCTTCACCTGTTGTGCAGAACCCACTGATCACAAATCTGATGACAGTTGGCATTTTAGATTTTTAATCTGGTATAATGCCTGAAGATTCTAATGAATGGCACTAGCAACACAATACTGCATATGCTCCAAAATTGGCTGGAATTTATCCTCTTTTAAATGACACTGAATATAATTTAGAAGTGTCAGACTCATAAAGTTCACATTCTCATGAAAGTTTACTATGAAAAAAAGATATGTCCACTCAGGATTTCTTTGGCAGAATGCCTGAGACATTATTGTTTTGCTTAACTTTTATGAAAGGACTTTTTAAAAATCTGCCAACAACTTCAATATTGTGGTCTTTTCTGACACTCACTTTTATATTGTCAACAATTTCATCTTTCCTCCATTCAGCACATTTATTTTTTCTCTTTGTGAATTTTCCTTTGAAAATACTGAGCTATTATTGAGGTACAGTAAACAGAACTCTTGTATAAGAATGCCTGTTTCAAGTAGGCCCCTAAGCCTTCAGACAGGACAAAGGAACACAGAATCCATTAATTACCATTTCCCAGAATAAATGGGGTGAACTTTGACAAAGCATACCATGGAAAAGCTATCAGCACCAAGCACTCCTATCCATGGTTAGGGTATTTGACCCTAGGGAATGACATAAACACCGACAGTATTTTTTTTCCTTTACTTACATTTTGACAGAAATTTAAAAATAGATTACAGAAAGATTTAATACTCCACAGTGATTTGCTTTCTAGCAGAGCTCTTAAAAGCACTCCAGATTGTTAACAATTATAATTGTGCCTTCACTCTTGGATACCGGAAATAATAGCTCTGTTACTGCAATGATATCCTTTTAGTTCAGTTTGACACTCGCACCAAAATGTACAAGGTTAAACTGCAACTTTAAAACGGGCATTGATGATTGTTGTGTTGAAATTGACAGACAATATGGAACATTTGTGAAGTGAGAGCTGTTGTCTGTGTACAGAAAAGTTTAAGAATCAACTGCAAACATGGCTGGGTATTCATGAGTAATTGTAACGCAGTTAACAGTACAGAAAACTAAAATTTTAGGTAAATGTTTAGATAATTCAAACATAAATAGAGCTTTCTGTTAATTGACAATTTGAGACAGGCATTTCAATTCCTCTTCATCAAATTTTTGTGTTCTTCATACATGTTAAAAGAAAAAATCATAAACATTTAGGTTTCCTTAAATCAAAATCTATGTACGCTGGTGTGTAAATAATTTGGGACTTAAAAATAAGTTTGTTATTAATCTGCTCCTTGGATCATGATTAAACTTAGAATTGGTTGTAGTGGGTGTCTATTACTTGATCTCAACCCCTCTCATCTCTCTCATTCTCCACACCACACACACACACACACACACACACACACACACACTTGCTCACACACAGACTCACACTTATACAAATATATGTTCCTTTTGGATTTATTCATCTCTGCTATAATCATTGCACCTACAATACTGACCTGTTGTTTGGTACACAGGTGGCTACAACACCACTGGGGGTCAGAAATCTTACCCATGATTTCTCAGACCGGAACTAGAGCTAGAGATGCTATTCTTCTCTAGTGATAAAATTTGAAGCATCATGGATGCCTGGGTGGCTTAGTGGTTAAGCAATTGCCCTCGGCTCAAGGCATGCTCCTGGAGACCCAGGATCAAGTCTCACATTGGACTCCCTGTGGGGAGCCTGCTTCTCCCTCTGCCTATCTCTCTTCTTTCCTCTATGTCTCTCATGAATAAATAAATAAAATCTTTAAAAAAATTGAAGCATCAGCTTAATAACTTATTTTAAATGTCCATTACTATTTGTAAGAAAGTATTCCTAGATATTTAAATACACCCAGCTTAAGTTGGCTTTCTGTTTATTCCAACCCAAAGAGTCCTTACTAACCCAGGAAGAAAGGATGCTTATTTATGAATGGAGGAAAAGTATATTTTCTGATGTATCTGGACTTAAATTCCAGATCAATAGTTTGATCGGCCATGTGTCCTTAGGTAAGTTACTTTTCCCCACGAATGTCAGATTTATCTTTGATTAAAGGGAAAATAGATATAATAGTACCCATCAATGCATGAAAATTTGAAATGATCTTTCCCTATCCCTTCTTATCCAGCTGTTTTTAAAACAAACTGGAACAGCAACAACAGTAAAAAATTTAAACTAAGCAAAACAAATATTTATGGTAGAGGAAAAATGAAATGATAATTTTACACCTATTTTTATTGATTTTGATGATTGGACATTTTTCTTGTAAATTGACAAATACTTGTTAGTATGATCCCGATGATAATATTGTTTACATCTGCAAGATGGCAGAAGATGAGGGGTCCTCACCTCACCTGGTCCCCCAACTTACCTGGATAACTTTCAAATCATCCTGAACACCTACTAATTTGACTTGAGATTTAATGAGAGAACAGCTGGAATGCCACAGAGAGAAAAGTTTTCACTTCTAGGAAGGTAGGAAGGCAGAAAATAATAAATAAATAAAAAAGAATCGGGTTGGGGAGGGGCTCCACGAGGAGCTGGGCTAAGGCCGGGCAGCAGGAGCCTACAAGACAGGAAAGCCCAGCCTCTGAGACATGGGAACATTAAAAATCCACTCCGAATTCTTCCCAGACAGAAAAGTGCTCAGCAGGGAAATTGAGCAGGATCACAGGAGGGGCAGGGAAGCCTCCAGATTCCCAGAGTCACTCCTGGAGGAGGGGCGCCCAGGGGATAGCACACCCCATACCACGATCCAATCTCAGTAAAGGGCTGGAGTGCTGTAGCCCTTCAGGGTTATTTGGGAGAAGTTGGTAGGTTAGGCAGGCAGGTCTGGACAGAGGGGTCTATGCCCTGATGCCTTCGGGAGCCACCAGAAGAGGAGCATCCAGGCCAGTGCGGACTGGGAGACTGCTATAGTTACTGCAGGGAGCTGACTCCAAGGCTGGAGACCTGGCTGCCACCAGTGGTACTGTTCCTCCTTATGTCACTGTGTGCCTGGGAGGGGCGGGGCCACTGGGGAACACAGGCCTCATGTGGTCAACAGCTCCCACTGAGCCCGGCACCCAGCAGGGGATGGGGCAGCTCCCCCAGGTGCACACACCTGAGAATCAGCACAGCAGGCCCCTCCCCCAGAAGACTAGCTGGAAGGACAGGGGATGAGCAAGTTTATTGACAAGCAGCACTGGAAAGCTCCAGGACAGAGGGAATAAAGAGGAAATACAGTATATAGAACTAGAAGGCCCCCTTTTTTCCCTTTTTCTTTTTCTTAATCTTTTTTCCTATTTCCATTAGGACTCATTTTTATATCAGACTAAAAATTTCCAATATTTTTTCTCTTATCCCACCTTAACTACAATATTTTACCAGCTCTTCATTTTTAAGTTTCTTCCTTTTTGACTTTCATATTTCTTTTTTTTACATATTTTTTAAATTGGAGTTCAATTTTACAACATATAGTATAATACCCAGTGCTCATTCCATCAAGTGCCCCCCTCAGTGCCTGTCACCCTGTCACTCAGGGAATGAAAGGGAGGTGTGCGGGGGTTGGGGTGACTGGGTGATGGGCACTTACTTTATTTTACTTTATTAAAGATTATTTGACAGAGAGAGAGAATTAGGATGAATGGGGGGGGGGCGTTGGCAAAAGGAGAGGGACAGAGAATCTCAAGCAGACTCCACACTGAGCATGGAGCCCAACCTAGAGATTGACCTCAGGGTCCTGACACAAAATCAAGAGTCAGATGCTTGACTGGATGCATCATCTAGCACCCCCTAAATATGGTACTTTCAATCTTTTATTGGAACTTACACCCAGTGACATTTAATTTTGGGTAAACAATACTATTTTACCAACATATAGTATAATACCCAATACTCATCCCATCAAGTGCCCCCCTCAGTGACCATCACCCAGTCACCCCAACCCCTGCACACCTCCCTTTCCTTCCCTGAGTTGGGTGTCTCTCATGTTCTGTCTCCCTCACTGATATTTCCCACTCATTTTCTCTCCTTTCCCCTTTAATCCCTTTCACTATTTTTTTATATTCCCCAAATGAATGAGACCATATGTTTGTCCTTCTCTGATTGACTTACTTCATTCATCATAATACCCTCCAGTTCCATCCACATGGAAACAAACGGTGGGCATTTGTCTCTTCTGATGCCTGAGTAATATTGCATTGTATACACAGACCACATCTTCTTTATCCATTTATCTTTTGATGGACACCAAGGCTCCTTCCACAGTTTGGCTATTGTGGACATTGCTGCTATAAACATTGGGGTGCAGGTGCCTGGCGTTTCACTGCATCTGTATCTTTGGATAAATCCCCAGCAGTGCAATTGCTGGGTCACAGGGTAGCTCTACTTTTTAACTCTTTGAGGAACCTCCACATGGTTGTCCAGAGTGGCTGCACCAGTTCACATTCCCAGCAGCAGTGCAAGAGGGTTCCCCTTTCTCCACATCCTCTCCAACATCGGTTGTTTCCTGCCTTGTTCATTTTCCCCATTCTCACTGGTGTGAGGTGGTATCTCATTGTGGTTTTGATTTGTATTTCCCTGATGGCCAGTGATGTGGAGCATTTTCTCATGTGCTTGTTGGCCATGTGTAGGTCTTCTTTGGTGAAATTTCTGTTTATGTCTTTTGCCCATTTCATGATTGGATCGTTTGTTTCTTTGCTGTTGAGTTTAATAAGTTCTTTATAGATCTTAGATATTAGCCCTTTATCGATATGTCATTTGCAAATATCTTCTCCCATTCTGTAGGTTGTCTTTTAGTTTTGTTGACTGTTTCTTTTGCTGTGCAGAAGCTTTTTATCTTAAGTCCCAGTAGTTCATTTTTGCTTTTGTTTCCCTTGCCATCATAGATGTATCTTGCAAGAAGTTGCTGTGGCCAAGTTCAAAAAGGGTGCTTCCTGCGTTCTCCTCTGGGATTTTGATGGAATCTTGTCTCACATTTAGATCTTTCATCCATTTTGAGTTTCTCTTTTGTGTATGGTGCAAGAGAATGGTCTAGTTTCATTCTTCTGAACGTGGCTGTCCAGTTTTTCCAGCACCATTTATTGAAGAGAATATCCTTTTTTCTGGGTTCTCTATTCTGTTCCATTGATCTGTGTGTCTGCTTTTGTGCCAGTACCACACTGTTTTGATCACAGCTTTGTAGTACAACCTGAAATCTTCTGGGGGAGGGGCCTGCTGTGCTGACTCTCAGGTGTGTGCACCTGGGGGAGCTGCCCCGCCCCCTGCCAGGTGCACGGCTCAGTGGGAGCTGTTTACCCTGTGAGGCCCCTGTTCCTTGGTGGCCCCGCTCCGTCCCAGGCACAGGGTGACACGCGGAGGAACCACCCCACTGGCGGCGGCCAGCTCCCCAGCCCTGGAGTCAGCTCCCCCAGTAACTCCCGCAGCTCCCAGTCTGCACGGGCCTGGATGCTCTGGGGATGGGGAGAGGGCGCCGACCTGCACAGCTTGGGGGCGCCCCAGGGCAGGAGCGTCCTCGCTGTCCTGTGTCCTCTCCGCCTCCGCCCGTCCCGGGGGAGCGCAGGGTCGTGGGCTGTGTCCTCCGCGCCCTGGGCTCCGGGGCCTGCGCTGCTGGAATCGCTCCCGGGCGGCTCCCGAAGGCACAGGGCGCAGCCCCCCCCCACCCGGAGCCGCGGCCTGAGCTGCTCCCGAGGCCCAGCGGGGCGCTGTCCCCCGGGCACCTCCTGTGTTAGTGACCCCGGGACCCTGGGGGCTCCCCCCCCCACCCGGCTCTGCCCGAGGTCCCTGCGAGCGCCCTTCGGTCGGGGAAGAATCTGGTGCCAACGTGTCAAGTTCCTGCTGCTCCGGGCGGGGCTTCCCCGTCCCGAGGCTCTCGCTGGGGCCTCGGCCGGCTCCTCGCGGCCCCTCCCCCACCGGATTCTTTCTTTTTTCTTTTTTTCCATTTTCCTACCTTGTTAGAAGCGCAAACCCTCTCTCTGTAGCGGTCCAGCTGTTCTCTCTTTAAATCTCAGGCTGAATTCGTAGGTTTTCAGGCTGATTTGAAAGTTACCTAGGTAAGTTGGTGGGGACGGGTGACTTGGGGACCCTACTAGTCTACCATCTTGCCCTGCCTCCACCTTTCACTGTTTTAAAGCCTTGATAAAAAGCTAGTTTCACAACCAGAAAGCAGATTAAGGATGTTGTTAAATTCATCCATCTACCAATCTTTCAACCTGCATATCTATCCAACAAAGTATATTATTCTTGACTCTGAAATGACACAGGTTAAAAGATCCAACAATCCCTGCTGTTAAAGAACTCACATGTTATATGAGAAACATTTTGGTGGATACATGGTGGAAATAATACAAGAGCCTCTATTCTAAAGAAGTGTACCTCCTAAGGAAGAGTTACATAGATGCACTCTTACATGGGTGGGATATTCAAGCTGAAAAGCAGAATCCAATATTGAATGACTTAGACTCCGCAATTATCTAGCTACATAATGTTAGGCAAGTTATTCTCCCCCCCAATATTTTAGGCAGAGGAAGTGACATTGGGCAGGAGGAGGGGTATTTGGGTCAACAACCAAATTAAATGCTGTGAGAGTTCTAGCTCTTTGATTCTTGTCCAAATGAAGTTAGACAAATTCTCCAACCTAGCTTCTACCACAATCCCAACAGAATATGGAAACAGACACATTTTTATATTAAGTTTACTAGAATAAGTTCTGAAAGAAAAGCTATGAAGATCACTGAATTCAGTATTCCAAGATCATTTTTATATTGCCCTTTTGCTAATTGATGCCTAAGGAAATGTATGTAAGTCAAGACTTGGAGTATATCATAGAAAAACCAAACAAACTAACTGCAGCATAAAGCACTGTAAATAAAAATTTAATTATCTTTCAGGTTTTTTTCAGACATATTACTTATATTGGCATGCATGTTAAATGAGGCCAAGGTAAGCAAGGGAAATACTGATTAAGAACAGAATTGAATTTTAAATTCCAATAAAAAATTAAAAAGAGCTAATAAGAATCAATGGTGTTGAAGAAATCAATAAGAACTAGTACATTATTTTTAAATAGTGCAAAACAATATAACCAAGAATTATATTGCTGTAAATGAGCAGATAAATAGAAAATGATGTTTATATTTTCTTTTTTTTGATGTTTATATTTTCTAAGAAATTATAAATCTTGTGAGTTTCAAGGAAAACTTCTTCTGCCAAAATGTCTACATTATATACTGACATATCACATTTTTGCTCTCCCCTCTCCCCATCTAAACACATGGCTCTATCTATTGCTACTTTGGGATGCATCATGATTACTACTTGGAAAGTTTCATTTTCTGTATTGATAAGAATATAGGATATTTTCACTAGGGTTTCCTGCAAGTGTAAGTAAGTAGTTCTTCCCAGGCATCAGGAGCAAGCAAGAATCTAGGGATATTTAGTCTGTAAAAGAGAACAATTAGAGGGATATAGTAGCTGTGTTTTTTAATTTTTTTTAAATTTTTTTATTTATTTATGATAGTCACAGAGAGAGAGAGAGAGGCAGAGACACAGGCGGAGGGAGAAGCAGGCTCCATGCACCGGGAGCCTGATGTGGGATTCGATCCCGGGTCTCCAGGATCGCACCCTGGGCCAAAGGCAGGCGCCAAACCGCTGCGCCACCCAGGGATCCCAAAAATGTATCTTTTTTTTTTAATTTTTATTTATTTATGATAGTCATACAGAGAGAGAGAGAGAGAGAGAGAGAGGCAGAGACACAGGCAGAGGGAGAAGCAGGCTCCATGCACCGGGAGCCTGATGTGGGATTCGATCCCGGGTCTCCAGGATCGCGCCCTGGGCCAAAGGCAGGCGCCAAACCGCTGCGCCACCCAGGGGTCCCTTGTGCTTTTTAAAAGTGAAAGATTATCCTGTGGAAGAAAGATGAGTTTTACTATCAGAGCATCCAAAAATAGAATCAGCACCAATGGATAAAGGTTTATAATAAGGAAGAATTGTCTTACAATTAAGCATGATTGAAGTTGAATGGATGGAGGTGGCCAATTCCCTGGTCTTGGAGGATTTTTGAAAATGTTTAGTATCTACTGAGTTTACGAAAAGAGATAAGTGACAGATGGAAGGTTGAAATAGAGCAGTTTTTGAAAACTCTGGGTCACACTACATTAGCAGAACATGAAATCAAATTAATGGATCTTGATCATCATTTTTAAATAAATATGTTAATTTTATACAAGTAGTCATTCATGTTTGTTGCAGAAATATGCAAGTATAGGGAAATCAAAAGAAAAAAACCCAGGAACAATATCATAATCATCATAATCATTGTACTTTCTTCCACACATATTTTTCTGTAGATATATATTTATGTTCATTTATTATCTATCTATACATGCATTTGTGCATATTAAGTCATATTTAAATGTATGTATATATGTGTACATGCGCTTTAAATATATCTCTACATATAATGGGATACACTTTTTCTCACTTGTGTAGACAGCTAAAGAGCCCTATACATTAAATTAATTCCATGATGATAAAAATGTGGCAAGCCCTGTGCTTTGTACTCTACATATATTAGTTTGCATAGCCCTTATATCCACAATGATGTAGATGTTATTATCAATAAATTAAACTATGTTGTATATTTATACATTAATAATGAACTATCAAAAACAGAAATTAAAAAAACAATCCCATTTACAATTTCACCAAAAAAATACCTAGGAACACATTTAATCAAAGAGGTAAAAGATCTATATCCTGAAAAATGTAAAATATTCATAAAAGAAGCAAGGTTAATATTTCATGCTAATGAACTAATAGTGTTAAAATTTCCCAACCATCCAAAGAATCTACACATTCAATATAATCCCTATCAAAATTCCAATGTCATTTTTCACAGAAATAGAACAATCTTAAAATTTGTATGGAACCACAAAAGGTCCTGAATAGCCAAAGTAATCTTGAGAAAGAAGAACAGGCTGGAATCATTATGCTCCCATATTTCAAACTCTATTGCAAAGCTAGTAATCAAAACAGTATAGTACTAACATAAAAATAGACACATAGATCAATGGAATAGAATAGAGAGCCCAGAAAGAAACCAAAACATATGTAGTTAATTGATTTATGACAAAGGAACTAAGAATATCTAGTGTGGCAAGGGCAATCTCTTCAATAAATGGTGTTGGGAAAACTGGGCAGCCATATGCAAAAGAATGAAACTGGATCTATCTTACATCATACATCACACACAAACATTAACTCAAAATGGATAAAATACTTGAATGGAATCTGAAATCATAAAAATCCTAGAAGAAAACATAGAGGGCAAGCTTCTTGACATGAGTATTGGTGATAATTTTTTTTGGATTTGATATCAAAAGCAAAAATAAGTAGAACTGGGGCAGCCTGGGTGGCTCCATGGTTTAGCACTGCCTTTGGTCCAGGGTGTGATCCTGGAGACCCGGGATCGTGTCCAGTCCCACATCGGGTTCCCAGCATGGAGCCTGCTCTCCCTCTGCCTATGACTCTGCCTCTCTCTCTCTCTCTCTCTTTCTCTCTGTGTCTCTCATGAATAAATAAATAAAATATTTTTTTAAAAAGTAGAACTACATCAAACTAAAAAAAAATAGACTTTTGCATAGAAAGGAAACCATCAACAACATGAAAAGGCAATCACTGAATAAGAGAAATAATATGCAAATCACATATTTGATAAGGGGCTAATAAGCAAAATATGTGAAGAACTCATACAATTCAATAGCAAAAAAAGCACAAAAAAATAAAAAAAAACCCAAAAATCCAATTTAAAATATGAGTAGGGGATCTGAACAGACATTTTTTCCAAAGACATGTGCCAGCCAACAGGCACATGAAAAGATACTCGCCACCACTAATCATCAGAGAAATGCAAACCAAAACCATGAGATATCACCCATACTTGCTATAACGGCTGCTATGAAAAAGACAAGAAATAACACATGTTAGCAAGGATGTGGACAAAAGGAAACTCCTGTGCACTGCTAGTGTGAATATAAATTTGTGCAGCCACTCTGAAAAAATAGTATGGAGATTTCTTTAAAAAATTAAAAATAGAACCAGCATATGATCCAATAATTTCACTTCTGGGTATTTATCCAAAGAAAATAAACATACTGGAGATGCCTGGGTGGTTCAGTTGGCTAAGCATCTGCCTTCGGTTCAGGTCATGGTCTCAGAGTCCTGGGATCAAGTCCCACATTGGGCTCCCTGCTCAGGGGGGAATCTGCTTCTTCTTCTCCCTCTGCCCCTCCCCCACTGCTTTGTGCTCTCTCTCACTGTCTCTTTCTCTCTGCCAAATAGATAACCAAAATCTTTTTTAAAAATGAACACAGTAACTCAAAAAGATATCCAAACCCTCATGTTCACTGCAGCATTATTTACAAAAGACAAGACATGGATATAACCTGTATGTTCATTAGTAGATAAATCAGTGGGTGAATGGACAAAGAAATTGTGGTATATACATATAATGGAATATTAATATATTATACACTGTATTATATAATAGTGGGATATTACTTGGCCAAAAAAAAAAGAATGAAATCTTGCCATTTGCAACAACATGGCTTGATGTTGGGAATATTATGCTAAATGAAATAAGTCACACAGAAAAAAGATAATTACATGTTTTACCAATATGTCCCCATTTCCCCTCCCTCCAGCCACTGGCAGCCACCATTCTACTCTCTGCTTGTATGAATTTTATTATTTTAGATTCTTCATATAAGTGGAATCATATTTGTTCATTGATCATATTGGTAGTGTTTGCTCTTTAGTGACTGGGTTATTTCACTTTGGGTAATGTCCTCTGCATTCACTGATTTTGTCACAAATGGCAGAATTTCCTTCTTCTTAAGACTGAATAATATTTGTATGTAAATACAGTATTTTCTTTATTCATTTTTTGAGGAACATTTAGGTTGCTTCCATGTCTTGGCTATTGTGAATAATGCTGCAGTAAAGGGAGGATGCAGATAGTTCTTTGAAATGGTGATTCATTTCCTTTGTATATACACAGAAGTGGGCTTGATGGATCATATAGATCAATTGGGGGTTCTATACTTAATATTTTAAGGAATCTCCTCACTGTTTTCTACAGTGGATATTCAAATTTATATTCTATATCAACAGCGAACAGGTTTATCATTTCCCTACATTCTTGCCAACACCTGATCCATACATACACACAAATATTTGTATTTGTATGTATAGTATATATTACATATATTGTATGCATTTATACACACACACACACATATATATATATATAATTTTTGTAATAGTCTTTCTAACAGGTGTGTGGTAATAGTTCATTGTGGTTTTGATTTGCATTTCCCTGGTGATTTGTGATTTTGAGTACTGTTTCATATACCTATTATTTGTATTTCTTCTTTGGAAAAATGTCTATTTAGATCCTTTGACCATTTTTTATTGGATAATTTAGGTTTTCTTCATCTTATTTTGCTATTGAATTGTAAGAGTTCTTTATGTATTTTAGATTTTTAACTACTTCAGATATTTGATGTGCAAATATTTTATCACATTCTGTAGGTTGCCTTTCCACTTTGTTGATTGTTTCCTTTGGTATGCTGGAGTTTTTTAATTGGATGTAATCCATTTGTCTTTTCTTTTTCTTTTGATGCCTGTGCTTTTGGTGTCATATCCAAAATACTATTTTTCTTTTTTTTTTTAATTAATTTTTATTGGTGTTCAATTTACCAACATACAGAAAAACACCCAGTACTCATCCCGTCAAGTGCCCGTCACCCATTCCCCTCCAACACCCGCCCTCCTCCCCTTCCACCACCCCTAGTTCGTTTCCCCGAGTTAGGAGTCTTTATGTTCTGTCTCCCTTCCTGATATTTCCCAACATTTCTTCTCCCTTCCTTTATATTCCCTTTCACTATTATTCATATTCCCCAAATGAATGAGAACATACACTGTTTGTCCTTCTCCGATTGACTTATTTCACTCAGCATAATACCCTCCAGTTCCATCCACGTTGAAGCAAATGGTGGGTGTTTGTCGTTTCTAATTGCTGAGTAATATTCCATTGTATACATAAACCACATCTTCTTTATCCATTCATCTTTCGATGGACACCGAGGCTCCTTCCACAGTTTGGCTATTGTGGCCATTGCTGATAGAAACATCGGGGTGCAGGTGTCCCGACGTTTCATTGCATCTGAATCTTTGGGGTAAATCCCCAACAGTGCAATTGCTGGTTCGTAGGGCAGGTCTATTTTTAACTCTTTGAGGAACCTCCACACAGTTTTCCAGAGTGGCTGCACCAGTTCACATTCCCACCAACAGTGTAAGAGGGTTCCCTTTTCTCCGCATCCTCTCCAACATTTGTTGTTTCCTGCCTTGTTAATTTTCCCCATTCTCACTGGTGTGAGGTGGGATCTCATTGTGGTTTTGATTTGTATTTCCCTGATGGCAAGTGATGCAGAGCATTTTCTCATGTGCTTGTTGGCCATGTTTATGTCTTCCTCTGTGAGATTTCTCTTCATGTCTTTTGCCCATTTCATGATTGGATTGTTTGTTTCTTTGGTGTTGAGTTTAATAAGTTCTTTATAGATTTTGGAAACTAGCCCTTTATGTGATATGTCATTTGCAAATATCTTCTCCCATTCTGTAGGTTGTCTTTTAGTTTTGTTGACTGTATCCTTTGCTGTGCAAAAGCTTCTTATCTTGATGAAGTCCCAATAGTTCATTTTTGCTTTTGTTTCTTTTGCCTTTGTGGATGTATCTTGCAAGAAATTACTGTGGCCAAGTTCAAAAAGGGTGTTGCCTGTGTTCTCCTCTAGGATTTTGATGGAATCTTGTCTCACATTTAGATCTCTCATCCATTTTAAGTTTATCTTTGTGTATGGTGAAAGAGAGTGGTCCAGTTTCATTCTTCTGCATGTGGATGTCCAATTTTCCCAGCACCATTTATTGAAGAGGCTGTCTTTCTTCCAATGGATAGTCTTTCCTCCTTTATTGAATATTAGTTGACCATAAAGGTCAGGGTCCACTTCTGGATTCTCTGTTCTGTTCCATTGATCTATGTGTCTGTTTTTGTGCCAGTACCACGCTGTCTTGATGACCACAGCTTTGTAGTACAACCTGAAATCTGGCATTGTGATGCCCCCAGCTATGGTTTTCTTTTTTAAAATTCCCCTGGCTATTCGGGGTCTTTTCTGATTCCACACAAATCTTAAAATAATTTGTTCTAACTCTCTGAAGAAAGTCCATGGTATTTTGATAGGGATTGCATTAAACGTATAAATTGCCCTGGGTAACATTGACATTTTTACAATATTAATTCTGCCAATCCATGAGCATGGAATATTTTTCCATCTCTTTGTGTCTTCCTCAATTTCTTTCAGAAGTGTTTTATAGTTTTTAGGGTATAGATCTTTTACCTCTTTGGTTAGGTTTATTCCTAGGTATCTTATGCTTTTGGGTGCAATTGTAAATGGGATTGACTCCTTAATTTCTCTTTCTTCAGTCTCATTGTTAGTGTATAGAAATGCCATTGATTTCTGGGCATTGATTTTGTATCCTGCCACGCTACCAAATTGCTGTATGAGTTCTAGCAATCTTGGGGTGGAGGCTTTTGGGTTTTCTATGTAGAGTATCACGTCATCAGCGAAGAGGGAGAGTTTGACTTCTTCTTTGCCAATTTGAATGCCTTTAATGTCTTTTTGTTGTCTGATTGCTGAGGCGAGGACTTCCAGAACTATGTTGAACAGCAGTGGTGAGAGTGGACATCCCTGTCTTGTTCCTGATCTTAGGGGAAAGGCTCCCAGTGCTTCCCCATTGAGAATGATATTTGCTGTGGGCTTTTGGTAGATGGCTTTTAAGATGTCGAGGAAAGTTCCCTCTATCCCAACACTCTGAAGGTTTTTGATCAGGAATGGATGCTGTATTTTGTCAAATGCTTTCTCTGCATCTAATGAGAGTATCATATGGTTCTTGGTTTTTCTCTTGCTGATATGATGAATCACATTGATGGTTTTACGAGTGTTGAACCAGCCTTGTGTCCCAGGGATAAATCCTACTTGGTCATGGTGAATAATTTTCTTAATGTGTTGTTGGATCCTATTGGCTAGTATCTTGTTGAGAATTTTTGCATCCATGTTCATCAGGGATATTGGTCTGTAATTCTCCTTTTTGGTGGGGTCTTTGTCTGGTTTCGGAATTAAGGTGATGCTGGCCTCATAGAACGAATTTGGAAGTACTCCATCTCTTTCTATCTTTCCAAACAGCTTTAGTAGAATAGGTATGATTTCTTCTTTAAACGTTTGATAGAATTCCCCTGGGAAGCCATCTGGCCCTGGACTCTTGTGTCTTGGGAGGTTTTTGATGACTGCTTCAATTTCCTCCCTGGTTATTGGCCTGTTCAGGTTTTCTATTTCTTCCTGCTCCAGTTTTGGTAGTTTGTGGCTTTCCAGGAATGCGTCCATTTCTTCTAGATTTCCTAATTTATTGGGGTACAGCTGTTCATAATATGTTTTTAAAATCGTTTGTATTTCCTTGGTGTTGGTAGTGACCTCTCCTTTCTCATTCATGATTTTATTAATTTGAGTCTTCTCTCTCTTCTTTTTAATAAGGTTGGCTAATGGTTTATCTATCTTATTAATTCTTTCAAAGAACCAACTCCTGGTTCTGTTGATCTGTTCCACAGTTCTTTTGGTCTCGATATCATTGAGTTCTGCTCGAATTTTAATTAACTGTCTTCTTCTGCTGGGGGTGGGGTCTATTTGTTGCTTTTTCTCTAGTTCCTTTATGTGTAAGGTGAGCTTTTGAATTTGAGATCTTTCCAGTTTTTGAATGGATGCTTGTATTGCGATGTATTTCCCCCTCAGGACTGCTTTTGCTGCATCCCAAAGATTTTGAATGGTTGTATCTTCATTCTCATTAGTTTCCATGAATCTTTTTAATTCTTCCTTAATTTCCTGGTTGACCTTTTCATCTTTTAGCAGGATGGTCCTTAACCTCCACGTGTTTGTGGTCCTTCCATACTTCTTGTTGTGATTAACTTCTAATTTCAAGGCATTATGTTCTGAGAATATACAGGGGACTATCCCGATCTTTTGGTATCGGTTCAGACCCGATTTGTGACCCAGTATGTGGTCTATTCTGGAGAAAGTTCCATGTGCACTTGAGAAGAATGTGTATTCAGTTGAGTTTGGATGTAAAGTTCTGTAGATATCTGTGAAATCCATCTGGTCCAGTGTATCATTTAAAGCTCTCATTTCTTTGGATATGTTGTGCTTAGAAGACCTATCCAGGGTAGAAAGAGCTAGATTGAAGTCACCAAGTATAAGTGTATTATTATCAAGGTATTTCTTCAGTTTGGTTATTAATTGGTTTAAATATTTGGCAGCTCCCACATTCGGGGCATATATATTGAGGATTGTTAAGTCCTCTTGTTGGATAGATCCTTTGAGTATGAGATAGTGTCCCTCTTCATCTCTCACTATAGTCTTTGGGGTAAATTTTAATTTATCTGATATAAGGATGGCAACCCCTGCTTTCTTTTGAGGACCATTTGAATGGTAAATGGTTCTCCAACCTTTTATTTTCAGGTTGTAGGTGTCCTTCTGTCTAAAATGAGTCTCTTGTAGACAGCAAATAGATGGGTCCTGCTTTTTTATCCAGTCTGAAACCCTGCGCCTTTTGATGGGGTCATTAAGCCTGTTCACGTTCAGAGTTACTATTGATAGATAGGAGTTTAGTGTCATCATATCTATTCAGTCCTTGTTTTTGTGGATTGGTCCTCTGAACTTCTTCTTAAAGGGGAATTTTAAGGGGCCCCCTTAAAATTTCTTGCAGAGCTGGTTTAGAGGTTACATATTCTTTCAGTTGCTGCCTGTCTTGGAAGCTCTTTATATCTCCTTCCATTTTGAATGAAAGCCTTGCTGGATAAAGTATTCTTGGTTGCATGTTCTTTTCATTTAGGACCCTGAATATATCCTGCCAGCCCTTTCTGGCCTGCCAGGTCTCTGTGGAGAGGTCTGCTGTTACCCTAATATTCCTCCCCATAAAAGTCAGGGACTTTTTTTCTCTTGCTGCTTTAAGGATCTTCTCCTTATCTTTGGAATTTGCAAGCTTCACTATTAAATGTCGAGGTGTTGAACGGTTTTTGTTGATTTTAGGGGGGGAATCTCTGTATTTCCTGGATCTGAATGCTGTTTCCCTTCCCAGATTCGGAAAGTTTTCAGCTAGGATTTGTTCAAATACATATTCTGGCCCTCTGTCCCTTTCGGCGCCCTCAGGAACCCCAATTAAACGTAGGTTTTTCTTCCTCAGGCTGTCATTTATTTCCCTTAATCTATCCTCATGGTCTTTTAATTGATTTTCTCTTTTTTCCTCAGTTTCCCTCTTTGCCATCAATTTGTCTTCTATGTCACTCACTCGTTCTTCCACCTCGTTAACCCTCGTCCTTAGGACTTCTAGCTTGGATTGCATCTCATTTAATTGATTTTTAATTTCTGTCTGATTGGATCTAAATTCTGCAGTCATGAAGTCTCTTGAGTCCTTTATGGTTTTTTCTAGAGCCACCAGTAGCTTTAAAATAGAGCTTCTGGGGATCCCTGGGTGGCGCAGCGGTTTGGCGCCTGCCTTTGGCCCAGAGCGCGATCCTGGAGACTCGGGATCGAATCCCACGTCGGGCTGCTGGTGCATGGAGCCTGCTTCTCTCCCTCTGCCTATGTCTCTGCCTCTCTCTCTCTCTCTCTCTGTGACTATAATAAATAAATAAAAATTAAAAAAAAATAGTGCTTCTGAATTGGCTTTCTGACATTGAATTGTAATCCATATTTTGCAACTCTGTGGGAGAGAGGGCTGTTTCTGATTCTTTTTTTTGAGGTGAGGTTTTCCTTCTAGTCATTTTGCTCAGTGCAGAGTGGCCAAAAACAAGTTGTATTGGGAAAAGGAGAAAAAGAGAGAGAAGGAAAGAAAAGAGAAAAAGAAAAAAGAGAAAGAAGAAAAAAAAGGGGAAAAAGAGAATAAAAAGAAAGAAAAAGAAAGAAAGGAGAAAAAAGAAAAAAAAGGGGGTGGGGTGGGGTAAGCAATCAGAAATCAAGAAGAAAGAAAGAAAAAAAAAAGCACAAAACAAAACAAAGAAACAAACAAAAAAACACAAGAAAACCAGAAACAAAAACAAAAAAAAACAAAAACAAAAACCACGGGGAGTATCTTCCGATTCTGTATACTTTAAGTCCCTTGACTTCCCCTGGAACTGGTCCGTCTAGCTGGTCTTCTGGGGGAGGGGCCTGCTGTGTTGATTCTCAGGTGTTAGCACTTGGGGGAGCTGCTCTGCCCCTGCCTGGTGCAGGGCTCAGTGGGGGCTGTTCACCCCGTGAGGTCCCAGGAGGAACAACCGCAGTGGCGGGCCAGCTCTGCAGCCCTGGAGTCAGCCCCCACAGTAGCTCCGGGGCTCTCCGTCTGCAGGGCCTGGGGGCTCCGGGCGGGGCCGCTGATCTGCTCAGCTCCAGGCAGGAGGGTCCTTGCTGTCCTGGGCTCTCCCGGCCTCTGCCTGTCCCGGGGGAGGCCGGATCCTGGGCTGTGTCCCGGCGCCCTGTGCTCCGGGGCCTGCGCTGTTGGATTCGCGCTCCCGCCCCGCAGCCCCCTCCGCGGAGCCGCCGCCCGAGCCCCTCTGAGCTGCTCCGGGTCCCGCCGTGCGCGCTGCAGCCCTTAGGGAGCTCGGCGCACTCTCCCGGGGCGCAGGTGCCTGTTAGTGTCCCCAGGAGCCCGAGGGCATCCCCGCCTTTCTGGGGATCCTGCTCCAATTTCCCGGGAGGCCTTTCCCCCGGGAAGGTTGGTGCAGCTCCTGCTCCTCCGGGACGGGGCTCTCCTGTCCTGGGGACACTCGCCCCGGCCTCAGCCCGGCTCCTCGCGGGCCCCTCCCCCTGGAGGCCTTTTGTTCCTTTATTTCTTTCTCCCCGTCTTCCTACCTTGATAGAAGCGCGAACTCTTCTCACTGTAGCGTTCCAGCTGGTCTCTCTTTAAACCTCAGGCCGAATTCGTAGATTTTCAGGATGATTTGAAGGTTATCTAGGTGTTTTGTTGAGGACAGGTGACTTGGGGACCCTGCTCTGCCGCCATCTTGCCCCTCCCCCCCAAAATACTATTTTTCTAATGGATTGTTTTTGTTTAATCAAGCAGAGTGGAATAATGCCTCATTCCTACAGGAATTTGATATGGTTTCTGTGAGAGAAGTAAAATCCAATTTTAGATGATAGTTATAACATCTGTCACTCAACCTCTCTACTTTTACATTATTAATATGTCAAAGTTTTTCTTTTTGTCTGAAAAGAAGAAAAACATATACGCATTGAAGTTTTGCTTTCTACGAGACGAAAACAGGCACTCTGGTTCTTCCAGTGTCATCTCTCTTTTCTTGTAAACATATGGGTGATATGTTTTGAAGTTTCTGTGGAGGAATGCTATAAATTAAAGTATTTTAACATAGAAGTCTTTCATCCATCCTCAGGAGGAAGATGGAAACTTTTCAAGCTATAAGAGTTTCTTAAAATTTTTGAAAATTACTTTTGTTCTTTTATATATAATTATCACTGTATTTTAAAAGGAAATACAATAATCTAACTTCAATTCTAGCCCCACTGTTTCAGAATACCATCTTTATCAAACAGTTAGAGTAGCAAATCATAATAGCCTAGCATTTTGAGTGTTTCCCTTGGACAAATGTCTGGTAAATGCTCTATGTAACTTGTCTAATACATGTATACAACTTGTCTAGTCACATCAACACATTAGTTGAATACTTATATATTCATTTTGCCAATGAAGAAGCTGAAGCACAAGAGCATAAGTAACTTTATTAATAATAAAAACAATACATTTTTGTTATTAACCTATTCAATTTGTTTCCAGTGCCCAAGCCATCAACCACTGAGCAAATACTACCCTGCTCCTACAGTATCTTATATGCAATTATGTGTCAGATGTCTTTTTCCTCTAGTATAAATATTATGTTATCTTAATTACCATTGATTTATAGAATATGAAGCTGAGATCTGGTGTAGCAAGTCTTCTTTCATTGTTCTTTATTATTTTTAAATAATATTCTATATTGTATATTACTCATTAATTGTATATTATCCATATAGTAATTTTGAATTAGAGAGTCAGATTTCATAATACACACCATAAGGATTCTGATTAGTATTACATTGACTATGTGATTGCTTTAGGAAAAATGCTTTTTATATAATTTTGAAGTTTTATGTATACAACATGGTGTGTCTCTTGATTAAAACATTTTACATGCCTTCCATAAAAGTTCATACTGTTTTATTTAGATCTTCAATATTTGCTGATAGCTACGTTTCAAAGGGCTCAAGAGTATTTTTGCTATTTTGAATGGCATTATTTTCTCTTTAAAAAAAAAACAACATTAATAAATACATTAAGGGCAGCCCAGGTGGCTCAGTGATTTAGCGCCACCTTCAGCTCAGGGCATGATCCTGGAGACCTGGGATCAAGGCACACGTCAGCCTTCTTGCATGGAGCCTGTTTCTCCCTCTCCCTGTGTCTCTGCCTCTCTCTTTCTCTCTCTCTCTCTCTGTGTCTCTCATGAATAAATAAAATATTTAAAAATAGTAAAACAATAAAAAATACATTATTTATGGTTTATAAAAACTTGACATTTTAGATTTAATTTTAAAACAATGTTATATTTTTTAATGGTATCCTATATACCTTTCACTTAGTGAACATCATGTATGTCAATGGTGTAATGATAAGTAACAAGAAATTAATATCCATGCAAATATTATCAACTGAAATAAAGATGCTATTTGGATTTCACCTACTATTAAGGTCCTTTTTCTGTTCCAGGATCCCACGGTGAATTTAGTTTTTTCCTTCAATATGTGACATTTATCCAACTTTTCATTGTCTTTCACAGCTTTGGCATTTTTAGAGTACTGAACAATGATTTTTTTAGACTGTACTCAATTAAGGTTTATCTGATATTTTTTTTCATGAATAGACAGTCATTATGTCTTTTTGAAAGAATAATACAGAAGTGACATGTCCTTTTTAGTATTTTATGTCATTGTCAATGTAACTTGTTACTGGTAATATTATTCTTATCACTTGGCAAAAGTGGTGTTTGCTGGGGGATATACTTTGAGACTATGCAAATATTGTTTTTTTTCTCAACCTTTGGCTCTCTAATTTTGCTACTCATCCTTAAATCTTGCCCATAGCAATCATTAGTGAGAACTCTACTTGTCATTTTTTCATTCCATCATTCCTTTTACATTTGGAATTCTTCTTTAAGGAAAAACTTCTCTCCCCTTGTTTGTGTATTTACTTACTCAAGTGTTTATATCCATTTGGAATCATAAATATTAATTTTATTCTAGTTTTTAATCCAGTACTATCCTTACTTATTTTCTTGCTCAACCATTCCAGTTTTGTCTTTTGGGAATACTTTCTGTTTGGCCCCTGCACACTTTTTGACAGGTCCTTATCCTTTTTATGAGCATTTTCTTACTTTCTGGCAAAAGAGGTTCCAGGACCTCTACCCCCTCTCTGGGGAGCTGTGGTTCTGATTTTTGTGTGCTGATACTGAATTTTCAAAGTATGAATTAAAAAAAAAAAGTTTGACAGGATATTTTCTATTCTGAAGTATGTTAGAAAATATTTCCTTAAATATTTTTCATCTTAGTTTATCATTATGTGTCTTTATCATTATATTGTTTCAGTTTATCATTATGTGTCTCTATTTCTATTTTATAGAAAATCGAAGAACACGTATTTTTTTTTAATGACCTAGATCTCATAGCTATGGAATGGCAAAAACCTGGGCTTGGTAGTGTTCCTCTGATTTCAGTATGCATGCTTTCTGTCCATACCACTGAGCCTGTCCTAGGTGGGGACATCCAGCATCTTCTTATCAGACTCTTAAGCATGTAAGGCTCTGCTCTTGTTAAACCATGGTGTTTATAACTTCTGTAGCTCTCCTGAAATCTCCTGCTAGGCAGCCCTAACACTGCACTCAACCCATTCAAGGTCATACACCTACTGTCTGGTAATGAGATTTGCACTCAGGTTCACCTCAATTTAAATGCTATCCTACCCTGAATTCTTGAAACATGAGCAATCTGATGAGATATTAAATTTCAAAAGCTTTTCTGATGAAAAATATTAGTTAATGGCATCACAAATCTTACAATTTTTATATACTTTGATCAGTCAATAATCAATAATTTGCTTGAATAAATATGAATAATACATTCTTTGCTTAAGCTATGGATACAAGCTTTTGTCTATGGCTATATATTATCTTCTTAATTTCAAAACGATAGTAGTAAAATAGATAGTTCAACGCTAAGGAGCTATGAGTAAGGTGGACAAACACACATTTATTGTGGCTCTTAATTATTTTCTTAATCTAAAATAGTTCATGTTCTGGCAAGTGTGACACATAAAAGTTTATACTGTTTTGCAGTATAAACTGTTTTGCAGTATACTGTTTTGCAGGGACAGTTTTTGTTTTGCAGTATACTGTTTTGCAGTTATGTTTTGCAGTATACTGTTTTGCAGGGACAGTTTTTGCATTTGTTACTCTCAGGCCACCTAGAATGTAGTTCTCTATAGAAATTTCACAGAAATAGCTCCAAATAGGAGAAAATAACCAATTCTATAACTTGAAACATCTGAGAGAAACATAAAATCCCAATGTACTTCAACAGCAGCATGAGCTTTGGAGCATGAAATTTGACACAGTTTTCATAAGTCACTGGATATTTTTGATTTCGGTTTGCTAATCACTACAATGTTTTTGATAATATCTACCCATGAAGGTAGTGCAAGGGTTAAGTCAGATACTATAGGTAAAGCCATCAGCACACTGCTTGACATGGATGAACTGCTCCGTTAATGGTGGAAATAACTGATGGTCTTATCATTGTAGTTGTGAATGTTATTGTCATTACTAATATTAAGATTAAATAAAGTCTCCCATAAATGTGCCCGTATTTAGTCTGAAATTGGATTTTTTTTTTCCTTCTTTATAAAACAAGTTTAGCTCACCTGGTGCAGCAACACTCAGAGATCCCTGCAAGTACTTTGCTAACACCTGAATTTGGAAACTATGATCCTGGCAATGATTAAAGAAAAGGACAAGAATCCACTTCACTCAGCAATGCTTTATAACACAGTTTCAGAAAGGACAAGTGCCTTTCCCATGACGGTTTTATTATTACAGCTTTTGTCTCAACAGGCAGAATAAATACAACCTTCATAAGATGTGCTCCGGATAGGCCAGCAAATATCTCACTGATTTCTGACACAGAAAACACTGCTATTATGAATGTAATATCGTCATGTTTGTTTTATCCTTTGGAAAACCAGCTAGAATATTGAATATAAACCTGTTTTGTAGAAATGTTAATCATCTGTTAAACTATATTATATGAAGCAGTCTCTCTTTCCATTCTCTAGATCTTGTACTCTTTCTATTTGCCATACAAACATGCAGGTTATAGATTAATTGCTCTTTATATGAAGGTACATGTGACTTCTAGATGAGATTAGAAAACATGCTGAAGTCTGCCTTTAGATATTTGCATTAAAAACATTCAGGGCAAGTCCCACATCGAGGTACCTGCATGGAGCCTGCTTCTCCCTCTGCCTGTATCTCTACCTTTCTTTCTCTCTGTTTCTCATGAATAAATAAATAAAATATTTTTAAAAACAAAAAAAATAAGTTGCTGATTTTAGGAATATGCACTTTAAAATATATTAGTTACTTGGGTAATCTTTGAGCTCTGAGTTGGGTCCGCCTGAGTTCATTTTCTGCCTTCTTACCAATGATGTGACTTAGATAAATTTTTTGACTTCTCCATGCACTGCCATTCATTCAATAGATATTTATTGAGCTTCAGCTATAGGCCAAGTATCATTCTGAGTTCTGGGGACACAGGCAGCATTCTACAAAAATGATAAAAATCTGTACCCAAGTAATGCTTACATATTAGAGGAAAATCAAATTATAAATAAATGTATGTCAGATAGGGTCTCATGGTTCTCTGTTTCTGTCTCTGTCTCTGTCTCTCTCTCTCTATGTATACATGCAGAGACAGAGACACAGATTTATTTTTAAAGAATCAATGCATGCAGTGGTGCCTGGGTGGTTCAGTTTGTTAAGTATCTGCCTTTGGCTCAGGTCATGATCCCAGGGTCCCAGGATCAAGTCCCACATCAGGCTCACTGCTCAGCAGGAAGTCTGCTTCTCCCTCTCTCTCTGCTTCTACCCCCACTTGTGCTCTTTCTCTCTCTCTAAAATAAATAAATAAAATCTTAAAAAAAAAAAAAGAATTGACTCATGCAATTACAAAGGCTGGCGACTCCAAAATTTGCAGAATAGGCTGGCAGATTGAAGACCCAGAGAATAATTGATGTTGCTGTTTGAGTCCAAAAGCCATTATGCCAGCAGAATTCCTTCTTTTTGGGAGGGGAACTCAGTATTTTTCTTAAGGCTTTCAACTGAATGGACAAACCCTACCCACATGATGAGGACGAATCTGCTTTACTCCAAGTCTACTGATTTAAATGTTAATCTTATTTAAACAATATCTGCAACACATTTGACCAAATGTCTGAGCTCTGTGGCCTAGCCAAGATGACACATAGAATTAATTATCATAAGCCCACTCCTTGTCAATTTGGCATCCATGGACACCTTAAAACATGATTAATCTTTGAGTAAGCTTAGTAGTAAGGTAATACTTCCACCAAACAAGATGTAACTATACTGCATATGATAATAAAAAAGCACTAACTCTTTCCAAGGAGAGCAAGCAGAGTCTTTGGGTAATGTTCATTCTTTTCCTTGATGTCCTATAACTTAAACACTATCATATAAAGTCAGTACATATTATGTTATCTGGTAAGAGGATAAGATAGAGAGGAAAGCAAAAATACTTAAAACACACAAATATAATTAAATAAGAAATACATATGGAAATTACAGTGCTTATTTCTGTAGTTGGTCACATGATTGTAGGTGGCATTTGCAATTATCTTCTTCTACTACCCCTTCCATATCCCCTTTACCCTCAGCAAGCACCTTAGCTGGTTGTGGCTCTTACCAAAGTATCCTTATCCCATCCCAGTTTGCTTATTTGCTTATTTCTCTACTGAGGACATAATCCTAGAGTTAAAGTTTCTGATTGTAGGAAATTCAAACCCTCATTTCTAAAGTGTTTGAGCCATAAATAGTTCTGTCTGGATTGGGACGTTGTAGTTTGCATTAACTTTAATCACAGGGCGTGGAAATACTAAGAGACATGCTTTATGGGATCTCTCTTGAATTGCAAGCATACTATTCCTTACTTTTTTTTTGGATTTGCAGTCCAACTTCCTCTTGTTAATTGTGAATTGTCCCAGCCAGGGCAGTAACTTTCTTCTTTCCTAGTGAATCAGAAGCATGAGGAACTTAACGTAGCCAGGTGGCCCTCCTAACTTCTAGTTCAATGGAATTATTGTTTCTTCTGGTAAAAGACTTGTTCCCTTTAGAACTAAGACCTCTAGGTCAACAGAATATAAATTGTAGTGACAGAAGGCAATAATTTTGTTAATAAGTTATTAGGAGTAAGAGAGATTGGTGCCACTCCTGCCTTTACTCCTTGATTCCTAGACCCATAAATCCTGGCTATGAAAGAAATAGCACCATATATTGGATGCTGATGGAGTATATACAACCTTCTGAAAAAATTTGTCTCAGCCTTTGCCCAAGATATTACCATTTATCTGGCACTGTTACCAAGTCCTCAAAAAAACATTTCACTATTCTATCAAGTTAACTGCTTTGGGATTGTGGGAAACATGGTAGCACTAGTGCATTCCACACTCATGAGCCTATTGCTGTACTTGCTTTTCTGTGAAGAGATTTCCTTGATCATAAATAATGCTGTATGAAATACGATGGTTGATAAAACATTCTATAAATTTATTGATAGATTTTTGGCAGAAGCATTGCATGCAAGAAGGCAAATATGTATTCAGAGTAAATGTCTATTCTAGTGAGAACAAAGTGTTGCTCTTTTGATGAAGGAAGTGGTCCATCAGACTGTCAGGTCCACCAAGTAGCTGGTGATTACCCAGGGGTTGGTGCCATTTCAGGAGCTCAGTGTTTGTTTCCTCTGTTGGCAATTTGGGCACTCAGCAATGGCTATAGCTGGATTGGCCTTGGTGATTAATATGCATCTTGTGAGTCTATGCATTGTCTCCATCCCTTCTGCACAGGCTAAATAGGCAAGTTGAACTTAAACAACATAAACTTAAAGGACACTGCATCATGTAAGTTTTGGATTGAGGCATTGATCTCTGCAGTCCCTTCAGGAGTGTGGTGTTGGTTTTGGTTTACTATTTTCTTAGGTAGAATAAATTTTGATGGGTTTTACCTGGCCTTTTGTACCATAATAGCCCTTACCCTACATTACAGAGGATAACCTGCTTTATTCAAAGTCTACTGATCTAAATGTTAATTTCTTTTAAAATATACCTTTACAGAAACATCTAGAGAGAGTTTGAATATATGGATACCACAGTTCAACCAAATTGACACATATAATTAACTATCACACAAGGAAACAAAATAAGGTCATTTCACAATTTTGTTAAGCCTAGGCAAAAACAAGGTCAATGTGCCATCCATAAGATGTCAAGCATATGCTTTCTTCAAAAATGAATGACCATTAACTACTTCTCTACAAGCTCAAACTTTATCCTCATTTTCTTTCTCTACAGATAAGATTAACTGAGATATTCATAACTATTGAAACACCAATGCTTTCAGAAAGTATTCAATTTAGAACAAACTCCTATTTTCTTAGATCCCCAACCAAGTTACTTAGCCAAAATCTAAATCCTATAATGAGTTTTGATACCAACTTAATGAAATGTCATATGATTCCTGTGGTATACGTCCAATCTGTGCAAGGAGTAATAAAACCAACTTATTCAACTGTAGATATATTCCTGATGGTCACTCTGGCTCTAAGGTATTGACATGGATAACACTGTCATGTAAATGTACATATTTGATGGCTTAAAAATAAAAAATGTATTAGGTATATAGTCTATGAATTACAAATAGTGTAATATAGTCTGTTTAAGAAGATGTAACTTAAGGGCAGTGGGGTAAGGTTAGTGAAGAGAGTAGTCTGGGTATCACATGACTAAATATCTATATTTTATCCTAAGGAAAAAGAAGTAGATAAGCTTTTGAGAAGTAGCAGAATCAGATTTTAGAAGCACTGAGACACCTTATGCTATTTACTTTCCATCTGTATTAGGTTGGTCACTTCAGAACTGATTATCTTATATGAAGCATGGAGGCCATCACTTCAGTTTTTATAGAGAGAAGCTGAGCCCACTTAGAAGGTCTGTTCCCCATTAAATCCGTATGGATGAGATTTACTTTTTTTCATTTTTTCAAGTTTTTGTTTAAATTATTGTCAGTTAACATATAGTGTAATATTGGCTTCAGGAATAGAATTTAGTGATTCATCACTTACATATAACATCCAGGGTTCATCACAAGAACTACCCTCCTTAAAACCTATCATCTTTTTAGCCCATCCCCCATCTACCTCCCCTCCAGGTACCCTCAATTTGTTCTCTATAGTTAAGAGTTTCTTTTAAGATATGCCTCCCCCTTCTTTTTAATTTCTCCTGTGTTCAACTGTTTTATTTCTTGAATTCCACATATGAGAGAATTCATATGGTATTTGTCTTTCTCTGAAGGACTTGTTTTGCTTAGCAGAATACACTCTACCTCCATCCATATCATTGCAAATGGCAAGATTCCATTCTTTTTGATGTCTGACTAATGTTCCATTGTTTATATATGCCACATCTTCTTTACCCAAATGTCCATTGGGATCTTTCCATATTTTGGCTATTGCTGATAATGCTGCTATAAAATTAGGGTGCATGTGTCCATTCAAATCTGTATTTTTGTATCCTTTGGGTAAATACCTAGAAGTGCAATTGCTGGGGCATAGGGTAGTTCTATTTTTAATTTTTTTGGGGAAACCTCCATACTATTTTCCAGAGTGGTTGTACCAGTTTGCATTCCCATCCACAGTGTAAGAGGGTTTTCCTTTCTACACATCCTCACCAACATCTGTTGTTTCCTGTGTTGTTACTTTTAGCCATTCTGACAGGTATGAGGTGACATCTCATTGTAGTTTTGATTTGTATTTCTCTGATAATGAATGATATTGAGCATCTTTTCATATGTCTGTTAGCCATCTGGATGTCTTTGGAAAAATGTCTATTTAAGTCTTCTACACATTTCTTGACTGGATTTTTTTTGGGTGGGGGGGTTTGAGTTTGATATGTTCTTTATAGATTTTGGATACTAACTCTTTATCAGATATGTCATTGCAAATAGATTCTCCTATTCTCCTATTATGCATAAAATTTAGGCCAACAGGAAGACAGTGTAGCAATGTGGGTTGGTTTTATGATCCCATTTCTTTCAGAGAATGAAAATTGAATAAATAATAAGCACTTCCATATAGCTTACAATGATGGAATATCAAGTTATTGGAGGAAAGGGTGCATTAGAACAATAGATCTTATTTTAAACAAAGAAATCAAATCTCCAAAAATTAAGAATTAAGAGTGTATGTTTACTAAGAATTTTTTTCTTAATTTCTTTTCTCACATACCAGACCTTACACATCATCTCCTTAATCCTTACAAATACCCTTGTTATTTAATCACTTTTTCTTTCTAATTGAGTATGGTCGCATTACTTCATTACAACCCTGTTTCAGAGATTAGCTCTCAGTATGCCCTTGATTTCACCTTTTTGTACCTTCTTTTGTACTTTGACCAATCATTTATTCCTTTTCTCTCAGATTTTGGCATGTTTACATCTGAGAAGATAGAACGAGCTAAGTGGTCAGGAAAATGTTATACTACTATTAACTAAGCAATTTTTATGGCTAAGAGAAAATCCTAAACTGTGAAAGATAATCCTGGAAATCACTGTAGCATAATTATCACAGCAACAAGGTATAGTTATTAAATGACAATAACATGATCAGATTTCTTTTTAATGTTTTACATTAAATGTTTCAATAATTACAGCTATCAATATGTTTTCTGAATATATGATTTTATTTTTATGTTTTAGTGCTAAGGAGTTTAGATCCTTAATATTAAAAAATCAAAAGTTACATGAGAACCATGTAACAATAAATTCCATAACAATTAAATTGTACTGAATCAATCCTGCTGAAACATCAATGAACTAGCACACTCATTTTAAAAAACAGCACCAAGAATAATTATGTACTATTATAGGGTCCTCTATCAAGGGTATAAAAAGGGGATGAGTAGGATGGATACGATAAATAATAGAAAATAAAATTATTTGGACCAATAAGGAGATAAGGAGTAGGTAGGACATACTCTGAAGGACATAGAAGGTAATCATGTCATTATGGCTACCTTACATTTCAAGAGCTGGTACGGAAGGTGAAAAATTGTTCAGATTTCCAGATTTACTGATAAAACTAGGAGACCACAGGCAAATTCTTTTTAACGCATCTGTGACTGAGTTTTATCATCTGGAAAATAGGATAATAATAATAACTACTTCACAGAATTGTTGCCACATTTTCAATTAGAAAATCTGTGTGATAATCACCCTGTTGAATGAAAAACACTAACTAAATGTAACTATTGTTTCTAATATTAGTTCAACTAAGTGGGTATTGTTAAGAAAATTTATAAAAATATTCAACCTCGGGGATTGTAAAATACCCACAGTAAATGAGGTACTATTTACTAAAAAAGACCAGTCTTTATTTCCACTAATGATCAACCAAGAAAATAACTCTTCAAAAGCATTAAATTAAAAAAGATTGCCATATATAATTATTTTAGAAAAGTGACAAGTATAATTAAATATATGTTATTAAAATTATTTTTGAGTATAGCTGACACACAATATTATATTAGTTTCAAGTATACAACATAGTGATTCAACTTCTCTATAAGTTATGCTCTGTTCAATAAAAGTGTAGCTCCCCTCTGTCACCGTAAAACACTATTACAATGCCATTAATTATATATTCCCTATATTGTGCCTTTTATTGTCATGACTTATTCATTCCATAACTCAAAGCCTGTATCTCCTACTCCTCTTAATCCATTTTACTCAGCCCCCCAAACTCACCTTCATTCAACCATCAGTTTGTTCTGTGTATTTATAGGTCTGATTCTGCTTTTTGTTTGTTTGCTTATTCATTTGTTATTTTTATTTTTTTAGATTCTAAATATGAGTGAAATCAGGTGGTGATTGTCTTTCTCAGTCTGGCTCTTTTCAGTTAGCATAATAACCCCTAGTCCATCCATGTTTTCACAAATGGTGTGATCTCATCCTCTTTTATGACTGCATAATATTCTATCATATGCATATAGTACATCTTCTTTATCAATTTCTCTATGGATGGACATTTACATGGCTTCCACATTTTGACTATTTATTGTAATAAATGTAGAGATGTATCATTTCAAATTAGTGTTTTCATTTTCTTTGGGTAAATGCCAAGTAGTAGAATTACTGGATTATTTCTATTTCTAATTTTTTGAGAAATCTCCATACTGTTTTCCACAGTGGCTATACCAATTTACATTTAATATAGCATATATATTTCTGCATGTGGTACTGCATTGCACAAAAATTTTTAAAGTTGAAACAATGCAAAAGCTAGTATATACATACATAAATATATTTAAAGTGGGAAAGGTGACATAATTAAACACACCAAAGATGTATTTAAAATCACAAAAAAATGCATAATTCTACAGTATAATTAAAGGACAATATACCATGACTTTCTTCCAGAGTCATGAAGTTTCTTCCAGAAATGCAAGGATAGAATAGTATTAAGAAATCTATGAATAAAATATATCAGATAAATGGATTGAAGGAGAAAGATTGCACAAAGATATGTTATATATCCTGAAAAGACATTTGAAGTGATATCTGCTCTTAATAAAATATCCTAATAAAATTCATAATATGAATATTACCTTAGCATGAAGAATATATATGCCTATTGGGGAACATTAGATTAATTATGAATAACGTCCGAAGGCCTAAAAAACTGTTCTAGAGGTTTTATCCAACAGAAATTTAAAAAAAGAAAGAAATGGTCCATGTAAGTATTGGAAAAGAATATTTAACATGATCACGATTTTTAGATGAATTAAATGTTTTCTAATGGGATCCAACAAACTCTCACAAATGATAGAAAGTTTTAAAAGGTTGTTGAGTAAAACATGTATTAGAGTTTTATATTTAAGAGACATATGAGGAAGAACACATTTGGCAACTGCACCAAAATAAAACACCTAGTAATAAATATGCAATACCAAGAAAAACTGTATTAAAAATATATAAAATCTCTAGAAAGAAACTTAAAATGTTACCATGGGATGCAAATGAAAACATAAACAAAAGGAAGAAAAAAGCATGATAAAAATAATAAGTATCATAAAAAGAAATTAGTTCTAAGTTAACAATTATCACAAAACCCCAAAATTGTCAACAATTTTTAAAAGTTGATATGGAAAAAAACCCAAACAAACAAACAGGAATTTTACCAGAGCCTAACCTGCTGAGGTTTTATCAGATCTTGGGGAAAGGAAAATACCCAAATATACAAAATACTCTCTAGACATTCTTCTCATTTAAATCGGCAGAAAAGGGGCACATGGGTGGCTCAGTGGTTGAGCATCTGTCTTTGGCTCAGAGCATGATCTCAGGGTCCTGGGATACAGGACACATTGGACATCCCATGGGGAGCTTGCTTCTCTCTTTGCCTATGTCTCTGCCTTTTTTGTGTGTTTCTCATGAATAAATAAATAAAATCTTTAAAAAAATAAATAAGAGGAAAATAATTGAGAAAAACTGAAGTTAACAGTCCAGGAGCTCACCTAAGGACAGCCCTAATTATAGGACTGTAAAATGTCCCCCCTCCCACTACATTACTAAAGACCTATTTACCACAATTCTTTTTACTAAGTACATCATGTCCACTTTTTAATAAAAAGTTACAAGGCATATTGTACTAGAAGGCAAAAAGCACACTGAAGGGACTCAATCAGTATGAAAACCAGACTTGGATATGGCAGGGATATTGGAACTTTAAACTACAAAACTCCCAAATGATAACAAAGGAAGAAACCTAGATAACTTTGTGTATGGGGATGTATTTTTAGACTATATCTTTTCAAGTTAGGGTAAATACCCAATAATGCAATTACTTGATCATACAGTATTTCTATTTTGAATTTTTTGATGCATCTCCATACTGTTTTCCACAGTGGTTCCACCAATTTACCTTGGTATATGAGGATTCCCTTTTCTCCACATCTTTGCCAACACTTATTTATTATATTTTTGATACTAGCTATTCTGTCAGTTGTGAGATAATATCTCATTGTGGTTTTGATTTGCATTTCCATGATGATGAGTGATATCAAGCATCTTTTAATATGTCTTTTGGCCCTCTATTTCTCTATGGAAAAAATGTCTATTCAGGTCTTCTGCCCATATTTTGATTGGATTTTTTCTGTTTTGGTATTGAGTTCTTTATGTATTTGGGTTATTAACCCCTTATCAGAGATAGCAAAAATATTATCATTGCTGTATAATGTATGCAGGTAAACAATTATAATAAATTTTATTATAATCTTTGGGTATAAGAGATATATAAATATACCTAAACACTTAACAATATCTAATTAGAAATAAATGTTTTATTTAGGAATATGGTTTTCAAAATATATTTTAAAACTTTATAGAGAAAATAGAAAATAGTTAAAATATTTAGGAACATAGAATGACACTTAAGTAGATGGAGACATGTTTTCTTTGTCATAAAAAATGATGATTTAGTACCAATTACTATATAAATGATCACCTTGTCACATTCTCACAACATTAGTTTATATGAAAAGACTAGATGGTCTTTGAAGACAAATCACTAAGCAGCAGATCTGTAATTCATTCTTTTTTCACTAAGGGATGCCCAGTGAATGAAAGAAAGAATTAAAAGGAAGAAGTATCCAGGTCAAATATCTTTGTAAATTTCGTAGTGAAAACTCACTTAAAAAGAAGATAGTGATATTGGCTGGTAAAGAAGCCTTTATTAACCAATTCTATTTTCAGGATATCTAGGATATTCGAGATACTTGTTTATCTACGGTTTCTTTTGGTAAAGAATCTGTAATTTAGATCTATAGCATGTGGCTCCATGTAAACTATGTATCTGGGTATAACATGGAGATGTTTCAGGAGTGCACACCTTGTTTAGAGACCTTGTATGTTTTTCTGGAAACACACAGTAGCTTGATTCTGGAAAAAAAAATCTGTATGGCTTTGGAGGTCTGGGACTTCTCCCCCTTTTACCTGTACTTTGAGATTATTTGTACCCTTGAAACTAATAGTCAAGTTTGATAAGGATAAGGTTTCTGATTCATATTAGCTGATGTGGCACTTTAATACTTTGTTATCTCAAATACAAAAATTAATATGGAAGAGTAAAAGGGAAACATAACACATGATTTACTATGATTTTAAAAGAAGAATTGGAAATATTGACTGGCTCTGCCAAATATCAAAGCTCACTTTAAATCCATTGTAATGAAATCAGGTACTTTGGGTGAAACCAACACTCTATAGCCAAAAATGGTATTTTAGACGATGTGTAAATCAATAACTTCTGTTCATAGAAGATAATACCCAGAGAGTAAAAGGTAAACCTCAGGATGGGAGAAAATATTTGCAAGACAGCATATTTTATTTTACACATTTGCTCACTAAGAAAATTATTCTCTTTGGAGATTTGATTAACAAGTGCATTTTTAGTGAACATCACACTTGATGGTACGCTTTTTTATGGTATACATTTATGAAACATCTTTTTAAGAGCAGATTGGAGAGTCATATTCAATTTATTAGCACATTAGAAAAACATCAAATGGATTTTTAAAAATAATTTATGATCCTTCACTTAAAATATTTATGATAAACCATTCACAATTACAAAAATAACTCCTCACTATGAAGATAGAATTTTAAAAGATTTTCATTTCTCCCAAGCAGTGTGTGTATCTATGTGTTCTTTAAGGCATACTTGGTTTAGCGCTTCCATGCTATGCCACATATAGATGGTTGTCATGGAGACAACTTCTGCTTAAGCTTAGGTGAGAATTTAAGTTAATTTTTTTAAAGTTAATTTTAAATGAGTTGAAGGAGTGGAATTTTTATAAAGTGAATAGTAACTATATTTATCTAGCATATCAGTTTTAAACCCTCAAATCATTAAAGTTTTTTTTAATCCATAGAGTTTTTTTCTCCTTTTTAACCTGTGCCTATTTCTTCCTTTAATTCCTACTTTTTCCTTTCTTTTTATTTTATTTTTTACCTCATTCCATTTCTTTGACATGTTCTTCCCTACTTCACCTTCCGCTTCCTCCTACTTCTTAATGAAAATAACAAATTTTTAGTATAATTTTAACAAATAACTAGAAAATAATTTTACTTTTCTAAATTGAGTATGCTCTTGTTTTGATTATTTGGTTGTCTGTAACATTTTTACA
The DNA here is from genome assembly GCF_048418805.1 of Vulpes vulpes. Lineage (NCBI taxonomy): Eukaryota > Metazoa > Chordata > Mammalia > Carnivora > Canidae > Vulpes > Vulpes vulpes. The sequence goes on from NC_132790.1 coordinate 56,016,740, forward strand.
CTGGCTACAAATACAGATTATCATTCAGATTACTTTCTTTCAGTGTAGTGAGTACTTCTCTTTTAACTCAGCCTAGGAGAGTTTTCAGAAGTCTGCCTGGAGAGCGTCGTAAGTGTGTGTTGAAATTGGTGGAACATTGCAGAGTCAGATCTACACCTCAGTAAGAGGGTAAGAGGCTAGCTGCAGTAGTCTGTAGAGCAGAGAAGAAGTCTGAGATTTGGGCAATGTCTACTTGTACCCTTGACAGAAGGAATGTGCAAGTTTCCTATGGAGCAGAGGTGGAGAAAGAAGACTGGATCAAAGACAGAAAAAGAAGTAAGACTCTGTGGGCCATGGAACCCTGAGAGAGCCTGTGAGGAGGAAAAACTGTGTATGGGAGGATGAGTTCTGGGTAGACAAAGAATCCCCACATTAGAGGATTCCCAGGGCAAGGGGGAGTCTCCCAAGAATCCATAAAACCATCCCACAGGAAACAGGATCAACATGCCTCAAGAGGATACAAGAGTCACATTTTTCAAGGAGACTCAGGAAGGGAGACATGTGTCCTTAACTATCTTCTCTCCCAGCTCAGCAGTGGAGGTGCCAAGAACTGAAGCTGACTTAGGAAGTAGGGGGAAGCAGGGAAAATCACAGAAAGGTCAAATTTGTCCCCTCTTCTCAACAGACTTTCCACCATTGCCAGGCTTGGGCTGATTGAAAGGAGAAGCTTTAACTTTAAATCATTTTGAGGACTGGGCATCTGAATTATTAAATTGACATAATTCTTGTGTATAGGGACCAATGGCCTCTTTCTTTAGTTACCTAAGAGTAAATAGAGAAGTGATGTTTCTTGGCTAAATAGTCATTTACAGACAAAGGGAAAATTATTCCGAGAGGGCAGGTCACAAAGAAAGATGAGATCTGAGAGAGATGGGAAGTTCTTTGATGATTATTTCCTCCTTATTCTGTTTTTAGATTCACCATGCCCACTAAATAAACATTCCAAGTCATCAATCTTTTAGCCATCTCTAAAAAAAGTGTTTATCTGTTATCTTAGAATCCAGTGGTTTGTCAACCCACTAAATTTGGGGTCCCATTGACTCTAGCATTTTTTAGTGTCTCTTAAACTTTATTTATGGTAAAGATGTTTTTACTTTGCAGGTGGTAAAGAATCAAGCACTGCTAAAGTGACAATTACAGTAATCTACTATTTCTATAAATATGGGCCTTTGGATTATATTTCTTTTAAGTGTTAACATACTAACACAGCAAACATATCATGTGATAAATAGACTAGCATGTTACTGTTATACTGACAAGGGGAAGTGCACTGTTTACAAAAATTCTGAGTAAAATCACCAGTCAACATCAGAAAGGCCACATTTCCAGACTGATACTTTCAAATTAGTATTTGCATGATAAAACAATCATTACTCTTCATAAAAAATAAATCACTCAATAAGTGTCTAATGAATGTGAAACACATCACTTTTGTAAAATACATATAGTGAATAAATCAAGATTTAGTTTGACAAAACAGCACACAATTTGGTAAACAACAATTAGTGTATCATAAGCTTGCTAAGACCTTGGTATGACAAATTTTCATTTATTTTAGATGGAGAAAAAAAAAAACAAAACAAACTTTTTGTGCACTAGATGTATAAATAGTGTAGGTCTTTTCCTGCTTTTCCTCATTTGATCTTTCCAAAACATGTCTCTAAGGGAGTTATTATTGTTTGCCTTTGACAAATAAAGAATAATTGATCACAGCAAATTTTTCAAGTCTTATTTTGCTGTATCTCTTCAGATCTTAAGAAGTACATCTTTAGCTCCTTCAAATCACTCCTTCCTTGGCTTTGGAAATACTGCTCCCTCCTGGCAATGTTACCTCTCAGGGTCTTTCTTCTCCCCCTCAGTCTGGTTCCTGTTAGATGCATAGTTAAAAGCTTTCCTAGAGAGTTAGCAAAGAATAGCAGAACATCTACTATTGTTACTTCTACATCATTATGCTACAGGCCCTAGCTAGTGCAATATGGCAAGAAAAAATATGAAATATATAATTAATTGGGAAAGAATTTTTTTGTCAGATAATATTATAATGACCAGAGAAAAATACAAAATAATCAATGAACTATAAGAATTAATAAGTATAACAGGTTTTACCACATGTAACCTGTTATAAAATTAATTATAAATTGCATAAAAATATTATTACAGTAACATCAAAGAGCTCAAATAAAAGAAATAGATATAATGAAAGTTGAACAAGACTTCTAATCTGAAAACTACAATCACCTCAAGAAAAATTAAAGAACATCTAAATAAATAGATGGTCATGTTATTATGTTGGACGACTCACTATTGTCATGATGAAGCAGCTCTTCTTCAATTGATCTATAGATTCAATCCAATCTCAATCAGTATCCCAGCAGAGCGTTATTGGAAATTAACAAATCAGTTCTAAAATGAAAAATGGAATACAATAGGCCAAGAATATTCAAAGCAAACTTGAAAAAGTAGAACAAATTTGGAGTGGTTACACTATATTAATTTAAAACTACAATTTTCACACTTTTTTTGTCCAATTAATTCTCACTCAACTTCCAAATTTGATCCTAAATTCTAGACATTTCAAGACCTCTAAATAATTTGGTACCATAATCCCATTCTTTCCCTTGTGCTACTAAGCATTCTTTTTATAATTTCATTTATTATTTGTAATCCTCAAAAATTATAAATGTTTCATACATATAGAAGATATTGTAACATGCATGTCAGCACCTATGAACCAGATTTAACAAGTATTCAAATATGTTAATTTTAATATTTTTTTAAAATATTTATTTATTTGTTCATGATAGAGAGAGAGAGAAAGGCAGAGACACAGGCAGAGGGAGAAGCAGGCTCCATGCAGGGAGCCTGACGTGGGACTCGATTCCGGGACTCCAGGATCACACCCTGGGCCAAAGGCAGGCGCTAAACCACTGAGCCACCCAGGGATCCCCTGTTAATTTTAATATTAACACTATATTCTAATGGTGATTTACATGTAATCATTATACCTATGTATGCATGTATTTGTTATAATCACATTTAGTGAGTGGAGCCTCAAGATGATATTGAGCATTCTATAATGCACAAAATAACCATTAAAGAAAGAATTTTCTGATGAGAAATTGCAATTGTGCTGTTGAGAAATCTTTTCACATGGACAAATGTATCCTCAATTTCATTCTTCCTTCCCTCACTAGCCAGAAACAGGCAGGTTCCTGAAGTTAATATGCACATTTATTAGTTTAAAATACTTCTATTCTTTGCTGGATCATAAGTCCCTTGAGGGTTGGGATTGTATCTTTCCATCTTTGCTATATTCCAATATCTAACACATAGCATCTAACATAACATCTGTGTTCCAGGCCCATATACTTAATATATTTTTTATCTGATTGTCTATATTTTTAAAATATTTTTCAGTATTACATTTTAATTTATCTACTGGCACCTTGGCTTCATCTTTTTATATCATTGTTATGCATTATTATCATGTCTTCTCTGGGAATTTCACTACACATAACTTTTCAAAATCTGTTTAGAGTTAACCTCTTCAAAATGTAGCACTTCAAAATGTGGAAACTTTTGTAAGACTACATAAATCCCTGGGATCCCCGGGTGGCACAGTGGTTTAGTGCCTGCCTTCAGCCTAGGGCATGATCCTGGAGTCCCAGGATCGAGTCCCATTTCAGGCTCCTTGCATGGAGCCTGTTGCTCCCTCTGCCTATGTCTCTGCCTCTCTCGCTCTCCCTCTGTGTCTCTCATGAATAAATAAATAAAATCTTAAAAAAAAAAAGACTACATAAGTCCCTTTGACCATCCCCAGTGTAATTCATGTTATAGTTTTCCATATATATCTACATATATTGAAACACAAAAGCAGGCAAATTTTACTTTAAATGGTCATATCTATATTAAAGAAGTTAAGAAAAATATTTTATGTTTATTCAGCTATTTACCATTTCTATTGCTCTTTATTTTTGAAGATGCCAATTTCCCTTTAATAATATTTCTCTTAAGCCTAAAGAGTTTTCTTTAGGATTTCGTATAGAGTCTATATGCTGGTAAGCAATGTTCTCCTACTCTAACTTCACTTGAGAATCTATTTAATCTTTATTCACTATGAGCATTTCTTCTTGAAGATCTGATTCTTTTTGACCACAGTGGAATGGTGATCCCTATTCCACCAGATTTTTTATAACCTACTAATGATTTGGTCACAGATATCTCTTCTGTTAAGGTGTAAGATCCTTAAAAGTATAGTGATAGTCTATCTCCATGTCTCTGTTACCTAACACAGTTTCTGCTACTTATGTGGAACTCAAAATATGTTTGCTGAAGAAATTAGTTAATGAGGCTTTGAGAATTGAGATACTTCTAATTTCAAGGTCTGGGATATTTCTACTAAGCTAGTTTGAGTTTATGTAAGATTTTACCAAAAATTATTTTATTTGCTAGCATATAAACATTCACACACACACACACACACACACACACACACACACACGAAGCATTTCCCCTGGTGGTTCTTTACAATTTATGTGGCCTGAGAGAATTCTCATTCCCATCCTTTCTGCTCTCATTCTTATCTGATGGCTTGAGTATTACCATCTTTACAAAGGCATGGGAATATTGAGCACACATTTTCATTTTTGTCTTTTTCCTTTCTCTCCTGCTGTATAATTCTCACTGCAAAAGGACTCACCATTGCAGATTTCCTTGTACTAAATAGTATAAAACTCAAAAAGAAGGGGAAATTGGTATTCTTTAAATATCTGGTTGTTGTCAAATGCTTTACTTAGCTTTATCTCATTGTATTTTTCAATCTTAAAAAATTAGTATGCCAACATGCATTTTCAAAATGGGGAAATTGAGCCCTGAGTGTTATACACATTTGATGAACTCTACGTCTGAAACTAATGATACACTTTATGTTAGTTAATTGAATTTAAATAAAATAAGATTTAAAAAATAAATGAGGAAATTAAGGTAAGGAGAATTTAGTATCAGAGATAATGTGAGTATCAGAATGAATTGAGGCTACAAATGCCTGCTTCCTAGGTTTGCTCTAGTGCATCAAGCTGTATGATTGTTGTTAGGACCAAAAGGGGTATGGCTGTGAAGATTTACTATTATTTGTTATGTAGATGTATAACTCTTATAGGAAATTAGGCCAAAGTGAAAAATTAAATATCAGTTCCAAAAAAGAGAAATGTAAGCTAAAGACCAAGTAGCTATTAGAAAAAGAGAAATTAAAAAAAAAAAAAAAAAAGAGAAATATTTATGAGAAGTGGACTGAGGAAGACTGGAAGGAAATCAGAGGAAACTCAAGTCACCATTTGTATCATTTTCTGTCTTCTCTGGCTTCTTTGAAATTCTGTTCCATCAGATAAAGTTTCTCACTTTTCTTCTTCTGGCTCTTTCCTATCTATCTCACAACTCTGTTAATTAAGCAACAACAACAACAACAACAACACTTATCTCCCCTTGTTAGTGATATCTTCTTTGTTCCTGTCTATCATCACATTTATATCTCTTTTTCAAACATTTTGGAAGTATAATTTCTCACACGTATGCCCCTATGCTCAAACTTTGAGCTCAAACTTTTCTTCCAGCTGTAACTTGGATGAAAGACATCCAGAGCTGGATGATCACTAAATCAAATGTCCTTTTCCATCCTTCTCAGCAACTCAACAGATCCTACATGATTAACACATGTCTTTCTTTGAAAATATTTATTTCTTGGACTTCTCTCTGAATCTTATCTTTCTCTGATTCTAACTTTACTGATTCTTCTTAAACATCTATTTTTCCTCCTTTTCTTGCAACATGCGTGTTTCCTACTCCCCTATTTCTACTCTTTTCCTGCCTTACACTATCACCACACACAAGTTCCTTCTATTCCTCTGGTGAGTATTATCTCTGCTATCTACATGACTCTTAAATCCCTTGAGATGACTCCATACTTCTGGTAATAAAATGATACATAAGAATTCTGACTGGCTTTTCCCTCAGGAACCATAGCTCCAAACCTCACTGCACATCTTAATCTTCAGTTCCACATTTGCAGTTGTTGTCCCCCCAGATGTTTCTCTGACAGTTCAGATCAAAAGTAACTTAAGCAGGACTTACCGTCTTCCCAACTACTGTTCCCCCGAAATCTCTATTGTTAATGGCAATAAAATGGCTCGAGTCCTCCATCCAGTCTTGAAACCTCAGATTTATCTTGGTTTCCATCTCTCCTTTGACATTTTCACCTGCCCTTAAAAGGCATTCTTTGATAAATTTATTCGTGAAATATCATATCCCTTACTTGAGATGTTATGAGGTATTCCTCTTAGGAGGCAGAAGTTGAAGTTGACCATTCAATTTTGGATCTTAGTTCTGCCACTTATTGGTGGATGAGATTACATGAATCACTTAATCTAGACAATTGGAACAAAAACATTTCATAGGATGGCTGAAAAATTAAATGAATTCAGGTGTATAAACTACTTGGCAGGATTCAGTAAATATTAGCTTTTATTATTGCTCAGGCAATCTTTATTAGTTTTCACTTTTTCTTTTCCTTCAAAATGAAGACCTATACCAATTTATGCTATGTATTTAGGCAGGGATAATTATTTTCAACTCCTGAAATTTCTTTCCATGTGCCTGGAGCCTTCCTTTTCACTAATCTCTGCCTATTTTAGTGTAGGTGATATGAATTATCTTCCTGATAAACACAGAGATAAACCCATCTTGGAGACTCAGATCAACTCCTCTGCTGACAACTAACTTGCCCTGAGTCACTGTTCTAGGACCAGCTGGGTATGTTGGTCTAGTTCTGAAGTTCAGTTAGTAGCCCCATTAAGTTTTCACACTAAACTCTAATTTAGCTTCTATCAGCACTAATGACCACAGTCTGGCCAATATCTCTCCCTCCATCATCTCTTTTCTCAAAAGCTGAGGAGATGAGTTCCTCTTCCCAATGCCCCTTGGAAAAACACACACATACCACTACCAAAGCTCACTCCCATCATGCCTTTAAAAAGAAAAATTATATATTTCTTTAGACATTCATTCAACAAATACAAGCTAAAGAGGGGCTTGGGTAGTTAGGGGGCAGTGACAGTATCTAAATAATAATTTGGGGCATGTTGAAAGAGAAATGAAGTAAAACTACTGGGCTGGGCTTACACTCTTCCTCACTGATTTTTTTGTTTGTTTGTTTTATGCTTAAAGACTTATAGGGCCTCTATATTGCTGAACTTTGTCATAAAAGACTGATTAGATAGATGCGAGCCTTTGTCTTTGTGCTTCTACTGCATTTAGTTTATACAGCTCTCATCATATTTATCACACCTCTCCCTGTATTATACTTTTGTGATTTTTTATTGTAGCAATCCAATGAAAAATCAAGCTTGTCCATGAGAGATACTATATTTCTTTCTTTCTTTTTTTGTATATATATTTTTTTATTGGAGTTCAATTTGCCAACATATAGCATAACATCCAGTGCTCATCCCATCAAGTGCCCCCCTCAGTGCCCATCACTCAGTCACCCCAACCCCCGCACACGGCCCTTTCCACCACCCCTTGTTCATTTCCCAGAGTTAGGTGTCTCTCATGTTCTGTCTCTCTCACTGATATTTCCCACTCATCTCTCCTTTCCCCTTTATTCCCTTTCACCATTTTTTATATTCCCCAAATGAATGAGACCATATAATTTTTGTCCTTCTCTGATTGACTTACTTCACTCAGCACAATACCCTCCAGTTCCATCCATGTTGAAGCAAATGGTGGGTATTTGTCGTTTCTAATGGCTGAGTAATATTCCATTGTATACATAGACCACATCTTCTTTATCCATTCATCTTTCGATGGACACCGAGGCTCCTTCCACAGTTTGGCTATTGTGGACATTGCTGCTATAAACATTGGGGTGCAGGTGTCCTGCCGTTTCACTGAATCTGTATCTTTGGGGTAAATCCCTAGCAGGGCAATTGCTGGGTGTAGGGCAGTTCTATTTTTAACTCTGAGGAACCTCCACACAGTTTTCCAGAGTGGCTGCACCAGTTCACTTTCCTAGCAGCAATGCAAGAAGGTTCCTCTTTCTTCACATCCTCTCCAACATTTGTTGTTTCCAGTCTTGGTCATTTTCACCATTCTCACTGGCATAAGCTAGTATCTCATTGTGGTTTTGATTTGTAATTCCCTGATGACCAGTGATGTGGAGCATTTTCTCATGTGCTTGTTGGCCATGTCTATGTCTTCCTCTGTGAAATTTCTGTTCATGTCTTTTGCCCATTTCATGACTGGATTGTTTGTTTCTTAAGTGTTGAGTTTAATAAATTCTTTATAGATCTTGTATACTAGCCCTTCATCTGATAAGTCATTTGCAAGTATCTTCTCCCATTCTGTAGGTTGTCTTTTGGTTTTGTTGACTGTTTCTTTTGGTGTGCAGAAGCTTTTTGTCCTGATTAAGCCCCAATAATTCATTTTTGCTTTTGTTTCCCTTGCCATCATAGATGCATGTTGCAAGAAGTTGATGTGGCCAAGTTCAAAAAGGGTGTTGCCTGTGTTCTCCTCTAGGATTTTGATGGATTCTTGTCTCACATTTAGATCTTTCATCCATTTTGAGTTTCTCTTTGTATGTGGTGTAAGAGAATGGCCTAGTTTCATTCTTGTGCACGTGGCTGTCCAATTTTCCCGGCACCATTTATTGAATAGACTGTCATTTTTCAAGTGGGCAGTCTTTCCTGCTTTGTCAAATATTAGTTGACCATAGAGTTGAGGGTCCACTTCTGGATTCTCTATTCTGTTCCCTTGATCTATGCTTCTGTTTTTGTGCCAGTACCACACTGAGAGAGACACTATATTTCAAATAACTATATCAAGAATTAATGCACCAAGAAAAATGTCAATAAATATTTGATGAACAAACTAATATATACCAGTAGAAACTGTATTATCTTTTTGATTAAATAAACACAAAGTTAATATAAGCTTTTTCTCTCACTAGGCACTCTTCTTTCTCATATATAAATTGGAATAATAATATAGAAGTGATCTTACAATTAAATAGAATAATGTATGTGAACACACAAATCACAGTACCTGGAGATGGTAAATGGTAGATACCTATTAATGTGCTCACACATTCCCTAAATATTGGGGAGATATGCATACCTTGCAAGAACATTTGAAAAGTACAGAACTCAATTGCTTTTCATTACCAATTTCTTCAAATTGCCCAGTATAAGTACTTGGAGAAACTACTTTGATAGTGACACTCTGCTTTCTGTCTAGTGTGTATTATATAAGTGTTAATATCTGTGCTGCATAATTTACATTCTTGGAACTGTTAGTTTATCAAAGAATTCAGGATTGCTGACAAATGCCCAGGTAACTGTAATGAAGCCTACATTGGAAGATATGTGACCACCTAGCATTAATGACCATTAGTGAGGCAGTAGGGGAGCTCAGTGGGTTCTCAAATCTTACTAACAAGATGACATTATTTAGATTTTTGTTTAAGTTGCTTAGTTACAAGTTTCTAAATCTTTTCATGTTGCTCATAAGAGTATTTTTTTAAGGAAATGTTCATGGTTTTCCATTTTTCTTAAAAAAAAACACATGCAAATCTAAAGAAGACATCTCTCTTCTTAGGAAAGTGGTGATTAGAGAATTGTAGGTGATTAGAAGGATTGATACCCCCTAGGTAAAATTCTGGGGATAGAGAAGATAATAGTTACAGTATTTTGGAAGAGAGATGAAGCAAACCAAAGCAAGCATTGACCAGCAAAAGAACATGGATTGATATGTTCTAAAATTACTACAAACAAAGCCGTTGTCTGTTCATTAACAACAAAAAAGATAAATTAGTATTTGGGGCACTTTATTTGGACCATGACTTGATGTTTATTTATTATTTTGTCTTTCATTGACTTGTCTGAAAAATTAGTAAGGACATGTCTGTCTTCTGAGCATCAGTTAAGTCATGTTTGGTTCATGACATTAGAAAGAACTCAATTGATACCTCTGACTTCATTTTTTACCCCTATAAAACTGAGATTGGAATTAAAGAAGATACTACCCCGCTGTTTATAGCAGCAATGCCCACAATAGCCAAACTGAGGAAGGAGCCTCAGTGTCCATCGAAAGATGAATGGATAAAGAAGATGTGGTTTATGTATACTATGGAATATTACTCAGCCATTAGAAACGACGAATACCCACCATTTGCTTCGACGTGGATGGAACCGGAGGGTATTATGCTGAGTGAAATAAGTCAATCAGAGAAGGACAAACATTATATGGTCTCATTCAATGGGGAATATAAAAAATAGTGAAAGGGAATAAAGGGGAAAGGAGAAAAAATGAGTGGGAAATATCAGAAAGGGAGACAGAACATGAGAGACTCCTAACTCTGGGAAATGAACTAGGGGTGGTGGAAGGGGAGATGGGCAGGGGGTGGGGGTGACTGGGTGATGGGCACTGAGGGGGGAACTTGATGGGATGAGCACTGGGTGTTATTCTATATGTTGGCAAATTGAACACCAATAAAAAATAAATTTATAAAAAAATAAATAAAGAAGATGCTAATTTAAAATATATTTATTGTAGTAAATTACACAAAGATTAATGAAATTGATTATCTTAACCATTTTAAAGTGAACCATTCAGTGTTAACTACATTCACATTATTGTGTAACTATCACCATTATCTAATTCCAGAACTGTTCTCATCTAGCAAAACTTAATCTCTATGCCAATTAGATAATGGCAATTTTCCCCTTCTCTCAGCTCCTGGGAACTGCCATTCTACTTTATGAATTTGGCTGCTTTAAGTATCTCATATAAGTGAAACCATACAATGCATATCTTTATGATTAGCTTACCTTACTGAGCATAACGTGCTCAAGGTTCATCCAGGTTGTAGCATTTGTCAGTAATTCCATTCCTTTTTTTTTTTTTTGAGGTTGAATAATACTCCATTGCATGTATATATCCCATCTGCTTATTCATCCATCAATTAATACTTGAGTTGCTTCCACATATTAGCTATTGTAAATAATGCTGCTATGAACATGGGTGTACAAATAATCTCTTCAAGACTCTGTTTTCAATCCTTTTGGGTTTTCATCCAGAAGTAGAAATGCTGAGTAATATAATAATTCTATCTTTAATTTTTCTGGAGAGCACCATACTGATTTCCATAGAGGCTCTACCATTTTATATTCCTGCCAATAGTGCACAAGGGTTTCAATTTCTCCAAGTTCTCACCATGCTTGTTATTTTCTCTGTGTATGTGTGTGTGTTTCTCTCCTTTTTTGATAGTAGTTATCCATACAGATGTGTGGTGGTATCTCTGATTGTAGTAGTTTTGTTTGGCATCCCCTATTGATTAGTAATCTTGAATGTCTTTTCATGTGATTGATTATTGACCATTTGTGTATCTTCTTTAAAAATATGTTTATTCAAGCTCTTTGTTCATTTTTAAATTTTTGTTATTGAGTTTTATGAGTTCCCTGTATATGTAGGATATTAATCCTTAACAGATACACAATTTGCAAATATTTTCTCCCATCTTGTAGGTTGCCTTTTTACCTGGTTGATAGTATATTCTGATGCACAATTTAAAAAATTAATGGTGCCCAATTTTTCTGTTTGTTTTTCTTTTATGCGTTCGGTGTTATAGCCAAGAAATTATTGCCAAATCCGATGTCCTGAAGCTTTTCTCTGTTTTCTTTTAAGAGGTTATTTTAAGGTTTTACATTCTGCTTTTGTCTTTGATCCATTTCGAGTTAATTTTTGTATATGGTGCTAGATAAGGATCTATGTTTATTCATTTGCATGTGGATATCAGTTTTACTAGCACCATTTGTTGAAAAGACTGTCCATCTCCCATCGAATGGCCTTGGCTTCTTTGCTGAAAATTATATATGAAGGTTTATTTCTGGGCTTTTTATTCTAGTCCATGGATCTATATGTCTGCCTTTATGACAATACCATAAGGTTCTGATTACTGAAACTTTGTAGTCAGTTTTGAAATCTGGAAGTCTGAGTCCTCCAGTGTTGTTTTTCTTTTTCAAGATTGTTTCGGGGAGTCCCTTATGATTCCATGTAAATTTTAGGAAAGATTTTTCCGTGACTGCAAGACAATATGAAAATTTTGATAGTACATTGAATCTGTAGATTGTCCTGGGTAATATTGCCATCTTAATGATATTGACTTCTAATCCATGAGCATGGAATTTCTTTCCAGTTATCTATGTCTTCTTTAAATTCTTTTTTTTTAAGATTTTATTCATTTATTCATGAAAGACACACAGAGAGAGGCAGAGACACAGGCAGAGGGAGAAACAGGCTCCTTAAGGGGAGCCTGATATGGGACTCGATCCCAGGACCCCAGGATCATGACCTGAACTGAAGGCAGATAACCACTAAGCCATCCATGTGCCACTGTCTTCTTTAAATTCTTTTAGCAATTTTCGTTAAATAAGTAATTTTTCATTAACTAAGTCTTTCACCTTCTTAAGTTAATTCCTAAGTGTTATTCTTTTGATGCTACTGTGAATGGCAAGGCTTTTATATTTCCTTTTCAGATTGTTAGTAATAGTAATACAACTGATTTTTGTGTGTTGGTTTTTTTATTTTGCATTTTGATGAATTTGTTAATTACTTTTAACAGTTTTCTATACAGTATTTAGGTTTTTCTATGCATAAGATCATATAATTGAAAAGGATCAGAAGAAAATCTGCTCATTTGTGAGTAGAAAAAAAATGTTTTCTGTATATTATTTGGATGCCTCTTTTTTTTTCCTTGCCTAATTGTTCAGGTTAGTACTTTCATTATGATGTTGAATAAAAGTGGTAAAAACAGGCACCCTTTCCTTGTTCTTGATATTAGAAGAAAAGGCTTCAGTCTTTCACTACCGATTATGATGTTTCTGTGCATTTTTCATATATAGCATTTATTATGTTGAAGTAGTTTCCTTCTATCCCTAGTTCCTTTTAAGTATACTATCATGAAAAGGTGTTGGATTTTGTCAAATGATTTTTCTGCATCAATTAAGGTGATCTTTTTTTCCTATGTTTTATCAATGTGTTGTATTCTGTGGATTTATCTTTATATGCTGAACCATCCTTGCATTTCAGGAATAAATACTATTGGGTCACTATTTAATATGCTTCTGAATTCAATACACTGCTATTTTGTTAAGAGTTTTTGTACCAGTGTTCATAAGAGAAATAATTGCAGTTTTCTTCTTTTAGTGTCTTTGGTATCAGGGTAATGATAGCTTCATAGTATGAGTGGGAGAAGGGGCATATTCTGAGCAAAGGCTTTTGGTAGGTGAGTAAATATTACAACCAAACATTTGCCATTTAATCTAGCAAAATGGTGATCATTGGTGTCCTGGCCTTGATAAAATAAATTTCAATAGAATTGAAGTTGCAAACTTGATTGAAGTGGTCTCAAAGAGAATGGGAAAAGAGGAGGGGAAGACAGTCATTTCTTTCAAGGAATTAGTTGTAAGGGTATGGAGAGAAATGATGCATATTCAGGGTGAAGTAAATAAAGAGGGGTTTGTGTTTGTACAATTGAAGCTTTGTTCAAATGAAGGAGTAAGAACTGGTTTTAATGCTGATAGGACTTATCTAATAGTGAAGAAACTCATATTGTCAGATCTACTGCACAAATAGATGAACTGGCTTTCAGTAGGAATATAGATACTTCTCTTGGTAATGGAGAAGCTGGAGCATGTAGACCCCAATTTAAGTGGCTGAGTTTAAATGGTGGGAACTTATGAGTATGCTTTTTGATTGCTTCTATTCTTTCAATAAAATATGAACAAGGACATTTGCTGGTAATTAAGGTGGAGAAGAAGTAATGGTGTTTTAACTTGCTGGTATTTTTTTTTGTTTGTTTTAGATTTGGATTTAAATATATTGTGTCTTGGAAAAGATATCTATTAATGAGACTCAGATGTCTGAAATATAATTGTTCCTTTTCAAGAGAGCATTTATATTTTCGTAAAAATCTTCAGATTCCACTGTTCTTAGACTGAGAGAATTCATGTGTACTAGCTTGGGAAAGTTTGTGTTTTGTTTTGTTTTGTTTTGTTTTGTTTTTTTCTATGATGATTGAAGACTTGACCTATTAGGCAGAAGACATTGGGAAACATTTAAACCCAGTAATGTATTTTCCAGCATGCATATATCCCCGCACATTTACAGAGACGAGAGAAAAATAGTCAGACTCACAGTATTTAACAGCATGAAAAAAAGTATGAAACTTTCCAGAACATACAATTTCCCAACTAATAACAGTTTCATTCAATTTGTCAGGGATGAGCGTTCATCTATCTCAGATGATAAAAGATTACAGGACTTTTCCAGGCAGAGAAAGGTTTCCATTTAAACAATAAACTCCAGACACTCTTTCTAGGTAAATGACCTGAAATATATTCTATAATTATGACAAATAGGAGACAGTAGCACCACACATTGAGCTCATCAGCACCCTGCATCTCCACTGGAGAAAAAATTCAAGTGATCATTCATCATTTCAATTGTATTACACCATGTGCCTGCATTATTTTAGCATTAACCTTTCTCACCTAATATCTTTCAACAGAATTTACTTTAAATTGCTCAGAGAGAAGGTGGCTAACTTCTTTCAATTTATGCATTTGGTTGGGGGTGGGTGGAGGTACATCTACAGGGGAACAAGTTAAACAAATTTTTATTTAGTTTAAAAGCTAACCATTCAAAACCTAACGATTATTTGCATCTGGTTGATTTATTTTAGGAGGGGAGAAGAGAGACAACGATGTCATATATTTTATGAGAGACTTGTATATGTGTGCATATATGACATACAGATTCTAAAGTACAGTAATAAAGTATACAAAATCAACACAAATTTGGATGTAAGGGCCAAAATCTGGCTATTTATCATTATTTTCCCATGAAACATAAAATTGGTTTCTTTTCCCAAAAATAAGAACATTTATTTAATTCTTCAAAATCTCTTCTTATTGGTTAGGAAAAAGAGGAGCAGATTTCCTTTTTCTTAAAATAGCTCTAGGGAGACAGGAGTTACTTTGTAATCCAAGTGCCTACTTGATGCCTTACTTGGGAATAAAAAACAGGCAATAGAAATAGAGACTCTGAAGGTTTTCAGAGGCCTTAGATGGTCAATCTTCTATCTCAGGGTTTGGCAACTTTTTATCTAAAGTGACAAATAGTAAATGCTTTTGGTTCTGTCTGCCATAGTTCAACTCAACTCTGCCCTTGTGGCTACAAAAGGTCAGAGGCAGTATATAATGAATGGGTATACTTGTGTTCCAAGGAAACTTTATTTACAAGAACAGGAGGTGTGCAGAATTGGTCTTTGAGTCAAAGTTTGCCAACCCCTGTTTTGTCCTATAACATATCTCTTGTTTCTCTAGTAAAAAAAAAAAGTAATTATTGTTTTTCACTTCAGAAAACAGTCAATAAATAATGAAATAAATCTAATTGGAAATACAGAGAAGTTTTAATAATTCAAATATAGAGTTTCTTAGTAAAAAAATTATTAACCTCAACTTATAAAATGAGTGTATGAAAATATGGTTTCTTTACTAGCACCAAGTACAATGTTGCAATACATTGTCAGGGTGGTCACGAGGGTTATTGGAGAGTAAACACTGAGCATAACCCTTATCCTCTACTGGAGTCACACTTAACCTATATTTGTGTAGGGCCCTAGGACAGGATGCACAAGATATTAATTAATTCTATAGTCAACTCAGTGTCTCTTGGAGAGAAGGTCCAAAGGAGAAGGCACCATTATCTCTAGGCTTGTGGTGTCATTTGTGACTTTGTCCTGAGGATGAAGATGTTCGGGATACATGTATTTCTGCCGTAATGCCATATATGCATTATGAGTGTATGTGTATCTGTATCTATATACTTGTGTGTGTGTGTTCCAGAAAATCTCAGCAAAATAGGACACTAAAAATTACAGAACCTATGGTGAAAATACAGTAGAGGAAATCATTAAAAATTATGAAACTTTATAACAATAACACTGGAAAAATATTAAAAATCAAAACAAGCAAAATGAAAAAAAAAACTAGCATGGTTAAACCTCCACTGTCATCAACATCATTATCACAAATACCTCAGCCAGTTGATTCTTCACAACCTTAAACTGGATCATGTGCTTCTTCCTCCCAAATAAGGCCCTTGAGGTCATTTGCTTTTAAGAGAAAAAGGTTCTTTATGTTTTTTTAAATTTTAAAGACTGTATTTATTTATTCATGAGAGATACAGAGAGGCTGGGATATAGGCAGAGGGAAAAGCAGGCTTTCCATGGGGATCCTGATGCGAGATTCAGTCCCAGGTCTCCAGGATCATGACCCGAGCCAAAAGCAGGTCTTCAACCACTGAGTTACCCAAGTGCCCTGAGAGAAAGGTTCTTTAAAACTAAAAATCTAATCTACAGTGTAGAAGTCTTAATATTCAATTATTTTATTCCTAGGAAAATGTCTTTGTAGCTACTTCATCTATATCCTGATACTTCATAAGGTTCCCCATATAATTTAACATGATGGAAAGTATGGCAGCTTTTCAATCCACTAAAACAATTGTATTATTTTTCTATTGTGTAATAAATTATCACAAGCTCTGCGACTTATAGCAAAGCACATTTATTATCTCACAATTTCTGTGGGTCCAAGTCTGACCAGCTAAACTTGGTCCTCTGGTCAGAGTCTCACAAGACGGCAATTCAGGTGTCAGCCAGACTGTGTTCCTTTCGGAGCTTGCAGTTCTTGCTTAAGCCACATGATTGTTGGCAGAATGCAGTCTCTTGCTATTGCAGAACTGAGATTCCCCTCTTCTTGCTGGCTGTCAGTGGGGGCTAGTCCAGCTTCTAGAGGCTACCCATAGATCCTTGCCATGTGTCCTCCTCACAGGCTCTCACTGAACCCTCTGATAACACTGCAACTACTTCTAGGCTATAAGGACAATCTATATTGCAGTCTGCCAAGACAAAGTCTAAAGTAATTTAACTTAATCCCTACAGTACTATTCCCATCATCTTAGTGATATTATATTTACTTGAAGAAAGTTGCAGGTTCCAATCACATTCAAGAGGAAAGGATTATATAAAGGCCTAAGTTATCAGGGGCTACCTTAGGGTGTATCAGCCATACCAACCAACCAGTACTCGCACTAAAAGAAGGCATTTTTCTAAGACTTCCACCTTTTAAAATAATGCCTTCATACATTGCAAAGTCTTTCTCTTTACATGAAGACACTGTCCAGAATGTTTCAAATCATTAATATATTGAGGGAAATTTTGTATGAATCAATATAATTTTGATGTTATATATATCATTCCTCTACCAATTGGATTGAGAATATTTGGGTTAAAAAACAAGTAGTAATACGGTTGTATTTGTCTCCTTTGTACTTCAAATAATTTTGAGACTTAAATACAAGAAAAAGTGAGTGAAAAAACTGAGGAGTTAGCATGCGGTGGGTATCATTGAGTTAGATGGGATACAATGGGATATAGCTTGGGCTTCACTGGTTTGACTGGTTGGGAACTCCTGTTATAAGAATTATGAAGATGAGTGGAATTTTTAGACTCAAGAAAGTATGTCACTGAAGATGGGGTCTTATAATAGACAAAGGGTGAGCAAAATTTAAATTTAATGTATCATTCCCCTTGGCAATCACCACTTTCTTCTGTATTTAAGAGTCTGTTTTTCATTTGTTTATTTGTTTGTCTGTTTTTTAGGTTCCACATATAAGTGAAGTCATATGGTATTTGCCTTTCTCTGACTTATTTCAATTATCATAATACCCTTAAGATCAATCCATGTTGTCACAAATTACAAGATCTCATTCTTTTTTATGGCTGAATAATATCCCATTGTATATATACATCACATTTTCTTTATCCATTCATCTATCTATGGACAGTTGTGTTGCTTTCATATCTTGGCTATTGTAAACAATGCTGCAATAAACATAGGGTGCATATATCTTTTCAAATTAGCGTTTTTGTTTTCTTGGGTAAATATCCAGTAGTGAAATTACTGGATCCTATGTCATCTCTATTTTAACCTTTTTGTCTACTTTTAATCTTTTTATCTTTTTAGCCTAACCTCCAAACTGTTTTCCACAGTGGCTGCACTAATTTACATTTCTATGAACAATGAATGAGGGTCCCTTTCTCTCCACCAACACTCATTATTTCTTGTCTCTTAGATACTAGCCATTCTGACAAGTATGAGGTGATATCTCACTGTGCTTTTGATTTGCATTTCCCTGATGATGAGTGATCTTGAACCTTTTTTAGAAGATGCCCAGTTTTCCTAAAAAGTTTTTTGCTGGAATCAGGGACCTAGAATAGGGATACAGAGCAAAGTCTTTCTCAGAGTCCCAGTATGGAGGACACCAAGCCTCAGTAGAAAGAGGAATCTAAACTAACACACCGTAGGTTTTCTCTGGAGAGATAAAATCAAAAGTGAAGTGAATTGAAATAATCCTGCAACCTAACATCATGTGGCTAAATTGTGGAATGGATGGAAGTGAACAACCACCAATCCTCTCCACTCAATGAAGCAATGACAAGTCTTCCAGGGGGAAATCATGCTGAGCATTTTCTCTGACCACAGGGAAATTACACTATAAATCTGTAACTGAAAGTAAGTTTGGAGAGTAAGAAACATTTCTGAAAAGTCTCTTGATCAAATAAAAATTCATAGGGAATTCTTTTAAATTTTGAATAAGGGAAACTTTTTAAAACCATGCATCAAAACTTGAAGAGAGCAAATAAATTCATAACTATAAGTGCATATATTAGAAAAGTGGAAACCAGTGATTAAGATTCCATCTTAGAAAACTGGAAAAATAAGAGCAAACTGAACCCCCAAAACTTAAGAGAAGCAATAAGAAAGATAAGAGCAGAACACAGACGCACAATTTCGTCACCAAAGACTAAAGCTGGTTCCTTGAAAAATAATAAAATAAGTACCTGGTAAAATTGATGAAGATAAAAAGCACAATTTTCCAATATCAGGAATAAAAAAGAAAACATCATACTATAGATCTTCTAGACATTAAAAAAAGATAATTAGAATATACTACAAAGCATTTTTTGCTTATTATTACAAAATTTAATGAATTTTTAAAAATCTCTGAAAAACTGAATTTATATCATTATGGACACAAGAAAAAATAGAAAGTATTAATATTCCTATATCTCTTTTCTTTTCATTCTATCTACAAAGAATAGTTCCAGACATTTAAGAAATAAATAATACCAAATATTTCATAAACTCTTTCAAGGAGTAATTGGACAGAGTACGTTTTCCAACTTACTTTGTAAATTCAACATACTGCAAGGATCTGGCAGAGAAGAAATGTATAGGCTGATAATTCTGAGGGAGACAGATACAAATGCACTAAAAAATTTATCAAATTATAATGAAATTTAAGTAAAATATTACAAAAGTTATATATAAAAATATGACTCAAGTGACATTTATTCTAGGAATTCAAGATTGATTTAACATTTGAAAAGCAATCAGTGGAATTTACCATATTAACAGAATAAAAGAAAAATAATCATCTCAAGGTGCAAAGAATTTGATATAATTCAACACCAATTCATGATAAAACTCCTAGCAAAGTGGTAATATTAAAATGAAAAAAAAATCTTATTTATGTAACACTTAAGTTTGTCTAGTTCATATGTGAAATTTAAGAAGCAAAACAGATGAACATAGGGAGAGGGGGAGAGAAAAAGAAAGGGAGACAAACCATAAGAAACCTAACCATAGAGAACAAACCGGGGATTACTGGAGGAAGGTGGGCAGGGGATGGGCTAAATGAGTGATGGGTATTAAGGAGGGCACTTGTGATGAGCACTAGGCATCATATGTAGGTGATGAATCACTAAATTTTACTCCTGAAACTAATATTATACTATATGCTAACTCACTAGAATTTAAATAAAAACTCAAAACAAGCAAATTAATTTAAAAATCCAATTCAGCTCAATTCATATGAGCATTTGTGTGCCAGCACTGAGTTCCTAAGATACTTGCCATCAGCATTATGGAAGGGGTCAGGAAGAGAGCAAAAGAGATAAATAATTTAACAAGGATTTTTTTCCCTTTAAAGTACACCATAAAGAAAATAAAAAGACAGCACACACAGTGGGAAAAAATATTCGCAAATTATATATCTAATTAAGGACTTACCATCTAAAAAAATAAAAAAAAAAATTAAAAAAGGACTTACCATCTAGAACATATAAAGAATGCTTACAACTTGGTAATAAAAAAGATAAATAACCCAATTTAAAAATGGGCAAAGGACTGGAATAGATATTCTCCAAGGGAGATATACAAATGGCAAATAAGTACATGAAAAGATGTTCAACATCATCATTAGGTATCAGAGAAGTGCAAATCAAAACCACAATGAGATATTACTTCATACTTACAAGGGTGGCTAGGATCAAAAATATCAGATAATAAGAAGGGTTTATAAGGTTTTGGAGAAATTGGCTTCATCATATATTGCTGATGGGAATGTGGAATGATGAAGATGCTTTAGAAAATAGCCTGAAGGTTCTTCCAATGATTGAACTTACAGCTGCCTTATGATTTAGCAGTCTCATTCCTTGGATATGCCAAGATAAATTACAGCATATGCCTGCACAAAAACTGGTGTCTGAATGTTTATAGCAGCATTATCTGTAGCTAAAATAAGAGCTGAAAGGTAGAAACAACTCAAATGCCCATCAGCTGATGAATGGGTAAACAAAATGTGATCTATACATAAAATGAAATAATATGTTAAGTGAAAGGCAGTTACATTGGTCCATATACTATATGACTAAATTCATAAATGTCCAGAATAAGGAAATATATAGAAACAGAAAGTAGATTAATGGTCAGTTATGGCTAGGAAAAAGGTTATAGCTAAGGGATTTCTTTCTGAAGTGATAAAAATGTTCTAAAATTATATTTTTCACTGCATATATTTGTGAGTGACTAAGAGCCATTGAATTATTTACTTTAGTAAATTGTATGTTGTATGAATTGTATCTCAAGCTGTTAAAAAATGGGTGTTATAAATGAAATCTTCAAGAAGCAAGAATGATATTCAATATAGAGAAAAAAACCTAAATACAACTAGTGCTATTTAGTAAAAAGAGTACAAATCTTAGCATCTTAAATGGGTTCTATTGTGAAGTCCCCTGATGACTATCTCTATGATTTTAAGCATCAGAGGCTGCTTTCTCATTTGGATAATAGGATATCATCACCTACTTTAAAAGTTGTTTTTAGAATTCATTGAGAAAATGTGTGAAAATCATTTGCACGGTGCCTGACACACAGCACGTTCTCCCAAAATGTGTTAATTTCCAATTCCACCTCCCCGTTCTATGGAATGGAATCACATTAGAAGTGCCATGCAAGAGAGCAACAATTGGCAAGGGAGGCCCGAGCTCTGAGTTGGGTTGAAGAATGCTCAGGATTTTACCAGGAGAGATTGTGGGACGTGGAGGGGGAGATGAAAAGTCAAGTACAAGGGGCCTATTTCTACCAGAGCAAAGGGAGGGAAGTATGTGATAGATATTCAAAGTTGTATGTACATTTCCATTTTAGAGGCAAGCAAACGGGTGAATGACAGATCAAAGGTGAATGACAGATCAAAGTGCCTCAACTGATATGTGGCGAGGTGACACATGAGCACAGATCTTCTGACACCACATCTGAAGGATCTTTACAGTGAAAAATGGAAAAGTCCTTTCCTTTCTAAGTTTCTATAGGTGGAATTAGCTGTCATCAATGACGCCAAGTTCCCAGATATCCAAGTTCCCATATATCCTAATTCTTATGTTATCCCATTTCAGTCTGGTGAGTAGTCCTTGCTGTGTGTTCTCTCACAGATCCTACTACCATATATTCAGTGAGACTGTGCATCTCAGAGGAGGAAACATGTCTCGTTTGGCATCCAGAAAGACAAACATCTTCATGATTAGAAGAAAATGAGTTAAGTACAGTCATCTTCTACTTTTTGAAAGATCAAGTTATGGCACTTCACTTATACGAAAGAAAGATCTACCTTAGTCCCTGTTTTCTTTAACTGAAAGAAATCTGAAAAGCATTTACATGTATATGAAAAAAGAGAAAAAACAAAAAAACAAAAATAGCACTCAGCATGTGTTTTGCCCTGAGTGAGTATGGAGGCAGTGTGCCCCCCGAGCAGTGAGAATGGCACCACCAAGCTCCTTCCCTGGGATTCACATTCAGTACCTCAGCATCAAGCTGCCATAGCTCTGACTGGTGCATGTGAGCATCCGTGCTTTATCTCGATTTATTGTGTGTGTCTGTTAGCAAGATGTGTCCTGAGGTATCAGAATAGCATAAGAAAGGTCATTTAAGGAGAGTCTGGGAATGCTAAAATTTTTCCATGTAAGTCAATGATAATTGCTTCTTTGCTTTATGCCATTTCAGTTTATGAAAGGTTTCATAGGAACCCCATACTTCCAGGTAGCAGGGGAAACCTGTAAAATGTATTCAATTGTAGAAGGTGTAATAATAAATCTGAGTGTTTTTGAACCATAAACACCTTGAATTGTCTTAAGGAACAAATCATTTTTTTTACAACGACTAGCTGGAACTCTTTGGAAAATCAGGGTTATTTCTAAATATTTTGGACCAATCGTGTATAAATTCTGGTGCATTTAGAGAGGCAAAGAATGAAAAATAAGTGTTGATATCAAATATTCATTGAGATATGCAATGCAAAGATTTCTTTTGCCACAGAATAATATTGTAATTGCTCTCCTGTGAGTACTCAAAATATAAAATTCTGCACCAATTCCAAGAGAAGCTCCTTTATAATAAATAGATGATGCCTGTGCTTGCCTTTGTGGGAGCGCCTAATGGTAGTGCTTCAGTTTTTATCCCTCTCTGCTGTCATAAAAGCATATTTCAAACATTTTTGGGCTGCAATGTTCAAAGACACCTAACATCTTGATGCAAACATATTTAAAAATTATTCCCAGTGATAATGAAATCCCAAGCACAAGGTCAACAACCATCTGTAAAAGTTTTCCGTGAGTTTATTTCACAGTTCACGCAGACATCTGCAGATGAACACTAGCTGTGATTGCACTCAGTGGAATATTAAAAGTACATTATCCTTTACATATTTCACAACTTTCACTTCAAAGATGTTGTCTGTACATATTTCGAAGGTTTTGTGCTTGTGTGTGTGTGTGTGTGTGTGTGTGTGTGTTTATGTGTGTGTATGTGTGTGGTCTTTGTTAGGGGATGGAATTTTTTTTTAAGATTTTATTTATTTATTCATGAGAGACACAGAGAGAGAGGCAGAGACACAGGTAGAGAGAGAAGGAGGTTCCATGCAGGAAGCCTGATGTAGGACTTGATCCCGGGACCCTAGGATCACGCTCTGAGCCAAAGGGAGATACTCAACCGCTGAGCCACCCAGGCATCCCTAGGGGATGGAATCTTTCTTTCGTAGTTTGTTTTCTCCAACTGTCTCTATGTTACTATTTTTTTCTTGCCAGTTCTTATCTCTTTCTTCCACAATTTGATATGCTTAGCCTATAGTATTTAGAAATAAATTACATTTTAAATGTATATTTCTATCTTACATTATATTTTTATATTATATTTTAGTGGTACACTCTATATTAATATTATGGGTTTTATCTGTATTGGGGGCGATTGGTGGCCTGTTTAATCCCTTTTACTAGACCTATGCACCCATCCATCTCCTACTGTGTGTGGTAGCTGCTGATGACTATACCAACCCCCCTCCCCCGCCCGCTTCCACTTTTTTTTAGAGAATTGTTCTCATGTGAATGGAATATACCACTCTGGAAGTCGTGGCCCTCATTCACCTGGGAAGCCAGTGCCTGACTCTTGTGTACAAAAGTCTTCCTTTCTACCTAAAGGCAAGGACAACATGTGCCAAAATGTATGTTCAGATTGCTTCATTGATTAGGCCAGGGATAGACTTACACTAAGATGCCTTTGCTCAGTTGTTTCCTTGTTTCTATTTTATTCTCAGAGTTTTTCTTAGAAGGAGGCCATCAATAAGTCACTTATAAGAAAATTCCCATCTCAGCCTGTTTCTGGAAAAGCTGACCTTAGGGGTACCTGGCTCAGTGGTTGAGCATCTGCCTTTGGCTCAGGTCGTGATTCTGGGGTCCTGGGGATCAAGTCCCACATCAGAAATCCAGCAGGGAGCCTGCTTCTCCCTCTGCCTATGTCTCTGCCTCTCTCTCTATGTCTCTAATGAATAAATAAACAAAATCTTAAAAAAAAAAAAAGAAAAGCTGACCTTAGTTGCAATCCCTGCATACCACTACATCTATCTACATAGAGTTTATTCACTATTTATTGAGACTTTATTCTAGGCCCAAGAATTGCTGACAACAATTCCATGAGGAGAAGTAAGCAATATTTTTGTTTGTTTCTTTACATTCTCATATCTTTTGAAATGGAGCCATACAGGGACCTCCAAACTAATGCAATAGGTATGCATGAGAATTCATACTTATTAAATGTAATAATAGGCATGGAAATACTTATGAAATATATAGAAAATACAAACAGAAGCTATAATATAACATAATGTAACATAACATAACAAAATATTCTAAACTTTTTCACGTTGCTAAGGATAAGGTCCTGAGCAAGCTTTTTGCCTGCCCTCATGCCCAGGGAATAGGGTAAGGAATGACAGGTATGGAGAAAGTATACAAGTTAATAATTATATTGTTTGTGAAATTTCCCAAGCAGTAAAAGTAAGGACTGTTTAATAAACATTAATTCAACAGTACTGGAAAAGAATTGGAATTTGGTTATAAAAATATATTTGAAATATATGTATTATTAAAATAAGGATTATTTATATAAATGTCCATTTTTTCCTCATGGGCTTCGTTAATATAATTGAATTTTTGTATGTTGGAATTGCATTGAATAACTCCAATCCTAGAGGAAATTCTTAGAGCTGGTGGGAATGCAAATTAGTGTTACTCTTAGAGGAAAATTTGAGACTCAAAATAATATATATATTAATTATTAATTATATATAATTTAAATATATAATTAAATATTATATATTATATATTATATATTAATATATAAACCAGGGAATTTTACTTTTAGTTTTATTTCTTGAAGAAAATTCCTATGTGTATACAGAATAGAATGTACAAAGTGTTTTTTAGGGTGCCATGTATGATAGAAAATCAATGGAAATCATCTAAATATCTTTCAATAAATAAATTATACTACACTAATATTATGGAATACTCTGCACCCTTTACAGGCAGGAAATATGAATTGTCAAGAAAAGGGATATGACATTTATTTCTTTATTTATGTCTTTATTTTTGAGAGAGAAATAAAACAGGGATGAGGGGTTGGTGGCAGTGGAAGGACAGGGGGAAAGGAAGAGAGAGAAATTTAAGCAGGCTCTATGCCCAGCACAGAGCCTGATGCGGGTCTGGATCTCAAGACTCTGAGATTATGATGTGAACTGAAATCAAGAGTTAGAAGCTTGACTGACTGAGCCACCCAGGCACTCCAGGACATGACATATTTTAAGTGAAAAAATAAGTTGCAGAAAATGTGCAAGATATATTTGTCTTTGGGTTATAAATGTAAGTATAATATATATTTGTTAATATAAATACATAACTATACACCTAGTGGATGTTCCTAGAAGTTCATAAACAATATACTAATAGAAGTTAACAAAGTTAAGAGAATTCAACTTTCTACCTTACATATTTTCTAATTGCTTGGTTTTTAAAATTTGTGCATATTTGGTATTTTGTAAACTTGAAAGCAATAAAGAAGGAAAAATAATTTGTGCTAAAAATTTTATTTATTTATTTATTTTTAATTTAATTTATTTATTCATGAGAGACACACAGAGGCAGAGACACAGGCAGAGGGAGAAGCAGGCCCCATGCTGGGAGCCAGATGTGGGACTCAATCCCAGGACTCCAGGATTATGCCCTGGCTGAAGGGAGGCGCTAAACCGTTGAGCTACCCTGGGATCCCCTAAAGATTTTAATTTAAAGTGAAATTATTTTGTGGAATCTCTGAAGCATCCCAATGTATACTCTTCAGATGCATCAACTACCCTTGGGTCCAAATTAATTTTCCTGTAGCCTTTTCAGAATGTTCAAATCTTGCATTACTCATTACAAAATTATTTCTTCTGAGTATATAGCTGGTTATACAGGAGAAAAGTTAGACAATATATATGCCTTTATGAAGAGAATTGGGAAGCTAATACTCAGAACTACAGATCCCCTGTTCAGTTTTACTTCAAATTAATGAGATTATGCACCCAATAATTGCATTCATTCAGGTGTCTCTTCACCATTACTCAAAGATAATTTAAAAATATGAGTTACTTTTCCTCTCCATTCTGAGGCAGCAAGAACAGTGGACCCTGTCCTTTCAAACACACTTGAAATCTTCTTTCTTAAAAACATTTCAATTTATTTAGACGTGTCAATGAAATTTTAATTGTTCCCACCTGCTTTATAAAAGTGGCAAGGTCACCTATTTATTTTGTAGAATGTAATTCTTAAGAATTACTATGTGGCTAAAAGTTCTACTAAACTCTCCTTTTGGATGGAGGAGTAATAGTCATTTTCAAAAAGAATCTTAAGTCTTTGAGAATAAAATTAACTAAAAAGAACTATTAGAAAATAAAACCATTTTGCAATTTTACAATTTGATGTATTACACTATGAATAGCTCTTGCCAGAGGGACATGTTTAACTATGCCACGAAAGGCGGCCAGTGAGGTTAACTCTAATCAGCAGAATCGACATTCTCAAAGTTTAAAACTCCTAAATTGTTGATTGGGTAAAACATTTTTACATATGTTTTCACTTATTTCTGCTTTAGTCAGATTGTTTTGGCCAATAACTTATTATGGTTGAGGAATATATATATTGCATACATCCCCTCAACAGGGTTGTGTATATGTGTATATATGCACGATATATATATATATATATATATATATATGTGCATTTTTAGAGATTTAGTGTATTTCCAAGATTGATTTATTTTATGCTGAGAGAGAGAAGAAAAAATGTCAAGCATGGTGAATTTCCTTTAGAGCAGGACAATTAATAAAAAATTAAAGTAGATATTGATCAAATATTAAACTTTGATTATTTTTAAAAAGTGTCTATAAAGCAACTGATAGGAATTTTTATGCTATCATTCCACAAAGTAATTTACCAGGTTTCATGGAAAATTAATTATGATAAGAACCTTCAAAAGTTAAACTGGTATGACAAGCTCTTGAATTAATAAGCTTAAACAGGACGTAAAGGGACAGGAGTGCACATCTAAATATTGCAGTATTTTTGGTATAATTAGGAAGGGCTTATGAAACATTTGCCAGACTGTAGAAATCTTTCCATATATCATTTATTGGAAGCGGAATTTGGGAATCATAAGTAGATAAATAGGCAGGTAAATGGGACTTGTGGAGGTACCTGGGTGGCTCAGTGGTTGAGCATCTGCCTTTGGTTCAGGTCATGATTCCGGGGTCCTGGAATAGAGTCCCACATCAGGCTCCCTGCAGGGAGCCTGCTTCTCCATCTGCCTGTGTCTCTGTCTTTCTCTCTGTGTCTCTCATGAATAAATAAATAAAATCTTTAAAAAATAATAACTGGGACTTGTGAATGTTTAAATAATACCATCCTATAAAAGATTTTTTATATTAAGGCTTGATATACAGCAATCAAGCAACAAATAAATAAATAAAGCCACAGAAAACATACCTTCATTCTAAAGTATTTCAATTTTATTAATCACTGATCACTTTAACGTTCCATATTATAAACTTACTTTGAAATTTTGTAACAAGAAGAAGATACATCTCTAATTTGTTGCTTTATTTTTTTCTTTGAAATTAAATTTAGGTTTCTTTCTTTACAATGTCTTCCAGAAACCTTTGAAATAGATTTAATATTCATTCACATTAATAGATTTGCTTAGAAGATGACTGGATTTGACTTCCATTCTGCAATTTGGATTGGACATGTTCCTGTGTATTTGTGTATATGTGTGTGAGAGAGAGACAGAGAAGGAAAGAGATGCTCATTATAGTTGTAAGACACTTCAAATCCATTTGAAGGAACATGCTACCAGATGGAAACTTGGTTCTTCAGGAAGCAATGAAAAATATCAGCTATAATTTTTTAAATTGTATAAATATAAAAGATTATCTTTAAAGATTATCTAAATCTTTAGATTTAGATTTACTTGATTATTTAGAGCAAACATTTAACATTGTCTTTTGGGATTTACATTATATAATGATATACATTACAACTGTAGCCTAAAAAGCCTGGGAAGGGGAAGGGAAAGAAAATAAAGTAAAATAAAAACAGAGGCAAACCATTAGAGACTCTTAAAAATAGAGAACAAATGGAGGGTTGCTGAAGGGGAAGTGGGTGGGGGGATGGGCTAAATGGGTGATGGGCATTAAGGAGGGCACTTGTTGGGATGAGCATTGGGTCTTGCATGTAAGTGATGAATCACTAAATTCTACTCCTGAAACCAATACTACACTATATGTTAACTAACATTTAAAAAAAATAAAAGTTTTTAAAAAGAAGACAATATTCAGCAGCCCCTTCGGGACTCATGCCCTGCTCCCCACAAAGCATTGCAGCATCTTTTAGAAATGATCAGCATTTCTGAGTGTGTCCTTCTTTAGGTATAAGAAGAAATTTTCTATAAATGTTCTATTTCTTTCCTTCTAAACCACGGATGACCTTGGAGAGGCACTCACATTTTCAATGCATTTTCTAAATATCAAATACTGTAAAGAAGATTGAAAAGATTATTATGAAATTAACAGCCCCCAAAGTAGAGGCAAGGTTTATATTACACGCTGATTATATGTGAAACTATTCTCCTTCTTCTATTTTTTTTCCTTTGGATACCTCCAAATCACACACAAAAAACATTTTAAAGTAATAAAGTAATAAGAAATACACCCAACTTTCAATACATGATATGGTATTAACATTCTAATTATTTGGGACAGTTGACTGGGTATATTTCTGTGAGCAACTGTAAAGAAAATGTCTTATTGTTTGTCACTGCTCTTGGTTTTCAATGATATTGTGATTTTGCTGACAGAAATTGCTGAATTGATTGAGGTATTATGGTTTATACATTTTCACATGTAATTTTATTTTATTTTTTATCCAATGATTCCACTATGAATTAATTACTTTTTAAGTTTGTGTCTACATGTAACATTTTTCTAGGTGCTGTTCAACTCTCTGCTTCCAACTTTTTCACATCAGGATTCTGGTGGCACAGCTTCAGAAAAGAATTGTATTTAAGTAGTTACTTATAAATATGAATAGTTGATAAACATATTTGAATGCTCACAATGTAGAAAAGTATAGGTGTTCATTTTAGTATAGGAAGCTTGGTAGTCTGTAAGCTGATCCTGAGTAGGAGAAGGTGAACAAGCTTAGCTCTTAGAGTAAATACATTTCTTTTTTTTTTTCTTCAAAAATAGGTATCAAAGCAGCAGGATTTTATGTGATTCTTGCATTTATATATCTTGTTTTAGCTATCTGAAGTTCAACAAATATAATTTTGCTTGCATCCTAATTACAATTTAGTATCTCAGAGCCTCTCAATTATGGTTTGAGCTTACTGTTTAACTCAATTTAGTTCACATAATGATTCAAAGGATTTGTCACTGGAGTGTACCATATTTGGAGTTTGGACTCTACATTTTGATATTGCTTCATTTAGTAATAAAGGGTGGCATTGGTGTCAAAGAAAATTGCTTAATTAATATTTTGTACGCAGGTCTATATTTCAGTTTTATATTTATTAATGGTAGAATTAAAGCTTCCATTCTCATTACATTATAATAACTGGAAACTTCTGGGAACACTGAACCCTGACTGGATGTTCTAAGTGATAATTTTCCCCTGAAGTTTGTAGTTCCTGTTATGAGGCCTTAGGCAAGTCCCTTACATAGTTTGACCATCATCATTCTCTGTGGAAAAGACTCTGGACTAGGCAAAATCTCCATCTAGTTCTAATATTTATCCTACGATATTCTTCACATACTAGACATTGAATTGTGTTCAAATGCAATGAGCTTTGTCTTAATGAATAAAACAGATGACAGTATAAAAAACTGAAAGTTTAGAGGAGGTGCATATATAGAGTGACTAGGTATTTTAACTAGATCATCAATCACCTGTTTCCTTTTGTCTCTTCTCTGCCCAGACTTCTGGGTTAAAGTATCTCTAATTGAAGTCTAGGAAAAGACACCCTGACTTCTTGCAGGTATTCCAGAATAACAGAAATCTGTGTCTCCAAAGCCTCCATAATTCTTGCCACAGTAATTATTGACTTAAACTGGATACATAATTAGAACTGGTTCTTGAGCTAGGTAAATGCAATGTGTGGACTGTTGTACAATTAATCAAGAAAAACTTGTTCTGAAAGGCAAGGACACTATCGATGACTACTGGACTATGTCCAAAGGACATAAGAACGGATTTGAAAATCTCTCACTAGTCAACGATGTAATAATTTAAACATAATTTAAGCACACCAGAAGGTGGTCCAGAGACAGTAGACACTGGACATGCTAAAATGGGGGTGGTAAAATCTGGGGGTGGGATTGCTTTTTGCTTCCTGTTTATTGAGGCTTTGTTTTTTACAGGCACATATTCATTTACATTGTCATGACTTTCCTATAAAAATTACCTTTTTATTGTTTTGAAACACCTTTCTTTATTTCTGATAATATTCTTGCCTAGAAGTATATTTTATCTGATGTTAATATAGGCATACCTCATAGATATTACTAGTTTGGTTCCAGACCACCACAATAAAGTAAATATCAGAATAAAATGAGTAAAATGAGGCTTTTTGGTTTTCCAGTGTACATAAAAGTTATGTGTACACAATACTGTAGTCCATTAAGTATGCAAAAGCATTATGTCTGAAAAAATAACATGCATACCTTAATTTAAAAATACTTTGTTGTTTAAAAATGCTAACCATCATCTGAGCTTTCCACAAGACATAATCTTTTTGCATATGGAGTGTCTTGCCTCTATGCTAGTGGCGGCTGACCCATTAGGGTGGTTGTTGTTAAAGGCTGGGGTGGCTGTGGCAATTTCTTAACATAAGACAACAATAAAGTTTGCCACATGGCTTGGCTCTTCCTTTTACAAATTATTTCTCTGTAGTATGAGATGCTGTTTGACAGCATTTTACCTACAGTGGGGTTTTTTTCAAAATTAGTCAATCCTCTCAAGCCTTGCCACTGCTTTGTCAACTACATTTCTATAATATTTTAAATCCTTTTGTTGTCATTTCAACAATCTTCAGAGTGAATAGATCCCATTTCAAGAAACCATTTTCTTTGCTCATCCATAAAGAGCACCTTCACATCCATTAAAATTATGATGAAATAGAAGCAATTCAAATATAATAATAATGAAAAAAATTGAAATATTGCAAGAATTACCAAAATGTGACACAGAGACACACTTGAGCAAATTCTGTTGGAAAAATGGCGTCATCAGACTTGCTTGAAGCAGGGTTGCCACAAACCTTCAATTTGTAAAACAGGTAATATCTGCCAAGTGCAGTAAAGCAAAGCACAATAAAACAAGGCATACTTGTATAGCCAATTCAGCTGTCTTTTCCTTTCATTTGTTTTTACCCAGTATGTGTCTTTATATGTAGAATGTGTCTTTTATAGATAGCATATTACTAGATCTTGTCTTCTTATACACCTTGATAATCTCTGGCTTTAAATTGGAATGTTCAGACCATTAATATAAATGTAATTATTCATTTGGTTAGAATTAGATATGTCATCTTTTATTTTTCCCTTTGTATCTCTGTTTTTTTTTTTTTTTTGTCCCTCTGTTCTCCATTTTTTAACTTCTTTTTATGACTTGAATTCTTTACTTTGTTCCATTTAATTTACCTCTTGGCTTTTGGCTATATATCTTTGTATTACTCTTTTAGTGGTTTTCTCTAGGAATTAAAATATGCTTTCTTAAACTTTCAAAGTCCTCTATCAGTAAATATACCATTTTACAAAATTATGCAATAAACCTATAACCATAGAGGTTCCTTTAGCTACTTCCTGATACTCTTTATAGAATAGTTGTCATATGTCTTACCCTTACTTACAGTAAGCATTCAATAAGACCATGTTATAATTTTTGCTTTAAATAATTATATATATCTTAAAGAACACAATGAAGAAGATAATATTACATATGTGCTGAGGAGATATTTGCTATTTCTAACGTTCCTAATTTGTTTTCATTTCTTTTTTTTTAAGTTTTCCTTTAAATTCTAATTAGTTAACATAGAGTGTTATATTACTTTCAGGTGTACAATATAGTGATTCAGCACCTCCATACAATATCCAGGGCTTATCCCCATCCCTTATCTGACCCATCCCCACCACCATCCCCACCACCACCTGACTCTCTCTCTGGTAACCATCAGTTTGTTCTCTACAGTTAAGAGTCTGTTTCTTGATTTCTTCTCTCTCTCTCTCTCTCTCTCCTCACTTTGTTTGTTTTATGTCCTAAATTCCACATGTGAGTGAGATCCTATGATATTTGCCTTTTTCTGACTGACATCTTCTACTTTGCTCCATCCACATCATTGCAAATGGTAAGATTTCATTCTTTCTGATGGCTGAGCAATATTCCCTTAAGTATATATACCACTCTTCTTTCTCTATTCATCAGTCAATGGACATAGGCTGTTTCCATAATTTGGCTATTGTAGGTAATGCATTTCTTTCTAAAAATATTTCTTTCTGATAAATTCACTTCAGCCTGAGGAACTTCTCTTAGCACTTTTTCCCTCCTAATATAGACTTGAAGGTTATAAAGTGTCTTGATGTTCTTCAGTTTAAAGTGTCTTTGTTGGGACACCTGGGTGGCTCAGCAGTTGAACTGCCTGTGGCCCAGGACATCATCTTGGAGTCCTGGGATTGAGTACCACATCAGGCTTCCTGCATGGAGCCTACTTCTCCCTGTGCCTTTGTATCTCCCTCTCTTTCTATCTGTGTCGCTCATGAAAAAATAAATAAAATCTGTTTAAAAATCTTAAAAATAATTGTTAAAAAATAAAGTGTCTCTGTTTGGCTTTTATTCCTGAAAGATATTTTTACAAGATATAGAATTCTGACTTGCCAGTTTTTCATTTTTTTTAAGTACTTTATAAAGTTTGTGCTCCACTGTTTTCTGGCCTCTGTGATTTCTCATGAAACATCCATAGTCATTACAATTATTGTTGCTCTATGTGTAATTTTCATTATTTTTTCTACTTGCATTTCTTTACTTTTTAGCCTTTATAAGTTTAACTACTGTAAATTTGTCTCACTTCTTCCTTTCCTTCCTTCCTTCTTTCATTCCTCTATCCCTTTTATTTTCCCTTTCTTTCTTTTCTATTTATCCTATCTGGGTTTTGCTGAAATTCTTGATTCTGAAAATTGATGCCTTTCAACAAATTCAACAGTGTTGATCAATAGGCCTTCAAATAGTTTTCCTGTCCTACTCTTTCTCCTTTTCTTTCTGGTACAAGAGTTGTACATGTGTTAAAACTTTAATGATGAACCCATCCCCCTCCCCATCCTTAGCCAATTCATTTTCTTTCTTTCTTTTCTTTCTTTCTGTTTTTCTTTCTTTCTTTCTTTCTTTCTTTCTTTCTTCCTTTCTTTCTTTCTTTTTTTCTTTCTTTCTTCTTTCTTTCTTCTTTTCTTTCTTTCTTTTTCTTTCCTCTGCAGATTGGATAATTTGCATTAAATAGTTTCCTTTGTTTATATTCTACTAGTAGTCCCAGTGAATGTTTTATTTAATATACTAATTTTCAGCTATAAATTGTTATTTCTACTTATTTGCTGAGATTTTTCATGATTTTATCTATTTTTTAGTGCATTTCCCTTTGTTTTACTGAACATTGTTAAAAATAGTTGATTTCACATGTTTGTCAATTGTAACATCTGGATTATTTTGTGGTCATACTCCTCTGATTTTATTTTCTATTGAGAGTGGGTCACACAAATTTTCCTGGTTCTTGAATGTTAAGAAATTTAGGGGTTGGTCTTGGATATTATGAATGCTCTGATGTGAAGATTCTGAATTCTGTTACTGTTACATTCTGTCAAACAATTTGATTCTTTTTGGTCGTTGTTTTATTGGGCAATTAATTTGTTTTCATTCAAGCTAAACACTCTGACTCTTGAATAACAATAAAATTCTTAGTTCAGATCATTTATTCTTTAAAGGAGGATTGAATATTTCTTGCTTAGACATTACTTAGTGGTCATCCAAGTACTTAGACAAGGCTATGCACTGATTTAGAGATCACCTCCTGTGGCTCTCCTTCATGGAACTACATATCACTTTTCAAATATCTAGATTTTCTATGAATTATTTCTCCTTGTTTTTCAGGTCAGAAAGATAGCGTGATTTCCATTAAAGTTCTAGCAGCTCTTTGTACCTAGGTGCATTCTATATTTAGAACAAAACCTATAGAAAACTGGAAAACCATTTTGTGGCACTCCCTTTTCCTTAATGTCAGCTTTCTACAATGTTTGTCTGCTTTTTATATTTTCTAGAGCTTCTGATAGTTCTTTTAAAATATTTTTAATAGAGTTTAAATTTATTATTTCAGATCCGAAAAGAAATGTCTTGGAAGTTATCACTTTTATCCACCAGAAAAATCTGTAAAAACTAAAAATAAAACTAATTTTTCTGGACCATCAGAGAAGTGAAGCTGTAGGATAAATTATTAACTCTGGAATCTGGTGTATTCAGAGACTTAGGAACTGAGATTCTGCTCACTAGGAGCAGAAGCTGCTAAATCTACAATCTAAAAAGATAAAGCGAGCATCAGAACTAGTCTCAGATATGACACAAATGCTGTATATTACTTAGGCATATGAAGTAACTAGGATTAATATGTTTAAGGATCTAATAGAAAAATAGAAAATATGCAAGAATATATGGGTACTGAAAGCAGAGAGATGGGAACTCAAAAAAAGAACTGAAGGAAGTAACAGGAAAAAAAAGAAACAAGAAAGATCCCACTGTAACAGAAAATAGAGTCCCTTTGACAGGCTCATCAGAACACTCAAGAGAGAATCAGAGGACTTAACGATAGGTCAACAGAAAATTCTCACATCAAAAATCAAAGAAAAGGTATTTTTAAAAATGACACACAATAACTATGGGACAATATCAAAAACTGTAACATATATATTTTGAATAAACAGAGGATAAGAAAGAGAATGAAACAGGACTATTTGAAGGATTAATAGCTGTGAACTTTCCAACATTAATTATCAAAAGCAAACCAGAGATCTAGAAACACAGAAAACACCAAACAAGATAAACTTAAACCAACTAAACAAACAAAAACCAACTATATATATTATATTCAACTACAGAAAACTGAGTAGAAAAACTTGAAGGAAGCCAGAGAAATCTTAGAGTTCTATATCAATTGAAAATCCTCCTTTAAAAATGAGGAAGAAAAAAGACTTTCTTAAAAATCAAAAATTGAAGGAATGCATTAATCAGTAGACCTGCCTTGAAAGAAATATTAAAAGAAATTCTGCAGATGGATGTAAAATGATATAGGTCAGAAACTGCTGTCTCAAAAACAAAACAAAACAAAACAAAAAACAGAAAAGTTCAAGAGAAGGAATAGGTGAACGTAAAATAAGATTTTCTTTGTTTCTTATTTTTCATAGGTATAAAAGATAACTGTTTAGTTTTAATAATTAATAATACTAATAATATCCTGAGTAGCATATGTAGCATGTGGATGAGTGAAACTAATGACCATAGTATCACAAGTATTGGAAAGGAGGAATTGGAAATAATCTGCCATAAGGTACTTGCACTTGGAGTGGAGTTATATAGCTGTATTCGAATCAGATGTGGGCCATTTTAGTGAATGTATATTGTAAATTCCAGGGCAACCACTAAATTTAAAGACAAACGTAATGATACAGGAGTCAATTCTCTAAGAAGACAAAAGAATCCTTACTGTGTATAAACCTGACAGAACTTCAAAATACATGAGGCAAAAGCTGGTGGAATTGAAAGGATGAATAGACAAATCCACTATTAGAACTGGAGTGTCTCACAGTTTTCTTTCAGGAACTGATAGATCAAGAAGGCAGAAAATCAGTAAAGGTATGGATGACTTGAAGAGCATGATCAATCACCTTGACCTAATTGACATTTATAGGTTTCCCATCCAACAGTCACAGAATGCACATTCTCCTCAAGCTTGCATGGAACAATCACCAAGAAATAACACATTCTGAGCCAAAAATACACTCGAATAAGTCGAAGATAACCAAAATGATACAAAATATATTTTCAGACCACAGAGGAACTAGACTAGAAACAGGTGACTAAAAATACCTTGAACCCCTCCCTCCAAACAAATATTTGGAAATTAAATGACATATCTCTGAATAAACTATGGGTGAAAGAATTATCAAGACAAACAAAAAATTCTTTTAAACTAAATGAAAATATGCATTGTACAGTGTACATTAGTTATCTTTCAGTCTAGTAAGACTTACTTGGCCATTAAATTATATAACGGTTCTTAGAAATATTATCTTACTTCTTGTTTTTTAATACTAGCTATACTATATAATGCAAACTGTTATTCTCTGGGATTTATCTGGTAAGTTTAATTTTTTCATGTATATTAAGATTACTGATATACTTGGTCTTTTTAGGTTTTAAATGATCAATTTTTTTCTCTGCATCTTTCATTTTTCACTTCTGGCCTTCCTAGATTCATAATATTTTCATTAGTTCCTCCAATTTCTTATCTGTTAGTAATGTTCTTAATACTTGATGTGATATGATATATGAGCATGTATAATATTTAACATAATTGTTAAGATGCAAATTATCATTACAGATCTATAGTAGCTTGTTCCAATCCCATGGTGCTAGATGTCTTTTTGCTTCAACATTTTTCAGATCTTAGAAAGATAATACATCCATTACATATTATGTAACATCAGGAGCAGGATCTGGAGACGCATTTCTTAAATTGCACATCAATCTGTCTGCACTGAATCATGAGGTCGTTGATACTGAATACGACAAATAAGACTTTACATATCCTTGCACATTAGTTAAGGTCACATTTTGCTGCCAAATTAGCTTTACTTCAAATTGAAGGGAAAGATTTCAAAAATAATTTTTATAATTTTTCATATTTCAGAATATCACATCAGAGGTTAGAAACCTGAATCTTTATCCTGCTTCTGTAGTAATATGGACCAAAAAAAAGTTTTTATTAGAATCTCGCACACCCATCATCTTCTGTGTTACCCTTTATCAATATTTTAGCTCTATTTTGAATTTAAACTCCCCAGCACAGTCATCACTATATTTACAATAACATTTCATTTAGATTTGGCAATATGTTGCCTCTTGTTCTACTTACCATTATTTCTTGCAACTCATTCCCTTTTCTGTGTGTCTCCTTTTGTTCTAAGGAAAATACTTTAGCATTTATTTAGTTAGTCTATGATTGGTAAGCACTCCCAGTCTTTCTAAGTCATGTATTTTCTTTTTCACATTCACTCTTAGATAACAGTGTAGTTGTGAGTAGAATTCTAGGTTTATACTTTCTCTAAATGTGTGAAAGACAGCATTATAGTGGGTTTCCATTTTTGCTGACAAAATGGCTTTTGATTCATGATCTTTCTTATATAGAAAAGTCTGGGGTTTTTAGAAGTCTGAGAACTTTTAATATTTTCTCTCATTCTCTGAGCTCATATGTTTGTGTTTTGAATTTGAAAGATTGTATTTTTCACATCTAGGGTTTCTTACTTTTTAAGATATGCCTATACCCTTCTATGCCTATACCCTTCTATTCTTGCTTTTGATCATCTTTATGTTTTACCTCTTGATTATCTGAAAGTATCTTATTATTTCAAGAGCTTAGAATACGAATTCTTGTGTTTGGAGGAGATGTGATCATCTCTTTCTTCATGCTCTCTTCAAATATTCCTTGGGAGACTTAGGGATTGTCTCAATGGGTACATCAGTCCAACCTTTACTCTCCTATTATTATCCCTGTACTGAGTCCTCAACTTTGAGCACAAGTTCACTGGTATTACTTCCATGGCCAATGACATCCAGCATCAGCACCATTTCCCTTCTGCCACAACCAGCACCATTGCAACAGGTACAGAGGCTCTTGCAACCCCTTCTGATAATGTCCAACATGGATTCAGTTATATGTAGACCCCTGAAAATGAATACTTTCTCAATTCACATCATTATGGGTGCTGGAACAAAGTAAACATGGGAATTCTTTCTCTACATTGAGATATTTTCTATTATATGGAAACCATAACAAGAGTGTTTGAGCCTCATGATGTTGTAGTAAATTATGTTCTTAATTTCACAGAAAGATATTTTTTCTCCAAAAAACACATATGGAATTTCTTGAAGTTTCCTAGGCCACAAACCTTTCAACGAACATCTGTGATGCTCAGTCCAAGACTACAATTATCCTTGGAAATGTTCACTCTCCTGCTCATTTTGGCCTTATTCTCAAGGCCTATGGAAAATTTGTTGCAAATGGACATTTGTACCCCTCCTACCCTACAAAACCTCAGATCAAAAGATGTACTTGTTTGTTTCAGAGCAGTTTTTACATAATTGAAATTCTTATGTCAGAAAGTGTGTTAAACTCTGTATATGTACT
Source organism: Vulpes vulpes (assembly GCF_048418805.1). Lineage (NCBI taxonomy): Eukaryota > Metazoa > Chordata > Mammalia > Carnivora > Canidae > Vulpes > Vulpes vulpes. The sequence continues at coordinate 56,055,646 of NC_132790.1, forward strand.
GGAACGCAAACAAGGATTACTTAGGAAAATCTCTATAGATTACCAGTATGCTGACATATCTCTGATATGCCCCTACATATGGGCAAAAGATATTTTCTCTTCCAGATTTGTTCAAAATCTAGTAATGGAGGTGAACAAAGGAATAGATCATCGCAGTACTACATAAGTGCAATTGTGAAGATAAATATTACCTCCAGTCAGACGTGTTCAGAGTATAAAGGACTCACTTTCTTGCAGGACACGTCTCAGTGGGTTTAATGTTGTATTTGCATTTGTTTTGTTTAGTAGCTGCATCAAATGACAGACTCATTAAGCCAAAAACTCAAAATAATTCATTTGTGAAAATATTTCACTACTTCTCTACTGTGTAGCCATAGTAGTTTTCAGAGGGAAAAAAGTAAAAGGAAAAGCATAATAGAAAGTTACCACAGAAAATTCTAACAAGATTTCTACTATCCTTGTTCAACTGTTAATTTAGTTTCACACATTTTGGGGGGCTTTTATTAGCCTTAGTAGTGAAACTTAGAAAGTGGAATGAGTAATGTAAAATTTTATTAGTAGTTGGAGCTGTTACAGATCATAGTTGAATACAGACATGCATTATAATGAAAAGCAAAAATAGATGCATCTAATATTTTCTATTGGAAGAAAAAAGATCCTATTAAAGAAACGAATGTGAAAAAGAGCAAGTAGTAAGTATGGCTATTCCAGTTAAAGTTTTCAGAAGGGAGAAAATATGATAGCTAGCATTTATTAATTTATTCATTTACTCAAGAAACATTTATTAAGTATCTACTGTCTACCAGCTCCTGTATTAGATGCTGATGAAGTACCAAAGAGCAAAACAAGTAAGAATCTATGTTTTTCTGGGACTTAGTTTCTAGTGTGAGAAAAAATAATCAAACATTAACTAGAAAATATATAGATTATGGAAGTGACCAGTGCTATGGGGAAAAATAAAGCAAGGAAATAGGACATAGTGTCAGAAAACCATGACTTTACACTAGGCACTAAGCAATTCCTTGTGGCATAGCTGATGTTTGAGTAGAGCCAGTGCAGGCAAGTGGAGCAAGTCATAGGTCCATCAGGAGGGAGAGCACTTACTTGCTGTGTTTTACAAGCCACATAGAGAATAATACGGCCATAGAGGAGTAGATGAAAGGAAAGTAGTACAGCTCAAATGTAAAACCAGAGAAGTAATGTTTTCAATACTATGGAGTCATTTCTAAAAGACCCCTCTTTACCATGGAAGCTAGCCTCATCTTACCTTACCAGCCCAGTTTCTTCCTGTTATCTTCTCTGATATCAGGGAGATATCTTGCCATCTATCTATGCTCTGAGCTTATTGAATTCTTCTTATCCTTCCTCCAAATTGTCTGTGTTCTTTTCAGCCACCAAGATTTTCACAAAGAAGTTCCTTTGCTTAAACAGTTTTCCATTATTTCTTCACTTTAGCGTCAATACTAATCTTACTCAAGAGCTTAAACATATAATTCCTTTAGATTTTCCTTCTCCTAGAATTGGTGAGGCATGATGCCAAGTGCTACCATATTACAATGTGCCTAACTCTTACCACTTACAATCACACCATGTATTAAATGCTGGTTCTGCTTACCTGTCTCTCTAAGTCTTCTTGAGTTAAAGAGCTTTATCTTATTTATATATATTTTCCTTATATGCAGCTCAAGTCTTGGCACAAATGTTTATGAATAAACAAAAATTCATTTGGCCTTGAAAATGATGATTACCACGATTACTTTAACCTCAAAAATCATAATAATCTTGCTTTGTAATGAAATGTTCACTCTGAACATGAGATAATATATTTTAAAAAATGACTTTCAGTTTGATTCATTAGCATTAGAAACAAAATCCACAAAAAGGGGAAATCTAAACACTGAGAAAAAAATCTTCTGAAAGATTTCAAGGAAAGCAAAGTAAATTGCTGTTGATATGATTAGTTTCACCGTTCGACACATGCATCTCAGAGGAAAAAAAACTACTTATGAAGGAGATTAGGCTGTTGATTAGCCTCTAATATGAGAGCAGTATTTCTTATGTATTCAAACTATGTCCTATGAGTGCTTGCACTGAGGGCTTGCACTTCCAAATTTCCAGCACTATTCTCTGTTTGAAGTACTTGAGTTTTTAAATTACATAGATAAGGATCCTCAAAAAATGGTGTCAGAAGAAAAAAAAAGTAGCTGTGATACCTTAATATTTTTGTTAATAAATTAAAATGTTTCATGTAAAACATACCTTCTTATAAAGGATATTGCTTTTCCTTATTTCAGTATTTTCAGGTATACTTACATAATCTTGTTAGTTAATGCTATGAAATGGTATTTTAATAATCACAGACAGATGGCTTCTGTTGGTTAAATACGCATCATGCTTTCATATACTTCCATGTCTTGTTGACTAGAGCAAAGGTGAAATTAACTCCAATATATGGCTCCTAAAATTAATCACGTTAGTATGACCACAAATAACTTATGCCAGGATATGTTGATTACTCACTAAAAATATTACTTGCATTAGTAAAAATATGTTGTCTGGGCAAAACATACCCCTGATATGAATAAATATCTCAGTGCAATCTTGCATGAATAAAAATATAGACACATATTTTTTCCTGATGATAATCAAATAAGAGTGGTTTAATATGATTTGCTTCGCATATATGTATGTATAATGTAAATTTATATACATTATTTCTTTCTTTTCTGCTTGCTTCTTTTATTGTTTTCCTCTGTGAAAGTATGAGTGACCAAGTTTAGTTTTGAACTTTAAGCCCTATATTCCTTCATATGCTGTTTTAGCTGAGCTAATAGTAAGATTTATAATAACTAATAGGAAGTGTGATTCCAAGTTCTCTTGATTTATTTCTGGAAAGAGCCAAGAAGATAGTGAATAGTTTCCTAAATCCAGGTTTGGAAACAGCAGGGTATAATTAAGAATATAATGTGGATAGATATTCCTAAAGTCACCTCTAACTGATGCATCCTTACATGGATCTTGTACCTGGCATCCAAAGTATTGCCTAATGTCACTTGCAAAGTGTATAGGATCTATTTTCAAAACATTCAAAATATTACTGAATAGATGGAAATAATCACCTGCAGAAAAATAATAGCAAAGAAACCCAGCTTGACATCTTTGGTTGTCTTTGTTTTTATCTTTCTCTGTACTCAAGATCAAGTGTGTTCAGCATAAACTGACCATGATCAAAAGAAGTGTCCCAAAAATCAGTCATGGTAAACACAGCTCACTACACACCATAAATCTAAAAGCTGAATACAGGTAGGTGTCTTCACATGTCTATAAGGTATGTCAGATTTCATTCTCTATCCTGGGAAGTCATTAGATCCAACATTTAATCTTATATCTGGACTTATAAAGAGTTTTCCACTGTAGACTCATCAGAATTGATGAATTAAAAAGACTAATATTACCATGAATTGGCGAACATACAACTCTAAAGGAAAGCTCATACATTGCTGGTAGGACTATAAATTGATGAGAAAAAATTGGTAAATTGGTATAAACAACAACACTTTGTTTATATATTTATAGTAGAATTATTTACAATAGCCAAGATATGCAAACAGCCCAAGCATGCATCAATTGATGAATGGATAAATAAGGTGTGTATACACACACACACACACACACACACACACACACACACATTATTCAGTCATTAAAAAGGATGAAATTATGTTCCCATTTGGACATAGATGGAGCTAGAGAATATAATGCTTAAGTGAATAAGGCAGTCTGAGAAAGACAAATATGATATAATTTCACTTATATGTGGAGTTTAAGAAACAAAACAAATGAGCAAAGGGGAAAAAAGAAAGACAGACAAATCAAGAATCAGACTCTTAATGACAGAAAAAAAATTCAAACTGATAGTTACCAGAGGGAGGTGGGTGGGAGCTGGATGGAATAGGTGAAGGAGATTAAGAATACTGAGTAACATAAAGAACTGTTGATTCACTATATTGTACACCTGAAACTAATATAGCATATATGTTAACTAACTGGAATTTAGATAAAAACTTAAAAAAAAAAACACTTTGAAGAAACGTTTGCAGTTTCTACTAAATCTAGGTATACAAATTCCCCTCGACTCAAAAATTCTGTTCATTGGCATATAACCAAAAGAAGTTGCATGCTTATGTATATTCGAAAAATATATGCAAGAATGTTCTTAGATGCTTTAATAATGACAACTAAAAGCAATAAAAAATCCCATATACCCACTGACAGTAGAATAAGTAAATAACTGTGACATATTGAGAGAATATCACAGAGCACTGAAAAAGAATCATCTCTGATATACTCAACAGAATGGATATATTCCATAGATACAATATTGAGTGAAAGAAACCAAACACAAAAGTAGTGAATTTTATATGATTACACTTATACAATGTTCAAAAACTGAAAAATAATCTAAGGTGATAAAACCTAGAATAGTAATTACCCTTGAGGTATACTTATGTGGATGGTCTACATCTTGATTTGGATGGTGTCACATGGATGGTATTCTGTGAAAAAAGCATCAGCCTATATAGATTTGGAATGTGTGTATTTTGTGTTTGTATGCATATGCTTTCTCTCACATTCAGAATATAACCACATCAACTGTCTTGGAACTCAGAGCTCCCTTCCAGCAAATATGCTGGAAGTAGGGAGAGAGCTCTGAGCTGCACAGCAGGTTGATATGGTGATAGGGTAATCAGGCCTTTGACTTGGGACAGGGAGTGTCATGAAACCAGCTGAGGGTGGATTGAGACGCTAGAAAACAAATAGCAGAGTAGGGGGGAAATACAACTGGGCAATGGGGGAACAGGAATCAGATTCCAAGTTAAGGGGATGCCTGGGGGGCTCAGTCAGTTAGTCGTCTGTCTTCAGCTCAGGTCATGATCCCAGGACCCTGGGATGGAGCCCCGCATCCATCCCTGCTGAGCAGGGAGCCTGCTTCCCCCTCTCTGTCTGCCTACTGCTCCCCCTGCTTGTGCTCTCTCTCTCTGTGTGTCAAATAAATAAATAAATAAAATCTTTAAAAAAGAAAAAACAAAGAATTCCAAGTTAAGGATTGGGAATAAAGAACAGACAAACATGAGAAGGTTCAAGAGGTTTACTCCAGATACAGGAAGAGGGAGGTACCTAAAGAGTACCTTAAGGCAAAAGGGCAGGTATCAAGAATGCTGAGTTAAGTTAAACATAAGATGTCCTTCGTATTCTGTCTCTTGGGCAGTGATTTCCCCTGGTTCACTTCTGCTCCGTGGGCTTCCTGATGTTTGGAGGCAAGCTCCGTCACATACCTCTCCAGAGTATACCACTGGACAAGCATGTATGGAACATGTACAGTGTGCCAGTTTCAGCAATCATCATTGCATCATCAAGATTTAGTACTTGCCTCAAAGCTTCCTCAGTTTTCACAAACCAAGTCATTCCAGTCTGTTACCAAGGCTAGAAGGTAGTGAGTAATAAATTAAGGAGGCATGTGCCTGGAATTTTGAGCTATTACTAGAAATACAAGTGTGAATGTATATAGGCCCTGTCTTAACCAGCACAAGATTTACTTGAACATCAAGTCAAGATTCCATTCGTTAAATGCTGACCGAAATACTGATCAAAAGAAAGAATTCTCATTTTGCTATCTCTGCAATGATGTATATAAGTGAATTAACATGCAAGACTCCAGATTTCAACTGTTTAATTGTTAATGACACCCATTTTGCTCTCAAAAGTATCATGGATAATATCTTAGTCGGATAATAGTAACTTAGTCGGTCATTGGATAATAACTTAGTCGGTCATTCTGCTTAGCTTGTGGGTCACCCTACCTATGATCTATGCATGTACATCATGTTAATGATTGTCATGTGATATTGAAATGTATTGCTTTTCTGTCTCCCTCCATCAATGATAATTTCATTTTTGTACTTGCCATGTATTCCGTGAGTATTTTCTGAGTGAATATGTGAATCACTGATTTAAAAGCCTGGATGTTTCATGGGTTTCTGGGTGGCTCTGTGGTTGAGCATCTACCTTTGGTTCAGATCGTGATCATGGGGTCCTAGGATCAAGTCCCGCATCAGGCTCCTGGCAGGGAGCCTGCTTCTCCCTCTGTCTATGTCTCTACCTGCCTCTCTCTCTCTCTCTCTCTCTCTCTCTCTCTCTCTGTGTGTGTGAGTGTGTGTGTGTGTCTTTCACAAATAAACAAATAAAGTCTAAAGAAAACCAGACTGTTTCTATAGTTTGGTGAAGTAGAAAGTAATATGGATAACTAATATGGGAGTTGTTTGCCTGGATGTATCACAAAGCTGGCTCAGGAGAGCAGTAGTTTAAAAGTGTAAAACAAAACAAAACAAAACTAGTGACTACAATAGGCATCCAGAAGAAGCATTTATTAGCTAAATACATTCTAATTCAGGAAATAAAATCTCTCTTGGATATTTCAAGTTATGCTAGTTAGAATTAATAATCAACCCATAGTCATTTATCTATCTCATTTCAAAAATAGGCAATTATACTGTCAAGTTCAGGTCAAGTAGCTTGTTAGGTAGAGTTTATCTGGAATGAAGTGTGGAAAAAGGAGGAAATCATCCATCACTTAAAGCTATATTAAGAAAGTTAAGCCATCACTGCAAGTATGTGCTTCATCAGCATGATTGCATATTTTTGTTAACATTTTTAGCTTCAAAGTCTCTTCTTTTAATTGAAATCCAATATGTGTTTATTGCTGACACATGTTAAAAATCTTGCTTATACAGTACATAGATCTCTCTCCCAATCCAATAGTCCTACATTGTTTGTTTCCTAATTAGCACAGATACTATATGAAAAATGCAAGAGACACTGCCAGGTGAAGATGCCTATCAGTTTTATTTTTTTTTTTTTGTCCTGGATAGTCCAGAGGTACTCATGGTTTTGGCTCATCTTGAAGGCTCTCTTAATGAGCACATTTTCCAGGTGTGTTTAACATAATACTAATTTGGAGGTATTTTTAGTAAGTTCTAGATTCACCTCACATAGTGGTTGGTGGCAGCGTTGAACAGCAGGGATCATACTTTCTTGTCTAGATTGATCCAGAGTTTGAAATGAAGTCAAATAGTGTTGTAAGTGTCCTGATAACAGAATGGCATAAGCTGCAGAAGACTAATTATAAAATGTGCTATTTACTTTGAAGCTATTTAAAAAACTCACTACCTAATCTGCAGCAGAGCTTGAGAAATAGACTTCAAATCTTCTATAGAATTATTATTTTTAATTAAAATGTATTTGTTCTTGTGTTCTAGATACTGCTAGACAATTAGTGGCCTATGGACTATATTTATGGTACCATGCAATACCCTCCCTGTCTCTACCCTACACACACACACACACACACACACACACACTTTACAATACACCAGCCTTATATGTATAAGGAAATTTGTGCCCCTGTGCTGGCACTGCACATTAACTAGTTACTTTCTGTTTACTGTCTGAAATCAAGGCCATTCCTGCCTTCATTTTTGTATTCCTAATGCGTGGTATATTATCTGATATACTGAAGGAGCTAAGTAAATAATTGATAAATGAGTAAAACCTTGGGCAAACTATGATAAGCTTGTGTCCTCAGCTATAAGATGGAAATGATAATATCTGACCCATATTGCTATTGTGAAACAGATACCTCACACGAAATATGAAATTCCACATCTAAAATACAAAATAGTATACCAAGGAATTAAGAGTTATATTTTCAAAATAAATTAATATGATTTTCTTTTCTTGCATATAAGTATCCCTGAATTTAGCCGGGAATATCTATGGTCTCAGAAAGGATTAAGATGAAAGATAGCTGATCATTTATTTAAAGGGAGTTGTTCGTTGGTGGAGGAGGGTGGTGGTGGTAGTGCATTTGCACACAGGTCAACACTAAATGTATTAATTCATTCCCCATACGTGACCACTGTCAATTAGAGAAGTATGCTGACATATACTGAGAGTCAACTTTATTCCTGTTGCAGCGCTATTTGATTTACAAACATCTTGTCAGCTAGTCATTACAGCAAACTCTGAGTTTGAAATTATTACCTACATTTAACAAAGGAGGGCACCAAGGTGAGAGAACTCATGTGCTGATGGTGGATTGGTATTCAAAATGCAACTTTCTCAGAATCATGTTTCTTAGGAGTCCAGCAGCCTGAGAGAGAAGAAAAGGGAATGTTCTAGGCATAGGAAAGACCTGAGTGAGTGCATCATGAAACTCCCAGATGCGTCTGTGAATTGTCTTTTCTAGTTTATATTCCCTACAATCTTTAAATCAGAGCAAGATATAGTTAGACAAGACTTCATTAAATTTTATCTAACTCCCTGACCTTATTTATGTCAATGATGAACTATTCAGTGGCATTTTGTCTCTGTCCTTTCTTCAAATTTCTCCTCTTCACCAAGAAAACCCTCAGGTTTCTTAATCCAAAGGAAGTAATTACAATCAGAAGTATGGCTATCATTTGCTTCGTACTTTTTCTAGTAGCAGCCAGTCTTCTAAATGTCAAGCCTGTAAGTTAATTTTATCCTAATTTTACAGATGAGTAAGCTGAAGCCCAGAGACATTAGTGGTTTATTCAAGGTCAAAATTTAGTATGGGACAGTCTCTTCTCTCTGACTCTAACATCTCTTTTCTTTACATCATGCTTCATCTTAGATTGAAATCGTTCAGCATAGCATACACAAAAATCTAACCAAACCAACCAATATACAAGCAAACAAACAAAATGAGGCCGGAAAGTCTTGTGCCAGAAATAATGCACTCCAAAGTAAATGGAGATGTATCAGAAAGGACATCAGATTTTGAAAAGTCTCCAGTTTATCCGTCACTTTACTTCATTCTATTGTTGCTGCTAATTATTACTGTTCCATATAATTAATTACTTCTGACCTTTAGAGCATATATATTCTCTCCTATTTCTTTGTTTTTACACACTTTCAACTGCTATGATGTAATTCATGATCTGGTTGTAATATTCACTTATCTACTGAATGTCTATTTAGACTCTAAATCTTTTGATGGATACCGAGGATCCTTCCACAGTTTGGCTATTGTGGACATTGCTGCTATAAATATCAGGATGCAGGTGTCCTGGTGTTTCACTGCATCTGAATCTTTGGGGTAAATCCCCAGCAGTGCAATTGCTGGGTCATAGGGCAAATCCATTTTTAACTCTTTGAGGAACCTCCACACTGTTTTCCAGAGTGGCTGCACCAGTTCACATTCCCACCAACAGTGTAAGAGGGTTCCCCTTTCTCCACATCCTCTCCAACATTTGTGGTTTCCTGCCTTGTTAATTTTCCCCATTCTCACTGGTGTGAGGTGGTATCTCATTGTGGTTTTGACTTATATTTCCCTGATGGCAAGTGATGCAGAGCATTTTCTCATGTGCGTGATGGCCATGTCTATGTCTTCCTCTGTGAGATTTCTGTTCATGTCTTTTGCCCATTTCATGATTGGATTGTTTGTTTCTTTGGTGTTGAGTTTAATAAGTTCTTTATAGATCTTGGAAACTAGCCCTTTATCTGATACGTCATTTGCAAATATCTTCTCCCATTCTGTAGGTTGTCTTTTAGTTTTGTTGACTGTATCATTTGCTGTGCAAAAGCTTCTTGATGAAGTCCCAATAGTTTATTTTTGCTTTTGTTTCTTTTGCCTTCGTGGATGTATCTTGCAAGAAGTTACTGTGGCCGAGTTCAAAAAGGGTGTTGCCTGTGTTCTCCTCTAGGATTTTGATGGAATCTTGTCTCACATTTAGATCTTTCATCCATTTTGAGTTTATCTTTGTGTATGGTGAAAGAGAGTGGTCTAGTTTCATTCTTCTGCATGTGGATGTCCAATTTTCCCAGCACCATTTATTGAAGAGACTGTCTTTCTTCCAATGGATAGTCTTTCCTCCTTTGTCGAATATTAGTTGACCATAAAGTTGAGGGTCCACTTCTGGGTTCTCTATTCTGTTCCATTGATCTATGTGTCTGTTTTTGTGCCGGTACCACACTGTCTTGATGACCATAGTTTTGTAGTACAACCTGAAATCTGGCATTGTGATGCCCCCAGCCATGGTTTTCTTGTTTTTAATTCCCCTGGCTATTCAGGGTCTTTTCTGATTCCACACGATGGAATATTACTCAGCCATTAGAAATGACAAATACCCACCATTTGCTTCAACGTGGATGGAACTAGAGGGTATTATGCTGAGTGAAATAAGTCAATCGGAGAAGGACAAACATTATATGGTCTCATTCATTTGGAGAATATAAAAAATAGTGAAAAGGAATAAAGGGGAAAGGAGAAAAAATAAGTGGGAAATATCAGAAAGGGAGACAGAACATGAAAGACTCCTAACTCTGGGAAACAAACTAGGGGTGGTGGAAGGGGAGATGGGTGGAGGTGGGGGTGACTGGGTGATGGGCACTGAGGTGGCTTGATGGGATGAGCACTGGGTATTATTCTATATGTTGGCAAATTGAACACCAATAAAAAATAAATTTATAAAAAATATGCAAAAATGTCTTAATAAATTCATAAATATGAAAAAAAAACTCTAAATCTTAGGTTAAAATCTCCCTCCTCCTTGATATCCTTTTCAACTGCCTTACAAGGACTTAAGGCTTTCTCTTCAGTATGCACATATTAAGTGCTTCTATTCCAGGTATAGTTTATCATTATATTAACTCAGAGTTATTTGAGAGTTGTGATGTTTACTTTTATATGTCAAGCTGGCTAGGTCCTGAGATGAAGATATTTGGTCAAATATTATTTCCGATTTTTCTAGATGAAGTTATTTTTATACAAGATTAACATTAAATCAGACTTTGAGTAAAGCAGGCTATCTTCCATTCTAGTGGGCCTCATCCAATCAGTTGAAGGCCTTAATAGAAAAAGACTAACCGTTCCTGATGAGAAAAACTGCCAACAGTCAGCATTTAGACTAGAACTACAGCATCAACTCTTTCTTGGACTCCAGCATGCTGGTGTCTTCTGTATACTTTGGACATAACAGTCTCCACAACTATATTAGCCAATTTCATAAAATAAATCTTTCCAGATCGATAGGCAGATAGGTAGATAGAAAGATAATATAGATACAGATATAATTTTCTGAGTGTTCTGTTTTTTCTGGATAATTCTAAGACAAAAACCTTGTCTTGTCATCTTGGTATTCTTAGATACTAGAGAGTTTGGAGCAGCATGTTCTCAAAGAATGAAAGGATGAGAGATTTCATAAGAATGGGAAAAAATGGGATGGTACTGGGTGATATGGAAAAGTCATAAATATATTTAGTATAACAAGAGCAAAGAGATTAGATTTGTTTAGGTTATATGAGAGTAGGTTTAAATTAAAATGCTTTTAAAAATTATGTTCTACAGTGTGTTGACATATAGTATATGCTGGCCATTAAGAAAAAAATGTTTTTCTATTCATATATGGAAAAAGTAGATGGAGTCTTTAAATAACCACTCAAAGAACCTTGCAAAAGAAGATATCACAGAAATCTCTAGGGTATTAGGTCTATAGGATTTTTTTTTTTTTTTTTTTTTTTTTGGTCTATAGGATTAATCAGTATTGTACCATATGGAAAGCCGGTTTGCAATAGATGATTGGAATCTTGGTCTGGCTAACCACCAGGAAAGAATTGTGGAATTATCCAGTGATTCTGCCTGCATATATTATGTTATATTTGCACAGAGTCTAAAAACCATGATTGCTGGATACATGGAAGACATATGAGTCAAAAAAAAAAACCTGTCTTTTTCACCTAAATTGTGAATTCATATATACGAAAAGTATTCTTAAATTATATGAAAAATGCCTTTAAGCAAATTCCAAATTACTCTTATGATAAAGAACTAAATTATACAAAATTGATACTATATTTGAAAATTTGAGGCCTATAATCATATTAGCTTAAAGTGTTTAACACTCTTATAGAATTAAAGCACCTTAAAGATAAAATAAGTTCTGAATTCTTATAAGGCAGAGCTTCTCAACTAGAGTGTGATTTTGCTCCTCCTGGAGGATATTTAGCAATGTTTATAGATATTTTCGATTGTCACAACTCAGAGGCATACTACTGGTACCTAGTAAATAGAAGTTAGGGTGCTGCTAAATATTCCACTTTATGCAGGAAAGCCTCCCACAGTGAAGAATTACTCAGTCCAACAGGTCAATAGTGCCAAGTTGAGAAACCTATCCTAGAGATTTTGGATTTTCCTTGAGGCGATCTGGAGCCATCTAAATAATTAATATCAGCATTTTCAAGGTCTTTACAGAAGCAGACCTAAACAATGCCTACCTCCTTGGATGCAGATTTTATTATTTCCCTTTCTCACTTGTGGCAATAAACAAAGGCCATCGAGATGAAAACAAGTGAAGGTTATCTTTATATATAACCCAGCCATCATCAATTTGTGTTTTTGGTCTCTAACAGTCCCACCCACAGACATAACTGCATGAGTTCCAGCATGAATGCTGGACTTAGATCTACGGATGTCCACTACTAGGCATCTGTGGCTCAACCCAGAAAGTACAATTTGAGAGAAAGGTTTATACAAATGAGCTTCCAAGTAGGAGATGAGACAATATGTAACTATTAACTTTAGAAAGTTTAAAAAGGGGATCCTACTCTCTTTATAATTTCATTATAGTTTATACATATGTTATTTTTCATGGGTACACCCAACTCTATGCCTTGATCTTTTCTGCTTGGATTGTATATTCCTTATTTCCTTGCCTGCAAACTCTAGGTCAGTCCCTTCCAGTACAGAGTTCACAAAATAGATCCGAATATGGGAATAAAATTTAAAACAATGAAAACTAAGCCTCCCTGCTTCTGGCATCAACAAGGTAGCAGTTATTAACAATTCCAGGAACAACGTGGGAAAGGAATAATCCCAGATTATAGCAGCCCAGGAGGAAGTAGTATTTTACTGGTGAGTCTTTAAAGAAGCATCTTCAGTTCCACAGCAACACACTATAACTTTTGGACTCTGACCCAGACACATCAATACTTTTGGTGCATGGGAATCATGCCTCTCTTTCAGCCATTTTCTTCACTCCTATGCCCCTAGTCTTCTTATACCAGGTCCCTACACTCATATAAATATATTCAGTGTATCTATATAGAGATATACATCTGTCTATCTATTGAGAGAATTACTACTATATACAAGATTCTAACCAATATACTTATAAGTAATGCTCTGGGGAAAATGTTGAGGCTTTGAAAATGAAACTTTAATTTCACTTAATATAAGTAGAATTTATTAATATCTGATATTTATTGAATATCAGATATTAATTGACTCATCATTGAACTTAATCTTATCAACAGTGTATTGTTCAAGTAGCCAAGACTTGTTCAAGTACCTGAAGACTCTTAATTCTTTACTTCTACCTCTGTTATGAAGAATCATTGTCTGAGTTTTTTCAAATATGTTGTAGAGAAATTACTTCCATTATTACTAAAGGATTGTTGGTTACAAAAAACATGCTTACTCAGCAAAGCCATCTATGATGTTCACTTGGCTACCTTGAAAAACAGAATATCTACTTTTCCTTTTGGATCATGCTTCCTGTTGATAAACCAAATACAGTTTTAGAGAGTGAAGGGTCATGCTGCTACATCAGCTTCTTCTTAAAGCCACGTCTATATAGGGCTAGGTTCTTTCTGAAATAAATATGCCTTGTAGTAGAATATTTAAGTTTTCTAATTGCTTTTCCTTTAAAGCTATCTCTTGTGTTTAGAAAGAAAAGGAAAAGAAAAAACTTTGTCTCCCTCACAATGCACACATCCCTTTACCTCATTTCACAAGGCTTTCTTGTATTTAGTAAGTTTTCCTGATTTTATTTACATCAGAATACAGATTTAGAGTTCAATTCTAATAAGATTGAAACAAGGTGTGAGTAGAACCTAAGCTGGCAAATTTTGCAGTAATCTTTCCATTACTAGAATCCAATTTCTGCATATATTGTCTTAGAAATAAAGCTGGAATGACAGCAAAAGAAAAAACAACTCATTCTTTTCAGCCTAATTGATTTAGGGAAAGCAATAATCCTTTGATAATTTCTTCCATCAGAGCATATGTTGTAAAGAAGCACATTTAGAACAAAAGTAAGCTACATTAAGTACCAAGAAATAATGCAAAGAATGGTTTGCTTTCTGAATATGTGAGATTTTCAAGAAGCAAAGAAAGAGCCTTTTTCTATGGGATATGCAAACTCTAAGCAACAGCCACAAATTCTTGTGGGATACCAATCTTGCTATTTCAGGTTATTTCAGAGTGATACTGACTTCTTCCCTCATGGACTATGTTGTTTGAAAGTTGTAATCCAATTCGAAGTAATTTGGATTGCAAAAACACCAATTTTGAGGAAAAGTGTATTTATTCTAAGAGATAGAAGTATCTCACAGTCTATCAGTTGGCTTCTACTGAAAAACACACCATCCCAAAGCATAGTGCCTTCATCTTAGTCTGTTTAGATTGTTATAACAAAAAAAAATTATTCTGGGTAGCTCAAACAGGAAACATTTGTTTTCTCACAGTTCTGGAGGTTGGGAAGTCCAAAATCAAGGTGCTGGCAAATTCAGTTTCTGGTGACTGTCCATTTCCTACCGAGTTCATAGATAGCTATTTTCTTGCTGGGTCCTCACATGAAGAAAGGCGCAAGGAACTCTCTGGGGTGTCTTTTATAAGGATACTAATCCATTCAAGAGGGCTCCACCCTCTTGAGCTAATCATATCCCAAGGCCCCCACCTTCAAAAACCATCATATTGGACATTAAGTTTCAACATGTGAATTTTGGGAGCATACAAACATCAGTCTTTAGCAGCCTTAAAACAAGAAACATTTATAGGCACCAGGGCTCTGCCAATTATGGGTCATGGACCACCATATCAGACCAGCAGCCAGTTCTAGTATAATTCAAGGGTGGTTTCCACACTTTTAAAGGATTATAAGTGAACAAAGAAGAATATGATATAGAGAAGTTATTTGGCTCACAAAGCCTAAAGTATTTATTTTCTGGCCCTTTCTAGAAAAACTGTGCCCACATCTGGTTTAGGTCATGCTTCTGTTATTCAGAAACACTCTGGGCTCAGCAGTCTGGGTTTTTTTTTTTTTTTTTTTTTGGTCTTCACTAGGTTCTGTCACTCACCTATGGTCAGAAGCCTGTCAGTTAAGGGGCTCTGCTTGTGGAATTAATGGCTGTTGATTGGGAGTTGGGAGTAACCAGACTTATCATCCACTAAGTAACCCAGACTTATTTACCTGGGGGCTCCAAGAAGGAATACAGTAGTACCCAAGGCTTCGCCTTCACATTTTATAGGCTAAAGTAAGTCTCAAGACTGGGGGATGAGAGGGTTATGTGTAGCTGTGTTTACAAACTACCACACACAGAAAACAAGGGCTTCAAGAGCAACCGACATTTCCCTGGAACTGTAACAACGAAGTGGAAAGCTTTCAGCCACTGCAACCTCCATCCTGAGGCTCTCCTGCTTTCACATTTACATTTTGCTTTCTCTGTATTTTTTTAAAGATGTTATTTATTTATTCCTGAGAGAGAGAGAGAGGCAGAGACATAAGCAGAGGGAGAAACAGGCTCCATGCAGGGAGCCCAACGTGGGACTCGATCCCGGGTCTCCAGGATCACGCCCTGGGCTGAAGGTGGCGCTAAACCGCTGAGCCACCCTGGCTGCCATTTCTGTATTTTTATATCTTGGTATCCACTCTTTGACATGGTTCCCATGCCTCTTCATTCTTAGCCTTCTGTGGCTTTCTCTGCTTCTCTTTACCTAGATGCCAACTGTATCTCAGCCACCATGAGCTCATATAGAACTTCTGGGGTAAGTAGTATCTTATTCCTCTGTCAAACACATTTGGCAAATGAAGCACAGGCTGGTTTTCACGCAATATAATTTCATGGGTAAAACTTGCAAATTCATTTCCAGGAGCCCTAGTCACAGCCTAGTTCCAGATGCCTATGTATCTGCTCACCTTGAGTATCAACTAAAACTGACTTCAGCAAGAATCTGACTATGTCTCGTTTCAAATACTTGTTCCTGGCCTATTTGGAGCTGACAGGTGACTAGAGGCATCCTGTGTCCCAACACCTATCCTGGGAGAAGACATCAGCACAAGCTCTGAGAAGCACAACTGGTCAAACTTTTAAAAGAGGTTGTAGAGAAGAAATGATTAGGAAGAATGGCTTGGACTCGTGAATATATTTTGTGCTAGAAATTGGAAGAAGGCTGAGCTTTATTTTATACTTACCTAGAGATTATAAATGACACAAGAACACATTTCTATCTCTGCTATATGTTTTGTATGTTATTATATAAAAACAACATATGCCTTACCTAGTCTATAATAAACTGATTAAAGAAAAAGGTTTTGCTTTCATAACTTTTTCTCAGTGGGTACCTGAATATTGATGTAAATTTTTAAATAGGTTTTCTCAACCCATGTATCATTACCTCACTATCTGGAAGGATATAATGCCTGGAAAATTTAATAAAATAACACAAAGAAGAGGTAAATATTATCAGATAATACTTTGCAATGAAAACTATGTAAAATTTACCAGTTTACTCAAGCATAATTGCATATAATTAAAACATGCTATGAGATCTGTTATGAATTTTCAACTAATGAAAGCATTTAATTAGTTCTGAGTAAGAAAAGAGGCTACATAACCAGTATAGATTTTCTTTATTGTTCACATTCTTTTCTTCTGGATAATCCATGCTCTGTTTATCGCCTTCCCACTGGTGCTGAGAAATCAGTATCGGGTCTTTTTTTTTTTTTTTTTATTGTAAGATTTATTTATTTATTTATTTATTTATTTATTTATTTATTTATGAGAGAGAGAGAGAGAGAGAGAATCCAAGCAGAGGGAGGGGCAAAGGGAGAGGGAGAAGCAGGCTTTCCACTCAGTAGGGCTCAATTCCTGGGCCCCAGGGTCACAACCTCAGCCAAAGGCAGATGCTTAACCAACTAAGCCACTCAGGTGCCCCTCAATATCTGTTCTTATATTCCCCTATTCCATATTGCTTTCCTCAGTTTCTAAATGCATTATCAAACCACATTATGTAACTTAAAACTGTAAAGTATTTATCAAGAGTGCCTCGTTTCCTCCAGAAACCAGGGATGCCTTCTCATTTTACTTAGTACTGTCTGACTTGCTGGGTGAGGGGCCAAAAAACAATTTGCATTTGGTGATCTCTTTAGCAAAAAAAGATCAGTGGATCCATGCCTATTTCTGTCATTTTGTATGCCTCTGTTTTTGGTACAAAACTCAAAAGACTTTGAAAGAATTCTATGTTCTATGTTGGGGGGCCCTGGCTCATTTTTATTTTCCTGTGTCTTTCATAATCTTTCAAATAACTTTAAGGGTAAACTGGAAGGTGAGTTATTTGGGCAAGCACAGGTGACTCTGAATCCCAGTTCCAGAATGTATAGCTGAGTAGGGTTTAAGTAAGACACTTACACGTTCTAAGTCTCCACTACAACGTCTGCAAAATGGAAATAAAAATATGTATCTCTTTATACTGCTGGGAAGATTAAAAAAGAAATACATATGCATTCTGTGTCTGGGACATTTTTAAATTACTGGAAACTATGTTATTTTGTATTTTTAAATTTAAATAAAGGAAATTCTTTTGCTTTCTCCCTTCATCACCTTCATAGAAGTTAATGAGTGACTCTGTTCCTATTAATACTCTCTAACAGAGACTTAGTGTATAAGCATTTTATACTAAATGAAGGACTAACCTTTCCTTAAATGCTGCATCTTTAGGATTCAGCCACATATAAAAGTAATCAACACATGCAGTTCAACTATGTTTAGATTTCACTGATTTTTTTTCTCAGATTACAAAGCACCTAAAGGTAGGAGGTCTAGGATTAGCACAGTAGCTTCAATAATACTCCCTTTATCTTCTGCTCTGCCATCCTGTCACAGAATGGCTGTGACAGGGCATTCTGGGCATTTTGTCTGTGCTCTAGGCTGAAGGAAGGCAGGAGGGGGGAAGCAAAGGCATGACACCTGAACCTGCCACTATTTATATGTGCAAAAACAGCCTTCTTGCTTGTCTTGACCAGTCAACTTCTGCTCATATCACATGACAATGCCTATACATTTTTTGTTCATTGCCTTTTTAAAGACATATTGCCTTACCAAATAAGATTGGAATTCTGTTAGCAAGAGGGCAATGGAAAGTGGTTATTAGTGGGCACCTAGCAATTTTTGACACAGATACCTACAGGCACTTCAAAGGCAGCTTCTCCAGAAATATTTTAGCTCTTTTATAATCAGATGAAAGTGTAATGGTAATATTGTCCAGTAGAATAATTCAGACTTCAGTAAATATGGTGAGGAGTAAAGTTCTGCCCATGGGTTGAGTTGTGAGGGAAAGATAGAGGTCATCCTCTCTAGATGAGGGGTGGTGTTCCCCTCAAAATGACGGGACAATCCCCACACTGTAGGTATAAACTAAAAAGAGTGGCAGAGTATCCAGATTAAGAACTCAAACATATCTACAACGAAAATCATTTGATATGGTCTTAAATTTTAGAACATTTTTTTCCTCCCTTGAATTGGGAGGAGGAGTACAGTAGGTATGCTACGTAATTTTTTTAAAACTCTCTTAGTTTTCTTTACTGTGTCCTAAATATCATTAAAGTATTAAGCACTCACAGAGCCTAATCAGATGCTGTAGGGAATAAAGTCCTGAGACAGTAGAAGGAATCCTGGTCCATTGCAAGTCTTGTTCCCTGCTGCCTGTTGACATTTGGGATGAATTAGCAGTGGTCTCTCAAAAGAACTGTGCATGTAATTCCAAGGAAGTGCCCAGTGATGAAGTCTGAGGTGGTTAGCAGGAAGGAATGATTACGAAGAGCTAGCATCTAGGTAGGCAGTCCAAGGGTTGAGACAGCTCCATCTTTCCCAAGATAGACTAGAGGAAGAGGTTTCTTGAAAAATTGATGATGGTGTCAGATTAGCTCTAAATTTCTTATCTGAAAAATTATTCTGGGAGTCTGAATTTTAATGTAGATCTGATGAGTTTGGAGAGGAACCAAAATGCTTTGCAATAATCAAGGTATGGAATGAGCTGCAAATCAGGCACTCCCATTTGCTCTCCAACATAGTTTTGAATTGGTTCATCTAGCAACAGGAAAGAGCACTGCATTTCTGTTCACCTGTACTATAAGGGGGTGGTACTAAATGTTATTATCAAGCACTTGCCCTGTTTCTCAATGCAGAAAACATTTTATCCATTCTACAACTGTTCATAAAGAAATATTCTAGACAAATTAATGCATACATGGACTGCCAGAGAAAGCTGCCTGGGAAGTCATTAGCTATCATGTAAATAATAGAAAATTGCTACCAAAGTTTTATAAAAGGACAGATGAAGGAAAATTTTCTTTACCTAGCGGATTAAGGAGTCAGTGGGAAAATGGCCTTTAAGCTGAGCTTCAAAATATGTGTAGAATTTAATGGGTAGAGAAGGTGGGTGGTGTATTCCCAATTAAGAGAAGAATGTTGGAAACTCATGGAATTATAAATTAAAAGGTTAAAACAGAGAGGTGCGGTTGGAGATCCATAGTATTAACTGGAGGAAGATAAAGATAACTAGTTATTTTTCTTCTTCCTGCTTTACTCCTTCCACTCCCTCCCTCCCTTATTTCCTCCCTCCTTTCTTTTTCCCTTCCTCTTTTATCCTTCCTTCCTTCTTTCATCCCTTCCTCCTTTCTCCTTCCTTCCTTTCTCCCTTTCTCTTTTATCCTTCTCTTTTCTTCCTTCCTTTTTTCCTTCCTTCCTTCTTCCCCCCTTCTTTCCTTCCTTCTTCCCTCCCTCCCTCTTTCCTTCAATTTTTTAAAAAAGATTAATAAGCTTATTCAAGGAAGGAGAAGGGTTTTATCTAAGGTCACATTATTAGCAGCTAGGTATTGTGGCGTCTAAAAAATAAGAAAGAATCAGATCATGAAGCGCCTTGAATTCTACAACAGTTAGACTTATGACTTAGGTAGTCAAATGCCAAAAGAGTAGCAGAGCCTTTCTTGGGATTTAGAAAAACGGTTCCAGAACTACTGGAAAGAATATGATTAGAGTTGGGACAATTAGTAAGAAAATAGTTGTAATCTGTAGGCAAGACCTGAGGAATATCACTGTAAAGGATTGAGAGAAGTTGAACATGAACAAAATGAAGATTGTTTAAATGTTCACATTTTGACACCTGAAAAACCTTGTCACAACATTCCATTCTTTCTAGATGTGATTATCTATGCAATGCTACTGTGACATAGTGGTGACTATAAGATACTGAGAATGTAGATAGTTGAATGTGTTTCTTCTTCCATTCCCATTTGTGGGAGAGAAGGTTGGCCTTACATCTCTTCTTGCTCTATTGTCAGAATGCTGCCTGGGTAAGATAGAGCAGTGATTGCTGTTTCTACTGCAATACTTACTATCAAATATCCGTCCCCTGCCTCCTTTATCCCTATGGTCAAATATATCAAACTTCTCAACTCCACTATCATCCCTAACAATACAAACTCTTTTATTTTCATTTATTTATTTACTTTTAGTTTCTTCTAAGTTTAATCTCAGAAAACATATATATTTAAAAAAAAAAGAGGAACACCTGGCTGGCTCAGTTGATACAGCATGTGATGTTTGACTTTGGGGTCACGAGTTCGAGCCCCACATCGGATATAGAGCTTACTTTAAAAAAAGAATAAAATAAAATACTGATACGTGGTACAATTAAAAAAAGAGAAGCGGAAAAAAAAAAAGAGAAGCGATTGAATCATATATCTAGAGAGTATGGGGGACTGTGCTAATTGTTCAGCTAAGCCCTACATCATTTTATAGCCTATCTAGCATGTTACCTACAAGTAATTTCCTCAAACATGTTTTCTATCCTTCAGTAGCTAGTATCATGCTTCTAAGCTTCTGTTTTCTAATTTGGATAAATGAGTGAGCTTGGCTGAGGGGATGCATTGTCAAAGCTGATTTATGTTGTTGTCAATCCAAACTGCTTAGCTCTGTAGCTGAAATTATCCTTTATATGCCCATTGTTCAGAGTTCAGAAAAACACCGTCTGTTCTATTGTTCATCCATAGTCAGGATACAGATTTCCTGTGCTGCTGTTGTTCTTTTCCCTATGTATCAAGCTTTTCTGCAATAGCAGATGACTTTACTGCAGAGGTTTTTGGAAGCCACTCAGGAAAGGAGAGAGCAGTTTTACAAATGGGCCACAGTGTGCTGGAGGTGATGTAAAAAGAATATCTGAAAGCCTAAATAACTTTACCAGTCATTTTTATTTTCATAGAATACATTAAAATACTAATGAGAGAAACCAGTTTATTTTTCATTATAGAATAAGCCATTAAAACCATAGTTCTTAGCGAAGACAAAGACAGCAGCATGTCAGAAGTATACATAAAGTGTGTTTAGTGATTATCTATGAGAAGCTCTGAGTAATTTCTCCGACAGTAGAGGGAATGGGGCTTTTCAATATATGCCTTTCTTTGATCAAACAGAATCTAAATAGAAAACAAAAGCTATACTCAAATTTGAGTAATTTGAGAAAGTTTGTTTGTAAATGAATTGTAAAAGGTAAAACAAAAAGGTGCCTGCATTGATCTTGGGAAAACTTTCTATTCTTACCACCCTGCACCTGAGTGAATTGAATGGTTATTGGGATCTAGAACTAGAGAGCTATGCAGACAGTTACCTTGAGAGAAAGACTGGCTTCTGGTCAAAGGGACACTGCTAGCACCAGTGTGTCTCAAGGAGGAAACTAGAGAAACATAGAAGTCCCTACCCTCCTACCTTTCTCATATCTATTGGAGCTCCCCATTGGCTAACCAGAACTGGGAACAAGAGAGCAAAGAATCCCCATGCTGCTGCTATAGGTTACAAGGCAATCTCCAAGATTAAAAAAAAAAAAAAAAGCAGGATGGAATATGGAGAGGGGCAATCTGGTAAATTATTTGTTAAATTTTCCAATACTTATTTTCTCCTTGAAGTCACCTTTTCTTAAGGTTAATATCTTGACCTATTGATCACTGCATTTTGTTCAAGATCAAACTAATTTATACGTGGTATTTTTTTTTCTCTCCATACTTAGTGTTTTTACACTAATGCTTAGGAGGCTACGCCTCCCAAGGCTAGGCCTTTGATAAGATGTGTGGCCAAGGAATCTGCTCAGAAAAGAAGAAAAATGATTTTCACCAACTGTATCACCTCTCAGCATGGTTACAAAATGTTTTCCAGTGCTTTACCTTACCCAGTTCTCACAAGACCATGAGATAGGCAATTCTATCCCTGCATCTGAAATAAGAAAACTAAAGCCAAGAAGCTGATTTTTCTTGGGTAGCATGGTACTTCTTTCTTTTTTTTTCAAGATTTTATTTGTTTATTCATGAGAGACACAGAGTGAGGGAGAGACATAGGCAGAGGGAGAAGCAGGTTCCCCACAGGGAGCCCAATGTAGGACTCTATCATGGAACTCTGGGATCATGCCCTGAGCTGAAGGCAGGGTCCCAACCTCTGAGTCACCCAGGTGTCTCAGCATGGTACTTCTGTTTTGGGTTCTGTATGCTTGGCCCTGGGTCTCTGTATGTTCCTTGGGTCTGGAGAAGTTGCTATCATAATGCAGCTTCTAATGTTTGCTACTGTTTAGAAACTTCACAACTTTGAAAAAACTGTACACATCTTGCTTAAGTAAACCAATTCAAATCTTGAAAAATGAGTCATTTATAATAAACAACAAGCATCTGAACAGTGGCTTCTGGGTTGTTCAGAGTTACAATTACATCTGCTGGACTGGAATGACTTATCTTTAGCCTCAGCATTATTCATAGCCTTTATATTACATGAGAGCCAAACAGTCTTTGGAATGGTTTTGGATGAATCTAGCAACAGCCCTGCAACTCACATCTTTAAGCATAAGGACAAACTTTGGAGTTCTTCATCTGACCTTTGCTGAAAGAAGGAAGTGAATTTCAAGTGAATTCAACTTTTCTAAATGAATTCAACTTCTCCTAAGATCATCATTTTATTATATTAGTAGACCTAAAATTCCATTTTTCCCCAAAAAGGATTGCTAGCACAGCATATACAGCTTGTCAAGAATTTTGGAGATCTTCCTTTGGAATAATCCTTTGAAATTATTATTATAATAATTCCTTTGAAATTATTCCTGACCTAAAATGAGGGTCTCACTTTCTTTCCTGATTTTAATGACAGCTTAAATCACTTTTGCTTTTAGCAACGTCTGTATTCCCAAAGTGAGATCTTGTGTTTCCCCCACTGTGTATGAAAAAGTTAGACTCAAACTGGAAGTGAACATTTTGTTAGTCTTAATTTAAGCACTTTGTAAAACATCAAATATGAACATTTACCTAGAGATGGGAAATATACTGTAAAAAATGGTCCTGTTCTTTCCACTTTATAATGTAAATTGAACTGAAGAAATTCATGGATTTTTCCTTTTTGCAGTTAGTTAGCTTTCAATAGTTTCTTAGTAAAATGCATTTCAGAAAAAAAAATTCAATGAAGTCATTTTTGAGCTTCTTTCTTCCCACATTTGTGCTAGTGAACAAGAAACAATCACAGCAATGAATTAATTACTCTAATAACATCTCTCATAATCACATTCTTTAAAGAACAAGGGTCCTTTTCCTTCTTGTATTGAAAAGCAGCCAATCAAAATACAGAGATAATTGTTCTAAAACCTCCTTGCTCTCCTTTTTAATACAATTATTTTAAATATCTAGGGAGAAAAACTAAGGAGGCACAATCAGAGGAGGAATTAATTACTCTATTAACTTTGCTTTTACCCAGTTTCATTTATTCACAGTTCTGGAAGGGGCCCTCCAGAGGTCACCATTCCATGTATCTGCCACCTGTCAGGGATGCTTCTAAGCTGTGCAGACAGATGGGTACCCTACTAATGTTTTGCTCCACCATGTAAGTTTCATTTTTTTTCTTTCTCTGTCTTTCATTATTCCTTTTTCTGTGCCTTTGGGCTATAATTACCCAGAAGAATAAATAAATAAATATATATACACACACACACACACACAGTATCCTCTTCTTTTTTTTAAATAATTTTTAATAATAAATTTATTTTTATTGGTGTTCAATTTGCCAACATACAGAATAACACCCAGTGCTCATCCCGTCAAGTGCCCACCTCAGTGCCCGCCACCCAGTCACCCCCCCGCCCCCGGCCTCCTCCCCTTCCACCTCCTCTAGTTCATTTCCCAGAGTTAGCAGTCTTTCATGTTCTGTCTCCTTTTCTGATATTTCCCTCTTATTTTTTCTCCTTTCCCCTTAATTCCCTTTCACTATTATTTATATTCCCCAAATGAATGAGACCATATAATGTTTGTCCTTCTCCGATTGACTCATTTCACTCAGCATCATACCCTCCAGTTCCATCCATGTTGAAGCAAATGGTGGGTATTTGTCGTTTCTAATGGCTGAGGAATATTCCATTGTATACATAGACCACATCTTCTTTATCCATCATCTTTCGATGGACACCGAAGCTCCTTCCACAGTTTGGCTATTGTGGACATTGCTGCTAGAAACATCGGTAGCCCCTTCTATCATTGTCCCTTCCCGTCATGATAGGTAGCAGATGAGCAGCCTGGCAGAGGTGCAGGGAACCCACCCTTTGCTTCGGTGGGCTTGCCTGCATCCCCCAGCAGGTGCTCAGGACCCAAATGTCAGCAACACTCAGCCCTCCTCTTCAAAATGTACTCCTGAGGGCTCCACCCAGCATCACTGTAGCACAGTGTGTCACTAACCTTTCTTTTTGTGATATGGAAAAAAATGCTATAAATGTTACAAGTAGTCATTTGTATGTTGTACAAGCATTTGTGGACGTGTAAAATAAAAGTTACATAATGCTTCTGTTTAAAATATATATATGTATATCTACATATATATATATCTTCATTTTTCTTTCTTTTCCAGGACCTTCTCCAATTTCTTAAAGATAATACACTATGTCAAAAGCGTACTTCATTAAATCTAGAACTTATTTTTGGAAAGGTAGCATGTCTTTAAAAATCTGTTTCTATTTTGAAGATGTAAGCTGAAAAACTGCAAGATGGATAATGATAGCATTCAGGAAACACTCCAGGGAGTAGAAAAAGACATGTTGGTAATACTGCCTCATTCCTACTCCTGGCCTTAAATTACATTTTGAACAATTTATTAAAAGCTTATTGTTGAGATTTTCTTTAGTCCTCTGCATGTTTATCACCTTTTAAACATTCTCTTTTAACATTTTAAAGAGAAAAAAATAAATTGTTCAAAATAAAAGCGATCATGTTTTTGTGTTTTGTTTTAATCTAGTGCAGTAATATTCTTTCGGAAAAAAATGTAAAATAATTGAAAGACTCTGTGCTGGGGAATATCAGAGGAAAACTCCTCTAATCTTGTCCCATAAAATGAATGGCTATTGCAACTAGTCCTATATCCACATTCTCATGCTTTCTCTTTCTCAGCATTCGGGAGTTCAGAATTTGAGTTAAAAATTGAGTAGATATAAGTTATAACCTTTGAGTCCACATCTAAAGTCATAATGATTCTGATTTTAAGGAATTTTGGAGCAGAGTCTAGGTAATAATAGTTCTTTGTCCAGAGGTACCCTGTAGCCAGGAGCTTCTGTGGAACTAAATTCAAAAGATTATATATTTCATACATCAGTCGGGTTTCATGTTCAAAGATGCCTAATGATCTCAGGTATTATATTTCCTCTATGTATCTTTTTCTCCTGTGTGATTCTTATGAAAGGTTAATTAACAATACCGTAGTATCTTCAGCACTGGTGTTTATTATATTCATTTCTCTCTGACCTCTAACAAGGAGGATGTTCACAATCTCGCAAAGAGAAAAGACTGGAGTTATGTTCTCTCTGTTGTTTTATGTTGATTTTGATATCAAATCTGCTCCCAATAAAATGAATATGGACAGCTGCATTAGCTTTTGCTATGGACAAACATTTTAAAACAGTGGCTTAAAGCATCAACCATTTTCTCTAGTTCAGTTATATGAGTTAGCTTGATGTTTCTTCTTGTACATCTGTGGTCATCTGGTGGGTTGGATGGTGGTTAGATAATCCGTGACATGGCCTCATTTGAAAGTTTGGTGGTTAGAAGTCTGATTGGTCTATCGGGGTCTCACGTGGTCTTCTGTCTTCCAGCAGGTTATCCCAAGCTTCTTCACCTGATGTGTACTTTTGAATAATGCTCCTTCAGAATTTTTGCCTACCTGGAACCTCAGAATATAACCTTATTTGGAAACAGTATCTTTGCAGACAGAGTTAATTAAGATGAGGTTAAATGGATTATAAGGGCCCTATAACTGGGGCAGACACTTGACGGGATGAGCACTGGGTGTTTTTCTGTATGTTGGTAAATTGAACACCAATAAAAATTAATTTATAAAAAAAAAAGAAAAAAAAAGTGGGCCCTATAACCAATAATCCAATAACTGGTGTCCTTATAAGAAGGCAAGAAGACACAGAGACACACATAGAGAAGGCCATGTGAAGATGGAGGTAGAAAAAACGGGAAAAAAAGATGGAGGTAGAGATTGTAGTGATATAGCTATAAGTCAAGGTAAGTTAAGGATTGCTGAGAGACACCAGAAGTTAGGGGACACATAGAACAGATTTCCCTTCATGACCGTCAGAAAGAATCAACCCTACGGTCACTGTGATTCTAGATTTCTAGCCTCTAGATATGTAAGAAAATAAATGTGTTTTGTTTGTTTGTTTGTTTTCAGTACCAATTTACAGCATTTTTAATGGAAGCTCTAGGAAACTAATACATGGTGACTTCAGGAATCCAAAAAGAGAAAAGATGAGTAAATCTAATGTCCAAGTGTTTCCTAAGTCTCCATATCACATATGCTAATATTTCATAGATCGAAGTAAGTTATATGGCTAACCAGAGTGAAGTAATGAAAAACAATCTCCAGTTCTTGGTAGGAGGAGCTGTAAGTCACATTGTAAAGAGCCATGGACATATATGAGGATAATATCTGGCTGGTTTTTTTACATTTCACCTCTACAAACTTGAGATGTGGCTCCTACCCTATGTCTGAGGGAAGCACAATTTAGTCTATGGCTCAGGTATGCCCCTAAGGAGCATGTTGTTTTGAAAACGCTAAAAAAAGGACATTATTTGATTAACTGATAAAAAAGACCACCTTGAGTTGTACATTTAGGTTCTTAAATTCACAGATCAGAAATACAGTCTCTTGCGAAGAATGAACTGCAATTTAGATTTCATTGGACATTTTGGACAGTTACAAAGAAGAAATTCTCATAGTTGCCCTATTGGCATAAAGACCTCTTAGAAGACAGGTTCGACCAGGAAGTTTCCTAAGGTCATATTCCTGTTTCTCTGATTTTTTTTTTTTTGTCTTCTACATGGCTATATCAGTTTCATGCAAAGGCATAAATGACAAGTAACACAGCATCTTTGTTATTGTTGGTTTCTTTTGGTGCACTGGAACATTAAGAAAACAATTCCCTGCAATTTCTCATATATGTTTGTTCAGATGATGTACTAACTAAGCTTAAGTTTCAAATGACTTTGTTCTTTTGAAAATGACATAAAGGACATTACTAAGCCAAATGACAAAATTTTTATGTGGATCTTAGAGTAGACAAAATTACCATATCAATGTAAATTTATAAGTGTGTCAACTATATTGGTAGTATGTAGGGGAATATTCCTATTCTTAGAAAATACTCACTGAATATTAGGGGTATCAGGGACATGTATACAGCTTACCTTCAAATAGCTCAGAAAAAATTATGTAAACATCACACATAAGACATGCAATAAATTGTAACAAGTCAATAGAAGTAAAAATAGGTGTTCTTTTTACTATTTTAATTTTTACATTTTTAAGTTTGAAATTACTGCAAAACATAAAAGCATCTTATTATTTTACAAAATCAAATAGCAATCAACTCACATCAGTTCTAATTTCTCAAGTTTCCTCTCTAACATTGCACAATTTTATTTTTTTTATTCTGGGAAGAGGTGACATTGCCTTCTGTGGGAAGATTTTTATCAGGTCAGCTCAACTTTGGAAAGGCCAAATTCTTATGCTTTTTTATACTCATGCAGAGGGTCTAAGTAGGCAAGCAATCTGTCTGTCAGGCTGCACCAGATGTCCCAGCTATTAAGTTGATCTACTACCCAGTGCCCACACTCTCTCAAAGGCAGGCTAATGGGAGAGAAAAACAGGTAAGTGAAATGTCAAGGAGAACAGCAGTAAAAGCTCTGAATTGTATTCTAGTCTGCTTTGTAAACAAGAAGATGGATAGAACGTAAAGGCATTATGTTCAATGGCCCTCACTGAACATGAAAAATAACTTTTTCTATATTAATAAATGGCATTAGGTATATTCATGCCTCCCTTTTATCACAGCCAACACAGTCATGCAGTCACAAACCCAATGATGAATAAGAAAAATAGTCAATGTCTTAAAAATCATTTATTCAGTAACCAGTTTGTCAAGAAGGCTCAATGTGGTAGGGTTTAAAGGTGAAATGGCTTTATTTTTTCCATCACAGCTTTGTCAAATTTCACATTGCTATTCATTAATGATATGTGAATTTCACAGCTTTCCATTCACTCACAGTTATTAGAATTTGGACCATGTTAAAGCTTTAGAAACCAAACCAATTCACTGGCAGTTATTAAAATTTGGTCCATTTTAAAACTTCAAAGTTGAACTCAATTTAAAATTCATTTCCTTACCATACTCCACGTAATCCCGCATTCTCCTCCCAGCATCACTGGCAGCCAGTGCAAGCTTGAGCTAGGATGCTGGCTATAGAAAGAGAGGGTAAGATTTCTGGCTCTAAGACCCACACACGTCTTCTAGTCCAGCTCATTGAGAGAGCAGCAGAGGAGCGGGGAGGCATAAGTGAAATTTCTCCTTTATTAACCAGATACAATTTTAATGTTTTTGTTATGGACCATTCCTGTTGCTTGGTTGGCTGACCCTGGTTATCTTCTAAAGGCAGACCTGCTTTCCTCATGCATCTCATTGATGCATGATATATGTTTGACTATCACATTGTGAGGTCTCCCCTTTTTACCTCTCCCTGCTCCTGAGTTTGGAGATCTTAAATGGCACCAGATGACTCAAACTCAGCTGCCATTTGACTCATGGAAAACTCACATATTCCTCTCAGGTGTCTGCTATGTGCCAGCTCACTCTACTTCTCTTCTTATATCCTTAGAAAGATCCAGTGGATTTACTGGTCCTTTGCCCAAGCAAGTGTTCAACCAAACAATTGAAAACCAACCCCTCTCCATCTTGTAGCCATTCTTAACCACTTGTAGTCACCTTTCATTTTCTTTGACAAGGAATAGTTGCTTTATTTTTCCTATCTACAAAACTTGAAAGATTTCCAATCCAAATCAAATATGATGTGATTATATTCACCAGATTTCTGATACAAAAATGTTTTTTTTTTTCCATGTTCTATTTCAAGTGTCCTGAAAGAAACATGTCCTGAAAATTCCTCATAAGGAGCCTGGAATTCCATTATCATTAGGCTATAACAAGGCACTCCATCCCCATTCCATTCTTGCCAGGGGAATGATAAAATATGGAAAAATGGGGAGCTGAAATTGTCACCCATGCTGGGTAATAATGAACCCCTTTGCAATTCCACCTTTCCATTTCTCTATCCCCCACAATGTGCTTGACAGTGGAGACTTCTATTCCCAGCTGGTAATACTGAGTATTGAGTTACATCTTCCTTTCCCCAATGGGTTGATGTCAGAGGGGTTCTAGTGGAGAGGTAGGAGTTTTCCAGCCACTCTGCTGTAACTAGAACATTCACAACATGATGTAACCAGCCCCCTGCTCCCACACGGTAACCTAGAATTCCCAGTCCTACTCAGCAGTAATAAAAAGGCTCTTTCCTTGAATATGAACAGAGATTGCTTGGGAAACCTAGACTTTCACCTTCCACTGGCAGCAATGAGATAGCATTACTCTTTTCTTAATGCAGCAGTATAAAAGGAATACCACTTAAACAAAAAATTTAAGTAAGATTCATGTAAATACCCCAAATTCCAGGTTCATATGAAAAAAAAAAAACAATTACCTGTCATATCAAGAACTGTGAAAATAACTTCATTGGGAAAAGACAATAGACATCATAAAAAGGGTGACATGAATATTAGAATTCTTTGAAAAGGATTTTTTTCAGAAAACTATAGTTTAGACTACTTTTGGATTAGAAAAAATAATATAGTACAGGGAGTTCCAATATAACTCATCTCCATTTCTCTTATTATTATTATTATATTAGTATGGTACATTTGCCACAATAAATGAACCTTTACTATTACTATTACTATTACATTGTTAACTCAAATCCATACTTTAATCCAATGTTCTTATTCTTTGCCTGATGTCTGTTTCATTTCTATTATCCTTTCTAAATAAAACATTACATTTGGTTTTCGTATCTATTTAAGCACCTCTTCTTAGTGACAGTTTTTTAGACTTATTTTTGATGATCTTGACCATTTTGAAGAATACTGGTCAAGTGTTTTGTAGGATTCCCTTCTATTGGATTCTGCCTCATGTTTTTCTCAGACACAGGCTGGTGCTATGAGTTTCTAAGAGGAAATTCATGAAAGTAAAGTGTCATTTTCATCATACTGTTACAAGAATACCTACAAGAATACCTAATATCTACATGATTTATTGCCTTTGGTATTGACTTTGATTAATTGGTGGAGATCACATTTGATGTCTCCACTGTAAGGTTCCTCCCCCTCCTTTCCATGGTCTAGGTTCTGGAAGAAATTCTGTTTGCAAAATTAAGACATAAAGAGTGGAGACTTATGGTTGCCTATCAGATTATTTACATACATTATTTGGAATTCTTCTGCAAGTGAAATTTATCTCCTTTATTAATTTATTTATTAAATCATTGCTTTATATCAGCATGAATATTGATCTTTTAGTTTGTGATCCAATACTACTTTATTTATTGTATTGTTCAAATTGTTCAAGATTTGGCCTTTGGCAGCACTTTCAGTTGGCTTCTGAAACCATTCTTTTTAGACTTTTTCACTTAACAGAGAAAAAAATATACGTGTTTATACTAATCTGTGTATACACAAATATTTATAAATATTTCTATGTTTAATTATCTCTATATTAAACAAAATATAATTTTTTACTAATGTCTCTAACTCTAAACCATTAATATATGACTCATTCTTGTTTCTAGTCCTTGCTCACATGTGAATTCCACTCCAATGATAAAAAAGCTGGCTACCACTATCTGTCATCCATTTAATTAATTCTTTAATCCTAATATACATGTATGGTGGTTTCCAGTATAAAGATAAACAGACTGGTGACAAAGGACCTAGCTCAGAAATAAACCTATGTAAATATGTTCAACTGACCTTCAACATATGTACCCAGAATATACAATGAGGAGAGGAAATGTATATAAGGTTAACTGAATACAAAATGAGGAAGTACAGTGTTGAGAAAAATGGATATCCATATGCAAGAATGAAATCAGACCCTTATATGATACACACACACAGACACACACACAGACACACAAACAATCAAAATGAATTAAGGACTTAAACATGAAACTATGAAACTCTGAAAAAAATATAGGTGGAAAACTTCATAATATCAGTTTTGGCAATTATTTCTTGAATATGACACCAAAAGCACAAATAACAAAAAACAAAAACAAACAAATTGGACTACTTCAAACTAAAAGGCCTCTGTACAGCAAAGGGAACAATCAACAGAGTTAAAAGACATCCTATGGAATTGGAGAAAATGTTTGTAAACCATATCTTTAATAAGGTGTTAATATCCAAAATGTATAAGGAGCTCCTAGAAAAACAAATAATGCAATTTTAAAAGTGGATGAAGGACTTCAGTAAGAATATTTCTCAAAAGAAGACATACACATGGCCAACAGGTATAATGAAGGGTGGTCAGCATCACTCATCACCAAGGAAATGCAAATTAAAACCACAATGAGATGTTACTTCTCATCTGTTACAATGGCTAGTATTAAAAAACAAAACAAGCATTGGAGAGAATGTGAAAAAATTGGAACCTCTGTACACTATTGGTAGGAATGGAAAATGATATAACTGTTATGGAAAATAGTATGGAGATTCTTCAAAAAATAAAAATAGAACTACCATATGATCTAGTAATCCCACTTTGAGGTTTTTGTCAAAAACAAACAAACAAAAACAAAAAAACCTGAAATCAGAATCTTGAAGAGATGGCTGCGTCCCTATGGTCATTGAGGCATTATCCACAATAAACAATATATGGAAGGAACCAAAATGTCCATTAATAGGTGAATGGATAAGGAAAATGTGCTATATACATACAAAACAATATTATTTATCCTTGAAACAAACAGAAATCCTGCCATGTGCAACAACGTGAGTGAACCTAAAGGGCATCATGCTAAATGAAATAAGCCAGTTACAGAAGAACAAATACTGCATGATTCCCCTTATATGAGAGATCTAAAATAGTCAAACTCAGGATGCCTGGGTGACTCAGTGGTTAAGTGTCTGCCTCCCGCTCAGGGTGTGATCCTGGAGTCCTGGGATCAAGTCCCACATTGGGCTCCCTGCATGGAGCCTGCTTCTCCTTCTGCCTGTGTCTCTGCCTCTCTTTCTTTGTGTCTCTTATGAATAAATAAATAAAACTTTAAAAAATAAAAATAAATAAAAATAAAATACATAGTCAAACTGATAGACACAGAGAACAGAATGATGGTAGCCAGGGGATGGGGGAAGAGGGAATGTGAATTTGATGTTCAATGTTTATGCAAGATGAGTAAGTTTTAAAGAACTTACTACAGATCTGCTACATAACATTGTGCCTATAGTTAATGCTATGTTGTGCACTTAAAATTTTAATAAGAGGCTAGATCTCATGTTAAGTGTTATTACTATAATACATACATACACAATTAAAATTGAGACCAAAAGGAAAGAGAGAAAACAAGAATTACTAATATCAGGAACGAACTGGAGGACATCACTGAAGACTCTACAAAGGTCAAAAAGAGTGCACTACAATAAGGTGCACTACAAACAACTTTACACTATAAATTTGACAACTTAGATAAAATGGATCTAATCATCAAAAATCACAAAGTGCCACCACATGGTTAAAATAGATAATTTGAATAGTTCTATAATTGTTAAGGGAATTGAATTTTCTTTCTTTCCCTTTTTAAGAAAGCTTTTTTTAATTTAAATTCCACTTAACTACCATACAGTGTAATATTAGTTTCAGGTGAAGGAAATTGATTTTTTTTACATTTCTCAATATTTATTATGATCTGAAAGTCAAAACTATCTAAAAAGACAAACACAGGGGTGTCTGGAAGACTCAGTCATTTATGCACCCAACTCTTGATTTTGGCTCAGGTCGTGATCTGAGGGTCATGATATGGAGCCCCAAGTAGGACTCTGCACTGGTCCTGGAGCCTGTTTAAGATTCTTTCTGTCCCTCTTCTTCTGTCCCTTCCTCTCTTTCTCTAAAAAACAAAAATAGACAAACACAGAAATCCTCTTCTCTGCTTCAACCATTCCATTTCCCTTCCTTCTGTAGGCAACCATTTAAATTGCTTTCTTGTTTATCTTTCCAGCTACTTTGTGCAAACATATGTATATATTCTTTTTTTTCCATTTTTTTATTAGCTTCAGAGGTAAAATTTAGTGTTTCATCAATTGCATATAACACCCAGTACTAAAAAAAAAAAAAAAAACACCCAGTACTCATTACATCAAGTACCCTCCTTAAATGCCCGTCACTCAATTATACTTCCCCTACCTACCTCCCCTCCAGCAACCTCAGTTTGTTTCCTAGAGTTCAGCATCTCATGGTTTGCCTCCCTTTCAGTTTTCATCTTATTTTATTTTTCCTTCCCTTTCTTTATGTTCAATAGAAAATCTCATGAAAAAGAAATCTCTAGGGCTTGAATGTTTTTATTGTAGAATTCTATCAAACGTTTAAAAAGGAATTACTGTAGCATCTCTTCCAGAAAATAGAAGGGGAAAGAATATTTCCGAAGTCATTTTATGAAACCTTTTGT
This sequence comes from Vulpes vulpes, assembly GCF_048418805.1. Lineage (NCBI taxonomy): Eukaryota > Metazoa > Chordata > Mammalia > Carnivora > Canidae > Vulpes > Vulpes vulpes. Next base: position 56,089,893 of record NC_132790.1, read on the forward strand.
CACTACCTTGACACCAAAACCAGAGAAAGATAATATAAAAAGAGGAAAAAAAGCAAAACAAACCCTACATATCCTACGTGAACATGAATAAAAAATTCTTAAGAAAATATCACCAAGTATAGTTCAGCAATATATTTAAAAAATTATATGTCATCACCCAATGGGACTTGGCCTTAGGACACCAGGAATAAAGAGCTTCTTCAGCTTACTGAGGAATATCTACAAATAGCCTACAGGCAATATATATAATGCCTAATAATGGAAGACTGAACGTTTTACCTCCAATATTAGAAACAAAGCAAGGACATCTACTCTCACCACTGGTATTTGACATCATGTTGGAGACCTTAGATAGAACAATAAGACAAGAAAAGGAAACAGAATGTACATAGATCAGAAAGAAAAAAATGACACTTTATTTATAAATGATATGACAATCTTCATGGAACATTCTGAGACTCTAAAAGTAGAAATAGCAAAAACAATAAAAACTCCTAGAATTAATAATTTAGTTCAGCAAAGAAATAATGTACTATATAAGATCAACATGTAAAATTCAATTGTATTTCTATATACTCAAAATAAACATGTGGAAATTAAAATTAGAAATACAATATTTTTTTACAACAGTTTAAATAATAAAACACATAGGTGTAAATCTAACAAAATATGTATAGGACTTAGATTTTGAAAATTAGTTCTATATTAGTAGAACTATATATGTATAGGACTTAGATTTTGAAAATTAGTTCTATATTAGTAGAACTACTATTAGTAGTTCTATATTAGTTCTATATTAATATCTATAAATACTGTATCTAGTTATTTATAGATCTGTCTTTCCCAGACTATGGTTCTTTAGTAGAAGTCATATCTAAACATTTTGGTATATCAGTATTAAGCATTCTTCTTATTTTGTAAATGTTATGTTTTGTTTTACAAAGAGACTAATAAGTAGATGAAATAATTACAAGTTGTATTTGGAGGTTTGAAATGTAGAACTTAATTTGGTAGTTAAACATCTTTTAATCATTAAATCCGGGCAGTGGAAGTTAACACTGCCTCATGACTTCTGTGTTACTCTGGAGACTAGACTTCATTGTGATTTGAATCTTCAAATTGCCTTACAGCTTTCTCTGTGATACTTCCCCATTCTCTTCTAAACATACTTGAACTTTAGCTCTGCTAAAAAGACAGGGAGGGACTGATAGAAGAAGATTTAAAAATAATAATTTTCCAGGAGAAATACCTGCTCACCCTAAGGACATAGTTAATTAGGGTCCTTAAAATCTCTCAAAGAAAATATTCCAATGCCTGTGACCTTTGTTTTGGTTCAAGTTCTTGGTTTCTCTCTATTCTGTGACTTCAATTTTTGCTTTGTTTTATGTTGATTATATAAATTGACACCTTCTAAATTAAATGATCTTTAAAGGCAAGAGCATGGATTTATACATCTTTATATCTCTCACAAGTATAGCACAGCCATAATGCTTTGCTCATAGTAAGTGCCCAAAAATAGTTGAGGAAAAAAAGAACAACTATTTATTTATTGCCTATGTGCAAAGCACTATGTTACATTTTGAAACACACTGGTGAAAAAAAAAAGACATTTAAGGGTAGGAGGCATACATTAAAACAAATAATCACATATGGAAATGTAAACTTACGTAGTATTATAACTAACATTAAGGGAGATAATTGATTAATATGACTATGGTGGGAGTGGAACTATGCCCAGAGCCATAAAAAATATCTCTGAATAAGTGATATTTAAGGTGACCTCTGGGCTAAGGAGTATAACCAGGTAGAAAGCAAAGAAAAGAGCAGTCTAACAAGAAGGAGCAATTTTTATGAAAAGTAGGCAAATCCTTGGAAAACTGAAGTAGGTAACATAATTAGGGGCCCTCCCTATCTCTCTCTCCCCCCACTCCATATTCCTTCTCCATCTTTCCTCCATGTAAGAAGTTAGAAGATGCTCATCTCCCAAAGAAATAAGCTCTACTAGAAGGTAGCTCCATCTTACCCATATCTGAAATCTATAGCAGCGGGGGATATCTAGTCACAGCAAGAAACACAAACATGTGTACCCCTGTTTCTCCAGTGTGATAAAACAAACAAACAAACAAACAAACAAAATCTTACTAACCCACCAAGGTTGGGAGACTTACATAGTCAGGTAACCTTGATGTAAAAAATATTGACTATCATCTTCCTTATTCTAATGACTTTTGTCTTTAGTCAGTGACTGCTGAATTTTACTAACCTTAGCTACAGCCTAAATATTATTTTGTGTCTGGGAGGTTCATTTTTTTCATTTGGCAATTTTAAATCAAGTGCATTAAAACACATTTTAGATTTGTTCAAAGTAGAGATACAGTTAATGAACATACCACATCAAATTGTGGGAGACTAAAATATGAATATAAAAAGATTTACTGTGTCTAAATTTTATGTGATTGAGATTATTGATAGATATACAGTAAATTGAAATTTTTTCCACATCCTTGATATTATCAAAACCAGTTCTCTTTTAAATGACATTGGAAATGCTGTATCATTAAGAAAAAGAAAATTGTGTTGAAACCCTAATCAACCTTGATATATAATGTAATAGCCATGCCTGCTATTATTATTAGCCACTGATGTTCCAAATAATTTGAAAGCATAGAGAAGATAGTTTTGTCACAGTGGAGGTCATGCCGAGTAGAATAAACACTAGGCTAAAAAATTAACATGTTCTAGAGAATTCTGGTAAGAGGTAATTTGTACATTTTCCTTTAATTTCTTTTTGTTCTCTTTTTTCAACTTGGGAAATTATCTAGACCAGTCTTTTGTATTTGCTTTTCCATTAATTGTCAAGTAAGTCCTATAGCTTAGTATCCTCATAGAAACAGCAGCCCCTATTAACCATCTGTTGTCCTCTTAATTATGGTTCACTCTGATGACCAGAAGCATTCCTGTTAGCTTGAGAGAGTATTTCTATTTGACATCTTTTTATTCCACATTCCAAAACCCATCAGGGAGTTTTATAAGATAAACGTTTGATCTATTTGACAATGTGTATTAATAAATGATGCTTTTCAATAATGTTTAGGTTTAGAATAATTTAAATGACCTCCGTCACACAGGAAGAATATGGTAAATTGATGAGTGCTTTGTAAATATAAGCATAACTATTTGACCTCAATATTTATTTTTTTCAAATTTACATTATGAGAAAATATTCAGGTGAATTATTCTTTCTTTTTTACAGCTAAAGGAAATAGAGACAAGTTAGATACATAGCTACCAGAAAATTCCTAGTGACACCACAAGCATTTGATATTTGAACAGAGGACTTGGAAAACACAAACTAGGCTCATACTTTGAAAATATCCCATTTCACATGAAAGAATAGGAAAATAACCACTGTAATCAGTGCTTAACATTCGGATTGAAAAAAACAGTCATATGTTTTGAATTTCCACTATACTTTTTTTACTCAAAAAATAACATTTTAGACAATGAGTTAGGGTAGATAGATTCTGTATGAACATAATATAATCGTGAACTATTCCTGAAAATTTTTATAGTTATGAGACTTTGGAAAAGTTATTCATGTTTTTTGGGTCTAGGTTTTCTCAATAACTAAAAGCTTGCATATTAAACAAAACAATTAAAAGTTGTATATCCTGACTTCGAAATAATCTGTATTTTTCCTTCCTCTAACTTCTTTCAAAATGTTCTCCTTGTCTTTGGTAGCTGCAGTTTCATTATGATGGTCTAGCTATGGTTTTCTTTTTACTGCGTTCAATGTGGGATTTGTTGACCTTCTGAAGTCTTTCTATTGCTGTTGTCATTTGTTTTGGAAACTTTGCCTTGCACACTTAAAATATTGCTTTGATCACATTTTATTTCTTATTCTTGACTAGAAATCTATCTGGGCTTATACTTACTATCCATCACTCCCTTTACTCAGGTATCCTTGGTCTTCTATCAGCTTTCTTTTTCTTCCAATGTATACAACTTTATTGAAATATATAATTCACATACCACAAATGTTGCTAATGTAAAGTGTGTAATTTCATAGTTTTAGTATATTTACAGAGTTGTTCAAACATTGCCATAATTAATTTTAAAATATTTTCTTCAACCCCAAAAGAAACCCTGTAAATATTAATCATCACTCCTCATTTCCTCTAAAATGACCCCCAGTCACAGTCAATTAGTAATGTACTTTCTGTCTCCATAGATTTCACTATGGTGAACATCTAATAAAAATGAAATTAGGCAATAGGAAGAATAATGTTTTCAGTGTTCATCCATGTTGTATCATGCATCAATTTTTCATTCCTTTTATTACCAAATAATCTCTTGTATAAATATACCACCTTTATTTATCCATTAATCAGTTGATGGACCTTTGGATTATTTCCACTTTGGTTATTATGAATAATGCTACTATGAATATTTGTTATGGGTTGAATTGGGTCCCCTTTTCATATGTTGAAGCCCTAGCACCTAATATCTCAGAATGTGACTGCTTTTAGAGATAGGGCCTATACAAAAGTAAATGGGATCCTTGAGATGGGCTATAACTCAATATGACTGATGTCCTCACAGGAAGAGATGATTAGGACACAGAAATGGAGAGGGATTAGCAATACCATGTGAAAACTCCCAAGGAAGATGATCAGCTATGAGTCAAGGAGAGAGGATTCAGAAACAGCCTGACTTATATACCCTGATCTCAGATTTCTAACTTCCAGATATATATATATAGATATATATATATATCTATATATATCTATATATCTATATATATATATATATAATACATTTCTATTAGTTAAGTCACATAGTTTGTAGTATTTGTTACAGCAGCCTTAGAAAAATAATGCAAGATATGTCTACAAGTTTTTTTTTTTTAATATTTTATTTACTTATTCATGAGAGACACACAGAGAGAAAGAGAGGCAGAGACACAGGCAGAGAGAGAGGCAGGCTCCATGCAGGGAGCCTGACATGGGACTCCATCCCGAGTCTCCAGGATCAGGCCCTGGGTTGAAGATGGCGCTAAACCACTGAGCCACCGGGGCTGCCCAGTCTATAAGTTTTTATGTCAATATGTTTTTATGTCTTTTGGCTGCATGCATATAAGAGTGAAATTGTTTGCCCTATGATAATTTTTAAGTTTTTAAGGAATGGACAGACTGTTTTTCAATATGACTGTACCATTTAACTTCCCATCAGTAGTGTAAGAGACTCCATTTCTGTTTCCTAATCATCTCTTCCTTTTTTATGTTGTATATCTTCTTTGGAGAAATTTCTATTCAAGTCCTTTGCCCATTTTTATGATTGGGTATGTGTCCTATTATTGATCAAAATTTGTCTTATATTCTCTAGATGCAACTCCTTTATCATATACATATTATCCAAGTATTTTTTTTTTCCATTCCATCCATTGCCTTTCCACTTTCTTAATGGTGTCTTTTTAGGTTGCTGGATTTAGTTTGCTAATATTTTGTTGAGGACGTTTTCCTCTATACTGATGGCAGATATTGATCTGTAGTTTTCTTATAATAATGTTTTGGTCTTGTTTGGTATCAGGATAGGGCAACTCATCAAATGACTTGAGAAATTTTACTTCCTCTTCTATTTTTTTTTGGAAGAATTTGTGAAGAAGTTATTAATTCCTTACATATTTGGTGGAAATCATCAGTAACAACATATAAGTCTGGGCCTCTTTTTGTTTTGCCCGAGGATTTAAAACCTCTGTACTTGTTATAGGACTATTTATGTTTTGTATTATTTCTTGAATCAGTTGATATTTGCACATTTCTAGGAATTAGGGTTTTTTTCTCTAATTTTTCCATTTTTTTGTACATTTGTTCATGGTATTACCTTATACTTTTTAAATAAAATTTAAATTTTATTTCCTTAAGTTATGTATCAATGTCTTCTGGCTCTAGTCATTTGAGTTCTCTCTCTCTCTCTCTTTCTCTCTTTCTTTCTTTCTCTGTACAGTCTAGCTGAAAATTTTGTTTAATTTTCAAAGAACCAACTTTTGATTTTGTTGATTTTCCCTACTTTTTTTTGCCAATTCTCTGTTTTATTAATTTCTACTCTACTCTTTATTATTGGTTCTTTCTGCTTGCATTACATATTGTTTCCTCTGTTTTTTCAGTGTCTTCTGGTAAAAAGGTTTAATTACCGATTGGAGTTCTTTCTTTTTAGTACAGACATTTAGAGTTTCTCAATTCCCTCTAAGCACTGTCTTAGCTATATCTCATAAGTATGTGTGTATGTGATTTAATTTATTTTTTTACTAAGACTTTATTTTTTAGAGCAGTTTTTGGTTCATTTTTAAAATGAGGAGAAGTCACAGAGATTTCTTATATACCTACCAACCACTCCCCAAAATGTACAGATTCCCCATTTATCAATATTCCCTACCAGAGTGGTATATTTGTTATAGTTGACAAACCTACATCAAAATCACCAAAATTCCATAGTTTACATCACAGTTCACTCTTGGCGTTGTACATTTTATGGGCATAGGTAAATGTATAATAACAATATTCATCACTGTGCTATCATAGAGTATTTTCACTGCCCTAAAAATCCTCTGTGCTTTATCCAGTTATTCCTCTGCCACCAACATCTGGCAATCACTGATCCTTTTACTGTCTCCATAATTTTACTTTTTCTAGAATGTCATATAATTAGAACCATGTAATAAATGGGCTTTATTTTTTTAATATTTTATTTATTTATTTATTCATGACAGACACAGAGAGAGAAAGAGAGAGAGGCAGAGACACAGGCAGAGGGAGAAGCAGGCTCCATGCAGGAGCCCCACTCAGGACTCGATCCTCGGTCTCCAGGATCAGGCCCTGGGCTGAAGGCGGCGCTAAACTGCTGAGCCACCTGGGCTGCCCTAAATGGACTTTCACATTAACTTGCTGTGCTTAGTAATATGCTTTTAAGTTTCCTCCATGTCTTTCATGGCTTGATAGCATTTATTTTTAGCACTGAATATATACCATGCATAAATGTAGAAAAAATTTTATCCATATACCCACTGCAGGACATATTTGTTGCTTTGTGGTTTTGGTAATTATGAATAAAGCTGTTATAAACATCCATATTGCAGGTATGTTATACATATTTGTATGGACATAGTTTTTATTATTTGTTCTTTTTGTTTGTTTATATATATATATATCGATTTTAATTACTGTCTGGTGCTACTTAATTTCATTCTGAAGTACTTCCTTATTGTAGGAATGGATTCCTTCTGCCTTTATGTTTTTAAGTTTGTTTTGTTAATGTCATATATTAGTATGGTATATTTGTTGCAACTAATAAACCAGTATTAATATATATTATCTACATAAATATTAACTAAATTGAATAATTTATTAAGATTTTCTTAGTTTTTAATTAAATGTTCTTTTTCTGTCCCAGAATCCCATTCAGGATATTGGGACAAATTACATAGTAATGTAATGTCTCTTTAGGCTCCTCTTAGTGGTGACTGTTTATCAAATCTTTTATTTTTTAGTTTTTGATGACTGTGACAGTTTGGGGAAGTAATCATCAGATATAAGTAGTCATCAGGTGTGTCAGGGGATGTCCCTGTACTGGAATGTTTTTACACATTATTAGCCTAGAGTTATTTATTTTGTCTTCATTTTTAAAAGATAGTTTTCTGGGATATAAGAATTTTGGTAGCTTTTTCATTATTATTATTATTTCTTGTAGGAGTTTGAATATGTCATTCCACTGTCTTGTGATCTACATTATTTCTCATGTGAAATCAGCTGTTAATCTTATTGGATTTTTTTTTTTTTTTTTAATGTACTAAAAGACATTTCACTGCTCTCAAGATGTTCTCTGTGTTTCAATATCTATGCCATGATAAGTCTGGTTGTGGATTCCATTGTTGCTAACCTACTTGGTATTTTTCTTGCTTCTTGCATTTGCAGGTTAATGTTTTTTATTCTATTTGGAAGGCTTTATTACCATTATTTCTTGATTATTTTATCTATTTCTTTCTCTATCCCCTTCTGCTAGTCCCAGTATGCACATGTCCGTAAGCTAAATGAAGTCCCACATTGCTCTGAGGTGTTTATTCATTTTCATTTTCTTTCTTTAGTTTTTCAAGTCACATAATTATTGATCTCTAAGTTCACCAATTCTTTCTCTACCATCTTAAATACACTTTTTTGTAACTTCTATTACTTTATTGAAGTTATCTATTCAATGAGACACTGTCACTATATCTTTTTTTAATTCTTAAACACAGTTTTCTTTAGTTCTTTGAACATAGTTATGGTAAACTGCTTTTAAGTTTTGTTGGTTGAATCCTACATAGGGGTACTCTTACACTCAAATTTTGTTCCCTACATTTTTTCCCTCATGCATGGGTCAAATGTTCTTGTTTCTTTTAGTGCTTTGTGGTTTTTGTTGTTGAAAACTGGAGGTTTTAAACAAAATGTTGTGGTAATTTGAATAGTTATGCCCATTCCTCTGGGGGTTGGTGTTGTTGTTTGTTTGCTTATTGCTCTACTGGTTTAGTGAAAAGTCACTCCTCTGGAAGCACAGCCTTGGCATATGCATAGTTACCCTGGGATGATTGCTTTCAACAGGACTGTCTTTAGTTATCTCTGTCCTTGATCTCTCCATTAAACTGTCTGACTTTGTTGGTCTCACATAAAGCTGTTAGATTCCATTAATTGCCAGCTGATTGCTTATTGATTGATAATGTTCCAGGACATACATTGCTCTATAATTTGAGTTCCATAAATTAAAGCCCCTCCCTGGTGGTAATTTTGAGGCCAGTCTTTGAGGTTTTTTTTATCAACCCCAAAGGGCTCTTAGTTGCCTCTTTCTCCTGTTTTCTCTGGCAAAATAGGTGGCCTAGAGTTTAGCTTGGTATTCTCTTGAAGCTACCAGCTTTCTTTTAATTGCTTAACACAAAAATTCTCCATTATTTTCATAGGCATTGAATTTCTTGAATTTCTTTATACTCTATTCTAATAAAGTTAGCTATTTCATATGATGGGGGCTTCAGAACTCTGTTCTTATGGCCTCTCTCTCACCCTGAGCAAAATCTCTATTTTACTACTCTGGACTTGAGAGCATGATCAATGGCTAGCTTCTCTTGGAGTGACAACTGTGCATTATGAGTTGGGAGCTGGGCGGGGACAGTGGCCGCTGGTTTCCTTAGCATGTCTCTCCCAGCATGGCTTCCATACTATGAGGGGCTGGGGAGAGGTTAACTGAGGACCTAATATACTGGTCTGACACTCCTGGAGGAAAGATTTCACTTCATGAGTGGAGGATGGGTATAGGACAGGAGTCTCTTACTCTCAGCTGTGATCATCTAGAATTTAATGTTTATAACAAAGATCTGGGAGGATAGGATGAAAATGGTCTTCTTGGTCACTCTCACCTTAAGTGGACCTGGAGGTGGTAGGAGTAGCAGCTTAGGGCTCATGTCCCATACACATCAGTTCTTCCTTACTCAGATACAGTAGATTTTCTTGAACAAATGTTCTTCATCTTTTGTATGCCTTGAAAACAATTTCTAGAGACTTTAAATAGTTGTTTTTTTAAATAATTTTCATAAATAAATAAATAGATAGATAGATAAATTTCATCAGTTATGATTGTTTCATTGGGAAGTGGGTCTGTGGTTATCCTCATAATGTCATTTCAAAATCAGATTCTCTTTCCACTCTCTTTGTTTTTCTTTCATTTTCCTAACTCTATCTTTAATTGTGTATAAGGCTTTATATTTTTTAAATTTCAATTGCTTTGTAGTTTATTTCTAGAAGTTTTATAATTCCTTTTTAATCATCTATGTAATTTCTTATAGTTCCTAATCTCTGCATTTATTTTCAAATTTGCTTCTTATTTCCTTAAACTTTTCATTATAGTTGTTTTATAATTCCTCTTTTATATGTTTGTGGTAAATATACATAACAAAACATTTACCTTTTTAACTATATTTAATTGTACCATTAATGGCTTTAATTACATTCAGATTGTGCTCTCATAACTTGATATCTATTTCTTATGTATGTTATTTCTGCTGTTTTTTTTTTTCATGGTGCCTGCTTTCTTGAATGTTTGATGAATTTTTAATGTAATTCATTGGTATTTTTGGAAACATATTTATGTTTGAGGGCTGCAATAAAGCTGTGTATTTCCAGAAATGTTTGCATGAGTTTCTTCCAGATACCTAAGAGGATACCCAAGTACCTCCTGAGAGGTAACTACTGTCACTTAAATTAATACATTACTTGAATATTTTTGGATTGCCTCCTATTTTAGGCTAAGCAATGACCCCTGAAGATACCAATGTCTTAATCCCTGGAAACTATGAATATGTTATCTTATTAGATGGGAAAATAAACTTTGCAAATATAATTGAGTTAAAAATTCTGAGATAGAAATATTATTCTCAATTTTCTGGGTAGACCCAATGTAATCACAGAGGTCCTTATTAGAGTGAGGCAAGAGAGTCATAGTCATAAAAAGAAGATGTGAGGATAGAAGCAGAGGTCAGATAAGAGAGAAGATGCTAGCCTGCTGGCTTTGAAGATGGAGTAAAAAAAAAAATGAGAAGGCCTCTAGATGTTGGAAAAAAGAAACAGATTCTTCCACAAAACCTATAGAAAGAACAAATCCCTTCATACCTATCTTAGAATTTAGAGAATATTTAATTATGGTTTACTCTGACTTGAAAAGTATAGTCTTTGGAGCTAAAGTTTTGGGGGAACTGTCTCCTATTAAACTCACTTTGGCTAGGCTTTAGGATTTTCCTCTCTTCTCTGTACTCACTGAAGTTTAAAAGACATCTTGTATTCCATTGGTTTGGCAAATGTCCTCAGGACAAATTATTTTAGGGCTTTGTTTATTTCTTTCATTTTATGCATTTGTGTAGATACTATACTATCCTTTCCCTTTGCCATCTTACTGACAATTTTAAGATATTCTATTATTTTGTTTTAGTTTTGTTCTATTTTGTAATTGTTATATCTCAAATGCTAACATGAGTAACTTTTCATATTATCAAAAACCAGAAAATTGTATTATTTCTTTAATCTTTCCTCCTACCTTTATATTTAATGTTATATATATACATATATATACTTAAAATATCTAATATTTAATTTATATTTCACACTATAAAGAACATTTTAGATAATGTAGTATTATCTTCAATCTGCATACTCATTCAAAAGTCCTGTCGTCATTTTGATGCTGTGTTCATGACTATAAATACTTTATGTCATTAAGTTTGTTATCTCATCCTTTCATGTGGATGACTCTCCTAGAGCAGTGTTGATTTTTTTAAAGATTTTATTTATTTATTTATATTAGAGAGACAGTGTAGTAGGGGGACAATAGAGGGGGAGGGAGAAAGAGGAGGAAAGAACCTCAAGTAGACCCCATACTAAGTAGGGAACCCAACATGGGACTCAATCTCATCACCCTGAGATCATGACCTGAGCCCAAACTAAATTCTGACACTTAACTAATTGAGCCACCCAGGCACCTTGGTGTTGATTTTTGTTTGAGCACTCCTCATGTGCTTTGGATTGTCTGTATATGCTAACAATAGCTGCACACTCAGCCACCATTTGAGGAACAATGGGTCATGTTGCTGATCTGTTTTGTATTATATTGGTGAAGGAAAGCAAATACTTGCATGTATTGGTCAATAAAATTCTTTTTTCCATTTTTAAGAATGGTAAGGAATTTACTCATTTTAATAGATTTTGGAAAATTAGAGTAAAATATAGCATGTGTCTGATATAATAACTTGAAATCAATATATAGCATATAGAAATTAGTATAAGATAAATTAATGTATATAAAGTATGACTCTGGAAATCAATGAGTTAAGGATAATTTATCCAACAAATTCTGTTGGTATAATTATTTAACTCTTTGAAAAATTGGAAGATATTGTCAGATCATGTTTAAGAGGCTGTTTTAATCATAGAACAAACAGGAAAAATGATAGATTTGACAATGTAAAAATTGAATATTTCTTTTTTTTAAACTGAGTAAATAAATTGTATAGTAAACAATTCACAATAACACTTAACATAATAAAAATTTGTCAGTTTACTTTTGACTCCCCCAGAACTTAACTAATAGTCCACTGTTGATTGGAAGCTCTGAGTAACAGAAACAGTTGATTAACACATATTTTGTATGTTATATGTATTATATACTGTATTCTGACAATAAAAGGAGCTAGAGAAAAGAAAATGTTATTAAGAAAATGATCAGGAAGGGCACCTGGAAGTCATGATACCAGCAGGGATCCTGAGATTGAGCCCCACATTGGGCTCCCTGCTCAGTGGGGAGTCTACTTCTCCATTTCCCTCTGCTGCTCCCCCTGCTGTGCTTACTCTCTCTGTCACATGAATAAACAAAATCTTTAAAAAAATAATCATAAGGAGGGCAGCCTGGGTGGCTCAGTGGTTTAGCGCCACCTTCAGCCCAGGGCCTGATCCCGGAGACCCAGGATCAAGTTTCATGTCGGGCTCCCTCCATGGAGCCTGCTTCTCCCTCTGCCTGTGTCTCTGCCTCTCTCTCTCTCTCTGTCTCTGTGTCTCTCATGAATAAATAAATAAAATCTTTAATAAAATCATAAGGAAGAAAAAATAAATTGATAGTACTGTACTGTATTTATAAAACAAAATCTGCTGTCTGTATATATTCATCTGATGTTCTGTAATCCTTTCAAAGCCATAAAATGACCTTATAAGCAATGAAAGCTTCTAAGTTTTTTGAGTAGATGAGTGACAATGTTAAAGTGTGTGTGTTTTTCTGTGTATATGTGTACATGTGTGATGGCTAATATGGTGGGAACACACAGTTTGATGTATTATAAACTGGGGGTGCCTGGGTGGCTCAGTGAGTTAAGCGCCTGACTCTTGATCTAAGCTCAGGTCTTGATCTCAAAGTCCTGAGTTCAAACTCTACATTGGGCTCCATGCTGGGTGTGGAGCCTACTTTAAAAAAAAACAAAGGTGATGTATTACAAACTGTATGTTCAGAGGTAGGGGTGTAAACTGAAGTATTATAGCAAGATTTGGAAAAGGAAGAGAGAGAAAATCTAAAAGGGGTTTCACGATTTTGGAGAGAAGGCTTAATAATTTATTGATTCTCATATTAAAGGAACCAGAAGAATGAGGGAAGAATCAACACTGTTTATACTCAGAGTGAAAAAATTTTTTTTTTTGAGTGAAAGTTTTCTGAAAATCTTTTGAAAAGATTCCTGAGAATTTCCTTTGATAAGTGCTGATACTAAAGCCAGAGAACCACCTCCTTCTGAAGATGTACATTTAGCCAAGAGTAGGGAATGTGGGAATTATATTCATGTTTCTTTTTATCTTTACAGGATTCTAATATTTTATTGCAAGAATTACAATGATTAGAGCAATGCAATGTAAAACAAAATGAAGGCTTCATTGAGTTAGCAATTTAAACTTGTGCTATGTTAGCATCATGCTGAATTATTACTCATCCTTGCTAATACAGCATTTAACAGGGAATTACACTGTCATGCCAGTCTAGTGTAAAAAGAAACCCTAATGGGGCATTTATCTTGCTGTAACATAAAATAAATCCAGATGTAAGCAGCATAGAGCTAGCTTAGAAGCTTTTGTCAGAGACCCATCCTGTTCCAGCTCTTCTTTGCCATCCTTAGGTCACCTATGGCTGATCAATAATGGCACCGATTGTTCACACTTCTCCTATTTAGAGATGAGGTCTATGTCCCCTCTCCTTGCATCTGGGCAGAATAAGTGACTTCTTTGAATAATAGAGTATGGCAGAAATAACACTGTGCCAATTTCAGACCCATGCCTCAAGGTACTGTCAGTTTCTACCTCCTCCTTCTTGAAACACTTGTTCTTAGAGCCCTGAGCTGTCATGTAATAAATCCAACTATCCTACTGGAGGGATCATCCAGACAAGCTCAGAGACTATATAAAGGCAAGGGACCCAGCTGGGTTTCACCTTTTAGCCATTTGTATCACAGTGCCAGAAATGAGAGTAAGTTGTCATGGTTCTTGCAAACCAGCCCTGCTGTCCAGCTAATTTTCAATGGGAGACCTCAAACAATGCTCTATGGAACAGAAAAATCATCTGATCACAAAATTGAGATATATAATTATATGTTTGTTTTTTAAGACACTAAGCTTTTAGGGTATTTTATATAAGTGCACCAATGGATACATTAGTAGATAATATATCAATAGATGCTGTAAGTATCACCTTGTGGTGCAAGATAAATTTGAGCCATCATATCATGTTTCAGAAAGACATACAGCAGAAAGGAGAAAAGACAAAAAAGTATTTAATCCCTATCTTTAGGAAGACTTCTCAGAATAACACTTCTTTTTAAATGCAGTTGGCCAAAATTTGGTCACATTAGCTACCCATCCAAACAGATTCAGTTATTTTACCAAAGAAGAGGAGGAATGGATGCTGAATGAGACAAATAGAATGTGCAATATATCCTTTCAATTATTTCATTAATATAATCAATATTTTTTCTCATTAATTTTTTGATAATTTATTTTTAGGGAAAATTCACTTCACAGCAAAATTGAGAAGTTTCAGAAATTTCCCATATAGTCCCTGCCACCATATGCATAGCATTCCTCATTATGATACTCCCCACCACAGTGGTGTCTTGTTACAATTAATAAATTTACAATGACACATCATAATCACCCAAAGTCCATAGTTTATGATTCATTCTTGGTGGTGTACATATTATGGACTTGGACAAATGTATAATGATATTTATCCATCATTATGGTATTAGTATAGAGTATTTTCACTGTTCTAAAATCCTCTGTGCTCTATTTTTTGCCTAAACCCACATCAATCTCTGACAGCCAATTTGGAGATCTTTTTACCATCTTTATAGTTTTTTTCTTATTTCAGAATGTCATATTGTTGGAATCATACAGTAAGTAGCCTTTTCACATTGGTGTTTTCACATAATAATATGCATTTAAGGTTCCACTATGTTTTTTCTTGGCTCAGTAGGGCTTTTTTTTTTTTAGTCCTGAATAATATTTCATTGTATGGATGTACCACAAATTATATTTACCTATTCACCTACTGAAATATTACTTACAAATTTTGGCAATTATGAAAAAGCTGCTATAAACATCCATAGGCTGGTTTTTGTGTGGACATCAGATTTCAACTACTTTGAGTAAATGCCAAGGAATACAATTGCTGCATCATATGATATGAGTATGTTTAGTTTTGTAAGAAACCACCAGACTGCCTTCCACAGTGGCTGTACCATTTTGCAGTCCTACCAGCAATGTATGACAGTCCCTGTTGCTCAACATCTTCATCAGCATTTGCTGTGTGAGCATTTTGAATTTTGGCAATTCTAATAGGTATGTAGTGATACTTCATTGTTTTGATTTGCCTTTCAATGATGACCTCTGTATTAAGTTGAGGAAGTTCACTTTTATTCCTGGTTTACTGAGTTTTTATCATTGGATTTTGTCAAATAGTATTTCTACATTTATTAATATGATCATGTGATTTTTGTTTTTAGCCTATGGATGTGATAGATTATATTACCTGATTTTTGAATGTTTAATCAGCTTTATATGACACTTGGTTGTGGTGTATATTCTTTTTTCCATTCTTAGGTTCAATTTGTTAATATTCTGTTGAGGATTTTTGTATCTATGTTTATGAGAGAGATTTGTGTGTACTTTATTTTTCTTGTAATATCTTTTCCAGGTTTTGATACTAGGATAATGCAGCTTCTATCCTTTGAAAAGGGTTATGAAAAGCTGGTATAATTTCTTCTTTAAATGTTTGGTCAAATTCACCAGTGAACTCATGTGGGTCTGATGTTTTCTCTTTTAGATGGCTATTAATTACTGATTCAATTTCTGTAATAGATATAGGTCTATTCAGATTTTCTCTTTTTTCTTGTGTGAATTTTGGCAGCTGTGTCTTTCAAGAAATGATCCATTTCAGGTTATCAAATATGTGGGTAGAGTGTTGTTCATAATATTTTTGTATTATCCTTTTAATGTTCATGGATTCTGCAGTTATGTCCCCTTTTCATTTCTGATATGAATAATTTGTGTCCTACTCTTTCTTAGCCTAATCAACAGTTTTTGAACACTTAACGTATTCTCAAATTTTCTTTTTTCTCAAAGATTTTATTTATTCATGAGAGACACACACAGAGAGAGAGAGAGAGGCAGAGACACAGGTAGAGGGAGAAACAGGCTCCATTCAGAAAGCCTGACAAGGGACTCGATCCCGGGATTCCAGGATCATACCCTGGACTGAAGGTATAGCTAAACTGCTGAGCCACCAGGGCTGCCCTCAAATTTTCATTATAAAAAAATAATACACAATAAATTTTTATTACTTTTTATTGATTCATAACAAATTACCAAAAATTTAGTAGAATAAAAACAATATACATTAATTAGCTTCTAATTTTTTAGGCCAGAATTCGGGTGGGCTTGACTGGGCTCTGCATAAAAGTTTCACAGGGCTGAAATCAAGGTTTCATCTGGGCCTATTATGCTAAGCAAAATAAGTCAGGTAGAGAAAGACAAATACCTTATGATTTCATGGGCAGCCCGGGTGGCTCAGTGGTTTAGCACTGCCTTCAGCCCAAGGCGTGATCCTGTAGACCGTATGATTTCACTCATATAAGGGATATAAGAAGCAAAGCAGATCAACATATAGGAAGGGGAACAGAGAAAGAGGGAGAGAGAAACAAATCATAAGAGACCCTAAGATAGTGAACAGACTGATGGTTGATGGAGGATGATGGGTGGGGGGATGAGCTAAATGGTGATGGACATTAAGGAAGGCACTTGTTTGTTTGTTTTTTTTTTTTTAAGATTTTATTTATTTATTTATGAGAGACAGAGAGAGAGAGGCAGAGACACAGGCAGAGAGAAGCAAGCTCCATGCAGGGAGCCCAATGCGGGACTCGATCCCGGGACTCCAGGATCATGCACTGGGCGGAAGGCAGATGCTCAACCACTGAGCCACCCAGGTGTCCCAAGGAGGGCATTTGCTATCATGTGCATTGGGTGTTACATGTATGTAATGAATCACTAAATTCAAATAATATTATACTATACATTAACTAACTAGAATTTAAATAAAATTTTGAAAAGAAAAAAAGAAATAAAATTTTTAAAATGTGTCACCTGAGCTAGTGTTTTATTAGGATGTTCTGATGAAGAATTTACTTCCATGCTCTCACTCAGATTTTTGTTTGAGTTCAGTTCATTGTGATGGCAGGACTGAGGTCCCTGTTTCTCAGCTGGGGGGATTCCCTCAGCAACTTGTGCCATCTGTGCTCCTCTTATCCAGTTTCTCCATCTTTAAAGCAGCAACTCTGAGCTGAGTTCTCACACTTTGAACATCTCTGACATCTTAGCATTCAGCCAGAAAAGCCTCCGTATTTTAAAAGATAGATATGTTTGGATTGGGCCCACCCAGATAATCTCTCTGTCTCAAAGTTAACTTTATGTAATACCATATTATTATAATATATTCAAAGGAATGATATCTCATCATATTCACAAGTTCTGTGGATTAGAGAGGAATATCTTTGGGAGTATATTTTAAAAATTCTTCCTACCATAAAATTCAATCCTATATTCATATTTACATGAAAGTTGACACTAAATTCTTCACCAAAATATAAAGTAAAAATAAAGACTAGGAAAGAACCATGTTTGTGATTTGTGCTCACCTGGCCTTTTATGAGTACAGCACTTTATCATCCTTTCTCTTTCAAGTTCTCTATTAAACAAAAGAGTTTCATGCTTCTATGTCTCTGCCACACTACTAAGAATTCAGTTTCCTAAATGCGTGTTAGTGATGCTGGTTTTCAGATCTTAATTCAACTATTACTTCCTCTATGAAAGATTTCTTATTCTCCCCTTTAGATCCCAATAATGCTGATAATTCCATTTTTGTTTTCCTTGTATGTTCAACAGACTTCTATCCTTGTTTTCCTTGTATGTTCAACAGACTTTTATCCTGAATTACTATCCTGAATTACTAGAATTGTTGGCTCATATTCTACTTGGCCTACAAAACTGAAAATTATAAGCATGCATTTGTGTATGTCTATAATATTTAGCATGGATCCTAATACATGGATATCTGACATATATTTGTTCACCAGAGGAAAAGCTAGAAGACATTGAAACTAGTTTAAGTGGCCTTTAGGAGGGCTCCACCACCCTGCAAGCATATATAGAAGAATTCAGGGAGAGAGAAACCATTTAACAAGCTGTAATTTAGACATTTACCTCAATAATTTTTTCTGCTGCTTAAGCTTATGCATAACAGTGAGAGAATTCTTTATTTTCCATTGGAATCTAGAGACACCTTTTATTTCTTTAAAATGGCTCTTAGATACTGTCCTACATAAAAATCACTACTACTTTTAAATTTTTCACAATTTGGGACGCCTGGGTGGCTCAGTGGTTAAACATCTGCCTTTGGGTCAGGGTATGATCCCGGAGTCTCAGGATTGAGTCCCACATCAGGCTCCCTTCATGGAGCTTGCTTCTCCCTCTACTTATACTTCTGCCTGTCTCTCTCTCTCTCTCTCTCTCTCTCTCTCTCTGTCTCTCTCTGTGTGTGTGTGTGTGTCATGAATAAATAAATAAAATCTTTAAAACTAAAATAAAATAAAAATTTCACTATTAAATTGGATTGCCTATGTGAAGAGCTGGTTCCCAGTGCCATCTTTTGCATTGTGCAATTTTGGGACATCATTCATTCAAATATTAAGGATCGAGTTTCTGTTATTTGGAAAATTGGTGTTCACAGGATGGGATAAAGCTATAGTGTATGTATTGGAGAGTCCCAAAGTTCAATGGGGAAATAGACAAGGAAATAACTGAAGCTAATATCATTTGGACTAGTTTGGTCATGGGCAGCCCAGACTATATTAAAAAACAGTAGTGATGTCTTGAACTTTAATGAAAGGGAAAGCTTCCATGAAAAGTGACAGCAGAACTAAGTGTTAGCATCAGGGGAAGTGATGGTGAGGAGGAGAGGTTCCAGCAGAGTTTCTTCTTTCTGCAATAAAATTACAAAATTTTCTATTTGGAGTTTAAGGGAAAATCAAACTGCCCTTGAGGGAGCAAACACAGCAAACCGTTACCCCTCCCTGCACTTTTTAGACTTTAAACTCCAAAGACAAGATTATCATCACACATTCTATATTGGAAATATTTACAAATAACAGTTTGAGAACTTTGTTCCTGCTTTTTGACTCTAGACGTACCTTTGGTTTTTTTGTTTTTTGGTTTTTTTTTTTAAATGGCTGCCAAATCCTGTCTTACGTTACTTTTTAAAATTTCACAATTAAATGGTTAATCATGTACCTTAATTACAAAGGGAAATTGAAGGATACCATTATTAAATAGAAATGGCACATTAGTTACCTCTAATGAAAAAACTCAACAGACTGGATCATAGGACTTCAACGAGTTTAGAAAACAATAGGTAGATGGGGCCAGTATTTTGAATCACTGTACATAATAAATTTTTCCATGGGTCTGCTTAGAAAATATTTTTCTGCTGGTTGCTTCTGAAGAGTTCTGAGTTTGTCCTCCCTTTGACTTTGAATCTCTGTGTAGTAGTTTTCAGAAATTAGCTTTTATGTGATCAAACTGCTCGTTTTTGATTCCGGATTCAAAGCTTTTGTAATTATGTTCAGAGCACTGTAAAAAAAGTATAAATGCATCTTTAATGTATGGAGATGGGGAGATCAGCAGTCAAGTGAAACTCTGCAGCATAGGAGAGAGTGCACAGGAGGTCAGTGGAACTGTTGAAAAGAATAGAAATTAGATCCTGTCAAAAAGAGGTGAAAGAATCAGATTCATCCTAGAAAAGAGCTGCCAAAGAGGAATTTAATAATGTATTCTTTTATTTGTGGAGGCAGAATATTAGACATTTATAAAAATGTAGACAATATGAAACCTGGCAATACTCACTACCTACTTACCCACCTACCAATTCAGGAGGAATCCAATTATTAGGTATTTAAGAAGTTCTATTGCATAGACAGCATTTGCCGAATGTTAATGGAAATGTACAGCAGTTCACAGAGTATTTACAAATATCCAAGACTGAGAAGGAGAAAGCACATACAAGGTAATATATGTTACATTATGAGAGATTTTTTTTTTTAGATCTCCAAAAATAAAAAGAATTGTAGAATTAAAAACTCTTCTAATTATTCTTTTATGGTATAAAAATCAAAGTGTGTCCTGGAGATGAAATTTTGAAAAAAAAAAACAAACGGTACCTCACATTCAATGTACTTTTTAGATTTCTGAAAAATATACCTTTTTGCAATAAGCCCCCTGGCATATGCTCATTACCTAGGAAAATAAAACAGTTATATGACTAATTAGATTTCAGTATATCAGTTCAGGAAAAGCCTGACAACCCACCCCTTGTTATCCTAAACTAATGATGCCTTCCCACATTACATGAAACAATCAGTGGTGGTTCATTACAGCCATGTCGTCTTGCTCCATAAATGTCAAGAGATTAAAAGTGAAAGCTTTAGCTTCACGTTTTTTTGTAGATGGGTTTTTAAAAGTTTAATGTAGTTGGATTATTTTAGGTGACAGTGACAGTTTCTTCATGATACCAAAATGTCTAGTAGAAAAGTGAAAAAACTGGTCAAAAACTTCTATTTATTCCTATTTGTATTCATATCAAATACTTTGTTTTATTGATTTCTTTCTTTTACTGTAATAGTTCACTGACAGGGTAAGCCAATGTTTGGAGTTTTAAAGACAAAAAGGCAATCTTTGTGTTTCTCAAACAGTTTATGGTGAATGAGCTTTGTGTACACACAGTGCTCTAATTGCTTAGCATATGAACTTCACAAGCACAGAGGTACCTTTCTTTTAAGATGTTCACAGCTTTCAGAAAGTCTGTTGTTTCATTTAGTTCAGTTCAGCATCTCCATGGTTTTGTAGTTAAGGCAATCTTTCAGTGTGCAATACTGTATAGAAATGATGTTCCCTGAAAAAAAAAAAAAAAAAACTATGGGAAAAGCTGTTTTAAATTACAGTGTGGAATATTTGTGACACACTCAACTCTGCTTGAAAATTCTGAATCATTCATTGGAATAGATTTCTATAATAATGACAGGAGTCTATAGTAGCCTTCTCACCAATTTAAGCCTTTTACTGAATAGAAATCCCTTCCCTATTCTAGTTCCCTAATTATTCCCTCCAGAATTCAGTAGGAAATTAGAGATCACAATTAGGTTGGTTGAGTCTGAGGGTTTCTTTAGGAGTTTTTCCTCAGCTAGAAAAAGAGAGTTGGACTAAACAATTTCTAAGATCATTTGGAGCTTCTAATCTGATGTCTCAATGACCTAACTCTGTGACTAATTAATACCAAAAAAAAAAAAATCTCATTTTCTAAATGCTTTACATCCTTCATTATTATTTCAATATTCGACTATCAAAAAAATACTATAGATTAAACAAGATGGAACACACAAAATCCATGGATAAAGTAGCAATAACAAAAGTAAAAAGCAGTAACATTTTTTGACATCTGCTAAGTGCAATACATTCTTCTAAATATGTTACTATGATTATTTTACTTAACCTTCATAGTAAACTTTCCTGCTGCCATACTAATAGTTCCCATTTACAGATGAGATTGAATCTCAAAGAGTTTGTGTAAACTACTCTATAGTTTACCCCTAGAAGTGGAACCATTTGGATGCAAATCTGGGTCAGGCTAATTTCAGTTTCATTTCTTTTTCATGTTATTTTGCTGGTATTAGCATAGAAACAATCAATTTTAAGTTGAATGAAGAAAAAGAGATGGAAGCAAGTGGCATTTTCAAAGAATGGAAAAACTAAGGAGAATCTGACTACAGGCACCCACTAGTAAAGCCCCAGGTAAGACAAAGTGAATATAAAATCTATTTAACTGAGAATATATTCTCAGAAAATAAAAAATGCTGATTAAAAATACTGAGCTGAAAAAAATTGAACTGAACACCTGATTTGTATTCAATTAGATTGCAAGAGCAGGTTTTGTTTAATTTGAATTTTCATATTCACATTTTTGTTTATTATAAGAACTCTCTTAATGTTTTAAGAACCTGCATGCCACACGAAGCAGGGGATAAGAAGTAGTGTCATGGTTTTTATTGGATTCTGGAGAAATATGGACTGCTAATGAGACCAAACCCAGACTGCAGTAAAGAGGATTGTTGAATTACAGGAATTTAAACTGTGATGAAGTGAAAACAATTTTGTTAAAAAAAATCAATTTTTTTTAGAAATCTAGGCTTTTAAAAATTTTCAGTTCAAAGATATTAATGCTGTCTCATGTTTAAGACACTTAAAGCATATTTTAGCGTTCTTTTAAAGAAATGAAGAAGAAAAGAAATAAGTTTCCTCTGAATAAGATTTTAACAATTGTGTCAGTAATAGTCTAACTTCTCAGAGAAAAAACTAAAGGAACATTTATTTCAGGGATGATGGGGAATCTAGAAAACCAAATCAATTTTCCACTGAGATGTTATTCAGTTGCTAGAGAAGACATGATAATGGTCATAATAGAGTGTGATCAAAGGGTTAAAATAAATGAGAAGAAAAAGAAAAAAAGACCCAGAGGAAAAGAATGCCACAAGAAAGTAGGTCCACTAATGAATGAGGAAGGGCATGAAATTAATGATGGCTCTAAAACGGCTGAGTTATTGAACTCATTTTTTAAATCTGCCTTTAACAAGAGAAATGAAGCAAAGAAATATAGACAATTAGAGAGTAATGAAGACATTGCAAAAATTGCTCTGGCCAACATGAAGATAAGGGAATTCCTTACTTGGCAAACATTGAAAGGCCCACCTCACCCTGAGTTATTCACAGGATAGGTCAGCATGTTTACTAATCCACGCATGTTCATTCTTAGAAAATGAAAGAATGTTAGAATATTGGAGAATATGTAGAAAAGAATTTCTTGAAAGGCAATGGAAACTTTTGCCCAGGGAGGTAACCATCAGTAAAGGTGTGGCATATGATACCCATGAAAAATATTAAGAATGGGAAACTGGTCTACTATCTTCAAAATGAATAAAATGGGACATACGAATTCATACCCCAGAAGAAACTGAAGGGAAAGTTTTTTAAAAAGCAAAAGTCAAACATTGGGACATTAGGGTCACTTTTGATTTGGTAAGTCACCCAGTTGTGCTTGAAAAATTAATCAGAAAAAAAAAAAAATTAATCAGAGCGATTCAAAGAAAAGTGATTTAATCATGGCTTTGGAAATAGGTCAAAGATCATCATGAGTGATGAGAATATATGGCAAATTATATAAATAACTAATGCATCTCAGTATGGGCTGGTATTGGTTCTGTTTTGTTCTAAAGCCTTGTTATTTATGATTAGCAAAATGATTAATGATTTGTTTAAAAGATTTTAAAATGGTATTATTCTCTTAGGCAGGGAACACTTGCAAAAAAGAACCAAAAAGATCAAAGCAGAGATTTACAAATCTCTAAATGAAGGTTATGCTAAAATGGAGGGGAGTGGTGAGAGTTCTATAGAACTCAGGGTCTGAGGTAGAGAATTATGCAACATCTTGCAGCTCAAATGGTGCAGAAGGTTAACATTTGTGGGAGCAGCAATGATGAAAGAGATCCCTGCATGTTCCCTTTCATCTTAGCTGTGCTAAAATTCTCTCAAAACTGGAAAGACTAGTTAATGTCGTTTCTAATTTCATCAATAAAAAGCATGGGAAACACTGCATCTTGAGAACTGTAGATTCATAGAAATGCTGCTTAAAAGAAAAAGAAATAGACACAACAGAACCTGATTATGAGCAAGAATGCATTAACAAATCAGAAAACTTTGAGAACCTTAGTTCTGGGCTCCAGGTTTTTTTTTTTTTTTTTGAGGAAATTTAGCAGATATGCCCAATTCAGAAAGTAAAAAGGCTAGGAAAAGTAGAACCAGATGAGAAAAGTTCTGATTGAGTTGGTGAGTTCAAGTCACAAAATTTGAAATGAAGCAAAAGGATAGAGTAAGCAGTGATGATTTGGCATTGCAAAGAAATAAGTCATAAGGCATCTAAGGAACACTTGCTGTTGCCTGAGATAACTAGGATGTGACAGCAGTAACTTCATCCACAGAGTGAGCTGGTGGGCCTCCTGATGCCTCTTGTATTTCACTCATGAGATAGAAGGGGAAGTATTCTAACTACCCAGTTCAAGGCATTTAAGTTCTTCTATTGATGAGAAGGCATCACTTCTCAAAGAAGATACATTATGTATTTTCCTTCTTTTCTTTATATAACCAAATACTCTCTCAGTGTTAAGGAGAGCTATAGCCTAACAAACACTTGCAATGTCTGACACACTGACTGTTATCACTACCATTCACATCACCCTTCCAGGGCAGACACTGTTATCTGTGTATCACAATAAGGAGAGGGATAGCATCTTCAAGTAGCATTTCCAGTGTTGCATAGTGAGGAGGTGAGGAGGCTGGAGAGCAAACTCAGGTAACAGGCTCTAGAACCTCTTCTCTTGTTCCATGCACTGAGACCAACTTAAAGTGCAGGATATTCTGTTCCTCTCACTCTCTGTAAAATCTCTGGTTTCACACTTTCTGTCAATGCTCTTTAATATATATATATAATATTAATTAATTAATTAATTAATTAATTAATTAATTTGAGAGAGAGAGAAGCAGCTGAGCAGGGACCTCGCTGGGGGGCTGGATCCCAGGAGTATCATGACCTGAACCTAAGGCACACACTTAATGACTGACATTGTTCTTAATCCAAAGGAACTGAATTGTGTCCTTGGCAGAGTCAGTGATCTCAAGTGGAACAGCCCAAAGGGATTGCTAGTGATGAAGACATTTCCCTCCCCTGAAAGGTCTATGTCACATTGGCCCAGTGGTCACAGTTCTGACTATGGCCTTTGATGACTTGCCCTTGATACAAAGCATCCACAGCAGTTCTGTAAACACAACCAGTAACTCCCATGGCAGTTCAGTTGTAGTTTCTGTGCTCAATAGCTATGTTTTGCCTGAACAAAATTCAGCAAGAGATACGGGAGTTTTTGTCTTATATCCCTCGCACAACCATCTATATACATACCATATACATACAACATCTATATACATACAGGCACTCATCTTGGTGGCCTGTGATTTCAAATTCTTAATTCAAGGTTTTGGGGGTTTGTGCCAGATATCTAATTATTCAGAATAGCTGTTGATAGAGATGTAGGTCTCATTGGGTTCCTTTGAAATTCAGTATCTTCCTGAGCATAGCTTTATGTGAAAATATAATGTCAATTACCCAAATAGTTCATTCATTCATTCATTCATTCTATTCATTCATTCATTCATTCATAGAATCATTATACTTATATGTGCTAAGCTCTGACAGCATTTCAGGCATGGCATCCATCTTGGAACACAAGGAAAAAGCAAAAGATTCCATATATCCTCATCTTTTACTGCTGAATCTATTAAATTATGAAGCATTTGCTATTATTTGTTAAAACACTAAAACTTACAGATGACTTACTTATTATATAAAATAGATTCAAGGTTTTCCTTTTAATGTTTCACTCCCATGATTCTAATATGCTTTCCTAAATATGGAAGCAAACGAATTACTAACATAGGAGAATAAATAGTTTATAATATTGAATATCCCCTTGGGAGTATATTGCTTAAGTGAACTTGTGGTTAAAACAGAAAAAAAAATAAAGTTGAAAAAGACTGGTTATTAGGAACAAAGTGTGTATGAATGACATGCAACCACAAATGTTATGTTATACAAAGCACTGTGGGAACACAGAGTATACTGGGCAGTTTCCTATCAAAGTCGAAATTAGAAGTGGTCCACAACAGAGGAATCAGGATGATGAACCCTACCAGTGCAAGAGCCTAGTGCAGAGAGCTGGTTTGGTGTCATGGATTTAAGCAGTGGTTTTGTCTAAATGGAGCACAAGGTTTATGAGCAAAGTGTTAGAATGAGCTAAGTTGGGAGAGGTGTCTGAGGGCGTTTTAAAATCATGCTAAGCATGTTTTGGACTGCATAATATAGTTATTGGCAAGCCTGCATACAACTATAGAAAATTTCAAAATACCACTCTTTTCATAGGCTTCTTTTCAAACTGCAATTATGAGCTAGGTCATCCAGGGCAAAGCAGCTTCTAGGTTCACGGAGAGTCAGTTCTGAGTCTGAGCCAGGCAAATTTCAGCCCCTAAACCCTCTCGGCAACAAAGAACAATTGAGTGTAATCCACCATGATGCCCAGCCCTGTGTACCTTATTCACTGTCCCAAAAATCTCAAGCCATCAGTCCTCCACCATAACTTGACTCAAACCATTCTAGATGCTCTGCCCCACCCAGAGTTTTTGATGCCTTCTCTGACTCTCAAATATTTTTCTGTGCCTTTGAGGTTTCTACTTCTTAACTAGAAAATCCTCATAGGTTCTTACCCCTTCTCTGAGTGTATTTGTGTTAATTGAAATAAGGCTTTTACCAAGTACACTTTCTCAAGCTGCACATCTCCCCACCTTAGAGAAGCCTGGATAATTTGTCATGGGTCAGATTTGCAAGCTACATTAGGGAGAATTCTGGACTTTTAAACAGTCTACATTTAGCCCAGGTCAGAGGATCAAGAAGGCCAATGGGAATATTTCTTATTTAGGAAAACTTATGTAGACAGGGTTTAGAAATTAAGAAATCAGATATTCTATAAAAGCAATAAAAACAGATTTGAATCCTAATCGTTAGTTATTAATGCTCTTCTATTCTAGGATCTCATGATTCCTGTATGAAGTTCAAACTTAAAAAGGTTTGTTTTGGGAGACAAAGAGAAGTATGAACTATTAATATTAATACACTGTAAAATCTGCTGTAGTTGAAGTATAAATAAATGTTATGTGAATATCCACAGAAAAAAAAAGTTTTGTAAAACACTAGCTTTCTCCTGAAGAAGTCCAGTTTGAACACTGAATCCTCATAGTATTGAGTTTCACGCTATAGCCCCAGTAAATTCCCACCAATTCTCCAATGTGTCAAACTCTGTGTTATTACTTCTCTTCTGTCTGAAACATCCTTTTCCATCCAATACCTTTACTCACTTGACCAAGTCCTTCTCGCTTTGTAGATTGCAGCTAAGATGTTACTTTTTTTCTGAAAGCCCCATCTTATTCACCAAGTTTAGATGCCTCTAATATAAGTTCACATGCAACTTATATTTTCCTTTATTTTAATACATGCCATGATATGCATGATATGCCACTGTTTGTTCCATATTCCTTGATTTCCAACACCTGGAACAAGGCTTGCCATCATCAGTGTTCAATAAATATATCACTTGAACAAATAAAAGATGGAATGGATGAATGATAAAATTAGTAAATTGATGGATGTATAGTTCTTCTTTGCTAGTTTCTGAATGTGAGTTATACCAGAGAAAGTTACCATGTATAAAAAGAATGAAGTCAAATGAACTCAGAATTCAATCGAGAAATATACAAAAGTCATATTGAATTTATTCTTATTCAATAATCAAATATTAAATGCCTAGTTGTTATAACAAAAGTAACCCTTTTTAAAAACTGATTAAAACGCTTATTGGATTATTACTGTGCATGTCATAAAGTATTCTTGCTACTTTGCTCCAATAATTTGTAGTTTTTCATGTGTTTTAAGAAGTGAATCATGAGCTAAAACATTAAAAAACAACCTATCAGTTTTGCATATAGTACATATGTCAAAAGCTTGTTAATATTTTTTCTCTTTTCTTTCAAAGGACTTTTAAAGCATACATTAAAGAATATGTATGCATATTCAAAATAAGTGATTGCAAATCAATAGGGAAATTAGCTCTGTTCTGTCTGTATAGAGATCTCATTCGTAGTTTGGTGATCAGCATTCAAAACAGTTATAGCCCTAAGATTGAAGGAGAGCTCTGTCGATATACAGTCCACCATACACTACGAATTACTTCAAGAGTTGAAATCTTGTTTCACTTAAGAAATTTTTTAAAAATCAAGGTGAAACTAGGCACATGCAAAGAGCAATACTTATTTCAAATTAGACCTGAACTTCTGGATATCTAGTCAAATAGAGTAAATTGTCTTGAAGGCAGAAGAAAGTTTGTAGATGGAAAAAGGATCTCTGAATATACCAGCCTTCATTCCTTATAAATCCCATGCCTTGTGGGCACCAGTGCCATCATTCTCCCCATGTTTGGAGTTGGCTCACTATCTGTCCTTAAATGACCTACTGATAACGTTACTATACTTACCAAGGTGTGGAAGCACGCACTTTTTACCCAAAGAAACATGTAAATATCTCCAGGAATTTATGTAGTGTTTTTATCAGTATAGGGGCAGAAAGAACAAAAGTAAAAGAAAGGATGCATATAAAGTTATTAATATGGATATTGAGATAGATTATATAGATAGGTCACATACATAGAGAGATTATATATTCTAAACTAGATTTGGATTGTCACTGTTTATAAATTAGATGAGATTCTCCATTCCAATTACAGCCAACTTCTAGCTTTTGTTTGTAGGCTATATTCCAGTAAGACCCCTCTCACCTTAGGCTGGGTTGCAGATATTAAACCTTGACTTACCTGGCTTGTTTCATGAGAAATAGTTTATGTTACCACCACTAGCGGCCATGTTTATTTTTAGTAGCTTTTCTGAGTTTCTAGAGTAATATGTAGCAAAACAAATCTCATGAGAATGAAAAAATATTCAGTGATCTCTGACAGTGCAATGTAATCAGGTTCCAGAATGTTTATAGCCTTTGTCAAAAGAATGGAACTAAGATGAAACTAAGGTACTTGGTACAATATTTCACAATCCCTCCCATCACCATAACAACAGATAACCCAAGTATCTGGGACATTAGTAGCATATCGAGACACTCAGCTTTCCTTTGTGAACTTTACTTTCAATTTGTAGATGTTTGCCTTTGGAGGTTTCATGTTCTTTTTCTTAAGAAGTTTTGGCAGCTTAGGTCGGTATGCACTAACTTAGGATCTGGAAAAATATTCCCAAGGGGACTAGATGTAACCAACATTTTTGACATTATGCATATTACTGTTCTTGCTTCTATAACAGACTCAATAGGCCAAAAAATTAAAGAAATTAATCTTTTATACTATCTTAATAAACTGAAAGGTAGTAGAGAGTGAGTTGTGTTACAGTCTAGGGTAAAAGCCGTCCAGACAAGAGAAATCAAGGATGCATGAATCCTAAAACAAAAGAACACAAGGAATGTTTGACAATCAACACAGAGATGCATCTAGCAGGAGAGGAGAGAGAAGAAGGAAGAATGGAAGTAGAGGCTAGACCACACAAGGACACATACATCTTTGTGAGGCTTTTGGCAGCTCCTCTGTGTAACATGAGAAACCATTGAAATATTTTTTTTAAATTGAGGTGAAACTCACATAACTTAAAATTAACCATTTTATTTTTTAAATATTTTTTATGTAAGTGTAATGAACATACAGTCTTATGTTAGTTTCAGGAGTACAGTACAATGGTTCAACATTTCTATGTATTACTCAGTGCTCATTACAATAAGCATACTCTTAATCCCTTTTATCTATTTTAAAGTAAACAATTCGTTTAGTACATTATAGTGTTGTGCAACTACCACCTTGATCCAGTTCAAAACATTTTCATGAGTCTAAACTAAGACTCTGAATACCCATACCATTAAGGAATGACCCCCCATGTCCTCCTACCCTCAACCCTTGGTAACCATCAATCTGCTTTTTGTCCAGTGGATTAACCTACTCTGGATATTTCTTATACATGAAGTCTTTCTGTGACCTTTTGTGACTTAGTGTACTGTTTTTTAGGTTCATCCATGTTGTAGCATGTATTAGCACTTAATTTCTTTTTATGGCTGAAAAATATTGCAATAATATATGAATACATGAAGATTAATTTATCCATTCATGTACTGATGGACATTTGAGTTGTTTCTACCTTTTGGCTATTGTGAATAACTTTTCCATGCACATTCATTTGCAATTTTGTTTGACACCCGTTTTCAACTATTTTGGATATATACCTAGGAGCAGAATTGCCTAGTTACATATAATTGTGTATTTAACTTTGTAAGGAACAGAAACTTGTTTTCAGTGAAGGAATTTTGGTAAGAGAAAGGACCTGATATAATTTATGATTTAAAAGATTATTCTTAGTACTATGAAGAGAATAGCTTTCAGAGGATCAAGGCAGAAGCAATGAAATAATTCAGGTTTTAACTGCAATCATCTGCCTTGAAGCAGCATATAAGCAATGGAGAACAGAGAAAAGTGCTCCAATTTAGGGTAGTAAGGAAAAGATGACAAAATTTGCTGATGGCTTGGACATAACGGAAATAAAGGTGGCAAGGATGATTGTAAAATATCTGACTTGAGGTATTGGAAGATAGAAATGACCAGTGTTTTCTAAAAGGGAAACTGAGGAGTATTAGGTTTAGGGAATATAACCAAAGGTTCAACCTTGTGTATCTTAAATTGGCAATATCTCTTTAACATCTGTATCAGATGCTATACCTATGTAACAAACTGCTACAAAATTTTGTGGTTTATTTGGTTGATGAATCTTTGTATTAGCAACTGGGTCTGAGCTCAGTTGACTGGTTCCGCAGACCTCATAGGGGGTTACTTGTAACCACAATAAGCTAGTGGATTAATTGCAGGATAGTTGACCTATGGTGTCTCAGTCTCAGATGGGATAGATCATTCTCCTCCACACGATCTTGTCTTCTGACACACTATCCTAGGTTTTTGTTTTTGTTTTTGTTTTTGTTTTTATTTTTGTTTGTTTGTTTGTTTGTTTTTACTTTGAGTGAGAGAGAGAGAGAGGGAGGGAGATAGTATGAGCAAGGGGGATGGGGAGGGGGAGAGCGAGAAGCAGACTCCCTGCTGAGCAGTCCCTCCCCTCCCCCACTGACGCAGGGCTAGATCCCAGGATACCGGGATCATGACCTGAGCCACAGGTAGACATTAACTAACTGAGCCCCCATCCTAGACTCTTTTATGTGGAAATTTCAGGGCAAGATAAGAAAGTATGAAAATTGCAAGTTACTTTGAGTTTTGGCTTGCAACTTACACAATATCCCTTTCACTACATGAAAGAGATCAATGAAATAAGTTATAGATTCAACCAAGATTCGATGGGACAAAGAAGATTCAACCTCTTGATAGGACTATCAATATCACATTGAAAAGATATATATATATATATATATATATATATATATATATATATATATATAAAAGAAAAGATATATATAAAGCCAGAGTAGAATCAGTGGCTTTTTAAAAATAGTTTAATCTATCACAGCATCAAAGTTGTGATATTGTACACATAATCAGTTACATGTTCCTGAAGTTCAGGAAGGAAGATTTGGCTGACAAGTGCATGGGGATTGATGAAGAGAATCTTTCCAAATGCTGAGCCCTGATGTTACCTGGAAATTTGAAAAACAATGAAATAAGGAAGAAACGGATGTATCAGGGAGGTAAGAGGAGACCAAGTAAAAGTTGTGTCCAGGAAGTTAAATTTGGCATTGAAATGCACCAAAAATGACTGTGCATTTGTTGTTTATGCAGTAACTAGTGGCTTTTCTAACAGTTAAGTATCTTTGAAGTTACCTGACCAATATAGTGACTGTTTTCTCTGTAGCCCTAGGCTAAGAGTAGGGCGGTAGTTTATGTGAATGCCAAAATTCTTTCTGTACTAAGCTCATTAAAAGATCTAAACTTCCATTAATATCCAGGGAAAGTAGGCCAGAAATTGTCTGCAATGCTAATAGGAGCTATGAATTTGAATTTTCATTGAAGTAATAAGGCCATGTGTTTTAAACAGTGGTAAAACTCAGTGGTGAGGGCAATTGAAAGACATTCACTTTATAACCATGTTGAAAAGCATAATATTTATCAAACATCTTCCTATCCATAAAATTTTTCTAGGTCCTCACAATTACAGAAGATTGAACAAACCACTTGATCTTTTTTTTTCCAATGAGTTGCCATTTAAATAGGACCTCATTGATGAGATAATAAATTGTATAAACTGCTAAGGAGAAAAGAAGACTGATCATATTGACACAGAGACATACCTATGCAAATCATGGAAAGATATACTTAGTAACAGAGTACAGGAGAGAATGCATACATTAAAAATAAATAAATAAAGAGTAAGCATTAGGGGGCCGGAGCAAAATCCCAACCAATTAGTAGTGTCTATAAACAAATCTCTTAGTCTAATAAAAACATCAGCTCTCATTTATGGTTTTTACAATATTTGAAGCACAATTCTAAGTAGACCCATATCTATTTACTTAGTCATCGCAGCAACTAATAAGGTACAAAACGTTCTCTTGTGCTTACTTGTTTGCAGTGCACTTGGCCGCACCCACCTCCCACAAATGCAGGGTTCCGCGACTCTCTGCTTTCCTGCCTCTCAGAGTTCCTCTAAAGCCTTAAAGCCAGGCAGGTTGGGAGCAGTCCTTAACCAATGAGGGACAGGAGTCAGTGGATAATTACCTCAGATTTCTTCCCTTTGGAGAGATCATCTTGAGATGAATTCTGT
Source organism: Vulpes vulpes (assembly GCF_048418805.1). Lineage (NCBI taxonomy): Eukaryota > Metazoa > Chordata > Mammalia > Carnivora > Canidae > Vulpes > Vulpes vulpes. Next base: position 56,122,604 of record NC_132790.1, read on the forward strand.
GGAGTTCCTTGCACAATCCCCAGAGCAACTGAGCTTTAGTTGTCCACCAGAGAAGCTAGTTTAGAGATGCATCTTTCATTACCTTTTCTTCCTTATTATTTCATTGTCCTGTTTTCCTCATTCTGCTTTCTGTGATTACCTTTCAAATGAATTATATCCAAATCCATGTCTCAGGTACTGTTTGTAGAGAGCCCAAACTAACCCAAACAAATTGTTCTTCATTTTAACAGATAGAAAAAGGAGGTTATAAACATTTAAGAATTTGATCAAAATCATCTACAGACATTATTAGAATTTAGATTGACCCCTAATCTTCTATCATTAAACAATACTTAATCTCTCAGAATCAAGATTTTCATTATTTAATTTTTACACATAAATAAAAGATTTATAAACTCCACTGTAGGATTCTATGATTCCAAATTATAATTTCTTATGCATAAAATAAAGAAAATGTACTTTCTTGATAAGAAATTAAGACAGAACACTAAATATTCTGTGACAGAAAAGCTCTATTTCTCTACTATTCTCAAAATAAATTATTAAAGGAATATTCTCATATTTTAATCTCTGAATGCTTTATTGCAATAGGTAATACATTGAAAGATCCTATTTTTAGGATTCTTAAAAGGTTTTCTTTGTAATCTCTAACTGGTGGTTAAGATCCTTCCTCCTGGATTTACAGGGACTTACATGACAATTATAGCCTCCACTTATATGCAATTTTATTGTTTAAAGTACTTGCACATATGTTATTTCCCTTAACTGTTACAACAACATTATGAGGTAGACAAAATAATTTTACAGATGAGGAAACTTAATTGCAGCGATTGAATCTTGCCCACACTAATGTACTTGGCATATAGCAGAGCTAGGTAATGAATCCACATCTTCTTGTGACCCAAAGCAGGGATTTGTCTCCCGTAGCTTAGCCATTTATGAAGTCTTTGACTACAGCCAATGCTGAGGAAGACAGTAAGAAATTAATTCTCTGGGTGTGTCATGTGGAAAGGAGATGGTTTGTGAGTTTATAAATAGCAGCTTCCTGTGAATTGCCATCTTTTATTCTCTACATTTCCAAAGTCCATGTGGATGCATAGAGAAATTGGGTTCTAATAGAAGTTACAGAAAAGAAATAGAGTGTTTCACTACCAAGAACTTAAGTTTTAGATCCAGACAGGAATAGGTCATTATTCAACTCCACTGGAAATTCTTACCACTTACAGTTCTTCAGTCTCTTCACCTTCAGTTTGTTAACCTTTATAATTTATTTTAAAGATGTTCTTTATTTGTTCATGAGAAACACAGAGAGAGAAGCAGAGACAGAGACAGAGGGAAAAGCAGGCTCCCTGCGGGGAGTCTGATATGGGACTCGATCCCAGAACCCTGGGATCACCACCTAAGCCAAAGGCATATGCTCAACCACGAGCCACCCAGGAGTCCCAGTTTGTTCATCTTTAAAATGATACTGAAAGGGGCAGCCTGGGCGGCTCAGTGGTTTAGCGCCTCCTTCAGCCTAGGGCTTGATCCTGGAGACCCAAGTCCCACGTCAGGCTACCTACCTCTCTCTTTGTGTGTGTGTGTGTCTCACATAAATAAATAAATAAATAAAATCTTTAAAATAAAAAAAATAAAAGTAAAATGATACTGATAATGATGTTTCAAATAAATATGAACATGAACCTAATTTCAAACATAGAGCGGAGTCAAGTCATAAATAGCCATGATCAACCTTTTGCTAATTTCTATATTCTGTTTTTCAACACATTGAAAAGGAGAAAACGAAAGAATCTATGTAAAATTACTTCACACTGGCCCTTTCTTAAAAGGGAAATCATTTTTAAGTTAGTTTTTTCAATCTGAGCAGTTTTATAGGGCAAGATTTTCTATGTTCTTCATCCTTTCACCCCTAAATGAAGAGTGAGAAATTCTTTTTTTTTTTTTTTTTTTTTTTGAGTGAGAAATTCTATCTGCATGACATTTTCATGTAATATTAGCAAATCAACAATACCTACTCTGGTCTACAATATCCCAAGCTCTGTTCTAATCTGTTGACACCATGTCTTCTTTTTTTCCTACAAGTTATTGATATCCTTTATAAGGATATCAATAAGATAAATATTGAGATGATGATATTTATCATCTCAACTCTTTTTTTAGAAGATTTTTATTTATTTATTCATGAGAGACACACACCCAGAGAGAGGCAGAGACACAGGCAGAGAGAGAAGCAGGCTCCATGCAGGGAGCCCCACGTGGGACTTGATCCCGGGTCTCCAGGATCAGGCCCTGGGCTGAAGGCAGTGCTAAATCGCTGAATCACTGGGGCTGCTCTATCATCTCAACTCTGTAAATTTATTCACATGGTTGTGTAACCATCACTACAATCCATCCTTATAAACCCTTTTGTTCTGTAAAATCAATACTTTATATATATTAAACAATAACTCCTCTTCTCCCCTCTCACCAGCCCGTGGCAACCACCATTCTATTTGTTGTCTCTGAATTGGACTACTCAAAATACCTCATATAAGTGGAATCATGAACATGTATCTTTTTGTGGCTGACTTATTTCACTTAGCATTATGTCCTCTAGGTTCATCTCACATTGAAACGTGTATCAAAGTTGCCTTCCTTTCTTTGAGGGCTAAATAACATTATACTGTATTTATAAACAACATTTTATGTATCCAATCATCCATTGATGATGCTTGGATTGTTTCAACTTCAACTCTATTGTCAACAGTGCTGCTCTGAACATGGGTGTATAAATAGTTCTCCTAGATTGTGCTTTCAGTTCTTTTAGATTTAGTAGACTTGCTGGATCATTTAGTAGTCCTATTTCAATTTTTTGAGAAAATTCCATGCTATTTGCCAGAAAAGAAGTTGCACCCTTTTTCATTCCCATCAACAGTAACCAAGAGCCATGAGGTGACTGCTTATTATAGTTTTGATTTGCAATTACCTAATGATTGAGTATCTTTTCACATGCTTGTCAGACATTTGTACATCATTTTGGGGGGAGATCTCTATACATCTTCTTTGCCCATTTTTAAAACTATGAATACTTCATGTGTTTGAATATTGTCCTTGCACCAGAGCCTGTTAATCTTCTCTGTATCTTTATAATTTTAGTATATATGCTGCTAAAGCAAACATCTAAGTTGTCGATGCCTAGTTTGAATTTTTAGTGTTTCATTAACACATTTTCCTCTTCCCAACAAACCACCATCCCCCACTGTGCACCTACAGTCAACATTTTTTCCCATAAAAAACATAAAAGGAGATTTGTATATATTCTTGAACTTATTTCTTGTTCATGTTCAAGTTATTGTATCTTTCCCTTGCTTGATTATTTATAGTCTTTGAGTTTTGTTTTGTACTTTTTCACATCACTAGGTTTAGGGAAGTGGAAAACTTTAAGGTCTGACTTAATGATGCCACCTTAAACAGCCTGATCAAGGTAGAGTAAGGAGCAATATTTCAACCTTGCATCTAAAGAGGACATTAATCTTGCTCTTTTTAAAAAAAATTTTAATCAGAAGTTCCTAATTTTCTCACCATTGATGTAAAAATCATTTATGCTTGCAGTGCAACCAACATAAATCATTAACACACAAAAGAATAGTAAGCAATCTTTAATCAATATCACTTCCTTCTATGAGACTCAGTGGAAATGAAAAAAAAAATACAATTTGTCATCGATCAAGAGTCTTGCAAATATTTATCCAGGGTCCCATATCTTCCCAGTTACCTACTTTGCTGTAGCCATGCTGGCCTTTTTTATGTTTTTAGGACAAATCAAGGTCATTTTCTTCACATGAACTATGCACATTTTGTTTCTTTTTATTATTTCATCTTTCATAGAGGTTTTAGCTCAATGCCATCTCCTTAGAGAGGCCTCCTGACATCTAACTCAATGGTGCTATCTCCTGGACAGTCATTTTCCATTGCTGCATCCACTTTGTTTTCTTCGCAGCACAATGACCTTCTGAAATTATCTTATTAATTACTTACTGGTACACTTTTATTTTCAGCCACCCTCCCTCATTATGATATGTTCCATGATTGCAGAGGACTGTGTCCTTGTTCACTTCAGTGCCTGAACCAGTGCCTGATTAATAGTATATGTTTAGGGATCCCTGGTTGGCTCAGCGGTTTGGCGCCTGCCTTTGGCCCAGGGCGCAATCCTGGAGTCCCGGGATCGAGTCCCACATCGGGCTTGTGGCATGGAGCCTGCTTCTCCCTCCTCCTGTGTCTCTGCCTTTCTCTCTCTCCATGTCTATCATAAATAAATAAATCTTTAAAAAATAGTATATGTTTAATAAATATGTGATGAATTAATACTTGGCAACAATGTCAATTAGAGATAAAAAAACATTTTCTGTAAAAGGGCAGATATTTTAGGTTTTGCAGACTATATGGTCTCTGTTACAACTGCTCAACCTTGCTAGGGTAAATCAAAAGCAGCCATTAAAAAAAAGAATAAGCTTGACTGTGTTGTGTAAGATTTTATTTACAGAAACAAGGAATAGACTAGATTTGGCCTATGGATCATAGTGTACAGACTGTCAGAATAGATAATCTCTTGTCAATTTTGGTGGCAAGGTATACTCAGGTGCTGATTCATTCATTTTGGCTAGTGTCTGCAAAAGAAACAAAGATAAAATTGAATTTACTTCAAAACTATAAGTAATAATTTAGATAAAGATTAAAAGAATATTCCAGATTTTCTGTGGAGTAGTATAATTCTTGTTCAATCAGCAGCATTAGTGGGAAAAGGCAATTGGTGTTAAAGATAACATGTTGGTAGGAGAGAATGTGAAATCATCTTTACTGTATAGCAGTGGTACTAATACCTGAGTGTGCTTTCAAATAATCAGTGATTGCCAGATCACACCCCAAGGTGACCAGTAACTCTGGGGTGGTGCCTGAGAATTTGTGCTTCTATCTAGTTCCAGGTTATGCTATTGCTGGTGGGGTAGAAGCTGGTAAATGGAGAGGAGATGCATGTGAAGATGTGGCTAAGGTAATATAGGTAAGAAATGGTCCGCATGATGGTAGGGGCTGTGGAAATGATAAGCAGGATAAAAATGAGAGGGAATTATCCAGAAGAGTAGTACACACAAGAGTTAATTTATAGAAAAACTGAATTTATGGGAAAAAGATGAAATGGCCCTTGGGGGATGTATTGAATAAGAAAAGAATAAAGCCTCAGAAATAAACTATATTAGATTAACTGCATTTTTTTTTCTTTAACAGAAATACTAGACTCTAGTCATATGGCTGCATTGGATTACACATGGCATTTGATGATATATTTCCTGATATTGGATGAATCGACCCACTGACTTTGACAATATATGGCATTAGCACCTGCTTTATGAATGTAGGCAAAGGATGTTGACACATGTGCAGAACAATTGCGAAGGAGGATGACTAATGGTGGCAGTGTCTTGCCTCAGCCATATACCATTGACATATATGTCAGGATGGCTAAATTGATGTTTTTGACATAAAACTAGAGGAAATGTGTTAAATGAGAGAATGTTTGTGACATGATGAAGTAAAAAGTTAAATCTTATCACATTTTTTTAAATAAACAAATAAATCTAGTTCTTTTCCTAGGAGGAAAAGAGAAACAACATGTGGAGCTGAAAGATATCAATACTAAGATGGGATACACAAATTTAAGTGTTTATGTAATCTAATTAAGTATAAATGGACCAAACTTTCCAATTAAAGGAAGAAAGCTTCAGATAGGCTCAAAAATTTAAAATTAAAATTAAAAAAAAGTCAAAACTGGACTATATGCTGTCTACATGATAAGTTGAAAACAAAGAATAGAAAAAAATATGGCATGTACACTTTAACGAGAAGAAAAAATACTAAACAAAGTATATTTTAAGACAAGGCTTATTACCCAAAATAAGGTGGAACGTTCCATCATGATAAAAGGAAGTTACCTAGGAAAATATACTAATACTAAATGTGAATATACCTAATAAGAGAGCTTCAATAGGCATGCAGCAAAAGCTATCAGAATCAAAGGAAGAAATAGAAAAATCTACAATTAAACTTGTTAATGTTCATTCCCCTCCTTCAGTTATTGGCAGAACAACTAAGCAAACAATTCAGTAAATATATAGTGGACTCAACATATTCAGCTTGAATTAATCAACATTTAAGGAATCTTCTCCTAAAAGATCAAAAGCTATAAACTTTTGGAGGAAAAGAAGCAAGTATCTGGGTGGCTCTCCACATTTATTATTCTCCAGGCATATCAGACATAGCTATAGGGGTATATGTCCTTTTTGGGACCTGTGCAACTTCTGCAGCCCACTTCCTATTGAGAGTTATTTTAAGACTTGCCAAAACAATAACAGAACTTTCAGATGAGGCTAATGTTCTTTGCAACTTAATTTTTTCAAAATCTGATTAGCTTTCTTATTTTTTACTTCTAATCAGTTTTATGTATGAGAAGCCACACCAAAGATTATTTTTGAAACAGTTCTCCAATGTTCTTTATTTACTTGTTTTCCAGTTCCCTTAAACATCTCAACTTAACAGCAGAAACCTAAGGAGATGAGGCCTGAATATAGTACACCTCAAATCTGACCACTTTACTGAAGTAAAAATGATCATCATGTCTTTGTGAAAAAAAAAACACAAATTTCTAAATGTCCAATTTTTAGTTCACTCCTCAACAATGTAAATGTGAAAAGAAGTTCCATATCCAAAATAATTATATTTTCTAACTATTGACAAAGGGTGTAAGTTCAGCTTAACAAGCACTTCATTCATTTGTTGCTATTAAATTACTTGCAAATAACAATTTCATTTAGTTACATAATTTTGTGGGTTAGGAATATGGGAAGGGTTTAGATGAGTAATTTTTCTGTTCCATGTGGTGTCCATTCGAATCATTCATTGCTGTTTTAACTGGCAGGTGAGTTTGAAGTGTCCAAGATGGCTTCATGTATATGGCTGTTGTATTCAAGGCCAATCTTACATAGAACCACTTCCTATAAATGAATTCATAGGGTTTTTGGTTCTATCTCTCTAGCAGAATAATGGAACATTTTCCAGTTAGCTCAGATATCCAAGAGAACCAGACAGAAGCTATCAGTCTTCTAGACTCGGAACATAGAAGCATAGAATCACTTCTGCCATAATCAATGCAAAGGAAATATTCTCCATGTTGCATATGTTTTGCATAGGAGATAGTTTTTGTAAAGGGGACATCTTGCCACATGCCTAAGCTTGCAGACAGAATGAATCAGATTAGTACATGCTGATGAAAGGGCCCAAGGCTTTCTTGAGCAAGTCAGTATTCTCAGAAACAGAAACCAAAGAGCAACCAGGTTTAGAAGCATGAAGCTCTGTCTTTCTGATTATTTAATTTCAACCAGAAGAAAAAATAAGAAACATTGCCCATGTGCTCAAACAGTAGTCTAAATTATACCTTATTTTGGAGATTGAGAAAGAGAGCACAGCCAAATGTGAAACCCAACCTGGGTGCAACACAGGGGAGAGGCAGTTCAGGCATATGTTTAGTTTTTGTGCCTCCTTCAACAATCCAGGGAATCTGAGAAGCTTTAAACACTAATATGATCTAATTTGGGCTACAAAATCTTAAGTGTTTTACCTTGTATCTGAAGTGTATCCACCACCCACCCTTTAACTTGCAACACCCTTAACTTGTTCCTTGTCTCAGCTCACTAAACCTTCCTGATATATCCCCATCCTTCTTTTAAGAAGCTTATTATTATCATTATTATTACTTTGCTTTAGTAAGAGGTGGGAAAGAAGTCTTCATTATGTAAAATGTGATATATAAATCTGTGTGGAGTGCTTCTAAAAGTAGAATGTCTGCCAAGTTCTTTAGCAACGTTACCAGTGTATAATTAAGTACTCATTTAAACTATAGTTTATGTTTGTGTGAAGGGAGAGTGTGGAACTCAGAAATAGAAGTTGTTGTGGGGTGGGATTTTTTTCTGTATTTTTAAATTATATGTTAGATTCCGTTTTTGACAGCTATGACTTTTAAAGTCACAAAACTAGATTTTCAGTTCTAACAATATGGTGGTCTTGGTGACCAGAGCAATCCTTGAGAAATATAGTACTTAAAAAAGTTCTGGATAAAATATAAGATGTATGCAAAAAATATATATATAAGATGTAGTATGAAATAAGACAATTTACAGAGGCTAAATATTGAGAAAGAAAGTACATTTAGAACAGTATTGAGTATTGACTATGGTACATTTTCTGTAGTATTTGATTATCTCTGATGGTCTAGAGCTAAGTATTTAAGTCAGTCTTTTTGTGTTAGAATGGAGATAAAGTCAGAGACCCATGCAATGCATGTGGATTTCATACAAGACCTTGTTATTAAGTCTGCATTTATGAAAGCCAAAACCCATAGTGAACTGAAGATAAAATGATACAGTGGGAGATGGACCAGATAGCTGTATTTCATCCTTGATTTTGAATGGAAGGTAATTAATATATAATAAAATAACTATAATTAAATATACATACATAGATTCATACACATGCACAGTTATTTTGCGAGTTGCTAAAAACAGTGACAAATTTAAATATTTGTGTAGCAAAAACCCTCTCAAAGACAAAGTTTAGTTTAAGGTCATCCTATGTTGGTTAAATGCCCCTACGTGAAGAAAAACTGAAATAAAAAATACTCTCTGGAGAAACATAACTTAGAACTTAACCTTCAGGAATCACAGATGTTTTACAGATAAGGTTTCAAAAAATCATGACTTCACAATAGAAATAACAATAATAATAAATAAAAATATCTTATGCACAAGAAACCAAGCCACTATGAATAGAACTTCTGGTGAGAGATTAAAAAACAAAACAAAACAAAACAAAAAACAGTGAGATCACATATATTAAGACAGTAGATCTTGAATTTATCTGTTGAATATATTTAATAAAAACATATTAGTATGACTTTTTAAGATTCCATTATATGTATGAGGAAGAATAAAAATCAAATTAACAGATGTATTTGTAAAAGACAAGAATTATAACAATTATATGTACATGGATATAGATACAGATAAATGTATACTTTTATTTTTTATTTTCATTTCAATTTATGTACATAAATAATATATATGTAATTGGAAAATGGACAATCTAAAGAGTATATTAGAGTGAAAGAGAGAAATAACCAAGAATTGTTATGTCTGATAATGCAGCAGACTGCAGACATTAAAAAGATGAAAACAACATACAAAAAAGATGGTAAATGACAATGATGAGTAAAGAGTCTAACTTGAAGACAAATGCAATTCTAAGGAGAAAACCTCAATGAGAAAAAGAGTTAATATTTGGGAAAAAATAACTGAAGATTTTCCCAAATTTATGAAAGAAGCAAATCATCAGATTCAAGATAACCAAAGAATCCTCTAAACTCAATATTAAAAAAAAACAACTAAAAATAATAAAAATACCTACACCAGTATATCATAATTTAAGTTAGAAGACCAGAGTAAGAGAAACTATAAGCAGCCAGAGAGAAAAATAGATTATCATGAAATAATAAATAAACTGAGAACTGACCTCCCAAAAACATTAAAAGAAGGCCCAAATCAGTCTGATAATATAAAAAATATGGAAAGAAAAAATTGCAAATCTGCAAGTATATTTAACCTTATATGGGGTAAAATGATGACATTTTAAAAGACCAAATATATTTTGTATTTAAAGACATTAATTGATGACATGTCTAAAAATGTGTACCTGAGGTGAAAGAAGTCTTATTAAACAAAGGAAACACTAAACATGTGAATAAATCTAAATAAATGTTTATAATAGTACTAAGAGTCTTTAGTGTTAAAAAAAATAACACGGTAAATGGCTCAGTAGGTTAAGTAGCCAACTTTTGATTCTGATCAGGTCATAATCTCAGAGCCCTGGAATCAAGCCCAGTAGAGACACCCACACTCAGTAGGGAGACTGTTGGAGGATTCCCTCTCTCTCTCTCTCCCTCTGCCCCTTCCCTGCTCGTGCTGTCTCTCTGTTTCTCTAAAATGAATAAATATATCTAAAAAAAAATAAGGTAAATTTTAAAAGTACACAGTCTATAACATAGATAAGAAAAGGATTCAATAATACCTAAGATCCTTATTGGAATTTTAGACTTGTCTAAATGTGTAAATTTAGACTTGTATAAATGTGTAAATTCTGATCTAACTTTATATTTGTTTTCCTCTCTGTTTCCTTTTGGACATTTTCTTATTGAACTGTTTTTAGTTTTCTTAAAACTAAATTTAGTGTTTCTTAAAACACCTTTTACTGTAACCATTCTATTTTTGAACATATTTCCCAACTTAGATATTGTATTGTTCATTTTCAGAATGCCCCTTTGGTTCTTTAATATAGGCTTCAAATCGTTATTGAAATTCACCATGTTATCCATCTTTTCTTCTATTTCCTTTAACTTAATAATCATAATTTTTAAGTGGGCTAGGTATATTGTCAGCTCTTTCATTGATCATAAATATGTTTTATTTCCTTCTTTACATATCTAGTAATTTTTCATTTTATGCCAGACATGGTAGCAAAATAGCCTACTAAGGATATAGACATTTGTATTTGATAAATGAAAATTCTCTTTTTTTTAATTAATTTTTATTGGTGTTCAATTTACCAACATACAGAAAAACACCCAGTGCTCATCCCGTCAAGTGTCCACCTCAGTGCCCGTCACCCATTCCCCTCCAACACCCGCCCTCCTCCCCTTCCACCACCCCTAGTTCGTTTCCCAGAGTTAGGAGTCTTTATGTTCTGTCTCCCTTCCTGATATTTCCCAACATTTCTTTTCCCTTCCTTTATATTCCCTTTCACTATTATTTATATTCCCCAAATGAATGAGACATACACTGTTTGTCCTTCTCCGATTGACTTATTTCACTCAGCATAATACCCTCCAGTTCCATCCACGTTGAAGCAAATGGTGGGTGTTTGTCGTTTCTAATTGCTGAGTAATATTCCATTGTATACATAAACCACATCTTCTTTATCCATTCATCTTTCGATGGACACCGAGGTTCCTTCCACAGTTTGGATATTGTGGCCATTGCTGCAAGAAACATCGGGGTGCAGGTGTCCCGACATTTCATTGCATCTGAATCTCTGGGGTAAATCCCCAACAGTGCAATTGCTGGGTCATAGGGCAGGTCTATTTTTAACTCTTTGAGGAACCTCCACACAGTTTTCCAGAGTGGCTGCACCAGTTCACATTCCCACCAACAGTGTAAGAGGGTTCCCTTTTCTCCGCATCCTCTCCAACATTTGTTGTTTCCTGCCTTGTTAATTTTCCCCATTCTCACTGGTGTGAGGTGGGATCTCATTGTGGTTTTGATTTGTATTTCCCTGATGGCAAGTGATGCAGAGCATTTTCTCATGTGCATGTTGGCCATGTCCATGTCTTCCTCTGTGAGATTTCTCTTCATGTCTTTTGCCCATTTCATGATTGGATTGTTTGTTTCTTTGGTGTTGAGTTTAATAAGTTCTTTATAGATTTTGGAAACTAGCCCTTTATGTGATATGTCATTTGCAAATATCTTCTCCCATTATTTAGGTTGTCGTTTAGTTTTGTTGACTGTATCCTTTGCTGTGCAAAAGCTTCTTATCTTGATGAAGTCCCAATAGTTCATTTTTGCTTTTGTTTCTTTTGCCTTTGTGGATGTATCTTGCAAGAAGTTACTGTGGCCGAGTTCAAAAAGGGTGTTGCCTGTGTTCTCTTCTATGATTTTGATGGACTCTTGTCTCACATTTAGATCTCTCATCCATTTTGAGTTTATCTCTGTGGATGGTGCAAGAGAGTGGACTAGTTTCATTCTTCTGCATGTGGATGTCCAATTTTCCCAGCACCATTTATTGAAGAGACTGTCTTTCTTCCAATGGGTAGTCTTTCCTCCTTTATCGAATATTAGATGACCATACATTTCAGGATCCACTTCTGGGTTCTCTATTCTGTTCCATTGATCTATGTGTCTGTTTTTGTGCCAGTACCACACTGTCTTGATGACCACAGCTTTGTAGTACAACCTGAAATCTGGCATTGTGATGCCCCCAGATATGGTTTTCTTTTTTAAAATTCCCCTGGCTATTCGGGGTCTTTTCTGATTCCACACAAATCTTAAAATAATTTGTTCTAACTCTCTGAAGAAAGTCCATGGTATTTTGATAGGGATTGCATTAAACGTGTAAATTGCCCTGGGTAACATTGACATTTTTACAATATTAATTCTGCCAATCCATGAGCATGGAATATTTTTCCATCTCTTTGTGTCTTCCTCAATTTCTTTCAGAAGTGTTCTATAGTTTTTAGGGTATAGATCTTTTACCTCTTTGGTTATTCCTAGGTATCTTATGCTTTTGGGTGCAATTGTAAATGGGATTGACTCCTTAATTTCTCTTTCTTCAGTCTCATTGTTAGTGTATAGAAATGCCATTGATTTCTGGGCATTGATTTTGTATCCTGCCACACTTCCAAATTGCTGTATGAGTTCTAACAATCTTGGGGTGGAGGCTTTTGGGTTTTCTATGTAGAGTATCAAATTGGCAAAGAAGTCAAACTCTCCCTCTTCGCCGATGACATGATACTCTACATAGAAAATTCTCTTTAGGGAGAAAAAAAGAGAAAGAAGTTAATAACATTAATTCAATTTTAAATTAACCTGAATTAAGAGTACAGTATAATTTGAAAGGTTTAATCTTTTGAGTTCCCCCAATCTTTAGATGAACCCAACCAGGATTTTGACTCAATCCTTGTGTCTTGTGGGTCTCAGTTACTTCAGCTTTAGGAGTGGACTGAGAGTGGGGTGTGAGGAGAAGGAAAACTGCAGGAGACAGTGTTCTGTCATCTGTCATTCAGTTTCCAGCTCAGGTTCTTGGTATTTTAATTCTGTAGGTCTTTGTTTCTTAAGAAGTATAAGACCAGAAGATATTAATACTCTCTGCCTTTCAGAATCTTTTAACTTGAATCTCTAGCTTTCCAAGCAGCCATAGCACTCATCAAATGTCCCATAGGGAAAACTGACCATGATTTGTGTTCTCTCAAATTTCTAATTTGTTATGCTAGCACCATTAATTGTTAAATAATTTGCATATTTCTATAACACTTAGCAGAGGTTCTCTGCCAGAGCAAGCTGGATCCTCAACTTGCATCCAGAAACAGAACATTTTCTGGTAAAATTTTTTTTTTGAGAGTTGGAGAGTTCTAGCTTGTCTCAGAGATGTTCTCCCACCTCTGGAATTTAATTTCTAAGGCTCATTGCTTCCATTCCTCTACAATGCCTTTAAATTATGAAATTTAATTTTTTTTTCTAGTTGTTGCAGGAAAATTGTTCTTTAGTGAACTTCCACATCCTATCTAGAATTCTTGAATTTCCCTGATGGCAATGATGTTGAGCAAATTTTCATAGATTTACTGAACATTTGGATATCCTCTTCACTTCTCTTGCCCAGATTTTTATTGTTTTTTTTAATATCTGTTCTTATTGATTGATCGGACTTTGAAAAATTTAGTGAATGATTCCTTTGACATTCGTAGACATTGCAAATATCTCCTGTTTAGAGCTTGACTTTTTACTCAATTGATAACAGGATTTTTTAATTACAATTTAGTTCAGATGTGTAAATTTTTTTTCTTAGTAGTTAGTGATATTTGAATCTAGTTTAAAATACCATTTCCTATTCCATGGTCATTAGTATATTCCTCTATGTTAAGTCCTTGAAGATTTATTGTTTCATTTTTCACATTTAGGTAAAAAATTTACCACAAATGATTTTTATATGAGGTTACCTCGTTATGTTACATTGTTTTTCTATGTTCATATCCAAATAATCCAATATAATTTGGTGAGAAAACTGCCATTTTTTACTGTTCTACTTACCAACTGTATCATAAATCAAAAGTTCATACATGCATCTGCTAACAAATACTGTTGTTTCTTTTGTTGTTTGTTTATCCTTTACCAGACAACATACTGTCTTAATTAATATGAATGTTTTATTCCTTAGTATATAGTATAATAAATCTCCCAACATAATTCATTCTCAAGATTATCATAGCTTTTCATAGCTCATTTCTCTTTGTGAGTATGTTGAAATATTATTTACTCAGAGTAAAATGCACATATCAGTAACTATATAGCTTAATAAAATTTTATATATGTTACACCTATATAAGTCTCACAATAAATTCAATTTACACAAAAAATACTTGCTGAGATTTTGAGCGGGTTTTGTTGTAGACTGACTTCTTTACTGGCCCTAATTATTGATCTCCCTCAATCTACCCTATGTAATATAACTTTGCTGTTTATCTCAAGAAATATAGTTTATTTCTATTCTTCTTAAATCTAGAATAGCCTTATAATTTGCATGGCCAATAAGATTTAGCAAAGGTGACATTGTCTCAGTCCAAACCTAGGCCTCAAAAGGCCTTGCTTACTTCTACTTGGTCTTATGAACCTCTTCCTTTCTACGAAAGAATTGCCCGACTAGTCTGTTCAAGGGATATAAGAGCAACACCAACAGTTAGCCAATCCATGGAAACAAAGCTACCTAATTTTGAAGCATGACAGAAACTGGCTGAGATACAGTGTCCAGCTACAGCCATACACCAACATATAGAATTATAAGCTATATAGGTTATTGTTATTTTATGTCACTATTTTTGTAGGTTTTTTTTCTCCCGTAGCATTATTTTGGGAATAGAGGGCCAATATAGGTTTCCATTAGTGCATTATAAATCATTTCAGTATAATCAACATCTTTACAATGTTAAATTTTCTTTTTCACGAATATAGATTACTCTTCCATTAATTTAAATCTTTAATTTCTTTCAATAAAATGCTGTGTATGTAGAAGTCTTACACACAAACTTTTAGATTTAGTTCTAAATATGGACTATTTTTATGCTATATCTAATCATCCTTCAGACTTATTTCATGATCATTATTATAACATAAAAATAGTTATTGGTTGTGTATTGACATTGTATTTCATCAAATTGATAAAATAATTTATTAACTATAAAACATCTAAATATTTTTTATTTATATGAATAAAATCTGCAATTAATGGCTGGTTTTGTTTTGTTTTCAATTCACATAACTTTTTTTAAATGCTTCAAGTTTTTAGTTAAATTCTAGTTAACATGTAGTGTAATATTAGTGTTAACATGTAGTGAAATATTAGTTTTAGGAGTAGAATTGAGTGATTCATCACTTCATATATAATAGCTAGTGCTCATCACAAGTGCCCTCCATAATACCCATCACCCATTTAACCCATTCCCTACCCACTTGCCTCCATCAACCCTCAGTTTGTTCTTTATTGTAGAGTTTCTTTTGTTTCTCTCTCTCCCTCTTGCTTTCTCTCTTCTTTCCCCTTTTCATATGTTTATCTACTTTATTTCTTAAATCCCATATATAAATAAAGTCATATGTTATTTGCCTTTCTCTGACTTATTTCACTTACTATAATACCCTATAGGTCCATCCATGTTGTTTCAAATGGTAAAATTTCATTATCTTTTATGACTGAGATACATATATTCTTTACTCATTCATCAGCTGATGAACATTTGAGCTTTTTCCATACTTGAGCTATTTTTTGATAATGCTGTTATAAACATCAGGGTGGATGTGCCTCTTCAAATCAGTATTTTTGTACTCTTTAGGTAAATACCTAGTAATGCAATTGCTGGTTCATAAGGTAGTTCTGTTTTTAACTTTTGCAGGAAACTCCATACTGTTTTCCAGAGTGGGTACATGAGTTTTCATTCCCACCAACAGTGTAAGAGAGTTCCCTTTCCCCCCATCCCTACTGAAATCTGTTGTTTCCTGAGTTGTTAATTTTAGCCATTCTGACAGATGCGAAGTGGCATCTCATTGTGGTTTTGATTAGTATTTCCCTGATGATGAGTGACGTTGGGCATCTTTTTATATGTCTAGTAGCTATCTGCATGTCTTCTACGGAAAACTGTCTATTCATGTCTTCTACCCATTTCTTGACTGTATAATGTTTTTTAGGTGTTGAGTTTGATAAGTTCTTTATAGATTTTGGATACTAATGCTTTATCAGATATGTCATTTGCAAATATATTCCTCCATTTTTAAGATTGCCTTTTAGTTTCTTTGATTGTTTCCTTTGCTGTGCAGAAGTTTTACCTTGATGAAGTCTCAGTAATTCATTTTTGCTTTTGATTCTCTTGCTTCCAGAGACATGCTACAGCTGATGTCGGAAGTTGCTGCTTGTGTTATCCTCTAGGATTTTGATGCTTCTTTGTCTCCCATTTTGACCTTTCATCCATTTTGATTTTACTTTTGTGTGTGGTGTAAGAAAATGATACAGTTTCATTGTATCCAGTTTTCCCAACACCATGTTTTGATGAGATTGTTTTTTTTTTCCATTGGATATAATTTCCTGCTTTGTCAAAGATTAGTTGACTATATAGTTGTGGGTCATTTATGGTTTTTTATTCTCTTCCATTGGTGTATGTGTCTGTTTTTGTGCAAGACCATACTGTTTTGATAAACTACAGCTTGTAATGTAGCCTTAAATCTGGAATTGTGATGCCTCCAGCATTGCTTTTCTTTTTTTTTTTAATAAATTTATTTATTATTGGTGTTCAATTTACCAACATACAGAATAACACCCACTGCTCATCCCCT
The DNA here is from genome assembly GCF_048418805.1 of Vulpes vulpes. Lineage (NCBI taxonomy): Eukaryota > Metazoa > Chordata > Mammalia > Carnivora > Canidae > Vulpes > Vulpes vulpes. The sequence goes on from NC_132790.1 coordinate 56,139,328, forward strand.
CAAGTGCCCCCCTCAGTGCTCGTCAGCCATTCACCCCCACCCCCCGCCCTCCTCCCCTACACCACCCCTAGTTCGTTTCCCAGAGTTAGGAGTCTTTATGTTCTGTCTCCCTTTCTGATATTTCCCACACATTTCTTCTCCCTTCCCTTATATTCCCTTTCACTATTATTTATATTCCCCAAATGAATGAGAACATATAACGTTTGTCCTTCTCCAATTACCTACTTCACTCAGCATAATACCCTCCAGTTCCATCCACGTTAAAGCAAATGGTGGGTTTGTCGATTTAATGGCTGAGTAATATTCCATTGTATACATAAACCACATCTTCTTTATCCATTCATCTTTTGATGGACACCGAGGCTCCTTCCACAGTTTGGCTATTGTGGACATTGCTGCTAGAAACATCGGGGTGCAGGTGTCCCGGCATTTGATTGCATCTGAATCTTTGAGGTAAATCCCCAACAGTGCAATTGCTGGGTCGTAGGGCAGGTCTATTTTTAACTCTTTGAGGAACCTCCACACAGTTTTCCAGAGTGGCTGCACCAGTTCACATTCCCACCAACAGTGTAAGAGGGTTCCCCTTTCTCCACATCCTCTCCAACATTTGCGGTTTCCTGCCTTGTTAATTTTCCCCATTCTCACTGGTGTGAGGTGGGATCTCATTGTGGTTTGGATTTGTATTTCCCTGATGGCAAGTGATGCAGGGCATTTTCTCATGTGCATGTTGGCCATGTCTATGTCTTCTTCTGTGAGATTTCTGTTCATGTCTTTTGCCCATTTCATGATTAGATTGTTTATTTCTTTGGTGTTGAGTTTAATAAGTTCTTTATAGATTTTGGAAACTAGCCCTTTATGTGATATGTCATTTGCAAATATCTTCTCCCATTATTTAGGTTGTCGTTTAGTTTTGTTGACTGTATCCTTTGCTGTGCAAAAGCTTCTTATCTTGATGAAGTCCCAATAGTTCATTTTTGCTTTTGTTTCTTTTGCCTTTGTGGATGTATCTTGCAAGAAGTTACTGTGGCCGAGTTCAAAAAGGGTGTTGCCTGTGTTCTCTTCTATGATTTTGATGGACTCTTGTCTCACATTTAGATCTCTCATCCATTTTGAGTTTATCTCTGTGGATGGTGCAAGAGAGTGGACTAGTTTCATTCTTCTGCATGTGGATGTCCAATTTTCCCAGCACCATTTATTGAAGAGACTGTCTTTCTTCCAATGGGTAGTCTTTCCTCCTTTATCGAATATTAGATGACCATACATTTCAGGGTCCACTTCTGGGTTCTCTGTTCTGTTCCATTGATCTATGTGTCTGTTTTTGTGCCGGTACCACACTGTCTTGATGACCACAGCTTTGTAGTACAACCTGAAATCTGGCATTGTGATGCCCCCAGGTATGGTTTTCTTTTTTAAAACTCCCCTGGGAAAAATAAAATAAAATAAAACTCCCCTGGGTATTCAGGGTCTTTTCTGATTCCACACAAATCTTAAAATAATTTGTTCTAACTCTCTGAAGAAAGTCCATGGTATTTTGATAGGGATTGCATTAAACGTGTAAATTGCCACCCTGGTTATTGGCCTGTCCAGGTTTTCTATTTATTCCTGTTCCAGTTTTGGTAGTTTGTGGCTTTCCAGGAATTCATCCATTTCGTCTAGATTGCCTAATTTACTGGCATATAGCTGTTCATAATATGTTTTTAAAATCATTTGTATCCTTGGTGTTTGTAGTGATCTCTCCTTTCTCATTCATGATATTATTAATTTGAGTCTTCTCTCTCTTCTTTGTAATAAGGCTGGCTAATGGTTTATCTATCTTATTAATTCTTTCAAAGAACCGACTCCTGGTTTTGTGATCTGTTCCACAGTTCTTCTGGTCTCGATTTCGTTGAGTTCTGCTCGAATCTTTATTACCTCTCTTCTTCTGCTGGGTGTAGGATCTATTTGCTGTTTTTTCTCTAACTCCTTTATGTGTAAGGTTAGCTTTTGTATTTGAGTTCTTTCCAGTTTTTGAATGGATGCTTGTATTGCGATGTATTTCCCCTTAGGACTGCTTTTGCTGCATCCCAAAGATTTTGAACGGTTGTATCTTCATTCTCATTAGTTTCCATGAATCTTTTTAATTCTTCCTTAATTTCCTGGTTGACCCTTCCATCTTTTAGCAGGATGGTCCTTAACCTCCACATGTTTGAGGTCCTTCCAAACTTCTTGTGATTTAGTTCTAATTTCAAGGCATTATGGTCTGAGAATATGCAGGGGACGATCCCAATCTTTGGGTATCAGTTCAGATCTGATTTGTGACTCAGTATGTGGTCTATTCTGGAGAAAGTTCCATGTGCACTTGAGAAGAATGTGTACTCAGTTGAGTTTGGATGTAAAGTTCTGTAGATATCTGTGAAATCCATCTGGTCCAGTGTATCATTTAAAGCTCTCATTTCTTTGGAGATGTGCTTAGAAGACCTATTAAGGGTAGAAAGAGCTAGATTGAAGTCACCAAGTATAAGTGTATTATTATCTAATTATTTCTTCACTTTGGTTATTAATTGATATTTTTGGCAGCTCCCACATTCGGGGCATATATATTGAGGATTGTTAAGTCCTCTTGTTGGATAGATCCTTTAAGTATGAGATAGTGTCCCTCTTCGTCTCTCACTATAGTCCTCAGGGTAAATTTTAGTTTATCTGATATAAGGATGGCTACCCCTGCTTTCTTTTGAGGACCATTTGAATGGTAAATAGTTCTCCAACCTTTTATTTTCAGGTTGTAGGTGTCCTTCTGTCTAAAATGACTCTCTTGTAGACAGCAAATAGATGGGTCCTGCTTTTTTATCCAATCTGAAACCCTCTGCCTTTTGATGGGGTCATTAAGCCCGTTCACATTCAGAGTTACTATTGAAAGATATGAGTTTAGTGCCATCATGATATCTATTCAGTCCTTGTTTTTGTGGATTGTTTCACTGAACTTCTTCTTAAAGGGGAATTTTAAGGGGCCCCCTTAAAATTTCTTGCAGAGCTGGTTTGGAGGTCACATATTCTTTCAGTTCCTGCCTGTTTTGGAAGCTCTTTATCTCTCCTTCCAGTTTGAATGAGAGCCTTGCTGGATAAAGTATTCTTGGTTGCATGTTCTTCTCATTTAGGACCCTGAATATATCCTGCCAGCCCTTTCTGGCCTGCCGGGTCTCTGTGGAGAGGTCTGCTGTTACCCTAATACTCCTCCCCATAAAAGTCAGGGATTTCTTGTCTCTTGCTGCTTTAAGGATCTTCTCTTTATCTTTGGAATTTGCAAGCTTCACTATTAAATGTCAAGGTGTTGAATGGTTTTTATTGATTTTAGGGCGTGGGGGGGATCTCTCTCTTTCCTGGATCTGAATGCCTGTTTCCCTTCCCAGATTAGGAAAGTTTTCAGCTATGATTTGTTCAAATACATATTCTGGCCCTCTGTCCCTTTCGGCGCCCTCGGGAACCCCAATTAAACGTAAGTTTTTCTTCCTCAGGCTGTCCTTTCAAGATTGCTTTGGCTATTCAGGAAATCAGCAAAGAAGCCAAACTTTCACTATTTGTAGATGACATAATACCCTACGTGGAAATTCTAAAAGACTCCATCAAAAAAAATTGTTATAACTATTGCATGAATTTAGTAAAGTTGAAGGATACAAAATCAACATACAGAAATCTGTTATAATTCTATACATCAATAATGAAGCAGCAGAAAAAGAAATAAAAAAAAATCAGTCTTATTTGTTTTACAATTGCATCAAAGAACATAAGATACCTAGGAATAAACCTAACCAAAGAGGTAAAAGATCTGTACTCTGAAAACTATAGAACACTTATGAACAAAATTGAAGATGACACAAAGAAATGGAAAAACATTCCATGCTTATGGATTGGAAGAACAAATATTGTTAAAATGTTTATACTACCCCAAACAATCTGCACATTTAATTCAATCCCTATCAATCCACATATCTTTTCATTATTCTACTTGCTTCATTGTGCTGGCATAGGTTTTTAGCCCATTGACAAACAGACCATTCAAAAGGATGTTTGTGTTAGTCATTTACAGATAACTTTATATAAGATAAAGAAAGTACTCTTTTGTTTCTGGTTTCTGAGAGTTATTTTTTTTTTCATAAATTTCTGATAAGTTGTATCAAATGCTCTATCTTTTTTCTCTAAGACAGTTAAATTAGATTTATCTACATCCATGAAAGAAGCTGGTCTATATTACTTTTCTTTTCAGATATCCTGTCAGAATTTGGGTATCAGATTCTATTCTACTCATTACCTAAGAAGATATCATAGTTCTGCATGGTGGTATTTGCCATGGAAGGCAGGTAAGCATTGAGATCTCCATGTTTGAATGATTCAACTGTAGAATCATTAAAGAGTTATAATATAAGCTGATACTTTATTTCTTCTTATATTAGTTCTTAGAATATATCTATTTCTTTTTAAAGATTTTATTTCTTTATTCATGAGAGACACACAGAGAGAGAGGCAGAGGCATAGACAGAGAGAGAAGCAGGCTCTATGCAGGGAGCCTGATGTGGCACTCAATCCTGGGACTCCAGGATCATGCCCTGGGCCAAAGGCAGATGCTCAACCACTGAGCCACCCAGGTATCCCTATCTATTTTTTGGGCAATTTTCAAATGCATTGCCATATTTCATATTTTTGTATCTTTTAAATATTAGTAGAATCAATATTTCTGCCTCAATTATTCTTCCTCATATCAGTCATTAAAAAAATCTGTCTTACAAGAATTTTTTAATCTAATTATATATGTTTTTTCTTTTTGTTTATTTTTTTTTTCCTTTGGTTTCTTTTATTTCTTTTTTAAAGTGTATTCTACAGCCACCACGGGGCTCAAATTCACAACCCCGAGATCAAGGGTCATATACTCCACTGACTGAGACAGCCAAGCACCTCTAATTTGTTATTTTATTTCTAACTTCTGTAGATGATTGATTTTTAATCTTCCTTCTCTTATAATACATGCATTTAAGGCTATGTATGTCCTTGAAAAAACATCTTTAGCTATTTTCCAAATTTTTCATAGATGCTGTTTCTTTCACTGAATTTGAATTTTAAAATATTGCCTAATGTCCATTATTAGTTAATCTTTTATCCATTCATCATTTAGAAGTGTATGAGCTAATTTCCAATTATTCCTGATATTTTATGTTGTTCTATTTGTTATCAACTTTTAACTTAGTTCTATTTCTATAAGGGAACATCTCAGTATAGTTTCAATCATCTGAAATTTGTTAGAATCTGCTTTCTGGTCCAGCCTAGTATTAAATTTTCTAAGTGTTTTATGTGTGCTTGAAAAATATGTATTCTATAGTTTTGAGGTATAGTGATTAATGTATCAGTTACATTTACTCATGTTACTCAAATCCGGTCCATATCTTGTTTTTTTTTTTTTTTTTTTGCATTATTTGACGAGTTACTGTGTGTTAAAATCATCCACTATGTCTTCAATTGCTATGTTCAGAAGGAGAAATGATAAAGAGGTACAATAAAACTTTCAGGAGTGACAGATACATTCATCATTGTGATTGTGGTAGTGATCTCAAGAGTGCATACACATGTTACAATTTATCAAATGATATACTTTTAATAGGCTAAATTTACTATATGTAAACTGTATCTCAATAGAGGTGTTAAAACATAACATATTGTGTTAAACATATTTCATTACTTAACAAAGTAAGGGGGAATGCAAGGTGATCATAATAGACACAAAAATTCATTTGATAAATTTTAATTCATTCATGAAAGAAGATATTAGTGTACTAGAACCTGATAGAAAATTTCTTAATCTTTTGTAAAAAAAAAAAAAATGCTGAGGTGGTTAAGCAGTGTAGCATCTATCTTCAGCACAGGTCATGATCCCAGAACCCTGGGATAGAGACCCACATCAGGTTCCCTGAGCCTGCTTCTCCTTCTCCCTCTGCCTGCCACATTCCCTGCTTGTGGTGCATGCTTGTTCTCTCTCTCACTCTCTCTATCTGTCAAATAAAATCTTCAAAAAAAAAAAAAAAAAAGAAAAAGAAAGAAAATAGCAGACACAGATACTTTCTCTGCTTTATTAGTCATTTTTAATAAACTTTATGTGAAACTTCCTATTGAAGTTCCAATTAAAGCCAAAAAGATAAAAGGGTTTCAATACTGCAAGTTTTCACTGAAGTATCCTATCAACAGAAACCAATGCTGGGTACACACATGCACAACTATGGCTATCATGATATTTAGTGATGAAGTATTCAAAGCCTTCTTCAGTAGAATGAGAATGAGTTAAGTTCACCCTCTATTGCTCTATATATTATATATTAAACATCATACTAGTTAACTTAGATATAGTTAAATCTATACACAAATTAGTGATTTAATAAATATTGACAGATAAATAAATAAATGTATCTAGGATCAAAAATTGTATTTCTAAGAATACTTCTGATCTCTATCAAACACTTTTATCTGTGGTTCTTAAAATGACTAAGCCTTAATGCCCTAACTCATCTATTACATTTAATGAATGAACTTCTATGCATCTAGATGGGCAAAAGTTCTATATCATTATTAGGAGAACTTAGAAAGTAGTCACTCTAATCATTTTCTGTGTTCTAAGGCTTAGATGAAGAACTTGGGTTGAATAAGGCTGATTGAGACCATGATTAAAGATTCTAGTCACACATTTGTAAAGATTTCTTAGTACAGATCTTCTTTAATTTATCATGGGGTTACATCCTGATAAATGCATTGTAAGCTGAAAATGCATTTAATACACCCAAACTAAAGAACATAAGTAGGACCACCCTACCTCAACCATGCTTAAAATACTTATATTAGCCTAAAGTTGGGCAAAATCATATCACATGAAGTCTATCTCATAATAAAGTCTTGCTATCTCATGTAATGTATTGAATATTGTGGAAGTGAAAAAACAGAATGGTTTTGTGGGTACAGAATGGTTGTAGGTATGTTTGTTGTTTACATTTGTGAATGGGTAGGTGACTGAGAGCTGAAGCTTCCTGCCACTGCCCAGAATCATATTACATATCATTGCTCATATTACATATCACTAGCTTGGGAAAAGATCAAAATTAAAAATTCAAAGTATAGTTTCTATTAAATGTGTATCACTTGGCACCATTATAAGTTGAAACATTGTAAGTAAAACCATTGTAAGTCAAGGACCATCTGTACTGTACATGTGGCTGTAGAGCAATCATTATGTTCAGTGAGTCTTTTTCAAAGGTTTATCGTTTAGAAGAATTTTTCTTTTTTGATGGCATACAGAACTTAGGGTATGGATACCTAACAGCAAATAAAATAACTATCATTCACTTCATTAGATGTTATTAACTATAAATTCAGTGACTGTCCTCAGGAATATTTATGAGCCTTTCCTTTAACAAATGTTGCTCTTGTTCTGAATCTCCTCCATCTGCTCAAGTACTTCTGGATACTTTTGCACTGCCCTCAGTAAGTTTTGTCAGCAAGAAAACTTTGTAAGTTTCTGCTCAAATGCAACAATCACTACTTGTTATTTTTCAATTTAATTTCAGTATAAATTAACTTATCTCTGTGCAAGTAGCATTAAAGCTAATAACCCTAAAAAGGATTAAGATTAGAAAGTAATGCTGTCAGTGACAAAGCTCATTAACAGCTTTTATCACTACAAGCTGATGAACTACATCTAGGATAATTGGTCTAATTATAATACATTTGTTTCTTTAGCCAGGTATTCTTTGCTTCACTCTCTACTGATTACTTATGGGTCTTAGTTTGGCCAATTAAATTTCTCTTCCCACTCTATCCATTTTTAAAACTGATAGCATATAGCTCAGATGTCAGTATACCTGTTCTCTGAATAGAACTTCCTTAAGGAGATAAGAAATAGGCAAAGGGATAGCTTTATCCTAGGGTGTAGGTAATAAACCAAGATATAGAGTGAATGACAATTCTTTTAGGGTTTCCACCCTAAAATTTTAAGTGGAGTTGCTAAAATTTATTTAAAACCTAACTATCCCATAGACCCCTAATATATTCTACTTGCATCATTCCCATAGAACACATTCATTTATTTTTTACTTTCCTAGCAAGGAACAGAACATCCAACTAGAAGTCACTTAACAATAAAAAGAGTTAAATTACTTTATATAACACATTATCTGAAGTTAGAGAATTTCACATTTGGAAAAGTAGCTAATGAGTATCTCTAAGGAGATTTTTGCTCAGCTTCTACTCTATCATCCTCAGGATATCAGTTTTTCTTTCTTGTACCTATAAGCCCTCATTGTCTCAAGACTATTTCCATAGTTCCAGGTATCTGGACCACACTCAAAGCCTAAAAACAAGACAGAAATTAGAACAGAGAAAGTGAGTCATCACATGATTTTCTTTCCTATTGTCAGAAAAGCGAAATAGTTCCACAAGACCTTCCCTTACATTTTATTGGCCAAAAACTGATAATATATTCATGTCTAATTGAGAGACATTGGGAAAATTCCTGATTTTTCAGTGTTTTTACTTAGAAAGGGAAGGAATAAAAGTGTTTGGTAATGACTTTTGAATTTCCACCTAAAGGTGTACTTAAGAGGAAGATTGTCCCTTTTTTAGTTAAGTGGAAATCTCCATGAAACTTTATTTCTCCCTATTTATCCTTACTGTATTGTGTGTATTATAAAGGGATGAATTTGAATTCAAGTACTTGGAGATAGATCAGTATTTCCAGCTGAGTTCTCCTTGAACATTAGGATTCACTACAATGACAGTGATCAAGTTATTCATTGTCCAGAACAGATATATTTGAGACTGAAAATGGGGACTAATTACTCTTGGACAAGTGAAAGCTCAGTAATGTCCCAAACAAACTGGTACATGCGGGACCTTACCTTTAAAAGCCCTATTTATATCACAGCCATAAAATAACTGATCCCTAACTGTTGGTTTTATGACCAAGACAGGTAAAAATGACAGATCAATAACAGATAAAACCATTGGTGAAAGAGTGAAGCAACTGCTGCCAACTGATACCGAAATACATAGGTGATTCATATGTAAAACCAGCTTGAAACCTCTTCTCTCCCTTTCTCATTGCCATTGTCAACAAAAAGGAAAAGCTTTCTGAAATCTGAAATTCATCGATACTCCTCAGGCTGCCCTTGACAAAAGCTCTCACTCTGACTAGAAGGTTTATTTATATACTCCAACTAAAAAACAATGGGGCAAGTAAAAGTAAAAATACTACTTAAACTGGATTTAAGAAGAGGTTACCTGCAACCCAAACCTATCTTTTGGTTGATCAATCTATCTCTCCCCTCAGTCACATTCAATTTTACAGAGAGAGAGAGAGAGAGAGAACTGTCTTATATTAGGGTTTTACATCATATATGTATTTTTAGATTTTATTTATTTATTCATGAAAGATGCACAGAGAGAGGCAGAGACACAGACAGAGGGAGAAGCAGGCTTCTCGCAGGGAGCCCAATGCGGGACTCAGTCCCCAGACCCGGGATTATGACCTGAGTGAAAGGCAGATGCTCAATAGCCGAGACACCCAGGCATCCCTTAAACTATATTTTATCACAAGTTTGCCATGGTCATGTTTCAGTTTCAGTAAACTGAGTACACATAAACTTTATTAATGGGTTCATTAAAAATATTATATTAAATAGGGCATATTAGTCAGGAATTTGCATTTAGCTGCATGTTACACAACCTTCTCCAACCCATCACATACACATGCACAAAGTTAGTGATTTAGTAAAATGAGACTATATTATGTTTTCCTTGGAATAATAGCTTTGAAGTTATGAAGTTGTAGTTTGTGATCCTATGGCTCAAATACTTTTCAACAAAAGAATTCTCTTGGCTTTTATTTCTTAATTACAAGAGGTTGGTACAGTTTCAGCCATCAGGTCAATATTCCAGGCAAGAGAAAGGAAGGAGGTGACAAAAAAGAACACCATGTGCCTTCCTCTGCCTTCTTTAAAGAGTATTCCTCGAAGTTTTACCTAAAAGTTACCACTTAAAGCTCAATGGACAGAAATGTGCTATCAGTATACATATATATCAAATAATTAGGTTGTATACTTAAACTAATACAATGTTATACATCAATTCTGTTTTAATAAAATTGGAAAAAAAGTAGTATGTTACTATCATTTGGAAGCAAATTAAGCTGGACACATTGCTGCATCCAAGAAAACTGGTTTCTTTTAATAGGGATGAGAAGATATATACTGCAGAAGTCCTTGTCATATATATGGTATATGATAATGTGACTGATCATTTATCAATGGAAATTTAACCATCCTTTCCCTCAATTTTCACTATTATTATTAGTATTTCACATCTGTCTTTAAAGTGATGGTAACAGCAATGCAGTATCATAAAGTTTCCCTCTCTCAAATTTGACAAAACTATATCAAAATATAAGCTATGATCAATTAGTTTTTTGTTTTGTTTTGTTTTACTACCCTCACCAAAAAGTGGAAAAAATTCTCAAACTTTTCATAGATACTCTCAACTTAGTTGGGAAGAAGGGTAAGGTGACAACCTGGGAAGAAAAGTTTGTAATGCTCTTCTCTCCTAGAAATGTCTATTCTTTTACATGCTTCACTGTAATGTTTTTCCCTACTTCCTTTCAGGAAGGTAAATTGCTATTTATCCTTTGATTATACCTAAAACCACACTTCTCTAAGCAAAATGTTTTCCATCCAATGGTTCTTTTCTTATATGTATTCAGAGATCATACATCTGTCTTTCAGAATACTTAAACAGCATTTGTGCTGGTATTATCTGTGTGATTGTTTAATTATTGTTGTATTTTACTGTATACCTTAAGTTCTCTATATTGAAACAATAATAATTAATTTTATAAGTGTATATTGAATGTTTATGATATACAAGGGATTGTCTAGAGCTCAGGATACTATGGTTAACAAGACACAAACAGGATTAGAATATAGTGATTTAGATGAACTGTATTTGATAAGGCTAGTATGGAAGACATTTAAGAATAAATGTGATGCATGCAAAGTTAAAGATATAAAGAATTAGAAAGAAATAGATATTTAAAAAGCACGAAGGAGTAAGTAATATCAGACTTACAACCTAGCTGTAAATTCTAAAAATGGATAAAACATTGGAGGCAACTGTGTCTGGCATTCAGAAACATGACAGTTAAGAAGAAAAATAAACAAGCTGATCTTCTGCCTGTAACAGACCTAACGGAGTAGGTCTTCTGTGGGCTGATAACTGAACAGAGAGAACACCCAAGGTTGCATAATGCTGGTTCCAAGAATAATTTTTTTAAATGGATGAACCCTAATAAGAATAAAAACAAACCTGACAGGAGTGAAACAACCTGCCAATAATTTATCTGTTTATAAAAACAAAAATTACCCTGTGGAGGAAGGTAGGTATTCCAAACTCTGTACAATGTATCATTCATGATTTTCAGAATGAATTAAAAAATACTAATTATATAAGTAGCAGAAAACATAGCCAATAATTAGTTTTTAAAAAGTCAATAGATTCTGATACAATATAAATGTTGGAAATAGATTAGAAACTTTACAACTAGCAATAATGGTGCCTCGGATAAACCTAATTGACTACAATACTACCACTGTGCAAAGCTAGATTAACAACTTTAATGCAGCTAATAAAAGTATGTTTGGCATTTTAAAGGGAAATAAGGCATAATGGGCGATTAGAAAGGAAAACTTAGAAATTTTAAGAAGGTAGAATGGAAATTCCAAAAATAACAGTACAGTAATTGAAATGTATAATTCATCCAATTTGCTTAAAAGGAAGTGGTAGAGGGCAGAAAAGAAGAGCCAACAAATTAGAGAATAACCTAAAGAACACAGAAACTTCTGAAAGCAAAGCAGGTAGGTTATTAATGATCAGTATGCAACATGAAGGAATTTTTTTAAAGATTTTATTTTGTTTTTTTATTTATGAGAGAGAGAGAGAGCGAGGCAGAGACACAGGCAGAGGGAGAAGCAGGCTCCATGCATGGAGCCTGATGTGGGACTCGATCCTGGGTCTCCTGGATCAGGCCCTGGGCTGAAGGCAGCACTAAACCACTGAGCCACCTGAGCTGCCCAATGTGAAGGGATTTAATATTAAAATTTCAGAGTCCCAGAAAGAGAAGGGAGTTATCAAAACAGAAAAAAATAAAAATAAAAATAATTAAATTTGAGAATTTTCCAAATTGATTAAAAATATAAACTCACAGAGGCAACTAAAACTATATATAGACATAAAAGTGCCAAAAACCAAACTCAAAGAAGAAATCTTAAAAACAAACCAAGAAAAATAACACATTTCATAGAAAGGAACAAAAATAAGATTAATGGTTTACCTTTTGTCAGAAACAGTAGAGACAAAGACATAATAGGATTAGAGGTAAAACTAAAATTAAGCAAAAAGCTACCCAGAAGTTTATATACCCAGAAGTTTAGAAGTTTATCTATAAGTGAAGATATCATTTAAAAAATAAGATTAAACAGAGCCATTTTAAGATAATCAAATGCTGAGAGAATTTATTGACTGCTGATGTGCTCTATAAGTAATGCTAAAGAAAGTTTTTCTGAGAGAGGAAATACACCATAAGGAAACTTGAGTCTACAGAAAAAAAAAAAAGAGAAACAAAGAACATGACAAATATGAAAGCAAATATAAGATATTATACCTTGTTCTTTCTTTTGATTTCTTTATAGACAATTGAAATTTTAAAAAAATTAATAACTTTGTAAATTGTTGTATACAACATATAAATTAAAAGCTCATGGCAACATTACCACAAAAATTGTGGTAGAAGAGTAGAATTATACCACTGAATGTTTCTTACACTTTACACAGAGTGGTAGAATATTAATTCTAAGCAGAGATAAGTTAGGACACACACACACACACACTCACACACATACACAGAGGTCAACAACAACTAAAAAAATTCCATGGAAGTGTTAAAATAAAATATTGAAAGTAACATATATAAGCCAGAAGTAGGAATAAAATAATGAAAAAGGAACAGGAAACAGAATGATACAGTGGGGGAAAAAATTCAAGATGATATATTAAATCACAAAAAAAATCATACATTAAACATAAATGGGCTAAATACTCCAAATAAATGCAAAGATTGTTACACTGATTAAAAAGAAAAAAAGTCAGTGTAGTTTGTTTATAACAAACTATATAAGGATATATACCTTAATGGCTCACATAGTTGAAAAGTAAAAAGATGGAAAAAAATGTATATTTAAAAGCACGAAAAATCATTTGTTATTCTTAATGTTAAACAAGATAAAATACTAGACACTTAGTATTACCAGAGAAAAAAAGGGGAATTTTATAACACTAAGAAAATCAATTTGTCGAGATATATATATCCAAAAGTATATACATGTAAAAACATTAAAAATACATGCAACATAAGTGAGAGAAGTGGAAAAATAGACAAAAGGATAATTCCTAATCAAGGTATTGATAGAACCAATAAAATACCACACTAGTTTTCCCTTTAAAATGCCCATTCCTCATATTTTGTATGGCTGACTAAAATGCTCCTTTCTCTCATCAATTGAGTCTTAGCATTCTAATTCAAAACAGCCTCCCTTAACATTCATCTAGAAGGAAACATGACTGACTAGTATTTTTTTATGTGTTACTTTTTTGTAGAATGTATTGGTTTTATTATTTATTTATTTATTTATTTATTTATTTATTTATTATTTATGTTGTCATTGCTAGTTTCTCATCTACCCAAATGTAAGCTCCATGACTGCAGTCTTCTCTGCCTTACTGCTCACTATTGTGCCCCCACACTAGCAGTAGGGTCTGACAGATAGAGGCTACACAATTAGTATGTCCTGAATGTGTAGATACCTGAACGTAGAATGATAAGTTTATGATCTAATGTTTTTAATTGAAGACATTGTGTTGATTATGAAGAAATACAATGTTAAGAATCATAAACATTTAAAGAAAAGCTTTGTAACATAATAAAATTTTTTTTAAATGTGTGTGTGTAAGAAAAAATAGAGTACTGGCAATGTAAATAGGAGGCAACATGCCTGGGTGGCAAAGTTGTTTAAATGTCTGACTCTTGATTTCAGCTCACTTTGTGATCTCAAAGTTGCTAGATCAAGGCCTTGTGGGGCTCTGGGCTGGGTGTGGAGCCTGCTTGAGATTCTCTTTTTCCCTCTCCCTCTGCCCCTCTCTCCCTCTCTCTTTCTCTCTCTAAAAAGAAAAGAAAAAGATAGAGAGAAATAGAAGAAAAAAGGATGTCAAACAAATTTAATTATACTAATTTAATTACCTTTTATAGTAGGAAATTATTATACCAAACATTGATCAATTAAGAAATTGAGATGTTAGTCTCTCATTAGAAAATATAAAGGCAAGCAGTAATAAATTAAAATTTAGGCTCTATACATTTCAAGTGACTAAAGATAAAATAAAGAGGAAAGCAAAAGCAATATAGCAAAAATAACACATATAACAAAAAATAGATACAAAGGAAATAAAGTTAATTCTAACAATGATAAAAGTAAACTGGAAAATTTGGCTGAGTAAATGGGAAAAACAATGTTATGGAACGTTATTCTTGTATAAAAGAGACATATGTAAAAGAAAGTGACACATTATTATTGAAAATAATAAGTATTGGCAAAGACACACAGGCAGATGCAAACAAATATTAAGCAGGGTCCTGACATTAACATCACATGAGAGTTAATTAAAGGCTAAATGCATTGTACAAGACAAATGTGCTGTGTGCCTTATAATTATAATACATGCAATCTACAGAAATATGTAACAGTTATGAATCTTTTTATAAACCAAACAACCTGGCATCAAAAATATAGATTCGAAACTGGATGAAATTAAAGTAGAACTAAAAGCTCAATAATTCTTTCAGCCAATAGTAGATGAAAAAAATTAAAATAAATAAGCCTATAGAGTCTTTGATTAATAATTCGTTCAATAAAACATACTCTTTTAAAGCATTCTTAAAATAATTTAAAATGGCTACACATTAAGCCACAAAAAAATCACAACAAATTCCAAAATCTGTAAGCATATATTACAATCTTTTGAATACTAGTGGGAAAAAGTAGTAAAAATTAACTAAATTCTATGCAATTTAAAACTATCTCTCTCAAATAATTCTTGAGTTAAACAAGAACCGTTTTTAACATTTATTTATTACATCTTTAAAGACTTTACTTATTAGAGCAATTTTAGGTTTACAATAAAAATGAGAAAAAGGTGCAGGAATTCTCATTCACCTCTTCCCTCACATATGCATAATCTCCCCTATTATCCACATCACTCACTAAAATGCTACATTTTTACTGGGGATGAACCTACACTGACACAACATAATCATCCAAAATCCATAGCCTACCTTAGGGTTTGCTCTTAATGTTTGTATAGCCTATAGGATTGGACAAATGTAGAATGATAAATATTCATCACTGTAATCCTAATCCTATATAGAGACTTTCACTGCCTTAAAATTCCTCCATGATCAATCTTTTCATTTCTCTCCTTCTTATAGTTTATTTTTTAATATAAGTGAAATATACACAAACCCACAGAGTGTAAGTAACCCCAGTGTAAAAGGGAAATTTTTGCCTCAAACATTCAGATAACTGAAGAAGAAAGAATAGAAATGTGTAAAATAGTGAAATTCAATTTGTTTAAATTGGAAAAAAAAAAGAAAAAGAAAAATTTAAGAGGAAGGCATTTGCAAATTTAAAGCAAACACTTATATGCTTATAAACAAGATACAAGATAATAACAAGCACACATGATTTAAAAGCTTAGTGAATTATTAGGAAAACAAAGAACAAAACGAGTCACTAGATAAATAAAAAGATAAAAGTTTATAGACTGAGAACTGAGAATTCAGAAATAATTACAAACATATGGATTTGGAAATAAGTAGTGAGAAGTATTCTCCAAGTCATGCAAATACATTTGAAGGTCTACACAAAATAGAAGGCTTCTCATAAAACATCTTGACAAAAATTACTCAAGAAGAAAAAGAAAATATAATTAGATCTATAATTACAGAATATACTAAGGAAGTTAAAAATAATGTCGGGTCAAGGTGTTTTCTCAGTTGAATTATTAAAACCTTCAAAGAGCAGGTATCTTAAGTGCTATATAAATAGGGCATAGAGAGAGAGAAAAAAAGTTTAAAAATAATCCTAGAAAAGCAACAAGGAATAAATAACACAATAAGCAAAATAACAAATAGGAAAGTGTAGACCTGCACTGCCCAATATGGTAGTGACTAGCCGAATGTGGTTTTATTAATTTTAACTTTTTAAGATTCAATTTCTGAATTGCACCAGTCACATGTCACATTCCAACTGTGTTTTATCTTTTATTTTTATTTTTTTAAATTTTTATTTACTTTTATTTTTTGACAATAAGTTCAATGTTTTTTGCATGAATTCCTTCTGCATTTTTTTGTATATTTTTTTATTGGAGTTCAATTTGCCAACATATAGTATAACATGTAGTCCTCATCCCATTAGGTGCCCCCCTCAGTGCCTGTTACCCAGCCACACCATCCCCCCCCCGCCCACCTCCCCTTCCACTACCCCTTGTTTATTTCCCAAAGTTAGGAATCTCTCATGTTCTGTCACCCTGTCTGATTTTTCCCACTCATTTTCTCTCCTTTCCCCTTTATTCCCTTTCACTATTTTTTATATTCCCCATATGAATGAGACCATATAATGTTTGTCCTTCTCCGATTGACTTACTTCATTCAGCATAATACCCTCCAGTTCTATCCCCACTGTGCAACTGTTTAATAGCCACATTTGGCTAGTAGTTTCCCTGCTGAATGTTTGAGAAACATAACACTTCAGACTTCACAAGCAGTTGTAGAAGAAAGCCCTAGTGAATTCCTCATTCCTGAACACATCAGAGAAACAAACTGGGACAGTCTAATTGGCTAAACTTGATCCATCAACCCACCTCTGAGGCCAGAGAACAGGGATACAGGGAGACACTGTGATTTATGGTTCCTGTAGAATCTCAAGGTAAAACAAACAATCCATGTCACCACACACTTTAAAAATACACTATACTTCCTTGGCACAAAAGCTTTCTGTGACACATAGACATCACACAGAATACAAACAGAAACTCACAGACAGAGACACTAGGAAATTGCTCGAGCTCACTCTGCTGAAGAAAATGCCAAAGCCAGCTCTTAAACCTAGCTGTTCTGAATATAGGCCCCGTGGAGTCCTTATGATATATCACTGGATGCTTGCTCAAAGCAGGTACTTTGGCATTCTCCTGGTGCTTAGAATTATTGGCATAGCATGTTTCCATGTTACTGAAAGAAAATTTGTAATCCACAAGAGCCTGCAAACTCTAAGTGTAGCATATAGAATCCAGCATGTAGATTTTCAGTAATAATATTAGCACTTGTCATGTGCCAGGTTTGATAAACATTATAACATTTAATATATTGTATGCAAAAAGAAAGAGAGACAGATGTGGGGAGAGAAATTATTTGGTAAAAATAATAATATAAAGGAGATTGGGGAAAAAATAAAGAAGATTGGGGAACATAATGCTGATCCAATTTTATACAGAAACAGATTAGAAAAATAAAATACTCTTTATGAAAATGTCTAGCACACATACAGATGGTAGGTACTCAAAAAATGTCTGTGGCTGTTGTTGCTGGAAAACTTTAGAGAACTGAAATGTATCTCCCATACTTTACAAACAAGTAATGGCCTTTTTTTTCTTGGAAACCAGATATCTAACAGTAGGGCCTAAGAAAAAATTAAGGAACAAGTATTATATACTGTAATATTTGTCAATCTAGTGGCCTCCTTTTTGGTTTGACTATATAGGGTCAGTGTCGGTAGAATAATTGAGCTGACCTCAAAACAATCACAAACTGAACTCTAAAATAAAATGCCCCCATTGCAGTTTGCTGCCATTCACTTCCAGAGCAGCATCCATGCCCAAAGCACATGCAATGGCAGATCTGATGCTAGCAGAGAGGGGAGATTAATCTGACTACAGATTACCAAGCTCATGTAATGCATATGTCCTGACTCTGGGTATTGACACAGCTGCATAGTGTACCACCAGGAAGCCTATTTCTGTGGATGTGCCCAGGAGAGTTTTCCTCTTAGGTATCAGTTGAAGACCCAGGAGCCTACTTAACCATGAAACTAACTGGAAAATTGGAGGGAGGTACATTGAAGAATGAAGTTCACCACTCTGAAAAATTCGAAATTGCTCATCCTAGGTCTTGGGCATGGTTCAGGAAGATATTAAACTGGCAGAGTTCTAAATACACATTTGGAGAAGAGAATGCTATAGATTAGACGACCAGTGAGAACACTAACAGTTTCAAAATGGATTCTATAGTGGGGTTGGGAAGACAATGGTTCAGAGTAAGAGACATCAGCAGTTTGATACACTGATTTATTCACTCAACCAAAATTGATTATCTATTATAGCAAAACTCTGTTTTTGGTGAGAGGCTATGACAAAGAGAAGAAAAAATATTCAAAACCCAAGCACCTATGTTTCAAGAAGTCACAGACTAGAGTAGACAAATACATATCAATAAATAATAAAAGTATACTAATAACTTCCATTTGGTAAAATCTATGAGTAAGAAGAAATAAACTATGATAGTGATGTTTCTGAGAAACATAATGAGAACTGACCAAAGAAGTAGGTTTCCTATAACAAGATAAGAGATTTGCTTTTGTATATAACTTTAAGATTCCAGAATAGACATGTGTGCTAAGGGTATGAACAGGGAAAGAGACATAAATAGGATGAACTAACAGGCAAAATCAACACAAAAAAAGCCAAAAAGATCATTTTTATCTCATTTTAACACAGAATGTTGCATTTGAAGTACCAGGGAAAAGCATATGTTGATACGGGTATCTAGTGGTAAGGAGGAAATATTTATGGCATAAAAAGCATGCAGTTCTGGTAGTGTGGAATAAGACCTAAGAGAAATTGCTTATTAACTTTAAAAATTCATTTAAAAATCATAGGAAGTCAGCTATGTCATTTTTGTGAACAAGGAAAGTTAAAATTTACTTTAAAAAAAAAAAGGCACAGGCGCTGAATGAATGCAGCTGCAATATCCATGTTGTAATCATAGATGATGAATTTCTCCTAAATGTTATCCTTCCCACCAGTGGAAAATAAAAAATGGTGAGGATCGGTATACTCACCATGGTCCTATGAGACATCAAGAACTTTAAAAGTGTATGAAATGATGGGACGCCTTGGTGGTTCAGTGTTTGAGCATCTGCCTTCGGCTCAGGGCTTAATCCCAGGGTCCTGAGATCGAGTCCCACATCTGGCTCCCTGCAAGGAGACTACTGACTACTTCTTCATCTGCCCATGTCTCTGCCTCTCTCTCTCTCTCTCTGTGTCTCTCGTGAATAAATAAAATCCTTAAGAAAAAATGTATGAAATTAAAAATACTTTCAAGTACTTAGTAGCATTTTTTTAAATTGAAATGGGCAAATTAAGCAATGGAAATTCAAAGACAAGACACTGTTCAACTCTTCAAAAGTCCAATTGAGAATTAAAACACATTAACAATTAAGTATGGGAAAACAAAATGCTTTGTTAAAGGCATTTATTTATCTGTTTACAAAACACATTTTTTCTTTGACCACTTAATTCTGACACTAATGCAGAGATAATAACTTAGTAATAATAGATTTATATCATCCTTATGACATAGATGAGGAAAAAGAACCAAAGATCGCTTTATTGACTGGAAAATGGTTAATATTTTTGCAGGACAAGAATCCAGGTTTTCTAATAGTGAATGATTGAGTTTTGCATTCAAGTAATAATAGGCTTCCAAAATAAGAAATGGATTTTTGCTTATTATTGCAATGGTAAAGATATAAAACAAGACACCCTGTCTATAGAAAACCAAAAAATCAGTCACATTACTCAGTGACTCAGTGTATTATCTGGAAATACTTTCCCCATGATGTTATTTACTTACATTATTTGCCTTGTTTACCAAGTTGGTCAGACATTTTGGCATGGCTTCAACATGGATGTTAGCCTAACATTGGAAAAATATTTCACCGAATGACTCCAAATGCTATTTACATGATCTGCCAAGATTGCCTTTCTGCCACTAGCACATATTCTTAGACTGAAAACTATCAGTCAAAGGTAAGAAAGACAGCACATTTCAGGCATATGGTTAATAAATGATAAAGATTAGGCTTTGTACAGTCTTACCTTCACTTCAGTGATGGCAGAGAAGAGAGAAGATAGCGAGGCGCTGTATCTCCAAGGGATGTCCACATTCAGATCTCCATCCCCAGATCAAGGGATCCCCACATCCCTTCCCAGCTCTTAAACTCCCTAGCTACCTTGGAGAGAATTTCAGATATGTCTTATATTGGTCAATCCTTGTATAACTTTGCATTAAATCTGAAGATTAATGTGAAGTCCAGCTACCAAAATTATCCTCAGAATTGATAACCTCAATGTAAAAGGATAATAAAACTTGATATTTATCAAATGCCTACTTATTTTAGGCCCTTGTCTTAATTTAAAATATTGTAAGATAGATGGTGATGTGTGTTTTAATTATAAATTCAAGAATTCAAGGAATCATGGAAACAATAGCTTGACTACACAGTGCATATTTTATTTCCCTCCATGAGGTACACTAAGCTGTCATCTAGCTGACTAAGCACCTCTATTTTAGGCTTCTGTATTATTTGACAACATGTCCATTACCTCTTATGCCACATCTCACATTTTTCTATTCCCTTTTATTCCATCCATTGCTGTAGTAGACACCTAGACACAGGGGTAAATTGACAACATTTTGTCTCAGCTGTCCAAGAGTATATATTGCTTCCATAGGTATTCTCAAAGATCATAGAGATCCACAGGAAACCCCTCACACTCAATTATACACAAATATGGAAGTATGAGGGATTTAGCACCTCCACAGGAAACCCCTTACACTCAATTATACACAAATATGGAAGTATGAGGGATTTAGCACCTCTTGTGACAACTCTTACCAGTGAGGCATGGGAGCCAACAGAAAACTGCTCTATTTCTTGAGTAGAAAGTTCTGGGGCAAGTGATGCATGACATTTTTGAGGAATCCAGCAGGGGACTGATTCCCAGTTGCCAGAGCAATGATAAGCTAAACAATGCACTCTTTGAATTGCTTTCTCTCTTTTCTGCTTTTGTGCTTGCCTTTTCTGCATTCCTGTACCTTGGATCACTTCCGAAAATAAAGTATCCACTTGTATACCTTTTTCTTTGGCTTTGTTTACTGAAACAGAGACTACGACAGGACAGTCACCAGCCATCATGAAGAAACACACTTTCCAACCCTGACTTATCATGTACAGTAGCCTCAAGGCTCTCTACTCTCATTTATGTGTCTGATTTAAAAGGGATTCATACTATCCAATCCATGGATAGATGAGTGAATAAGCCAGGGGAGTAAATGTGGCCAAGTTTCATGTGCTTCAAATTAAAGTAATCTCTAAGGTTGAAGAAAAGAGCCCAAAGTATGGCTTCCACACTAGTTGTAGGCAAAATGTGAAATATGAAGGGCCTAGGGTCTATCCAGTTCCCACCATGACACTTTAGGATTCCAGTAACATAACACTAATGCAAAACCAATTAACCTGTATTGTGGACCATAAGAATACTGATTTTTAAAATATTTCAATACTAATAATCTGGAGGCATATTTTAAATAAATGAACTCAAAAGTGGTGGTAGTAAAATCCGTAGGGTGTCTCTCTTTAGGTATGCAAGCTAACATAAGAATAAAGAGTGAAAATAGGAATATGAGGAAACCATATGTGGTAAGTTAGAATTCTGGGGGTAGTACTATATATGTCTATGTATTTTCACCTGAGAAAGACAATCTCTAGTCTTGAGTCTACATGTACCTGTGTATGTGCTGATCCCATTGAGAGCTGGGACAGTTGGAAATGTGTCGCTAAGCAATAACTGTTTACTGTTGAATTGAACAACTACCAACTGGAAGTCAATGTGACAAGCAAAAGGATATATTCTTATTCACCTGACTTTGAGTCCAAATACTTGATTTGAGTGGCTTAGTAGCTGTGTATCTTGGACAAGCACAGACTCACAAGGTCTTGCTTTACTGTTTATAACAGAGGGTGTTCATTCTTTATTGATCTGTCTTACAGAGTTCATAAGAGTGTAAAAGGAATATATGTGTGATAGAGAATTTTGATCATACAATATCATATACACTTGAAATATTATTGCTGATTGGGGCCCTCCCAGATCAGGCCACTATACCTGAGGTTTGTGTTTTCCAGGGCACCTGGAGCAGACTACTGGAGAAATGAAGCCTTTTCCATTGAGTCCTCAAAAGATTAAGAAAATAATTCAAAGGCTGAAAGGATTGATCTACAGGGCAAGATTAAAGGAGGACATGTAGTTTATCATTCTGTTAGGCAATGCCTAATGGAGGGTCAGGCCTGCAAAGATATATTTCAAAGGGGTAAACATTAAAGAGGGGGAAGAATTATTTCTGTTGAGACAAAAAGAAATAAGTAAAATCATTGAAAATGAAATGAAAAGTATGTGGATAGCAGAAAATGATCAAAGTTCTTTTATTTGGAATCTTTTAAGCTAACATAAAAAGCCTGGGTTTTTCCATCTTTGCACCAGTTTGTCATTGAGATGGTCTCCAACGGTATTGCTCTGACCCACTGACCCCCTCATTAGATAAATGCTCATCCTGAATCATAATCTTATCTTTTGAATTCAGATATCCATAGGAGAAAAATCATCACAAAATATGTTATTTGTTCCAAGGTATCAAAATCTTGTCCACTTAGCTTTTTAAAAATTTTTGAAAAGATTTTCTTACCACAAACTTTTCATTTCATATTTTTCTTGGGGAATACTTCTGTGAGTGTATGAGTGGAACTAACTGAAAAGATAAAATTTCATGGAATTTAAACTTACTAAAGGGGGAGGTAAGTTTAGTTGCATTACTATCTGAGGGGATGTGACAAGACCAAGTGAGATCCTAAGAACAGCTACTAGAACAGCTCCGTAAATGTTGTAAACACTGGAGTCTGCTTTTATATTCCTTGAAAGAAGATAGACATAATTCAAATAAGTTGTGATAATTTTTTAATCCAGAGGGGCACACATCAGTATGTTTTATTCTGGCAAAGAAATGTGGTCCAAAGATGGGAAAGAAAAAAAATTAAATTCTTCCCACTCTCAAAATAGCAAGACTATATTTCTCTTCAGATTCAACAAAGAATTGTTGTTTCATTTGAAGAAGGCAATAGTTTATATGATACTTTTCAAGGCATAAACCATTGACAAAACTGTGACACTGGGCATGTTTGTTTTCAACTTGGCTTAGAGTCCATCTTGAGTTGGTCTTGAGCCCTAGACTTCTCTTTTCACATTGATGGGAGTCAGTTAGTTACCTGGATTCCCATTTAGGCCCATTCCCATTTAGGCCTGCTGAAAGTAAATGATGATGAGGTCTTGCTGTACAGTGTAGTACAGCCTTGTATGTATTTGGTTTTCCCAATAATAGTAGGCATATTGATTCCTAAATTCAGAGGTCCCTCCACTTGCTCCCATTGTATAAAGTTCTCATGTTCTGGTACTTTTGATCCTGGATCTTCTTTGCCATCAAAATTACCCACTTTGTGACTTTTTTCCATCTAGGGACTGTCATGAGCGAATCCTGGAGGTTGTAGGAATTTAGTCTTTAATTTCAGTGTTGTGAGTTCTTGCATTAGTCACCCACTTCTTTGACTCTGTTTCTGCGTGTAATTTAAAGACAAGATGGTTTTTAAACATTCTGTCCCATCACCTTAAACCAGGACTTTTCAAATTTGGCACCATTGGTATTTTAGGGTGGATAACAAAGCATTTCCTCTTACAAAATGGTAACACAGGTCTCAGGCAATTATCTTGAGGAAATTCCTCAATCCTAAAGTGACCTAAAATATGAATTCCATATTTAGTAGAAATCCATTGCCCACTTACCATTCCTGCAATACAGCAGATCCATCTTTTCTCTTTCTCCCCTGTTTAATGCTGCTTCTGCATCACCAGATGTGGCCCGATCAAGGCTCCCCCGACAATGTGTTCCAAGCCGATTTGCCACAGCTGGTGCTGCTACATTCAGTTCCAGTTTCTGTCTGTGGCTACAAGTAGGCCTGTTCCAATATCAGTCTTTGTGCCATCTTGTTATACTCCTCTCCTCCCCTCCCTGAAGTCCTATCTGCACACTCACCTCACCCTACTCTGCCCCACCTGAAGAGGTTCATGGTTTCCTTTTTATGGCTTACTCACCCCCACCATGACTGTTGAGGAGAGCCACATCTGTGAAGAACTGTTTCTCCACCTGCACTGTGTCTGTGACAACCATGCTGCTGTGTTCTCTGGGTGATGTGCCCACATCTCAACACTATGCTATTAGGGAAATGTATGAATAATAATCAGTGCATGTGTAGCCTGATGCTATGAAATGAATATTTGAAAGTCCATGCCTTATATTCACACCCTTTTTGGATTTAGCAGCAGGCATGCTATATAATGCCAAAATTAAAAAATCATTTATAAGCATTATTTTATAGACTTGTTAATAACAACCCTATATGGATTAAAAATGTGTTGATATATGTTGAAGAGTCTTTTGGATTCTTTAAACAATTATGTATTCCCTTTTCCAAGACCCTATTGGGAGGATTATTTTCATTTGAATTACTAGGGGACAAAACTCTGTCATAAATACAGTCTCTGGAAACATTATGTAGATAGATTCATTCATGTGACAGTCAGGCCTGAGATATGCCAGGCAAAAGAGATCTCTACCTACCTAGAAGTTTAATAAGTTTTGGAAGATCTGATGTACAGTAATACTTCCATTCTACATGTCATCATTTCTCTAATACTTCTGCCTCCACTAGTAAATATTAATGAGAAAAATTGTTATAATTAGTAAGTACGCTGGTGTCTCTTACCATGATTATTGCATTTAATAATTTCAAAGTTGGTTAATGGCCTGTTTGTATGATCAAAACTGCTCCAAGGCAAGACTAACTAGGACTGGACTTTTCTTTCATTTCATTGGGCCATCAAGAAACCAAGGAAGCCATTTGTCATTTACCAGGCACAAGATGGGATCCTTAGTCTGAACTATAAGAAGCGGAAGTCTGGATCCAGCCATTGATGTGTGTTCTAAATTCTTTGGCTCTAGGCACCAAGAACTGCCCTGGAGCAGTGAACAATCTAGTGAGAGACACAGACTAAGCACAAAAAACATACAGGAGAGAAAATCAGTGGCATATGTTCCCATCCAGGTGCAGTTCTTCACTAGATGGGATGGTCCATACAATAAGTGGAAATAGTTATCATGAAGAAGATAGCAGCATAAAGGATTCATTTTCAAAGATAACAACTCTGTCCTTAAAATTCAACTCTGTCCTTAACATTTTCTCTGTAAGAAGGCCCTCATGGTTAACACAGTCCCTTGGCTGCTCTTAAAAAACATTTTGTAAAACATCTTCGTTGAGATACAATTCACATGCCATATACTTCACCCATTTAAAGTATACAATTATCTTTGGCATATTACACGATTAATTCATTTAAGTTGTGATAAAATGCATGTAACAAAATTTGTCATTGTTATCTTTTTAAGTATATCATTCATTGACTTTAACTGCACTTACAATGTTATGCAACTATTACTTCTGTTTCCAAACTTTTTCATTATGCCAAACAGAAGCTCTCTACCCCTTAAGCAATAATCCCTCCACTTCTCTCTCTCTCTAGCTCCCAGGAGGGGGGGGGGTCTAATCTATTTTCTATCTCCTTGAATTTGCTTATTTTAATTATTTCATATAAGAGAAATCATATAATATTTGTGCTTGGCTTATTTCAATATTTTCAAGACTTATCCATGTTGTAGCTTGTTCTGCTACTTCATTCCTTATTATGGTTGAATAATATTACATTGTACATATATAGTACATATTGCATTTGGGTTGTATCCACCTTTGGGCTATTGTGACTAATACATCAATGAACCTTGGTATTCAAGTGCCTATTGCCTTCCTACTTTCCGTTCCTTTGTTTATATCCTAGGAATGGAATTGCCAGGTCATGTAGGAATTCTATGTTTAGCTTTTGGAGGAATTGCCAACTCTTTTCCATAGTGTCTGCACCCTTTTATAATATCATTAGCAATGCATGAAGGTTTCAATTTCTCTATATCCATGCTAAGACTTGTTATTGTCTTCTTTATTATGACCATCCTAGTAGATGTTAAGAGGTATCACATTGTAGGATTTTTTTTTTAATTTGTCTTTCTGTAACAATTAACAACATTGAGGATCTTCTCATATATTAATTGGTCATTTGTATGTCTTCCTTGGACAAATGTCTACTCAAGTTCTTTGCTCATTTTAAAATTGGATTGTCTTTTTTTTTAGTTATTTATTTTTAAAGATTTTATTTATTTACTCATGAGAAACACAGAGAGAGGCAGAGACAGAGGCAGAGGGAGAAGCAGGTGCCATGCAGGGAGCCCAACGTGGGACTCGACCCTGGGACCATGGGATCATGACCTGAGCCGAAGGCAGATGCTCAACCCAGGCATCCCTGGATGTCTTTTTACTGTTGAGTTTTAGGAGTTCTTGATATGTTCTGGAGATTAGCCCCTTGCCAAATATATGATTTCCAAATGTTTTCTCCCAGTCTATAGGTTGTCTTTACATGTGCTCAATAATGTAACTTGATGTAAAAAAGTTTTTAATTTAGATGAAGTCTTTTATCTATCTGTTTTATTTGCATGACTTTTAATAAAGCAAGAATTAAATAAAGGATGCCATTGGGACTCCTATTTTCTCTAATTTTGAGCAAAATTATTTCGAGGTTACTCTTCTACCTGCTTATTAAAAATATAAAATATGTTATAGTAACACATGGAAATGTCAGAATACTTCCCAAGTAGATAACTCAACAACTTTAAACTTACCGTTTGTTCAACAAACATTATTTAAGTATACAAGGGCTTAACACTACATTAGCCCCTGAGGGAAAAAAAATACAAAATATTTAAGGTATTACCCCTACTTTGAGGGAACTCACATATTAGCAGAAAGGATGGATATATAAAAAACCTTCTTAAAAGCAAAGGGGTAAATACTACCTACCATTGATACTTTTACAAAGTTCAAGAATAGGGATAACCAAGTAACAAATGAATTCCAATTGTTGGGGGAACAAATGAAATTTAAAGGGGGACTTTATTTTTTTCTCAAGTTTTTATTTAAATTCCAGTAAGCTAACATACAGTGTAATATTATTAGTTGCAAGTGTAAAATTTAGTGATTCATCACTTACATACAACATCAAGTGCTCATCAAAAGTGCCCACCTTTACCCGTCACCCATGTAACACATTCCCCTTAACCCTCTCCCCTCCAGTAACTCTCAGTTCGTTCTCTATAGTTAAGAGTCTGTTTCCTGGTTTGCCTCTTTTTTTTCTCCACATGTTCTTCTGTTTTATTTTTTAAGTCTACATATAAGTGAAATCATATGGTATTTGTCTTTCTCTGACTGATTTATTTAGCTTAGCACAATATACTCTAGCTCCATCCACATCATTGCAAATGCAAGATTTCATTCTCTTTTATGGCTGAGTAATATCCCATTATATATATGTATATATATACACCCCATTAATTATATACATATACATATACATACACATATATGTGACATATGACATATTCTCTTTTATGGCTGAGTAATATCCCATTATATATATCCCATTATATATGTACATGTACATATATATCACATATGACATATATGTCTCATATTAATGTCACATATGACACACACACATATATGTCACTCTTCTTTATCCCTTCATCAGTTGATGGACACGGACTCTTTCCACCACTTGGTTATTGTTGATAATGCTGCCGTAGACATCTGAGAGCATATATCCCTTTGAATCAGTATTTCTGCATCATTTGGGTAAATACTAAGTAGAGCAATTGCTGAATTATAAGATAGTTCTATTTTAACCTTTGAGGAACCTCCATACTATTTTTCAACAGTAAAAACCAGTTTGCATTCCTACCAAAAGTTAAGAGAGTTGCCCTCTGTCGGCATCATCACCAACACCTATTATTTCCCGTGTTGTTAATTTTAGCCATTCTGACTAGTGTGAGGTGATATATTATTGTATTTTTGATTTGTGTTTCCCTGATGATGAGTGATGTGGAGCATCTTTGCATATGTCTAGCGGCCATCTGTATGTCTTCTTTGGAATATGTTTATTTACAATTTCTGATCATTTTAAAACTGGATTGTTTTTTAGATGTTGAGTTTGATAAGCCCTTTAGAGATTTTGGATATTAACCCTTTATCAGATATGTCATTTGCAAATCTCTTCTGTAGGATGCCTTTTATTTTTTTCCAGTTTGAAACTATATTTTTAACATAGCTAGAAATCCAATAACTATATATTTTTAATCAGAAAAAAAACCCTTTACTTTTCCTTCTTATAACAGTGTTAGCACAAGAAAAAACACTTCTGGTTTAAAAATGATATTGTGTATTTGTGGAACTTTGTCTTTGTGGCACAGGACACATTTTCAGAAGACCTATTTTACTTGTACCCATTTATGGTAATATTTGCAATGTTAGAATGTACTTAAATGATATATAATTAAGTAAATCAAATAAGGAACTCAAAAAGAAATGGTCTTCTTGAGTTACTCAGAGTACACAGAAAATTTGAGAGAGAACACATATTAACGACAACAACAACAACCACTGGCAAGCTAAATGCAAGTATATATGCTGAGTGTTTTTAAAGGTTTTAAAAAGCATGTTCAGTTAAAAGTGAACCTTTTCTCACTTATACAACAAATGCATTTCTATCTGCTTGTGTACAGCAAAGGGTTAGAACCTGAATCAACTTACTTATGACTTCAGAAATGTGCTATTTCAGAAATGTATTCCATGGAATTTTCTTCACTGCTCCTACCACTGATTATTCAAATAAACAAAGTACAGAGGGTCCCATCCCTTGAAACTGTTTTTAGAACCAGCACTTTAAATTAAAACATAAGTAGAAAGCTAACAATTCCTGGTACACTGCCTGGACTAACACTAATCTTAATGTAGGAGCTAAATGAATGTACAACAGAAAAGCTATCATTTACTTATCCTTGGAGGAGAGGAAGGGAGAAAAAGGAGAGGTGGGGGATATGGTGCAGTATTTAGCTGATTAGGAGCACAATGACTCATAATGCCATCAACTCCACAGTGAAGAACCATGGATCTCATCAATTTTATAATTGATATTGGTTAAGAATTTTGATTTCCCTCTATGCATATCAGTGAATTCAAATCTCATACTCTCCAAAATATGAAGATGAATAATGTAAGATAAACTCCAACTGCAATAGGTATTGCCTAAGTAGAAGACCAAACACCAAAGGGAATCCCTCCTTCCAACATATTTTGACATGGTAAGATTTCACCAAAGTCGAAATCTAACACTTAAATATGAAATTATTAGCCAAGTAAGAAACTACAGCTGTTATGGGTATTGCCTTACATAATCACTATAGGTATTACATATTATACCCAGCATTACAGATGCTTGCCCAATTATGCTGTGAAGAATAATAGTATTGATGATGACAGTGAACAAGGACTATCTTTTGCCCAAAAAGAGAATGAGGCAGAGGGAGGCATGGTGAAAACAAGTAGAAAGCACCTAAAGAGATGGGTATTTTCTCTTTCTCCAGGAAAGGTCACTCTAAACACAGAAATATAAAAAGAAAAGTATTCCCTTATTGCCCCTATGTGGAATAATGCAAAACATGTATTTTCTATATCAGATGAGAACCCGGCTAAGTAACCCAACTCTACTGCAGCATTATAAAAATCATCCCTTCACCACAGTATAAGATTTAAATGCATCTGCTCAAGGGTGCACACTATATAGAAGGAGTAAAGTTGCTGCTACCCTGCCAACCACTTCCAGTCCTAACCCAAGTCCTACTGTAATATCAGTGGTCTGGATGGTTTTATCCAAATCAATCATATTTTAGAAATAAAGCATTTAAAAAGACAAGTCAAAATGTCTCAGTAACCATATCTCCAACTCAATTTCATCTATTTAAATGTTATATTTGCCTTCTGCTAATAAGTTTTTATTTCACTCAAACTAAGAGATAAATCTACACTGAAGTATCTTCCTTGCCCAGTTAGTCCAAAGGGAAAAAAACCCTGAAATTATTAGTAAAGAAAAATGTAAGGACTAACACACTATTTAAATAAGTTTTTAAAAGTATTTTTAAGGTTTAAAAAATGTTTAAAGTTTGTAATTCCTAGTAGGAAAACATCTGAATGAATACCCAAATGGCAAACCACTGCAGAATGTTTCAGTTGTATATGCCACAGAGGGGTATGAATTCTCTTCACAGTACACCAGCTTTCTTCATGGGACGGTCAGAAGTATACTGGTTTATATTATTGTGACATCCGTTGGTGATCAAAGTTGTTTTTCCTTCAGGAAAGGCTTTATTTTTAAGGACATTACACATGACGTCTAAATTTGGCTAACAATTTACTGATCAGATTCATCACCTTTGGGTTATTCTGATATTTTGACATATTTGTTGGGTTCTGGGTCACATCCTGGAAGGCCACCACCACTTCTGGATCCTGCATAGCTTTAAGAACCTCTGGATCACTAAGAATTTCGTTGAGCCCAGGCATTCCTGCCACTCCACGCATCTCCCTGCCATTTCAGGTATTCCCCTGGGTTTTCCCCAGGCATTTTCCTGAGAAAGCCACCTAGGAAAGAGCCATACTGAGCCATACTGAGGTTGTCAGCTGACTTCTTCCTCCCTCTGGGCTCTCTGATGTTCTTCCAAAGCCTTTGTAACCCTTTCTATTCTTTTTTTGATCTTTCACTCCACATTTTTGCTCATACTTTCTCTGACACTCAGCAATTTTCTGGGCCCTCAGTTGAACTTCTTTCAGCATTGCACTAGCATCTTCACCATAACCCAGTTTACCAGTAAGGGCAAGATCATGTGCTTTTTTTCCCCCAATGGCCCGGAAGTCTGTGTGCTTTCCCTGGCCACTTCTAAAGGCTGAGCTGAATCAGGATTTCAATAGCTCTGTCACAGTCTCGAATGGCAGCATGTGGCTTCTGTAATTTGATGAAGACAGTGGCTCTCTTGGCATACAGAATGGCCAAGTGAGGATTCAGTTTGATGGCAGTGTGAACAAGTCAATGGCTTTCTGTAGTTCACCATCATTTAGGGCACCCACAGCAGCCACTTTTTTTTTTTAATCATTTACCCGATCCATCATTTCCTCGGTTATCTGTACATTTTCATCTCCTGTTTCTTGAGGGGAATCAGTATCTGGTTCAATCAGACCTTCATTGTCAATTTCTAGATCACTGTCCTCAGTTGATTGTTCTTCTGTCTTTATGTTTTCCTTCTCCTTCTTACTATCCATTTTTTCTTCCTTGATATTGTCTTCTGATTTAGTTTTTTGAGCAGCAGGTAGCATTTTAGCCCCCCCCCCCCCCCCATACTCTCCACCCACCCCACAGCAAGGACATGTCTTTGGTGTGCAGAACGCTCAGATCCGACTTACACATTTTCATAAAAGCTAGAAGCCCCCTAACTTTACAAGAATCTATATGGTCCAGAGGTGTGGCAGGCCTTGCTAAGGTTGGGCCTGATTCCAGGCATGGGTACTAGCTCAGAATGACCGTGTGGAAGGGGACAGCTGTTGTGAGGCAGAACAGACTAGAACCTCCCTGGCCATTGGATCCTCTTACCCAACAGTTTCCTGACCCCAGGTGCTTTGATGGTCAGTTCCTTCCTACAACCTCTGCCTCTGCCCCTGTACACTGCCTAAAACCTTCCAGAAGTGTGTCTGTGGGTTGCTTTTTAGTTTTGTTGGCTGTTTCACTGTGTAAAAGCTTTTTATTTTGATAAAGGCCCAATAGTTTGATTTTATTTCCTTTGCTTCATGTGACATATCTAGTAAGAAGTTGCTGTGGCTGAGTAACATCAAAGATGTTACTGCCTGTGCTCTTCTCTAGGATTTTGATGGTTTCCAGTGTCATATTTAAGTCTTTCACCGATTTTGAATTACTTTTGCGTATGGTGTAAGACAGTGATCCAGTATCATCCTTCTGCATGTTGCTGTCCAGTTTTCCCAACACAATTGGTTGAAGAGATAATTTTTTTCCTACTAGATAGTTTTTCCTGCTTTGTCAAAGATTAGTTAACCATACAGTTGAGGGTCCATTTCTGGGTTCTCCATTCTGTTCCATTGATCTATGCGTCTATTTTTGTGCCAGTAACACACTGTCTTGATGACTACAATTTGTAGTAGGAATATAGCTTGAAGTCTGGAGTTGTGAGGCCTCCAGTTTTGGTTTTTATTTTCAACATTCCTTTGGCTATTCAGGGACTTTTTGGTTTCATAATAATTTTTTTAATAATAAATTTATTTTTTATTGATGTTCAATTTGCCAACATACAGAATAACACCCAGTGCTCATCCCGTCAAGTGCCCCCCTCAGTGCCTGTCACCCATTCACCCCCACCCCGCTCCCTCCTCCCCTTCCACCACCCCTAGTTCATTTCCCAGAGTTAGGAATCTTCACGTTCTGTCTCCCTTTCTGTTATTTCCCATCCATTTCTTCTCCCTTCTCTTCTATTCCCTTTCACTATTATTTATATTCCCCAAATGAATGAGAACATATAATGTTTGTCCTTCTCTGATTGACTTACTTCACTCAGCATAATACCCTCCAGTTCCATCCACGTTGAAGCAAATGGTGGGTATTTGTCGTTTCTAATGGCTGAGGAATATTCCATTGAATACATAGACCACATCTTCTTTATCCATTCATCTTTCAATGGACACCGAGGCTCCTTCCACAGTTTGGCTATTGTGGACATTGCTGCTAGAAACATCGGGGTGCAGGTGTCCCGGCGTTTCATTGCATCTGTATCTTTGGGGTAAATCCCCAACAGTGCAATTGCTGGGTCGTAGGGCAGGTCTATTTGGTTCCATAATAATTTTAAGATTACTTCTTCTGTGAAAAATGTTGGTGTTATTTTGATAGGGATTTCATTAAATGTGTAGATTGCTTTGGGTAGTATAGACATTTTAACAATATGTGTTCTTCCAATCCATGAGCATGCAATATATTTCCATTCCTTTGTGTCATCTTCAATTTCTTCATCAATTTTTTATAGTTTTCAGAATAGAGATCTTTTATCTCTTTGGTAAGGTTTATTCCTAGATATCTTACATTTTTTATGGAATTTGTAAATGGGATTGATTTCTCTTTCTGCTGCTTCATTATTGACATATCAAAATGCAACAGATTTTTGTATGTTGATTTATATCCTGTGACTTTACTGAGTTCATGTATCAGTTCTAGCAAAATTTTGGGGGGAGACTTTAGGTTTTCTATATCATGTTATTTGCAAATAATGAAAGTTTGCCTTCTTCCTTGCCTATCTGGATGCCTTTTATTTCTTTTTGTTGTTTTATTGCTGAGGCTGGGACTTCTAGTACTGTGTTAAATGACTGGTGAGAGTGGACAACTCTGTCTTTTTCCTGACCTCAGAGGAAAAGTTCTCAGTTTTTCCTCATTGAGGATGATATTAGCTGTGGGGTTTTTTGATATATGGTCTTTCTTATGTTGAGGTATGTTCCTTCTATCCCTACTTTGTTGAGGGTTTTTATCATGAATGAATATTGTACTTTGTCAAATGTTTTTTCTGCATCTGTTGATAGGATCATATGGTTCTTGTGCTTTCTTTTATTAACGTGGTGTATCATGTTGATTGATTTGAGAATATTGAACCACTCTTGCAGCCCAGGAATAAATCCCACCTGATCATGGTGAATGATCCTTTTAATGTACTGTTGGATTCAATTTACTAATACTTTGTTGGGAATTTTTCCATCCATGTTCATCAGGGATATTGGCCTATAATTCTCTCTTTAGTGGAGTAAATTTTCTGGTTTTAGACTTAGGGCAATGCTGGCTTTCTAGAATGAGTTTGGAAGTTTTTGTTCCATTTCTATTTTTTGGAATAGTTTGAGAAAAATAGGTATAAACTCTTCTTTAAATGTTTGGCAGAATTTCCCTGTGAGGCCATCTGGCCCTGGACTTTTGTTTGTTGGGAAATTTTTGATTATTGATTCAAGTTCTTTGTTAGTTATCAGTCTGTTCAAGTTTTCTATTTTTTTTCCTGTTTTCAGCTTTGGTAGTTTATATGTTTCTAGGAATTTGTCCATCTCTTCCAGATTTCCCAATTTGGCATTTAATTTTTCATATTCTCTTATAACTTTTAAAATTTCTGTGGTGTTGGTCGTTATTTCTCCTTTCTCATTTATGATTTTATTTGAGTCCTTTCTCTTTTCTTTTTGATACATATGACTAGGTGGCTATCAATTTTATTTTTTTTTTTTTTCAAAGAAACAGCTCCTGGTGTCATTGATGTATTCTACTGATTTTTTAGTTTCTATATAATTTATTTCTACTCTTATCTTTTTTATTTCCCTTCTTCTGCTGGCTTTAAGCTTCATGTTATTCTTTTTTTTTTCTATTTAAGTTTAAGATTAGGTTTAAGATTAAGATTAAGATTAGGTTGGTTGATGGGTTGGTGGAAAGGGAGGTGGGCGGGGGGCTGACTGGGTGACAGGCACTGAGGGGGGCACTTGATGGGATGAACACTGGGTGTTATGCTATAGGTTGAACTATAAATTGAACTCTAATTAAAAAATATGTAAAAAAACTGTCTACTGAAAAAAAATTTAAAAAGATTAGGTTGGTTGTTTGAGATTTTTCTTGCTTCTTGAAGTAGGCCTATATTACTATATATTTCCCTCCTAAGACCACATTTGCTGCATCCCAAATGATTGGACTGTACTGTTTTCATTTTAATTTGTTTCCATGTATTTTTTAAATTTCTTCTTTGATTTCCTGGTTGATCCATTCATTCTTCAGTAGCAAGTTGTTTAGCCTCCATGTATTTGTGGTCTTTCTAAATTTTTTCTTGTGGTTGACTGCAAGTTTCATGGTGTGATCAGAAAATATGCATGGTATGATCTCACTCTTTTTGTACTTGTTGAGATCTGATTTGTGACCCAGTACATGATTTATTCTGGAGGATTCCCCTAGTCCACTTGAAAAAAAAATGTGTCTTCTGCTGCTTTAGGATGAAATGTTCTGAATATATCTGTTAAGTTCATCTAGTCCAGTCTCATTCAAAGCCATCGTTTTCTTGTTGATTTTCTGCTTAGATGATCTTTCCATTGCTATAAGTGGGATATTCAAGTCCCCTACTATTATTATATTCTTATCAATCAGTTCCTTTATGTTTGTTAGTAATTATTTTATATATTTGGGTGCTTTCAACTTGAGTATATAAATATTTACAACTATTAGATCTTCTTGTTGGATAGACCTCTTTAGTGTGATAGAGTGTCCTTCTTCATCTCTTGTTACAGTCTTTGGTTTAAAATCTAATTCATCTTTTATAAGTATTGCTACTCCAACTTCCTTTTGACTTAAAAAGGGACTTTAGATTTACAAAAAGAACAGTAGGTAAAGAATATTTAAGCTAAAGACACAAGCTTCAGTAAAGTGTTTGCTTAGCTTGGAGACATGGGGTGGAGATTACCAATGTTGATAAAGCCACACACCTTTATTCTTGTTTTTTTCAGTTTGGCATTTTGTTGATCATTTTTCTATTTTTAAACATTTGTTAAGATATAATTCCATCCTATAAAATTTACTCACTTAAAAATGTACAAGTTAATGCTTTTTAGTATGTCCAAAGGGTTGTGCAACTATCACTAAAAACAAAGTTTAGAACTTATCCCCCAAAGGATTGCCATATCCATTAGCAACAACTACACATTCCTCCCATAATTCCTTTTCACACCTAGCCCTAGGCAACCACAAGTATACTTTTTGTCTCCATGGTTTTCCCTATTTTGAATATTTTCTATAAATGGAATTTTGAAATTATGTAATCTTTTGTAACTCGCTTCTTTCACTTAGCATGTTTTCAAGGTTCATCATGCTGTGACATGCATCATTTGATTCCTTTTTATTGCTAATAATTCATTCATAGTTAATGTTATGATTGATTTGGTTATATTTGCACCGCCATTTTGCTCTTTATTTTCTGTTTCTTGTTTTAGTTATTTCTCTATTCCTCCACATATTGCTTTCTTTTGTATTAATGGAATATTTATAATATTTTGATACCTCTAATGATTTGTTAAATATATTTTTTAATTTTCCTAGTGATTACACAAGAGCTTACAATATATATCTTATCAAAATCTATTGCAGAGTCACACTTTTACTGGAACTCTTGTTTGTTCATGTGGTTTTTATTTATTATCTGGTTTTCCTTGTTTTCAGCCTGGAAAACTTCTTTCAGTATATCGTATGAATCAGGAATATGTACCAACAATTTTATAAGATTTTGTTTTTCTGGCAATGTCTTTGTCTTCCTTTTGGAAAGATACTTGTTTTTGGATATAAAATCCTTCACTGAAATTTTTTTACATTTAGCCCTTTAAATGCGTTTCAAATATGAAGTCAGTTGTTAATCTTATTGGGTTTCCTTTGTGCATGATGAACCACATATCTCTTAGTGTTTTAAGATTTTCCCTAACTCTGGGGATCCCTGGGTGGTGCAGCGGTTTAGCACCTGCCTTTGGCCCAGGGCGCCATCCTGGAGACCCGGGATCGAATCCCACGTCAGGCTCCCGGTGCATGGAGCCTGCTTCTCCCTCTGCCTGTGTCTCTGACTCTCTCTCTCTCTGTGACTATCATAAATAAATAAAAATTAAAAAAAAAAAAAGATTTTCCCTAACTCTGGCTTTTGAGATTTTTACTGTGATATGAATCTCTTTGACGATTCATCCTGCTTGAAAGTCATTGTGCTTTTTGGATATGTAGATTAATGTTTTTCATCTAATTTGGGAAGTTTTCAGCCATTACTTTCTTAAACATTTCTTTCACTTCCTTTATCTTTTTTTGTTAATCCCATTGTGCATATGATGCTATGTTTAATCATGTCCCACTTTTCCTTAGGGTTCTATTCATTTTCCTTCTTTCTTTTTCTTTTCTATTCTTCAGATTGCACAATATATCTTCGAGTTTGTTGATTATTCTCTCCTGTCAGTTCTAATCTATTGTTGAGCCCTTCTCTTGTTTTTAAAATTCTGGTTATAATACCTATTAACTCCAGAATCTCCTTTGGATAAAGATGTAGATGTAGGTGTAGATATAGATACAAATGTAGATTTTTTTTCCTGTCTCTACATTGATGTTCTACATTTGGTGAGACAATGTCATTATACTTTCCCTTAAATCGTTAGATGTGGTTTTTGTACATTCTTTTCACTTATTTATGGTATCTTCTCTGAGTTCTCTGTCTGTTAAGTTAGATATTTGTTTCCCCCCTCTGAGCTACATTTTTTTTTTTTGCTTTCTTTCATTCCTGTGTATTGGGCATGCTTTCCCATTTTTGGATAAGTCTTATATTTTTCATGAAAACTGGCCATTTTAAAAAATATATTGCAATAACTCTGAATAATGATTCCCTAGCCCCTCCTTGGGATTGATATTTTTTGCTTGGTCATGTATTTATTGTTTAGTGGCTTGGCTGAACTAACTCTCTGAAGTTTATTTTCCCCACTGTATACAGACTCTGATGTCCCTATTCATATATTGTTCCTTGTTTTCATCTTTTAAGCTGGCTACCTATGTGTTGCCTCTGGGTCAGCATAAAGTAGTTGTTAGTGAAAGGTTGCCCTTGAGTCCCCTAGCTATTTATTTCTTACCTTTTAATGTTAGATGTGTATGGCTTTGAGGCTGTTATCCTATTTTATTTACATTTCTGCCCCATATACAACCAGGAAATGGTAGCTTGGAGTTTTCTCTTTAATTTCTTCAGAAAGGGCAGCCTAGGGATTGTATGCAGTTTTACAGACTATTGAAAATGAGTGTGATTATTTTTTAAAGTCTGCCTTCATAGAAATTTCCACTGGATAAAAATAACTTACTATTTAACCAGTGTTTGGTCAGTGGTTATAGACTTAACCTTTGACCAAACAGTGAGGCTTCACCCTCGTTGATGGATCCGTGTGTGAGTTGGGGGAATGCTTGCAAGCCTACTTCATTATGTTCTGATCACTCCTAAGTAGATGAAGCCTCACACAAGTGCAGTGTTTCCAATCCCAAAGGTTGTTTGTGATCCTAGGAGGCCTCTTCTTTGCTATGTCTTTTCCTGGTGCTCTCTATTAAATTAGCTGCCCCGCCATTTTATATGTTGCTCTCTGAGTCATTTCTGGGAGAGTTAATTTTCTTCCACTTCTTCTTGTCCATTGCTTGACAAGGCTTCTATTGTTTAAGCATAGAATTCTTTACATGATGATCTAAATAAAGTCAGTCCTCTCAGGCATGCTTCTCACCTTTGGGCACAATCCCTAAGCTACTAAACCAGAGCTGGTAGTATGAATAGTGGACCTGACAAGCTTCAGCATCCACAGCCTGTCACATCTCAGGAGATATTTCACCATATGAGTAAAGACTATGAAGGAGAAAATAAGTCTTAGTTCTTTGTTCCTTGCCCTCCAGAATAGAGCTTTTGCAACACAAGATTGGGAAAGGGAGTGAGGGGGATGAGAAAAACCAGTGGTCTGCATCTCTTGTGTTGAAATCATGTAGCCCTAGACTGGGAGCCCCTGTCTTCTCAGCTGTACCGACTGGTTTCCATGAAGCGGGGGTGGGAGGTGAAGGGACAAAACTTGGATATCTCAAATACCACTGACTCCTGGTATTTTAATGAGATATAGTTGATTTTGTTGAGTGTGTTTCTATGTTATATGTGCTTTTTAGAAAATTTCCAGAACTTTAAAGAAAAAATTTTTCTAATGATTTGTACCAGATAAATTATTGTTTTGCTTGGCACAGGTTCTGCAGAGCTTGCTCCTCCACTCTGGAGCTCCAACCCTCAGTAGGTTTCTAATGTATAGTCAAATAAAATTATTCTTTTTTTAAATATTTTATTTATTTATTCATGAGAGCCACAGAGAGAGAGGCAGAAAAATGGGCAGCTGGAGAAGCAGGCTCCCTGCAGGCAGCCCAATGCAGGGCTTAATCCCAGGACTCTGGGATCACAACCTGATTTAAAGGCAGATGCTCAACTGCTGAGCCACCCAGGGGTCCCTAAATTATTCTGATTAATAATTATTTTCCTTCAATATCTAATTCCTGAATCATTTTGCCCTTTCTGACCTCACTGAGGACATGGTCATGAATTTGGTAGACACTTATTTCTTGAGGTTTCCTATCTTGGACAGATTGCCCCAACCTCTCTACTTCTATTTTACCTATTACTTAGATTTTAGTTTTAGTTTTTAGTTTAGATTTTAGTATTTCCAATTTCTTCACATATTTGTTAATTTTTTCTCTGATTCCCTAATATAGCCATAAGGGTAATGTGAAGATACATGCTTTTGCTGTTTGCGACTTAAAGGATCATTATGTCCCCTGTCAAAGGAGACCCATATCAGTTGTTGTTAAGATGAGCATCTTCCTCTTATCTGGAGAGGTTATAACTAGGGCATTTCAGATTCTACAAAAAGGGAAAATATCACCCTAATTGCAGTTCAGTTAACTTAGCATTTAAATTGGTAATCATTTATTAAGATGTTAAATTTCTTGTGAAAACAGATCAAATTTTCAGTAATTTTGCTTGGATAAAAGTTTTATGCCCAATATTTTTAGAAAAACTTATCTGGTTATTCTTGTGACTTAAAATTTCTTGTCAACTGGAAACATCCTTAAGACTGAACAAAATTAATAATAATGTTCACATAATAATTAACTTTCACAACTGTTCAAATATTCTCTCCAAAATAGCTTAATGATGCATATATTTTGCATTTTTGATGAAAAAAATTAAAGCATAGATCACTGTTCAACTTTGCATATTGGTAGCAGAAGTCTGTCTGAAGCCTGTCTTCAAAGCCTATACTCTGAAGTATATTCTAAAGTGATTGCTGTAAATGGAACATGCTCTCAACACTTCTGTGTATCTGGGAAATAGAAAACAAAGACCATGTGCAAAGACACAAAAGAATAGGAAATGCACTGATTTGCAACAATCTGCTTATAGACAGGAGCCCTTGAAGACCAAGCAAGGCATCAGATTCCTTCCAAGAAGATCTTGTATAGTATCACCAGTCTATGGAAACTAATTCTTTTGGGAAAGGTTCAATCATCTAAACTCATAATGAAGTAATGAATTAATTCAAAGATTTATATCATGAGTCATCATCACTCCTTTCCCTATTATCCTTTGTCCCTGCTCCCTTCACCTGGACAAGGTGTTCTTTTTCACATTTCACTTAGGACTCTCTCACTAGTAAGTCAGCTGTTCTGCTCTGTAATTTCACCCTCATGGTGCTGATCCTATGGTAGATTTGCTACCATTTCCATGCTTCTGTGGGATTGCAAGGTCTGCTAGGAGAACCTCTGGAAGTTATCCCATAACATCTACAAATTTATTCAATATAATCATGAATAAAAATATCCTCTCCTATTATTAACTCCTGAAGATAACTGTGATCTTAGAATTTTCATATCTCTGTAGAAATACTTGCAACTTGTTATCCTTCCGTCTTACTTTCTAATTTTCTTCTTACCTTCCCCTGATTTTATATCTTAGTAATAAGATTATTTGACTTTCTGTTGTTGAGAGTACCTCTTTGTTTAAACATAGTAATAATGGATATATGACAGACTTTTTGGACCATCGAGCTCAGCAATCTAGATTGCCTAGAATATGAACTTAGATTTTTATTGATGAATATAGATTTTTTTTTCTCTTTTACCATATTATACTTTTAAAGATTTTTTTAGAATTCAATTTGGAAAACCCTTTCTCTTTTTATCTTATTAATAAACCCTCATCTTGGTTTTTCAGTCCAATATATACATGTATTAATGGCAATAATGTGAAAAGTACTTTGGTTGGTGATGCTGGTAATTAAAAGGCAAATAGGACATGCATATGTTCTCCAGGACCTTACTATCACAGGGGAGCCAGACAAAAATAAATCACACACCACACACATAGCAAGCTGTTATAAGTATTCTGAAAGACATTCCTCAGTAAAACAAGGTGCCCTGTGTTCTAACATTAAAGTCTGTGACTCTTGGTCCCATGCACAGTACATGATAGGAAAAATTTTTTACTCTAGGCAGGTATTTCCTGAAAATATCATGATTTTAGGAAGGAAAGCATGGAATACTTACTGAAAAGAAGAATGGCAAAGTAGGCAAAATGTTTTGGAGAGTGGAAAAGAAGGATCATTTCTTTTTTTTTGTTTTGTTTTGTTTTTAGCTTTGGTCACAAAAGGTTGTTCGTCCTTTGTAGAGGAACTGCATTTCCTTGACCATATACTACAAAGAATGTTCCCCAAACGGTGTTATTTATCTATATGCTTGTGGCCAAAACAATGTAAATCTATACTTCCTTTTCTGTTGTAGAATTCTTTATTTGATAATAAACTCCTATGCTCTTTGTTGCTTCAATTCACCAGTGTTTTCACTGAGCTTTCAACCTAAATGTTATTTGAACTTGGGTAAATTCGAAATTGATGCCAGGCTTCAGTTCAGCTCATTTCCCTAATAGCCCACTCCTCCATCTCTTCTGGGATCATCCACCAAAAGACTTGTAAAGAAGGGTTTCCCAGTTTTACTTGAATGATTCAGAGTCAGTCTTCTGCTTCGTGCTCTGGAAATATTAAAATCCATCTCAGCCATTTCTTCAATATATGCACTATTCTCAACTGGAATTTCCAGTAAACATAAATTGAGTCTTTCAACATAAAAAACAAAACAGAACAGAACTAAGTTTGAATGTTACAGGCAGAAACCATTTTTTTTATTGCTCTTGGGTTTCTTGGTTATCAGTTTAGTATTTTAAAATTATATACAGTCTGCTTCTCAGAAATCAAGGCACTACTTTCTTCTTAATATTACATTTTTAAGCACACAAAACAGAGTTGAAGTTTGATTTTCTCTTTTCTACATTTAAACTCATGGTCCTTTAGTTCAGCTTCGCTGTCTAGCTGGATCCTAAATGTATTAGTACAGTATTATTTCCAAGAAATAGGAATTCTCAATTTCTCCCACTTTTTAAGGATTACATATTTAGCTTTGAGATTTCTACTTCCTTAAATCAGAAAAGTGTTTCACTCCCACTAGAGTAATGACTCAGTAAGTTGTTATTTTTTTTTGTGGTTGTTATAACCCAAAATCGAAAGACTATAGAAAATCCCAGATTAAATGTCTCTATCAGTGAGCATATAGCTATATCTTGAACCTGCTAGCCTTAGGAAGTTCTCAGACAGTGTTTCACTTTGAGAAACTGCTCTTTGATTCATATGTTGTGTCGTAGTTACTTCTTTAATTTGGAATAAGTTAAAATTTCCTTTCAATTTATTGGTTATATTATAGATACTGGCTTCAGACATACTACAACCTGTAATATAAATAGAAGACTTATTTCACAGAGGCCTGTAGCTCATATTTGGATTAAATAGAAGCTTAGTTCATCAAAAGTACACATCATTAACAGAGAAGAGAACTATCCAATTATATTTTAATAAAACTACTCAAAAGGTAGAATACATGCTTAAAATTTATTGTTATTTTATTTCTTCCTACCTCTGCCTCACCCCATGTTTCACTGTGTTGCTCATGCTTTAATACAAAAATAATGAGCTCACCATATTATGTGCACTTCCTAAATCTATGGATTTTTCTAGACTGACATAGTACTGCTATCTTTAACCCAGGTGGCAAGAGGTTTGAGGAAAGAAAGAAAATACACTCTGAGGTTTAATGGTGAGAAGGGTCTTTCATGTTTGAATCTTTGCTATTATCTGTAACGAATGCAATTTATACTGTTAATTTCTAATTCTTCCTTTAAATGAAGCATGATACCAAAAAACTATTTTTAAAGAAATATTGCAAACCAGTTAGCAACATGTTAAAGGAACCCATCACTTTAAGCACTTGAGAGTGCTGAGTGATACCCTTTCTTGTCTTGTGAAGCATGGATAATATACAGAATGCTGACAAGAAATTCTGCCAATCTGGTACCTCCAGATGGTTGGGAGATAGGAATTTATCAATCAGATTGCTACCTTTACCAAACACATCATACAGTGCTGGTCATTTTTCTCCTTATAATATGCCTCATTAAGTAAAAGATTTTAAAGATGCTTGAATAAAATTGTGCATAAGATGGTATCCAGGTGTCCTGAATAACTTGACTCAGCTTCCCCATGAATCTGACTTACATTTGCAGATTCTCGGCCTTTGGACATTTTAGTTCTCTGAAACTTTAAGACATTATCTAGTGCTTAGGAAAAGTTAAGGGCACCATATCACTTTAGGAATATTAAATTAATCTTCTCATACAACCCTTTGACATTTTTATGCCCTCAAATCAGATATAGGCATCCATATATGTGGTTAGGTTTTACATATATGGAATTTGAGAGTTTTTGTTGACAATTAAGTTGTAGTAAGTTTTAAGATTTCAAATAAATAAATATAATGCAGCCATAGTATATAATCACATTACTATCATTGCCCTACTACCAAATAATTGACATATTCAAGTGACAGTCACATAAATTAAAGTTTCTATTTGTAGCTTAACATACCATGTGCCTTCATTCAATAGGAGATGGATGAAAATGAAGCTGAACTTGGAAAGAAATATTATGGCTATTAAATTTCATCATGGAATGTGCAAGAACTGACCATCACACATCAAGCTGAACTACATATTAAACTTTCTTCTCAATGTAGTTCTACAAGCTTTGAATTCAGTTTTCCAAAACCTTGATTAAATCACTAATGAACATATTGGACCCCTGATATCACCAATACATTTTCCTGACACTTCCTGGTCAGTTTAAGGGAGACCACTAGGGAATGGTAGAGCATTTTAGGGTGAATGACAGAGGGAAGCAATTGTCAAGTGTAAGCCTGAGGGGATAAATAAAAAAAGATGTTGCTACAACACAGACCAAGAGCTATCAGATGGGGACCCCAGCAGGATGTGGCCTGTCAAAAGGAAATACAACCACCACCAATCCATGGTCAGGAGGAAGAGATCCAGGAAACTGAAAACAATGTCTCTTTCTTATTCCAAACATCTGCTTAGGTCTCTTATTCGGGACACAACCTGAAGTCTTAGAATAAGGAAGTGTTGGGTCAGTCTCCCAGGTTATGGAGCATGGTAGGGACATGTGAAAAATAAATTTAGCATTAGAAAGTTGCTAAAAGAGTAAATCCCAAAATTCCTCATCACAAGAAAAGGAATTGCTTTAGTTATGTGAGGTGATGGAAATTAGGTAAACTTATGTGGTGATTACCACATAATGATTATTTCACAATGTATACATATGTCAAGTTATTATGCTGTATTCCTCAAACTTATACAGCGTTGTATGCCTATCATATATCAGTAAAACTGGAAGTGAATAAAAATAAAGTAAAAGTAGATTTGATGTGACAAACAGGGAATAATATCTGGATTCAGGAACTGTGCT
Source organism: Vulpes vulpes (assembly GCF_048418805.1). Classification (NCBI taxonomy): domain Eukaryota; kingdom Metazoa; phylum Chordata; class Mammalia; order Carnivora; family Canidae; genus Vulpes; species Vulpes vulpes. Next base: position 56,184,147 of record NC_132790.1, read on the forward strand.
GATTCACAATCCCAGGTGTGGTTGGCATACTTCTTTCACATTATAGTCATAAAGGTAAAATTTGTCTGGCTTGTTTATTATTATTTAAAGAAATTTCATTTATGAAAAGCAAAAATGACCTCTGTTCTCCAGGATACACATTCTGGAAGCAAAAATAAGATTACATTAATAGCTTCAAAATAGATTTTTTACAACCCACTTAAATATCTATTTTCCTTTTCCATTGAAGTACCTCCCACTTCATGATTTATGATAGTTCAGCAGGGCCTGGACTAGGCTGAGGCAAATGGGACACTCATATCAGATGTAAAATTAAGAGAAGAGCAAAATCTCAATAGTCAAGATGATTAATATCTTAGAGCAGTACCTTAGAATAATATTTTAAAAACAAAATTATGCAGGAATCCATAATGAACAGTGCAGAAATCCATAATGAACAAATTATCACAATTTTAAATGAGGATAAGACCCAACCCCACTCTTCAACAATGCTGCCTCACTTGTTTTACCCTAATTCTTGTCCATTGCCACAAACATTTCTCGTCATGTCTACCCTAAACTGCATTATAATGGCAAAAGTTTAAGCAAAACCAAAACAAATATGTAATGCAAAGGAGTACAAGAAAAGTTGTCAATTAACTAGAAGATATATAGTGGATGAGATTAATTTTAAAGAAAAATAAAACATTAACATAAAAAATAAAAACATTAAAGTCTAATACACTAAAAGTAAGATTTATGAGCAGAGACCCAGAAATGCTCAAAGCTGAGTCAACAAATGTAAAGTCAAAAAATCTTCAAGTGTAAAACAATCACATGTAAAAAAAAAAAAAAAGACTTAAAAGTCAACAAATTTAAGAGCAAGGGAGATCTCACATAGAAGAGGATATGCCAAACAGTTTAGGATTTTCCCTAATCTATTTTAAACTAATTTAACTTAATTTTATTTCACTGTTTTATAGATTTAAACATTTTCATAGTTAAAAATTCAAATAATGGAAAAGACCATAGGATGAAAACTTAATAAAGCCAAGTTATGAGAGAGAAGAATGAGGGTATAAAAAGGGAATAAGCAACACTACATAAACAATAGAATAATTCAAGGAAGGAAATCTTAATTTGATAGATTCCAGGAGATATTACAGAAATAAAATGTAAGAACAGGACACAATGGAAAGGAGCAAACAGAAATTAGACAGAACATCTTAGAAATTAACATTATAGGGGCACCTGTGTGGCTCAGTGGTTGAGAGTCTGCCTTTGCCTCAGACTTGTAATCCTGGGGTCCTGGGATGGAGTCCCACATCAGGCTCCCATCAAGGAGCCTGCTTCTCCCTCTGCCTATGTCTTTGCCTCTCTCTGTGTCTCTCATGATTAAATAAATAAAATATTTAAAAAGGAGAGAGATAAATTGACATTATAATTGTCAAAATAATTTAAAATATTTAACACAGAGGTTGAATAGATGTACTTTTATAGCTGACAACTAAATTCATTTGAAGGCAAATTCAGTTTTATTACAGGAATCCAGATTAAAAAGGCAATAAGTACTTGTTAGTGTACTTCAAACTATTTGCTGTGTAAAAGAACTTTACATGTCTTTAATAAAAGTAAGTCAGCACTTCTAGGAAGCTCTTGTCTAACCAAAGATTCAAGAACCCAACCTTCTTACACCTTCATTTCACCATATCATGACTTCCAAGTTGCACTGCCATTTGTTAGCTTTCAGGTGAAGGAAAGAGAGAACATGAGATAAACCACTTGTTATCTACATCAACATGTACTGAAAGGACACAGATAACTTTGTTTTAACTTCCCATTGGCCAGACTATTCAAACACACAGGGGCACTGGGAAATGATGTTTTACTGAGTTTCAATGGGAAATGACATGATTTAGTGACCAAATGGCCTTATATCCACCACAGAGGGAAATAAGTAACCTTGTAGAGGAATGTAGAGGTTTGGAGAAAATATCCAAGTAGACTATCATCCTTTAGTAAGAATTCTAAATGGAGAGAAACAGGCATAAATGAAAAGGAGAAATCATGAATTAAAAGAGAAGTGTTCTGGAATGAAGAAATAATTATATAATGAGGTGACATATTGAGTGAAAAACAGGATTAATGAAATATTGTTTCCAAATACATGCATTGAAAATCCATAACCTCAGAAACAAAGGGAATATTATAAAACCTCCCAAAGAGCAACAGAAAGTTATTCATAAAGAAGACAACTATCCACCTTCTCAACAATATTGAATACAAAAAAATGAAAAATATCCTCAAATTATGAAGGAGAAGAATCACTTTTGAACTTTCTATCCCCAATCAAAGGTGGGAACAACGTAAAGAACATGAAAGACGCTAGGACTCTCATGATCAAAACACTTTATAAAACACATTCATCAGGATGTTGCTTCAGCAAAATTAAAAGTAACATTAAGGAATGACATGAGCTAAAATAAACAATGGCAATTGATCATGATACATCACAGGAAAGCTAGAAAAAAACCCTGTAACTTAGCATACTGAAATACAAGTACAATTCAAATTGATAATTTAAAAAATTTATAGGATCTAAGGTTAATTTTCTTCCATGTGATTTCAACTATAGGATTCCATTGTTTTATTAATGAGCTACAGATGAACATAATCATATTATGAATTCTACTATTTTTATTTTGAAAATCAAAATATAGACAAATCACAAAGAATTCAGTGTTATTTAACAGAACAAAATGTATATGCTATAAACCTTATTAATGTAAAATACAATATTTATAATAATTAGAATAAGGATGTGAGGTGGAGGAAACAAAAAGACCTTTAACCCCTTCTCTTTTATAGCAGGAAATTAGTAGGTGCTTTCAAAGTTTAATTAATGAAGAAATGGGAATTAAGGTTTAGTATTTAATCCTAAAATGTCAACCTTTGCAAGTGGAAACTAACCAGAAAATCTTATTTATTTTTTTCTTTAGGAAATGGGATTAAAGAAGAGACTTATTTGTTATTACATTACCCTCACCACAGTTGGCATTTTTTTTCATTGTGAAAATATCTCATTTTTATACCTACAACATAAAAATGATATAAATATTATCCCCAAATAGTATTGTTAGTTCTCAGGGATTATTTTATATATAATTCACACAGATTCTGTAATTTTTTTCCTAAGGAGACATATCTCCACTTGTAATTTTTTGTGGCCTGGGAACATTCATTAATGTTTATTTTTAGCCATATGACACTTTCTAAAGATAGATGCTATAAATTAGATGGTACTCATGGAAATGAATGTCCTTTATTCCCAATTGTTCATCCTTTGAAAATGCAATTAGAAGAAACTTGTAGGCTGATGTCATGAAAGTTAAAAGTAGAACTTAAAGAGAAGTGAAGCAAATGACTGGAATCTTAAGGTAGAGTGTGAAAAAGTACAGAAAGCTAATGCATAAAGAGGAAGAATTTGAAAGTCAATGAAGATGGAGTTTGAAGAAGTGTGGAGAAGATCCAGGTAAGTGCTTTGTCTCAATATCATTGGGTTGCAAATTGATACTTTCTATTCAGACTTAAGAACCAAGGTCAACTTTTATTTCTGGGCTGATAATAAAAACTCATTTAAAAAAATAAGTAAGTAAATAAAAACACCCATGTCAAGAGGTTGTGATCTTTACATTTCTTTGAAGACTATAAACAGCACACATGTGTCGTCATGATTGTATCCTTTTGCGATTTCAGTTTTGATTTCATCTTTGTGTTTTATTAGGTTGGTCTGTTGAGGTTTTCTTTAAGGTTTCCATAGGAATGATTTTCTAAATTCCTCATGAGTGGTTAAACAGAGGCTTTTACTGGAGTATAAAGCTTTCACATATACTCATTTATTCAAACTGATTGTTTTCTTTGGACAATCTGCATCTCAATTTCATGATCTTTATAAGATGCTATGAGTAAGTACTTTCTGTCAATTTTTTCCTGCAACATCTGAGTTATCCATTTAAATTGATTTATACTGTGATGCCCATGGATGGGTTCAAATTGTGTATTTTACCTTTATTATCTTATACTATCTTTCTCTTGTTTAATATTTTAGACCTGAAATCAAATTTATTAGCTATTTTTATTGCATTCCAACTATTTTATTAACTTAGATTTAGCAATTGTTTTTCTATTCTTTGAATTTTGAAAAATTCTGTATTCAACATACAGGTTGGGTTTAAAAATTTGAGAAAATCTGGTTATTTTAAGATGTACAAACATTCCATTTATATTTTATAATTGCCTTTATTCCTTCCTTTCAAATCCTTTTTATACCTTTTTTGTTTTATACTTCCATTATTTATCATATAAATTTTCTTCCAATTATTTTGTAGTACTTTATATTTGAATAAGCATATTCCTCTGCTAATTTGGAAGTAATGGATTCCTATAAGAGCTTCTAGTAGTTACTGTTGTAAACCAGAGTGGACACTACTCATCCAGCTCTTGTCTTAGTTGTCCGAATACATGGACTACTAGGATACACTAGGAGAACAGAGAAAATTAGCACAATCATATCAGTCCCACTTCATCTCTCTATTTTCTTTTATTGAAGTAGACACAATGTTGTGTACAACATAGTGATTAGACAAGTCTATATGTTACGCTGTGCTTGCTACAAGTGTAGCCACCATCTGTCATCATACAGCACTATTATAATACTGTGGATTTTTTCCTTATGTTGTACCTTTCATCCCTGTGACTTATTCATTCTATAAATGGAAGCCTATTATCTGCCACTCCCTTTCACCCATTTTTCCCATCTACCACTTCTTTCCTCTCTGCCAATCACCAGTTTGTTCTCTGTATTTATGGGTCTGTTTCTTCTTCTTCTGTTTGTTTAATTTTTTAGATTCCATATATAAGTGAGTTCATATGGTATTTGTCTTTATCTGATTTATTTCATTTTGAATAATACTTTCTACATTCACTATTTTGTTGCAGATAGCAAGATTTCATTCTTTTTTATGGCTGAGTAAGTCTATCTATAGCCTATATAGACTATACATATGTGTGTGTGTGTGTGTGTGTGTGTGTGTATAAAGTGACTTTCTTATCCGTTCATCTATCCATGGACACCTGAGTTTCTTTCATATCTTGGCTATTGCACATAATGCTGCAATAAATATAGAGGTGCATATATTTTTTTCAAATTAATGTTTTTGTTTTCTTTGGAAAATACACAATAGTGGAATTATTAGATTATATGGTATTCCTACTTTTAGTTTTATAAAATAGAATGACATACAATCTACCTATTTTCATTTACTGGTTTTATGTGGTTATATTCTTAGTTTCAGTTTTTTTTTTCTTTTCTGGAGTTTCTTTCATTACTTCATACAATATACTTAAACCACTGTGTTTTTGGGTTTTTTAAACCAATGCTATTATATTTTCTTCCTTTTTCTATCTATTCTGAGGGTTTGTTACATTGTTGTTTGAAGATTTGTTTATTTATTTTTGAGAGAGATGGAGAAAGAAAGAGAGCACATGGGTGGGGGGAAGGGCAGAGGGAGAGAATTTTCAAGCAGACTCCCCACTGAGCATGCAATCATGACCAGAACTGAGACCAACAGTCAGATGCCCAACCAACTAAGCTACCCAAGCACTCCTATTGCACTGTTGTTTGAATTTACATTTTCAAGTTTTATAATTTGTACTTTATTAAAAAATATTTTGCAAAGTTGATATGTCACTAAATCTGTATTCTAATGAAGTCATTCCCACCTATAATTATCAAGAGTTTTTCTCTCAACTCTTGTTGGGTGGATATGCACACTGGTGTGTGTGTGTGTGTGTGTGTGTGTGTGTGTGTGTGTGTGTGTGAGATTAATCATAATTTACTTTGTTGCTGTGGTCCTGAGCTGTTTTGGTTTAACTAAACTTATCTGACAATCTTATATATAACTTATAACTTGACTATGTATACTATACTTTTGGCATGGTTCTCCTCAAAACTGTTTTTCAAATCAGGCTGCATATTGGAATCATCTAGAGAGCTTTTAAATCTTTCAGTGCCCAAGCTGCTTCCCAGACCAAATAAATCAGAATCTGTGGAGGTGGGGAGCAAGCATTTGTTGTTTTGTCTTTATTTTTTCTGTATATATTTTTGTTAACTCCCCAGTTGATTCCAATGTGCAACTAGTTATCAAACCACTGTCTTAGATATAGTGAGACTCACTCAGTTCCATCTAGCCCTGGATTTGGGGTCAGCTGAAGATTGCATAGAGTGTTCCCCCAGCCTCAACCTGACTATGAATTTCATTTAACTTCCTTTTTTCTTAAAGAAGTCTTTCATTGTCTTTAAAATTCATTTACTTAAGCATGTGTCTGTGTACTCATTGTACAAATATGCTGTTAGAATATGATATGCCTTTTAGATTTCACAATCTATTCTTTCTCTAATTCAAGAATATTCTTGCTTTTATCTATACTCTTATTTTCATTTAATCTTGATCTGAGTTTATACTTGCTAAACATTTCAATATTCTTTTACATCTTATTGATCAAACAGTAAAATTTAAAATTCTTTTTTTTGTAATTTTTTTACTTTGAATGTTCCTTTTATTTTAGAATTATTATCATATGTCTGATTAAGTGTTTTTATTTTCATTGCATTCCTAGAAAATTTTGTTTGATTGTCTAGCACTGGGACTTATGATTATGTTTTGTCCATGTTGGACACTTTCCTACATCCCCATGTTATATCTTCATAATTAAATCTTGCATATTTAGGATTTCAGTGGCCTGTGAAAGGGAGGAAACTCTTGCCAAAAGAATCTTATAGAACATATCTTCACCCCTTGTCATCAGCAAAAATTAACTTGAGGAGCCTTGTCTTTACTCCAACTACTAAGCCTGTTGTGTCTCAGAGAGCTGTGCCAACAGTTTTGCTTTATTTAGCAGGCTCTCATGCTAGTAAAGCTGGGTATATTTACTGAAGCTAACAGCAACTCAGGTTATTGCTGGTACATTTCCAGTTGAAATCTAACCACATCAACTGCACCTGGACCTGCCTCCCTCCCTAGTCTTAATTCTGAGCCACAGATAGGCTATAACTTCCCTGCTGCTGGTGTCTCATTAACTTTAATCCAGTTGTTCTGGCTGCAGGTATTATTTGTGATGCATACCTGGTATCCTAAGTTACTTTTGCCTCAGCCATTATAAAGCCACATAAGGATTAGTAAATGCCATGGGCAACTCTTAACAATGTTTTTTGACAAACCAGGTTTGCTCTAGTCTCTTCTAATTTGAGTTGTACAGTTTGGGGTTCTGCTTATCCCCATATCACTGCTTCCCAAATGAACTTTACTTAAGCATGTGTGAAATTGCTGGTATTCAAAACTCTTTCCGTCCCATCACACCTGCACAATGCCTTCCAGAAATGTTGAAAAGTTTATTGCTTACTTATTGCCCATTTCTTTTATTTTTTGGTCATTTCTGAGGAACTTGGAAGAGAATGAAGATAAATGTGGAATCAACTCTCCGTCTTGCTCTGACCTGGTCCCACATTCTTGCTCTTCCTTATCTATAAAATGTCCATGAACTTATGTACAGAACTAGTTATTTCTTCAAAGTCCATAATTAATTTTCTCTGCCCAGAGGAAAAATAGTTTCAAAATCATATGAATGTAAAAATTAATCATGAATTTGGTGACTTCTTTTTCAGTTCTCAAGGACCCCTGTGAAATCTAACTTCACAATATCATGTTGTCAACCACTTCACATTATCATCAACTCATGGATAAGTTAAACATGTTGTATTTGGTATGTGATGCTCTTGTTTGGGATTACAGAACTTTACACACACACACACACACACACACACACACACACACACACAAACAGCAGTCAGTCCTTTGGCTTTCCCAAATGCTGTTCTTCAGGATCTGTGGCTCTGAAGAACAGATCTCCTTAAATGTTTATATGTGAACAATTATATGCCAACAAACTAGACAACCTAGAAGAAATGGACAAATTTCTAGAAACAAAATCTTCCAAGACTGAATCAGGAAGAAATAGAAAATCTTAGCAGAACAATTACTAGCAAAGATGTTGAACCAGTGATCAAAAACCTTTCAATAAACAAAAACTTTACTGATGAATTCTACCAAACATTCGCAGAATTAATAGTAATCCTTTTTAAATTCTTCCAAAAAATAAAAAAAAAAGGACTTCTAAATTCATTTTACAACTCTAGCATTACCATGATAACAAAACCATACAAGGACACTGCAAGAAAAGAAAATTATAGGGCAATATCCCTGATGAATATAAATACAAAAATCCTCAACAGAATATTAGCAAACTAAATTCAACAGTACATTAAAAGGATCATACACCATTATCAAGTGAGATTTTTACAGATGATTCAATCATCTGTAAATCATATCAATCACTGAATATGCCACATTAAAAAATGAAGGATAAAAATTATATGATCATCTTAATAGAAGTAGAAAAAGTATTTGACAAAATCCAACATCCATTCATGAAAAAACTCTCAACAAAGTGGGTATAGAGAGAACATACCTTAACATAATATAGGCTGTATGTCATAAGCCCACAGCTAACATCATACTCATTGGTGAAAAGTTGAAAGCTTTTCCTCTAAGATTAGACATAAAATAAACATGCCCATTCTCATTATTTTTATTTAACGTAGTACTAGAAGTTCTAGCCAGAGCTTTTAGGGAAGAAAAAAAATAAAAGGGATCCATAAAAGACAGGAAGAAGTGAAATTATCTCTATTTGCAGATGACATAATATCACATATAGAAAATCCTAAAGACTTTACCAAAAGAACTGTTGGAACTAATCAACAAATTCAGTAATGTTGAAGGATACAAATTCAATATATAAAAATCAGTTGTAATTCTATATGCTAATAATGAACTATCAGGAAGAGAAGTTAAGAAAACAATTCCACTTACAACTGTATCAAAAAGAGTGAAATGCTTAGGAATAAAGCTAACCAAAAAGGTGTAAGATCAGTACACTGAAAACTATAAGATTCTGAAGAAAGAAACTGAAGAGGACACAGATAGGTGGAAAGATACACCATGCTCATGGATTGGAAAAATTAATATTGCTAAAATATCCATTTACCTGAAGTGATCTACAAATTCAGTGCAATTCTTATCAAAATTCCAATAGCATTCTTCACAGAAATAGAAAAGAAGAATCCTAAAATTTGTATGGAACTGCAAAGGATCCTGGATCACCAAAGGGAACTTGAGAGAGGCTAAAGCTGAAAGCATCACACTTTCTGATTTCAAACCTTATTATAAAGCTATAGTAATCAAAAGAGTATGGTAAAAATGATACACAGATCAATGAAACAGAATAGAGAGCCCAGAAATAAACCCAGGCATGGTCAATTGACTCATGACAAAGTAGTCAAGAATATATAATAGGGAAAGAACAGTCCCACTTCTGGGGATATATTAAAAGGAAATGAAAATTGAATCTCACAGAGATATGTGTACTTCCATGTTTATTGCAGCATTATTCACAATAGGCAAGGTATGGGAACAACTTTAATATCAATGAATAGATGAATGGACAAAGATGTGGTATACATATACATATACATATATATATGTGAAATATATTTAATAATATATAGTATTTCATTATACTTATAAAAAAGTATACTTATATACTCTACTTATATCATTATGTAGAGATATATTCTTAAAAGAGATATATTCTTATATAAATATAATGAAATATATTTTTTTAAATTTTAAAAAGATATTCATATATAGAAGTATATAAATATATTATGTATTTATTATGTATAATATTATATATATGAAATATTATAAAGCCACAAGAAAGAAGGAAATCCCACCATTTGTAACAGCATGAATGGAATTGACAATATTATGCTAAGTGATATAAGTCAAACATAGAAAGACAAATGCTGTGTGATCTCACTCATATGTAGAATCTAAAAAAGCCAAACAGAAACAGAAACTGGAATGGGTGTTACTAAGAGCTAAGAGGTAGAGAAAATGGGAGATGTTCAAAGAACCCAACATTCTAGTAATAAGATAAGTACTGGAGATCTAATGTATCACAAGGTAATTATAATTAATAATACTGTATTATATACTTGAAAGTTGCTAAGAGAGTAGATTTTAAATGTTTTCACCTCAAAAATGAAATGATAATTATGAGACAAGATTGGTGTATCAGCTAACACTATAGTGGTAATGATTTTGTAATATATATCAAATCAACACATCATATACCTTAAACTTATGCAATGTTATATATCAATTACATCTCAGTAAAATGGGAAAAAAATGCAAACAAACAAAAACCCCACAAACGTATTTGTCATTTGAATTTTTTAAATTTTTGTCATTCTAAAAAGTAACTTTATGGTAAGGTTACTTTTAACCTAATGTCAGTATATGCATTTATTGACAAACAAAATGATGAGTGTTGCTTGTAGAATTAGAGATCATTAGAATTTTGAGAACTAGGATCCCTGGGTGGCTCAGCGGTTTAGCGCCTGCCTTTGGCCCAGGGCATGATCCCGAGGACCCAGGATCAAGTCCCACATCAGGCTCCTGCATGGAGCCTGCTTCTCTCTCCGCCTGTGTCTCTGCCTCTCTCTGTGTATCTCTCATGAATAAATAAATAAAATCTTAAAAAAAAAAGAATTTTGAGAACTTTGAGGAATCAGCCAATATCGATGGGGACACAAACTTAACTGCCTAAAAAATGAGTAGCAGGGATCAGCCCTGAGAACTGAGAGTGTTTTTTCAACCCTGGACCAGCCAATCCAAATTAGTCGGAGGATCAGTCTGTGTATATGGCTTTCAGAGAAGAATAGTCATAATTCAACTGCCTCATTTTACTAATGACAAAACAGAGGTCACCAGATGGGAGATTTTAATGTCATTGTCAGTGCCATTGTTATGCTAGATACGGGTAAGACATGCGAGTGCCTCTGTCTTCTAATTTTTCTCCAGGACACTTGTCACTGAGAAAATAGAAAACTTACATGTGTATCTTCCAGACAATCCATCCTCAATTTTTCTATTAAAATTTTACAAATCCTACACCAAAAATTAGGGAACATAAATGATTTCTACAGTTGCATACTGTGTGCAGTTCAGAGAATGATTAAGACCAATATTGTAAGTCCTAAAATGTCCTTCTGAAATGAATGAATTTGTTTCGTCCTCATAATGAAGATGTAACGAATTAATTTGTCTTAGCAAGTAATGTAGATTGCAGATAGGCCTGAAATAAACACTATTATGTAACTGTGGAAGGCTCTGAAATGGATTCTGAATAACAAACTGCTGCTAAAGAATATAAACTCTATTTTCTAAGTGACACCTATTGAACTCATTACACAATCAATACAAAATGAGATTATATCTTTTGATGCTGCTTGCAGAAGTGACACTTACCAACTTCAGAATGTTAAATGAATCTGAGTTAATAAAAACAAAAGAAAGAAATATTATAATACTGCAGAGCAGTGTATATTTATATAACATACATATGAAACAGGTGATATAGTACATAGATTAAGTTATATATTTAAGAATCTGGCTGGATTTTTTGTTTGTTTTGTTCTGGTGGAGTGGTGAGGTAATGTGGTCAGAGGCAAAACATTTCAAATAAATCATTAAAGAAATCCAAGACCGCATTGATTATAAAATATTCCTTTAAAGGAATACAAAGTGAACCTTTGACATAAACTAATCCAACATTTCAAACCCTGCATCTTTTGTCCAAAATGTTTTATTATTAACCTAAGCCCGAATAGCTCCAATTAGTTATGCAGTGAAAAATAAACCCGTAGCATTTAACAAACCAGGGCTAAGGAGAAGACTGAGAATCCCAAGCTTCTGATGTTTTAAAATCAATTAAAGTTTGGTTTCAGGAAAAAAACAAACAAACAAAATAAATAAATAAATAAGTAAATAAATCCCTGGAAAATAAACATACACAATAAATGTAAATAAAAATATTTACTTTGTTTTTTGGGGTGTGGATGAGCTCAGTTCTGGATAAAATTATACTATAAAAATAGAATTTAGAATATGCAGAATTTTGTATTTGTAGATTACTTTAATTCTTCCTAAAAATCGCTAACATGATTAACAAAACTCAGCTATTTCAATCAAGTTAAGATACAAAGGATTTCAACCACATATGGCTAAATTATAAACACAATAAAAAAATTTGTCAGCTGAGATTGCATTTTCTTTTCAAGAGACCACTAACCATTCAATTTTAAGAAATCTATTAAGATACTACATTATTTAAAAGGTTAAGGAGGGAGAAAAAGCAATTATCTTCATAGTTGTAGAAAAGGTGTTTGATTAAATTCAACATCCATTCCTGATGAAAACTCTTAATTTAAAAAGTAATAGTTACTATTTTAACATTAAAAATATGTATGTCAAGCTGAGATATGTATTTCAAGCTGAGAGTCACAATCATGCTTATGATCACATTATTGGAAACATTCTTGTTAAATACAAAATATGACAAGTAAAGATATTATCTTCGTTGATACTGAAAAGCTTCTAAGAGGAGTTATACAAGAGAAAGATACAAGCTCTTCTAGAATTTAAGCTCCACAAGGGTCACATTTGTCTCTAATTCAGTATATATTTACTATTGAATTAATTGCTAAAATACATAAATTAAAAAGAAAAAAGTGTTTATATTTTTAAATTACTATGATCATTTACTTAAATACCCCAGAGGAGCAACTAAAAGACAATTAGATGTAAATGATTAACAACAAAAACAAAATTTAGGATTTATAAAAAGCCTAAGGCAAATAAAGAACATTTGAATAAATGGTATAAGACACCTAATTTGGAGATAGATGATATTCATATTTTAAAAGTAGTTATTAAAACAAAATTAGCTGAAATATTTGATTTTTTACTATAAAATTGATCAGAGAACAACAAATATCACATGATTTCACTCATATGTGGAATCCAAAAAACAAAACAAACAAATATATAAAAATCAAACAGACTCTTAAATATGGAGAACAAACTGGTGGTTGCCAGATGTGAGGTGGATGAGGGGGTAGGAAAAACAGATAATGGGGATTAAGAGGTACATACTTCCATTCATAAAATAAATAATGGGGATGAAAACTACAGCATAGGGACTATATAGTCAACAATATTCTAATAACATTATATGGTGACAGACTGTGACTACACTTATTTTGGTGAACACTGAATAATGTATGGAATTGTTGAATTGATATGTTGTATATCTGAGACTAATATAGTGTTGTATGTCAAATATACTTCAATAATAATAATGATAATAAACTGATTATAAATTAAATATGAAATAACAATGTGCATGAGGAGCAAAGTATATCCTACTGGGCAATAAAATGTGTTATAAAGATGAAGTTAAAAGAATATGTTAATAGTTCAGGAATATACCCTTTGAAACAAAAAAGAAAGTATAGAAATAGACTCAAGTAGATATAAACATAAAATGAGATTCACAATCCAAATCAATGAAAGAAATGGATCAGTTAATGAAACCTACAGCCTAAGTTACCAAATGCTTGATTATTCTACCCTAAAGAAATTCTGGCTAACTTGATTTATGAGCTGTTCCGTAGTAGTTGACCCAACCACCTATAAGACTACCAAAGGCTGGAGGAAATGGATAGAAATCCTGCAGATGCCAGAAGGGACCAAGAGGGAAGGAAAGTAACCTAACACAACCTGAGATCTTGCTCTTCCTTCATGCTAGTGCTGCCACTTTGTACTTACAAGGTATGTACCTGTAGATCATTGGGTGACACCTTCACAGACACATCCATATTTTCTCCCTACCTCACCTTTTCCCAACCTCCAATCACCTACATCCACTTTCAAAACCCATAGAATCCCATAAATGATCAGTTCCCCTTATCCTCTCAGAGGTGGATTTGAAAAATTTCCTCCACTCCCCTTGCTTGGCGCCCTGCCACAACACCTCTTCTCTGCCACAAAAAACAAAAAAACAAACAAACAAACAACCCCCCCCCCCAAAAAAAAAAACAGTATAGGTGTCTGGCTTCATGTAGCCTAGCAGCAGGACTTGGTTGGCTAACATTAACAAAAAGAGGCACAAAAAACCTGAACACAGGTAAAGCCAATTTATCTTACTTCTTGCTCAAACAATGGTGCATGAAAGCATGAAAATAGTGAAAGAAAACCTGTGAGAACTCAGAAGGCATAACAGAGTGAGAGCATTAAATATTACTACATTGCTTTTTAAAATATAAGGTGACAAACATAAAGTCAAAAGACAAACGATAAAATGGGATAATAGGGGGATCCCTGGGAGGGTCAGCGGTTTAGCGCCTGCCTTTGGCCCAGTGCATGATCCTGGAGCCCTGGGATTGAGTCCCGCGTCAGGCTCCCAGCATGGAGCCTGCCTCTCCCTCTGCCGGTGTCTCTGCCTCTCTCTCTCTCTCTGTGTCTATCATAAATAAATAAAATCTTAAAAGAAAAAAAATGGGAAAATAGTAGTTTTGACATGTATACCTTACAGAGGATTAATTCCAGCTTTACACTTAAATCTTGCATGTTCTCTGACATTAATAAGGAAAAACATTCATCCAGGAAAAAAATGTGGAAAAGATATGAAAAAAATATTTCACAGAAGCTAAAATAAATAAAGGAATTTTTTTTAAAGGTTTTATTTATTTATTTGAGAGGGGAACATGAGAGAGCAGCAGGGGAGGAGGGAGGAGGGGCAGAGGGAGAGGGAGAAGCAGACTCCCGGCTGAGCAGGGAGCCCCACCCAGGCTCTATTCCAGGACCCTTGGGATCATGACATGAGCTTAAGCAGCTGAGCCATCTATTTACAGGATTTTTCTTTGCTGGTGCCCACGGATCTTGGTCACACAACTTCGAAGAATGAAGAGGTAGAACAGACAGTGGTGGGAAGAAAAGTAAGGTTTATTGAGGAATAGGAAAGTGATAGTACAAAGCTCCAGAGGAGGGAGGGGACTCAAGAGGGCTACTACCTGCATTTCGAAGTCTAGGGGCGTTTATGGGCTTGTTGGCTGGCTGTTTTAATCTGATTAACCCTCCCTGCGCCTGTCATCCAATCTGGTTTTTGTCACTCGGGAAAGGGTACTGGGCTCCTTCCAGACTGGTATAAAGTCCTTTTAGTGATAGTTTCTTCTTGGGATTGGGGTAGGGGGTGCTTGTCCCTGCCTGCCTGCCTTTCAACTATCCTTCATTACCTAGGCCCCCCAAATAAAGGACTTCTTATAATAAAATGATTTTAAAACACTTGAATTAAATAAATATATATTAAAATAATGAGATAGTACTTTTTAACAAAACAAATTGGCAAATATAAACTATTGATTTTACAAGTGCTGGTAAGCATGTGGAAAACTAATCCTTTCATCCAGTTCTGGTGATAATATAAAGTGTGCTTGGAAATTTGTCATTATCTATCAAAATTTAAAATGCATACTCCCTTCAACCCAAATTTTGCTTCTAGCATTCTCTTATGTGTCATGTCTTCTGTAAAAGGCTGTGTGTTATTCAGGAGAAGAGGACTCGGTTTAAACCATTTTAATGTAAAGTTATCTTTTAGTATAATAATATTCCTTTAGGTCTGTTCCTTAACCAAACCAAGGCTACTCTAAAAGCAAGTATTTCTTGATGAGGGTTAAGGTGGGACTGGGGTGGGGTGGGGAGGTTATTGGCATTTTCTTACTGCCAATAATCTCAGAAAATTCACTCTAAGTGCAAAAGTCATTCTCATTAAGCATCTAGGAGACAGCGATTGTCCTAGACATTTATATAAACCTGCTTCTAATTCTTCCTTTCACTCATCAAGGTAGGTGATCTTATCCACATATTAAGGATAAGGGAATTTGCTTTTCAGGAATGAAAGAGCAAGTTTGGATCCCCAAGGGGAAAAGATCCTATAAGGTAACATGGTGACAAGTATTGTATAAGAGGTGAGCAGAGAGAATTTGTATTCCTGCAATAGCTAATGTCTATGGCTGAGCTTGGAGAGAAGAATTCAGTATCACTTTATGTTAATCTCTAGGTCAATGCAATTAGTTTCACCCTGAGAAAATTTGCTTTCTTCAAATTTATATAACGTAACACAGGAAGCTAGAAGTCAGAAGTTAAATTTAAATTTATAGAAGTATTCTCCTAATCATCTTGCAGTATAAAGAAGGATAAGCTTAGAGGCTCTTTACACTGAAGGTAGACATAAGAAAATATTACTGACCAAGTTTGTTCAGTGCACTGGAATATTTACATGAAGGGGATTGGATGATTCCTATTTATGAGAGTCTTGATCTCAATTAGGACGCTTACAGCTACAAATATCTGCAAATCCAATAAACATGACTTAAAGAAATAGGAATTTGATAGCCTTGTGTAACAAGAAGTAGAGAGGCAGAGTAGGCCCAGGACCAGTGAGTAGATTGGTTCAATGATGTCAGGGCTTTCTCATTGGCTTCCCTATGACTACCTCAGAATTGTAAGGTTGCTGTCAGATAGCAAGCATCATATCTAAAACATGGAAAGGGAGATCTCAGATTTGTGTTTCTCCTTACAAGTGAAAATAACTTCCCAGAAGGCCTCTAACATTTTCTTGTATGTCTCATTGACTAGGGTTGTGTTCCGTGCTCATATCAAAATAATCACTGGTCAAGTCAGGAATTCCCATGGACAACTCATTTTAATCTACATTCAGTGATTGGGATTGATGAGTAGCCCACAAAACATGTAAAACCAAACTTGAATAGCCAGTGTCTGCAAAATCATTATGGAATCACATTGTTTTTAAACGCAGGATGATTCCTCAAAAATTGGAAAAAAAATTTTCATATTTCCCATTAATCTCTTATACAAGTTCTTGTCTAAAATACCAAAATGGAGACATTTCTTTCTGTATTTTGGCATATTAACACTTATAAATAACACATATATATATTTTTATATAAGATATACATATCTTATAAATATATTTAGCAATTATTTAATGAATATTCTAATTCTGATCTCTCTACCAATGGAACTGACATTGCTGGCACACTTCCCAAACTGACCATGGCAAGACACAAAATAATTCTCATAGTTGAGATGACACCACATCTTGTGAATCTCTCACTTTAAGTAAATAATGAAATACTATTATTTTTATATATTCCTTTTTTTAAAAGGTTTTATTTATTTATTCATTAGACAGAGAGAGAGAGAGAGAGAGAGAGAGAGAGAGGTGGACACATAGTCAGAGGGAGAAGCAGGCTCCATGCAGGGAGCCCAATGTGGGGCTCCATCCTGGGACTCCAGGATCATGCCCGGGGCCGAAGGCAGGCGCTTAACTGCTGAGCCACTCAAGCATCCCTGAAATATTATTAATCAGCCTTTTCATTCACTTCTGAAAAGAAGTTTTAAATTCAGTGCTTCCATAGTCTTAGTTAATTTCAAGACTTCAGGACTGAAGAAGCCCACCATTTGCGAAAAAAAAAAAAAATCCATGGATTTATTTTATTTCTACTGATTGAAATATATTGGTTTTTAGAGGAACTGTCTTCTGGTTCCAAATTATGTATATTGTGCAACCTCTGTATGTATTTTCCAAGTGATTTAAATGAATTTGAATCAGCTCATTAGGTTCCAGACTGGTGCTGAACATAATGACTCATTCCTAAATTAATATTGTCTACCCTGAACTACTCCTGTCTAAATCACTTTAATCACTGGAAAGATTCATACTTTTCAAAAGGACAGCCACATTCAAATGAATCCTGCAACAGTTCATTAGGTAATGATGTCATTTACGTTTCCTGGGTCAGCAACTGTGTTCCTGCTCAGCTTTAAAAATGGACTGACTATGAGCAGATAAACAGGTACTTTGTATGCATTTGACGTTTATACATGCACAGAAGGGAGGCATTATGTTGGCATGAAATGTTTCAATTTGGGACATTGGTATGTCTCAGATTCAGCCTCATTTTTTTAAAAAATTTTCTTAGCTTAGCAGTTTTATTGGACACATGTTCCTGTTTTTCAGAAGCAGTTAATGTGTCAAATGCTTTGTCACATGTCAGTGACACCAGACAGTTTAAAAGGAGGTTCTAACTGGACTCTAGTTTGGGCACAACATAAAGCATACTTTTAGAAAGAACATCATATTTGACATTTAAATGAAGGGTACTTCAGGAAGACCCTGGAAGTGGTAGACATGATTACATTTCTATGGAATAGCAAATAAATAATCTAAGACACACACCCCTTCTCTGTCCCTTGAATTTTTTTTTAAAGATTTTATTTATTTATTCATGACAGAGAGAGAGAGAGAAAGAGGCAGAGACACAGGCAGAGGGAGAAGAGGCTCTATGCAGGGAGCCCGACGTGGGACTCGATTCCAGGTCTCTAGGATCACACCCTGGGCTGAAGGCGGCGCTAAACAGCTGGGCCACCGGGGCTGCCCTGCCATTGAATTATTTAAAAAAGGACAAACTGGGAGTTGAATGTGCTTAACATCTTAGCATACTGATGACCCATCTTTGAAACTAACTTGTCTGGCAGTTCCTGAATGTGTATTCAAGAATAAATGTCAGGCCAATTCCACATGAATCACCAGGGAAAGAGTCCCCTGCCCTCTCCTAGAAGGTTCTCCTTCAGGTGAGACCGACAGAGGTATGTGATTTATCTTAGTTCATAGTGCTGGAAATAAAACAAGAGTTAAACTGTGATCCTAATAGCAGATTCACTAATTTACTGATCTATTAAATCATCCAAAGCATTTAGTATGTAAAATATCTACCTGTTGAGTGAGCTAATCTGACACTAAGATTTTTTAAATATTAAAATATATAAAATAAAATATTTTTAAAATAAAATAATTTAATCTTTATAACAGTTTTATATTATGGACAGAACACAGTTGGGACAGGTAATATACGCTCTGTGACTACTGGCATCTCAAAGTTGGAAGACTCAGACAGAGCCTGAGGTGGCTCATTGGCTAGGGACTAGAATTTTTTTTGATATTATCTTCATTACATATTTGATAATTGATGCTGGCCATTTGCTAGGAGCTCACCTGGACTTTTCAGCTGTGACACTTCATGTTACCTTGCCACATGGCCTGGGGTTCCTCGAAGCATGGTAGCTGTGCTCTCTGGGTGAGCATTCCAGGAAAGCCAGGATGAAGCTGAATCACTTTTGTATGACCTACCTTCAGAAATCAATTAGTTTCATTTCTGCTTGGGTCACGAGCCTGCTTAAATTCAAGAGGCGGGAACATAGAGACACATTTCTCAATGGAAGGAGGATCAAAGTTGCATCGAAGGGCATGAGAGTTTGTTACAGCCATCTTTAATAGATAAAATCTGCCACACTCTACTTGACTAAAATAATGGAAAGCAGCCACTAGACCAGAGAATGTGAGCAAATAACCAAATACTATGGATTTCTCTATAGGCTTACTGGTACAAGGTCCCAAATAAAACTTTATAATGGAATCCTAAATATCATATTTAAAATGCTATGCAGGTGAACCAGTGACTATGTTTATGTGATTCTTTTCTTTCAGTCAGGGACTTATTCTTTATTTTCTTTGCCAGTGCACAGAGCAAAGTATCTCAAGTAATAGTAGGCCTCCTCAGGCAGAAAAGTTGTCCATTTTCTTTATATTAAATAGAAGAAATGATTTGAGGAAAGACACACAAGTTAAGGAAAAAGCCCACAGGAGAACATACAGTATTAAAACCTGAAGAAATGGATTCTTCTAAGAACTTATTTCATGATAACTTTTTATTAATTTTTTATGAAGTTCACAATTAGATTAAGATGTGAAACAGATATTTTGATATTGTAACCCTAATTGTAGCTAATGCATTTTCTCCTCTTGCAGAAGTGATTAACGTGGAGAAATCTTTTTCTAATCTGTTGTATCATCTTAAGTTATCCAGGCTATTTTTTTTTCCTCTGCCATCTAGGACAAGAGTGACAAAATATAAAAATCTGCAGGAGCCCAAAAGGTGATGGTAGAAAGTAAGCTGGCTGGTAAGATGCAAGAGCATTCTTTAGACAAGGAGCATGGTAAAAAGACATATATACGAATATGATATGTGTGTATATGGAAGACGGGAAAAGAGAATAATCATCTAGAAGTGAGAATTCTACAAAAAAAAAAAAAAAACGGAGCGTACATTCTTATTCTAAAGAGTGCATTAATCATTGGAATTTAGATAATTGCTGCCATGTGGGAAAGTGACCCTAATGCTTCCTGCTGTGCTAAAAACCTTAAATAAACTGGAAGTGTAGATTTTATTTTTAAAAAATACTTTGAAAATTTATTGATGACAAATTCATTTTCTCTAAAATATTCTAACACAGGACAGGAATTCCTTCATATTCTGGTCTCATGGTATAATATTTTGGTGAAGGCTTTATTCCTCCACTTTCTCTCTTTTAGGAATGATTACCCCATTTGGGGGGAAGCTTTTATGTGTGAATCAAGGTCTTGATCATATAATGTCTTAAAGGTGGGACTGTCTGTACATTGTTCAATCTTGAATCACTGGCAACCATCACAAAATCTGGCACTGACACAGTCCTAACAAAAGAATGAAAAAAATATCAGAACATTGTTTCGAAGTTAGATGATTTGCATAACCTTAGTCTAATTCCAAAACATCAAAGAAAGGAATGGACTTCAAGCCTGAGAATAGCCAGGGATAGAAATCCCCACATGAGGTAAATCTCCATTTCTTTGTAGTCCCTGATGGAAACATAGCATATAGCCAATTGGTCCAGCTGGGTTGAAATAAATCATTTTATTTTAATATGTATTTCAAAAAACGTTTCTTTATGGATAAGTGTTTCTGTCCCAAGAATTACTTCTAAAATGAATCTGCAATAACAAATCTTAGTTGTACTATTTAGGCATTGAAAATATTCCTATGGCACATTTCTAGACATGTGTTGTTGAAAAAAACTGAATCCTTAAAATACTGGATTCATCAAGTATTAAATTTCACTACTAGTACTAACCTAGTACTAGTACTAATTAGCATTCCTTTTGAATGCTTAACAAACTTAATATTCCACCATAAGTAAATGAAAATATCTGTTTCTTCACATTCTTATCAATATAAACATTAACAATGCTTATGATTTTTTTCCAATTTAATGAATGAGAACTAATAATTTGTTATCAATTTATGTTTCTCTGAATGCTAGTGAATTTAGGTATAGGTTCATGTATTTACTGGTGTGTTTTTCTCTTTCTGTGAATTACTTGTTCATATTTTTTTAAAGATTTTATTTATTATTTATTCATTAGAGACACATAGAGAGAGAGGCAGAGACACAGGCAGAGGGAGAAGCAGGCACCATGCAGGGAGCCCAATGTGGGACTCGATCCCGGGTCTCCAGGATCACGCCCTGGGCTGAAGGTAGTGCTAAATCGCCAAGCCACCTCGGCTGGCCTACTTGTTCATATTTGCCTGATTATCCCTGGGCTCTTTTATTGATTTTTATTATATTTTTATATATTATACATATTAACCCATGATATACTGTATATATTAACCCATGATATACTGTATATATTAACCCATGATTTCTTAAATATGTTTAATTTTTTTTTCTTTTTGCCTATGTATTTAGCTTTAAGCTAATTTCTGTCTCTGTAGATTAAGAATGAGAGAATGTGACCTGGTGAAGCAACTTAATCTCTCTGTGCCAAATTTTCTCAGTTAAAAATGATAATAATCATAATATGGTATTTTGATTATTCAACAGGTACAATGTGTTAATACACATAAATTGGGTAGCACTGTACCTGGTACATATTAAGCAGTCAATAAATGTTAACCATTATAGTTTTTATGAGGAATCATACTTCGTATTAATTATAATTTTGTAATTGGTGGATTTGGTTCTCATATTTCTTTATTTTTGTTATCAGTGTTCATAAATGAGCCTGACTTATAGTTAGGTTCTGTACTGAGCTTTATGGATTCTTTTGCTCTCACAAAATCAACTACACAAAGCAACATAATTCATCTATGTTTTTTGTTTTCTTCAAGAAGGAGGCAGGAAATTATTTCTGAAGGTAACTCATTTGGCCTCTGAAGTTCTTAATTCCAATGTCTATTTAAGAAACAATCCACAACCGGATAAGCATACAAATAGCTCCAATCCAAGTTTTCCAATCAATGCTAATGACAAAAGTTCATGTGTCTGAGACATGATACAAGCAAGTTAACATTATCATAAATGCACTTCATTCTTCACTATAAACATTTCTTTCCTGTAGAACATGACTTGTACAATATAAAAGGTCTTGATGAGGACAGAATTCATTGCCAAAGTCCTACAAATTTGATTCTTATCATTTGTTATCCACTCACAACCATGCAAACTGTGCAGATAAGAAATGAATACTGGCATGTAGCATTATATGACCACAAAAAATCCCAGATGTAGACAATAAGATAAATTCCATGATGTATCTTATTTTGATGAAAGAAGGTTGCTCTATTTCTATGTCAACTGAATACAAGGGGAACTCAGAGAAGACATTGACAAAATCAAACGAGCCAGAAGTCAAGTCACTGAATAGAGCCTCTTTTAAAAGGTGAGAAAAATGGAAGCAAATAATTCTAATAATTCTTGATGCACAACATTCCTGATATTGGTGTAAGACAGAAGTAAAAGTAAGGCAAAATGGAGTAAATTTGGAAAACACTGATAAAGGGAAATGAAGATGAAGAAGGATAAGAAAATGAAGGCAAATAAGAGAACTCAAAATTACAAGAACTTTTATCTTTTACAATTTTTCTCTAGTTGTTCATAGGAATAGACAGCCTTTTTTCATTTTGTCTTATGTTTGTGTTTTATTTAATTACACCATTCCTGAAGTCTTTCTTCCTTCTGATTAATGTCATTATTCAAAACATATTTTGAAAAGGAAGATCTTTACTGAATATAGTGGGAAAATCATGTTTTTATGTTTCAAAACAGAAACTCCATATACACCAGCCTACCCCTATGTTCTAAAATTCAAAAAGAAAAAACAAATTTCTTTTCTTCCCTTATATTTGCCAGAAGCTTTAGAATCCCAGATTTTTATATACTAGGATATAGCTTTTATCATCTTTTTAAAAAGATTTTATTTATTCATGAGACACATAGAGAGAGGCAGAGACATAGGCAGAGGGAGAAGCAGGCTCCCTGTGGGGAGTCCAATGTGGGACTCGATCCCAGGATCCTGGGATCATGACCTAAGCCTAAGTTAGATGTTCAATCACTGAGCCACCCAGTCATCCTCCTTTTATCATCTTTTATATATAAATCTCAGAGTTGGGATGCCCAGGTGGCTCAGCTGTTAAGCGTCTGCCTTTGGCCCAGGGCATGATCCTGGAGTCCTGGGTTCAAGTCCCACATCTGGCTCTCTGCAGGGAGCCTGCTTCTCCCTCTGCCTGTGTCTCTGCCTCTTTCTGTAGTCTCTCATGAATAAATAAATAAAATCTTTAAAATAAAATAAAATAAATCTCAGAGTTTACATTATTTTTATCTGAATGTAGACAGTACCATTTACTGGCATAGTTGCCTATTCCCCACTATTTAAAAAAAATGAAACTTATGTTAAAACAACTGAATGGGTTAAATCAGCATTTGGGGGAGCTATCTTCTCCTTAGGAATGTTTAGTAATGAAATCTATCAGACAATTTTGTAGCTTATGTATTAAAAAGGAAGGCATGGTTTCATACATTGATTAATGATCATCCAAAAAATTATGATGAAATCAACTCCCAATAAAATGATAAAATTTAATTATCTTTCTGTTTTAAAAATTTCTTATATATATATATATGTGTGTGTGTGTGTGTGTGTGTGTGTATATATATATATTACATTGCTTATATTTTAAAGCATCAAGGGTTGTAAGAAAATGAGGGCTAGTGGAATAGAAGTCCAGAGAGGAGAGACCAGCAGAGGTGACCTGAAGATCCTAGTCATTTTTGCTCTAGTGACATTTACTAGGTTTGAGTGCAGGTTAGGAATTGAGATGTGTGGCACATTTCAGGCAGGGGGACCTTCCTAGGGAAGAGAAGACAGCAGATCTTTCACCAGTTATATAGAGTTAAAGTGAGAAAGAATATATACATGGAGAGACCTCTTATACTATTGTGGACTTGCTTCTAAAATTTCTGATTCCTGAAGCTATACAGAAGACTAAAGAAATAAGCCTAAGCATTCTAAATGGCAAAGGAGCATCCTGGTCTTTAGAAAACACCAGAGAGTATCAGTGTGCAAGCGAGGAGATGAAATCCAGACTTGGCCCTGACAGAAAATCTCCTGCCTTAGAAATAGAGGCAAAGATCTCTTTACCAGAATGTAACCTGATTTATATTGAGGTTGTCAGCCCCACATTCATTCTGCCTAATAGAGCACAGTGTTGAACCCGTCTGGCTGAATATTACATAATCTGGAGTCTGTGGTTCTTTTTTACACAATCAAAACACTGAACTTGAAAAAAAAAAAAAAGAAAAAAAAAAACACTGAACTTGAAAAAGTACAAGACTATGTGAATTGTAATCAACAATTTAAAAAATAGTCAATAGAACAAGACCCATGGATATCGGAATTAGCAGGAGAAGATTATGAAATACATGAATTAGCAGGAGGAGATTATGAAATATATGAAAATAATTATGAAAAATATGCTCACAGGATAGACAAAAAAAATGAAAAAAAGAGATAAGAGGATGGAAAATTGCAACCCTGCTTCTCCCTCTGCCTGTGTCTCTGCCTCTTTCTGTAGTCTCTCATGAATAAATAAATAAAATCTTTAAAATAAAATAAAATAAATCTCAGAGCTTACATTATTTTTATCTGAATGTAGACAGTACCATTTACTGGCATAGTTGCCTATTCCCCACTATTAAAAAAAATGAAACTTATGTTAAAACAACTGAATGGGTTAAATCAGTTTATTTTATTATTTTATTAACTTATGTTAAAACAACTGAATGGGTTAAATCAGTTTATTTTATTATTTATAGGTTTCAAAAAAACCTATAAAACCTATAAAAACCTATAAAAAACAAATGGACATTTTTGAACCAAAAAGTAAATACCTGAAATTAGGAACTTTAAGGTGGATTTAACAATAGATTGGACATAGCATGATTAGTTAATAGAAAAACAGATAAATGAAAAATACAAAACTGATGCACAGACAAAGGCAGGGGAAAAAGGGTGAGAGACACGTCCCACATATTCAATTAGTCTGATAGTTGTGTAAATGGAGTCTCAGAGGAAGAAAAGAGAATGAACATGATGGTAGAAATTAGAAATAAAGAGATAACCACCAAACATTTTCCACAATTGATGAATGACATCAATCCTGATACAAAGTTAACAGAAAAGGAAACTGAAAATCTTAATCTCATCTAAATCTGAATCAAGAATTTGAATCTGTAATTAAAAACAATTCCAGAAAGAAAAACCCAAACCCACATGGCCTCAAAGTGAGTTCTGAATATTCAAGGAAGAAATAACACTAATATTGAACGAATTTATCCAGGAAGTAAGAAAAAGAAGAATACTTTCCAGCTCCTTTGTAAGACCCAGGGAAATCCAACACCAAAACTTCACAAGGATATTAAAGGAAAGGAAAATTACCAACTAATTTCTTTCAGCCACATAAATGCAGTGATCCTAAATCCAATCCTAGAAAATCAGACCCAGCAACATATAAATAGGATAATATATCACGAAATGTGTGGTTTATTCCAGGAATATAAGGTCGGTTTAGCATTTGGAAAAATGCATGCATATGTTCACCAAAAGACATTCACATGAATATTCATAGCAGCAGTATTCATAAAGCCAACCTGGAAACTACCCAAAGGCTTATCAACAGTTGAATGGATAAATAAATGATGGTATATTCACACAATGCAATACTATATAGCAATAAGAATGAACAAAATATAGCCACTCACAAATATAGTATTGAGGGGAAACAAGCCAGAAAGAAAGAGTACCTATTTCAAATGCAATTTACATAAAGTACAAAAAGAGGCAAAGTAATCCATGATGTTAAAAGTCTGGATAATGGCTCCCCTGCGGTGAAAGAAAGATCATGATTAGAAAGAGGCATGAGGGGGGCTTCTCTGGGTTAGTACATTGTGTGTTACATTTGTAAAAACGTATTAAGCTTTACACTTATGCTATATGCACTTTTCTGTGTGTATCATCACTTCAATGCCAAATTAACGAATAAATGTGTTCTATGTGGGGAAAGTGCCTCACTTCAGGACAGTCTTTAAAAAAAGGAATTTAGTCTCTCCCTCCATCACTCATATTTGTTATTTTAGGAACAATACTCAAGAAAATAAGAAGTGTGGGATGAGGTTGTGTTATATGAAGTATTGAGACTATTTATTATTGATTTACTTAATCGAGGACTGTGTTTGCCTTTTACAAACGATTATAGGTTTACATTTTTCTGCAGGTGGAATTATTCACTCCAGGATGAAACAAAGGATACCTACTGATCAAAAGTAAGAAAACAAAAGATATGTCTGGGACCAAAAAAAAAAAAAATTCTCTCTAACAAATCCATTAGAGAAGTAGCTTAAGTTTGAACAGCATCATTTACAGAATCAATCTCATAATTTTCTCTTTTGGCAGATTTTCAAAGTTTCCAAAATATAACTAGTTTTATAATTTAAGTCCCACAGCAGTGGTGCCGAGTTAATTTTCTAATTTCTTAGTATGAGAGTCAATCTGCATAATCAGTTTCTGAAACAATGGTGTATATTTTCCCTGTTAAGTATCTGCATAAAGGAGAGTATTCTTTGATCGGTGATTTATAAAAGAGAAAGATAATGAAGCTAAATACAATTAGTTCAGATCAACATATATTTTTAAAAATTTTATTTAAAATCAGTTTAGCTAACATAAACTGTATTTTTAGTTTCAGAGGTAGAATTTAGTGATCCATCAGTTGCATAAATACCCAATCCTCATTACATCAAGTGGCCTCTTAACACCCATCACTCAATAACCCCATCCCTCCACCCATCTCCCTTCCAGCAACCCTCACTTTGTTTCCTATAGATGGAACTAGAGGGTATTTTGCTAAGTGAAATAGGTCAGTAAGAGAAAGACAAATAGCATATGATTTGACTCATGTGGAATTTAAGAAACAAAACAAATGAATATAAGAGAAGGGAAGGAAAAATAAAATAAGATGAAAATAGAGAGGGAGGCAGACCAACACACATTTAAGAGCATCCAAAATGCCCAAGTACTGGCTATGTGATAATTCATATGTTAACAGTGGCTACTAGTTTGTAAATAATTAAATTAAAGCAACTTTAAATAATTGAAATTAATAATGTAAATACAGAATGTGTATTTCTGAAAAAAAAAGCAAGGATTTATGTTCCTAGTATAGAGTTCTATAGAGTATACAGTTATGTTTCTAGTCTAGTATAGATGGCTAACCAGGAAATTCATATACATTCCTCAGACAGATAAAGTAAGAGTAACCCTCCTGAAAGAAAGGTATTCTTTCAGGAATACCTACAATTTTGCAAGGTATTGTGTTTTCATGGAAATGTAAAAAGTATAGTATCAATCAGTACAACTGACAGTTGGGAATAGGTTTTCAGAATAAGTTGGCTTTTGTATGCTACTCATAGGTAATGGGTCTTTACATAAGGACCTATCGGTCCCATGATTAGGTCTGCCTCTTAGTGAGAGGACTAGGGCATTAGATTGAAAATAGATCTGAGATGGTGAGGAGCTGAGCAAGCATGGCCATCAATTCATCAAGGATGCCTCAAGTGACATGCATAGAAGGGTAAAACATTAAGTGAAATTTGGATACAATTCTCAGTCATATTCTGTTTTGTGTGTGTGTGTTTTGTTTTACTGGTCAACAATTATGGAGTTCTCGTTTCAGATATGGTAGTAAAAGCATCTGGAAATCCTTCCCATATAGCTATAATATTCTTCGTTAAAGTAACATTTCCAATCATCAGTGAGTCAGATGTGTAAACGTTTCCATGAGTCTTCTGCAGACAACTGTGGACCCCTGTGGATATGCATTTCCAAGTATCCTAAGATATCTACCTATTTACCTATAACTTTCTATCCCATAATAATAGAAGCTGTGTACATGCCTTGAGAAAGGCTAAACATTACTCTGTTGGCTCATCACTCTTCCCGATTGGAAGGGTAAGGTAATCTTTCAAAATAATATATAAAGTCACTGTTTTGGCCATCCTTACTAGCCATTCTGATGCACTGACATAACACCAGTTAACACAAATAATGGAAATTTGCTATATTCTAAGGTAGATGAGCTGAAACAAATACATATTGAACTTTCACCTTGGAGTATGAGCTCAGTATCCTGAGAACATAACTTAGTGCAGTTTTGGCTACATAGCAAAGGGTCAGTAGATACTTAATTGAACTGAACTGACTGGAAGAACATAGAATTTTTAACTTATGAGAAGACTATTTCATTATACCAACTGGAAGTACTCTCTAGTAGCCATGATTTCTTCCACAAAATGGCCAAAGGCTAGTCCTGTTCTAATGTTTGTGTCATTGTCCCCTGAACTTAATTTATTAAGCTCTGATCATTAATTTACTAAACTTCATGGGGGACAGTGTAGTCACAGTGAAGTAGAAAATCATACAGGGGTATGAAAATCAGAATTTTATGCTTGAGCTCATCTGAGACTTGGGTTAAGTCACTGGCTTTTCTGTCTCTTACATTTGGCATTTAGATATGTTGCTCCCAAATATGAGTTACTTTATATCTAGGGATTTCTGTAAAAGGTAATATGGTTGTTAGGAAGGTCTTTTGAGATTATTTGAGGAAAAGATCTGACATGTGACATGTGAGAGCTTATTGTTTTATTAAATCGGAGTCAAGTGGAAGGTTCTAGTTCAAGAAATTACTAGCAAAATGGTACTCAAAAAGATTCAAAGAGTTAATGTCCAGAGAGTGATATGCTTGAGAAATATGCCCTGCCCTCAGAGAGCTGAGTTTTTGGAAACAATAAACATTAAACACTGAAGATTAATTTTTTGGTCTATTTTGCATATTTTCCCTCAAAACCACAGCAAAGATAAGCTCTATATTTTAAATTTTTGTTGAAGTCATTTTTACAATGATATTCTTCTTTTCAGATTGCTCTTGAGATACCAGTTTAATTGCATCACATAATTAACTGTTTTGCATATACAAATAACATATTGTTATTTGGCTGGGGTATGGTTTCCATCCTTTGTTGAAAAAAATTAATTATAATCTGACACAGAGATTAGATAAATTACTGTTAGTTCCAAATGTTAAAACCAAGGCACTATTAATACTTGCTAGATCAAATATTAGTAGGCCTACTAAACATTCATTAATTCTCAGATACCTAATATACCTAGAAATCATTGCACTGTATCCTGTCCCTCCCTGCTCCACCACTGTATCCACTGTTGTATTTACCGTCACTAACAATGGGGTTTTGGCTGCCTACTCTGTATGTCATGCTGCAGGACTGGCTGTTGAGCCTGCCTTTTAAAATACAAGGAAATTGCAAGAAAAGACAACGGAGTAAGATTTGCCCAGTATTCTATGCTGTTAGGTCATATTCTAGAATTGCTCCCTATCCTCCAATTCTTTTGAGCTAAAATTTGCCAAAGTAGATAGAAAATGACTAAACTATTGATTTTATTTGCCACATGAATGTTTGTGTTTTTATGCAAGTGTCTAACATTATAAATCATCTATGATACCTAATACAGATTTAAGTATCCTACATTTACCTAATATAGATTTGCAACAAAAGTTGCAAAACATTATCAGTGGTGACACGGTGGTGATAATGATGAAGATGAGCCTATGTCATAAAAAGTTTCCAGCAAGAATTTAGTACAGTTATCAAGCACTTCTAGAAAATGAGCATGCACCAACGTATTTCACACGTTCCTGAGAAATGAG
Organism: Vulpes vulpes; assembly: GCF_048418805.1. NCBI lineage: Eukaryota > Metazoa > Chordata > Mammalia > Carnivora > Canidae > Vulpes > Vulpes vulpes. Next base: position 56,214,226 of record NC_132790.1, read on the forward strand.
TCTGGGGTAGAAATGGTGGTATAAATTGCAGTGTAATGTGATCTAACATAAATATGAATTTTACAGTATATCATTTGGCTTTTGGCTGCTGTTACTGAATATTTAAGTGTCCTCTGGATGCCTGCAAATAGCATTGCTTCAGAAACGGAATGTGGTAAGGTCCTTTTTGTTTAAATATCCTGCAACAATAACTCACCCACCATCAACAAAATGGGCCTGCAGATGAAAAAATGGTAGCATTTGGAAGCCAGTTGATAATGTGTTTTTGGACTTTGGATAAGCTGCTTATTTTGAAGAGCTGCTGCCAATATCTCTTCCCACCACCAAGCTGTCAGGAGCATTTTGTAGTCGTGCTTAGTGTAGTGCATTTATGGATATGTTTGCCTGGGTGTTTGAATGATGAGATCACAGGCCTGTGTGTCACTTGTGGAAGAAAGCTGGAAAACAATCCTGCCTTGCTAGGTGTTCAGTAACATTTGTGGTTAGGGAATTTGGGAGGAAATAAAGGAAATTTTGAATAAAGCTTCAAGAGGGAGAAAGAAAGAAGCAAGGATGAAGGTATTACATGACTATATCAGACTTTCTAGACTAAAATAAATCCAGATTATCATTCCACAGCAGTGTTATACGGTAGAAGTAAATGCAAACCATATACGACAAATTTTCTGGTAGTCAGATTTAAAAAGTAAAACCAATTGGGCAGCCCAGGTGGCTCAGCGGTTTAGTGCCGCCTTCAACCCAGGACCTGATTCTGGAGACCCGGGATCAAGCCCCACTTTGGGCTCCCTGCATGGAGCCTGCTTCTCCCTCTGCCTGTGTCTCTGCTTCTCTCTCTCTCTCTGTGTGTCTCTCATGAATAAATAAATAAGAGTTAAAAAAATATTTAAAAAGTAAAACCAAATGGATGCAATTTGTAATAATATACTTTAGTTAATCCACAATTATATTATTTCACCCTGTAATCAATAAAAAACTATCCATGACATATTTTACTTTTCTTTTGTACTGTATCCATGACCTGGTATATATTTTACATTTGCAGCACATCTCAGCTCAAGTTAACCACATCTCCAGCACCTGACTGCTATATGTGGCTAGTGGCCACTGTACTAGATGCTGCAGGACCAGAGCTCCTTATAAGATCAGCTTAAAGCCAATCCCTAGTGAAGACCACATCACTTCTTAGCGTCTACCCCTGACCTATTCTGCTTTTTTCATCTATTTCTCCCCCAAATACATCACTTCTACAAAAAAATCCTCATCTTGGGCTTTGCTTCTAGGGCAATTGATCTAAGCCAATGCTTCATGAAAGTCATTATTTAATGATGAATCAGACTTATTTCTTATTGATATGATCTCAGCCTTGCCATAACTCCTGTCTCTCTGCTCTTCAACTTCTATTCATCTCTTCCTAATTCCACTTGTACTGGAGAACACAGTGGTGTACTATAGGAACCACCACAGTTGGCTGTAGGACTTCTCCCTATCCATTGAAAAGGAGACACTGAGTCACATAGTAAGGTGACAAACAGTGATGACTATGGATTTGGACTTTATTTTCCAATTTGGAACTAACTTTTGTGCAAGGTGTTCATAACACTTCTATCTCTGGAATGTGTTCTGCCTGTTTTTAATTTCTCCAAATGCAATCCCAGGTCAGCAAGAGTGTTCAGAGTGAGCGATAAATGCACTGAGGTAAAGTATCAAAACAAAAATCCTTTTCAAAAGACCAGTATCAAAATGGAGAATAAGAGTTTTATAATTCCCTGTGAGATATATTTGAATATATCCTTAACTGTATTCCTTTTTTAATATCACTCACTCAAGTTCCATTAAGAGAAACAAGCATTTGTTTCCTTTCATCATTTGGGAGCAAAATAAAAGACCTTTACAAGCATTCCCATTTTTATGTAGCCCAGGCATAGTGATGGGTAGATTGCTAACTATTCCCAAGATGGCAGAAAATTGGCTAACAAGGGAAAATGTAATGCATCTTCAGACAGATTTGACTTGAAGATAACACTGAAGCCGTCTGTCTGTCAGGCAGCTATGCAATTTTATTTTATTGACTTTTTTTTTTTTTGCTTGCTTTTTGTTTGTTTATTTTTAAGACTTGAGCAGAGGCAAACTGGCAAGTTGCAAACCTGCTGACTGGCAAGTGGTAAGAACATTAATGACATTTTAAAATCAGTTCAAAAGAAGTTGAAAGTAGAAAGAAAACTTCACAATTTTGAATTAAGCTTCAAATAGTTCTGATTTTTGTTCTCATTCATTTGAATTCATGGTAATCTCAAGTGCATTTTTTCTAAGGAATTCTTAGAAAATTAGCCATGGTCATAAATAGGAGAAATGGGTTGGTGAACACAAAGTTTTGTTTCTTTCATCAGTGAAGATGATCAATTGAAATAGAGGATAAAAAAAGGTAATACAAAAATGAAGGAAAAAAAATAAATGACATCAAAGTAAACCAAACTGTCAAGTGAAAGAATATCCTTAGGATGAGTGTTTCAATCCAGTCAAGCAGCTATAACAAATGCAATAAACTGGGTAATTTATAAATGACAGAAATTTATTTCTCACAGTTCTGGAGTCTGGGAAATCCAAAATCCACGCACCAACAGATTTTGTGTTTGGTGAAGGCCCATTTCCTAGTTCATAAATGGCCACCGGTCTTCTCTCTTTGTCTTCCCTTGGCAGAAGGGTAAAGGGAGCTCTCTGGGGTCTCTTTTATAATGGTGCTAATCGCATTCTGGGGGGACTCTGTTTTATGACCTACTAATCACCTCCCAAAAGCCCCACATCTTAATACCATCACATGGGTGGTTAGTTTTCCCCCACATGAATTTGGGGGTGGGGTAGGGGCAGGGCACATGCACAAATAATCAGTTTATAGCAGCAAATATCAAACTGATCAGATGATGGGAATTATATTCGTTAACATCTGACCTTACTGGAAACACTCAACCTTTTAGAGCCACAGTGTTCATCTGTAAAGGGGAGGACTGGACTAAGTAATTATTAAGCTCCCCACCAGTACTATGGTTCTCTTATTCCAAGTCATATAACTATTGTAAGATTCTTGATGTGGAACTGCTTGCTTTGCCCTGACTGGAGGTATATTCCTGGGTCAGTACGTATGGTGGAAAGAGTTTTGAGGACAGATAAATTCAAGTTTAAATTCTACACCTACTACTTATCTATATGACCTTGAGCAAATTACCGGCTCATCTGAAAAACAGAGATAATAATACCTACTTCCTGAGTTTTGCTGACGTCCTTGAAAAATGTCTGGAACAAAATAGGCTTGGGGAAAAAAAAATCTGCCTTTTCTTTTCAGTTACTGGGAGGCCATTTTCCTGACACATCTCCCCTGTATGTGAGAAAATATTTCTCCACAGGAAACTGGCTTCTTCCTTAGCCTGTGCAAAGCAGTGTGGATAGAAGAGGGCCAAGGGGGCCTCAGTCCACTCCTAAAAACTACTTGTGATGCCCAGGGGATGCCATTCTATGTTAACCATGTCCCCCAGAAGACCAAAAGAATCTAAGGGGACCAGGTGGCTGCTTAGGTAAATAAGCAGACTGATACAAAGAAATGTTTCCTAAGATTCAACTTACAACAAGAGATCTAGAGAAATAATGCAGAACACTGCAGAAGAGGAATTAGGAGAGAGAAGGGGAAACTGACCTATGGATCTGTCTTGATTCCTGGCAGCTTTCATGTGGGATCAGGGCACAACTGACTTTCAGTACACTTGGCATTTTGATCCACTGGCAGAAGAAAGGATTTGGGAGTTTTCCACATCAAAATTGCAAAAAGAATACTGCTTTGTATTTTTCATAATGTAAAATAAAGCCACTGGCATTGTGGTTCATTTTCTCTAGCACTTTCTCAGTAGATAATAAGCAACATAGGTTGTGATGGTGGTATCTTTTTGCATGATTTTTCTGAGTAGATGAAGATATTTTGTATGTCAAATCATCATTATATCTAATATCTCCCGTTTAATGTGTCCAGGAACGTAATTTTTGATTTGAGCAATTTGCATATGCATATTGTCTCATTATCTTAATACAATACTGTTTGGGAAGACTGATTCCTAAACACATGATGGGAATACAATTATTCTGATGAGCTCTGATTTAAATTATCAGAAAACTTTCTAAATGTGTTTACATTCTGGATTGTATAAATTAATCATTAAAAAAGAATTAAGGATTTAGTAGAAAGGTTGTATGACTTCTTAACTAGATTTCCTTTTTTTTTTCCTTTTATACATGTATACTGAGGTGTTCCCTATTAACTGTGAGTTATGTCTAGACTGCTAATACACTGGAAGAGAAGTGAAAAGAAAGCAAGAGAAACCTGATATTTAGGACAATCACATCAAAGTAGAAAGAGGTTAACCATTTTATTTATTTTTTTAAGAAAATTAGATTTTTACCAAGCCTATAAATACTAAATATAACTTAATAATCTTTTAGTAAAACTTGTTTGCATGAAGAACTCCATTTTAATTATGGGTCTTAGCTTCAATGTTTCATGTGTATTATAAACTGCTTGAAGGATAATAATCAGTAAGGACTACAGGAACATGGATTATCTATCGTGCTACATAATCATTCATTCAAGAAAACATTTACTGCCCACATGCTATGTGCCAGGCACACAGCCAGAAGCCAAGTGTATAGCAATAGTGATGACAGAAACTGTGTCACAGGAAACTGTCAGCTTAGCAGGACAGAGATAAATGAGCAATTACCATTGACTCTTGTGTTGCTCAAAGCTGAAGAGCAAGACCCCTCCAAAAAGCCATAGCATTCCCACAGTTGTAATTAATATTCCTTGTTCTTCCTACCAAATGCATACAGATATTTGGGTTTTACAACCTTCTTATGTTCAGAAAGACATGGATATGCTGTGCTCGCTCCCACTGAGATTTGTGTCTTATACAATTTTCTGTTCTAACTGGTGCTGTTTCTATTCTGAAAATACTAAGTAAATTCAAAGGAAGAGAAGAAGGGAAGGAATGGCGACGGGAGGAGGAAGAATCATTCTACTATTGCATAGTTGGAATGCATGGACTTTGGAGTCAGAAACAACTGGGATTTAATTCCCTGTCCTCAATTTCTAGTTATGTGACTTTGAAGAAAAATCAATTAAGCTTTAAGAAATTCATTTCCTTTTTCATGCTATGAGAGAGGAGACACCTATGCCACAGGGTGACCATAAGAATTAGAACAGGTAATTATATACCATTTCCTGTACCTCATCTGTGAAACACCATAGATGCAGTCCTATACAGAAAAGGTTTAATTCAGCAGATGCATCAGCATTTGACTGCTTAGACCATAGAACTGGACTCAGAATTTGAACAGCTTTGCCCATTGAAAGCTTTTTGGACCTGTCTATCGTCCAAATTCTCCTGAAATCTCAAAGCCCTCCACTTAGCTCCATTTCCTCATAGAGGAAGCCTTCTCATACCCCAGCCATTCATAAGTTGTTCTCTGAACAACCCTAAAGCATCAGCACTTTTAAGATTAATACATTTATGCACAAGGCATTTAAGGTGATAAGCTTAACAGAAGAAACAAAGGCTCTGACCATCTTTTGCTAAGAGAGTGATGTATTGACCTCTTTGAGTCTTGGTTCTTTCATCTGTGAAGCAAGAGTAGAACTCCCTATGAGTATTCAGTGAACAACAGAAGGTCTGGCATAAACATGATGACCTATAACATGAATCCTGCAGATTCTGATTACTTTCTCTACCACTTTCCTAAAGTTAGCATGGCAAATTACTACAAACTGGATGTCTTAAAACGTTGCAAGTGTATCCTCTGACAGTCTGGTGGCCCAGAAATCCCAAATCAAGGTGTCAGTAGGGTGGGTTCCATCTGGAAGTTCTGAGGGATAATCTGCCGCACGTTTCCTTCCTAACTTCTGGTGATTGCCAGCAATTCTTGACATTCTTGACACAGTTTGTAGCTACATCACTCCAATCTCTATCTCAGTCTTTACATGGACTTCTCCCCTCTGTGTGTATCCTTCGGATTTCTGCTTCCAAGTCTCTGTCTCCTTTCTCTTATAAAGATGCCGGTCATTGAATATTTAGGACCATAGTATGACCATATTTAAACTTAACTAATTATATCTGCAAAAGTCCTATTTTCAAATTATGTCACAATCTGGGGCTCCTAGTGGATGTGATTTGGGAGTGGGGGCACTATCCCACTCACTATCCTTTAATTATACTCTGGTGTCCCCCCATAACATCTTACATAATGCTGAGCATCTCGGAACTATTGAACAGGTAGCATTTAGGTAATAATGAGCCTGAGCTTTTTCAAGAAAAGCCTTGGCTTCATAGCCAAAGACTGTATCTCTTAAGCTTCAAATGTACTGTCTGAAAAATTCACTCTATTGTTCACAAACAACAAAATTATTAGCACAGCAGACCGAAAGTGCTTTTTAAAACCCATACCCATATTAGTGATGACTAAGTAATAGCATAAATGCAAGAGACAGGAACACTTCCTGCTTAAAGCATACACCGAGGCCAGCATTTTCCTTATACTGTGAAAATGTGTCTAAAAGCTAAAAGTATACCCACACGCAAGCAGGAATAATTTTTCAAATGAATTAGATCTTTTTACTCACATCTCAATACCTACATTTCGGTGATAACTGTGTTTGCTCTTTGCCTGAGGTTTTGTTGGTGTCCTTTCTAAAGTTGGAAGTCATGAACCAAAAGAGCATGGAGTTAATCCTGGTATCTTTCCTATCTAAAATAATAGGTCCATCTAGCCTTTTATTTTATCATTACAGTTTCTCTTGTGAGGATGTAGGAGCTTTTGAATTTCTAACCCTTTTGAGAATTGCAAAGATAAACTGACCTTTACAGAACCCATTTGGGATTTAGCAGCTCCTCTCCCACTTATCTTACAAATCACCACCTCTATTTCCTAATATTATAGTAGGATGTCTTAATACAAAAATTTAAAATTATATACACAGAAAATTACAATATGTTGTAATTAAGGGTATATTATTATTAAACAAGGAATTCAGCCTGAATACTTACTCTAGCAAGGCACCATGAGTGCTACTCAAATGGGAGGTACATGACCATCTTCGGAGATTGCTGATAGAGTTCATGCTTTTACTTCTGGAATAAGGTCTACAGTCTTGGGGCACCTGGGTGGCTCAGTCAGTTAAGCATCTGCCTTTGGCTCAGGTCATGATCCCAAGGTCCTAGAGTTGAGCCCAATATTGGGGTCCCTGCTCAGCAAAGACTCTGTTTCTCCCTCTGCTCCTCCCTGAATGCTCATGCTCTCTCGCTCTCTCTCTCAAATAAATAAATCAAATATTTAAAAAACAAACAAACAAACAAACAAATGAACTACAGTCATAGTATGCCAACCAAGGGCTTTCAGAATCTATTCCTACTTTCCCCTTGCCCACCTATCTTTACCTACCATGACTCTGCCATAATTATTCATCCCTGAAAACTAATGAACCCTGAGCATTCCTTGAATATACCAAGCTTCCTAACCTCTATGCCTTTGTGCACATCAATTTTTCTGATTCCAGTTTGATTCCAGTCTCTTTCCCTTTGGGTTGTATGTTATGTGTACTTAAAGATATATGTGTCCCTAGGGAGGAAAAATCTATAGTACTATGTCTTTTCTTAAGTACACAAAATTAATTATAATTGTTGGTTATAAACAAAAATAGAGTCCTTATCTCACTGAATGAGGCAAGTACCTCCAGAAATGGAAGGAAGGGAAGGCCTCCAGCTCTGCTCTTCTGCCATTCTCCTGTGTTGGTTGCATTATCAGAGCATAGAAGTTCCAAGAGGTGCATATTAGCATACCTAGTAGAAAAAAAATTAGTCACTTTTGTCTTGTGCTTCTTTCATTGGAGAGAAAATAAAACCTTCCCAGAGCTCACAGAACACACCTTATTCCTGAACCAGATACCATGTTTTCAGGATTCACATAATCTAACTATTTGGGGTGCATAGATGTTGAGATTCTACTACATTATTATGGTTAAATCCCACAATATCCTGGAAATGAGGGCAGAGGCAATCGAAATTTGTCATAACCCTCAAATTTCAAAATCCAGGTCCAAAGATACATTATGATCTTGTGCACCCAGGTCTTCATTGTGAGGGAGGAAACAAAGTCTTCATTTGATGGTCCCACTTACTAATTATATGATATGAATCAGTTATTTTTGTTCCTCTGGAAACTTGTGCGTTTGTGTTTATAATAAATAACTTTGGTAAGAAATTATGTTCTCTATGGGTTTTATTTATATTGACTAGATTTTTGCATTTGTATGTTAAAATTAAAGCTCCAGTGCATTTACAATGCTATAAAAATATACATAGTAGCTTAGGTAAATCTGGATAAATATGAGGGAGATAAAATTGTGTGTTTAAGATGGGATTGATGAGGTGGTTCAAAATTTCACATTCTCATTTGCTATTCCTTTAGTCTTCATTCACACTATTAATGGGCTTACAAAGCTGTCACTTGGCCATTGTCCATTATTAGAGATGTACCAAAGAACTTTCTACAATAATGGAAATGTTCTATTACTATTCTATCCAATATGTTAGCAACTAGCTGAATGGCCATTGAGCATTTGGAATGTGGCTACTGTGACTGAGAAATGGAATTTTAAATTTTTTAAAAATATTTTATTTATTCATTGGAGACACAGAGACAGAGACAGAGACAGAGACAGAGACAGAGAGAGGCAGAGACACAGGCAGAGGGAGAAGCAGGGAACCCGATGCGGGACTCAATCCCGGGTCTCCAGGATCAGGCCCTGGACTGAAGGCAGCACTAAGCTGCTGAGCCACCTGGGCTGCCCTAATTTTATTTCATTCAAATAAACATATGGCACTAGATTCTATTGGACAGCCAAGTTTATAGTCTCAATTGCTCCCTTGCTTCACTTCAGGTATAATCAACTATAAGCGGCTTTCACAGTTGCCATGCCATTTTGTGTCTAATGTACCTTTGTCATCATCTCTTCCTTGCCTGCAGTGCCCTTCCCCTTTTATCTACCTGATAAACTTGCTCCTCTTTTAAAATCAAATTGTCACTTCCAATTAACCTATTCATCCTTAATTGCTCCTTCCTTTGATGTTTCATGATAGTGTGTATTACTATTATCCTTTTTAAAATAATGTTAGGTGAAACTATTATGTCACTGTTCATTATTACTCATCTCAATGTGTTTGCAAATAAACTTAGCTTTTAGGATTGTATTTTTTTATAGTACTGTGATTTTCAGAAGATTAATTGATATTGTGACAAAGAAATGTCAGTATATGATTATGAGAATTATAAACTTGCTATCTGGGAATCCATGGAGACAGTGGAAATAGCTCTGCCAAATTAATTGATAATAACAAATTCACCTAAGTTAGATTAATGAAAAGTAAAAACAAAGGCAAATTGACTGTTGATATTACTATAAGGGGTAACATTTCTAGGGAAGAAGCATGAAACATGGGCCATTAGTAAGAAATACTGTATAAAAATATTCAATGAGAAATACCCCCAAACAATGCTAGACTACTCAGTTGATGCTGAAATATGCTGTAAAATATTACTGAATCCTCAGCATCAGTTTTAGCATTAGTTGGTGAAGTAGTTAGTATAATGGAAACCTGGAAAATGTGATTCTCATCTCACCCCTTAGATTTGCAGGCTCTGTGATCTTGGGTGTTAGAAGTTGGAAGAGAGTCAGTAAAGTGTTCTTCATATTGAGAAGGCACTTTGAGACCAAAAATGAGGAAAGCCACTCCATACTGTTTATACAAACATTTATTCAGAGTAACTTACTGACAAGAGGGAATTGGGCTGGTGAATGATCCATGCAGCTACACAGCTATTCTGCTCCTCCATCCTCTGCCAAGTCCCAGCCATAATCCCCAGCCTACATATAGAGCAAAGGGCATGGTGGTAAGGTCACAAGGTAGTTGTCTAAAATGGTGCCATCTATGCACTACCTTGGAGAAGATCAGAACAAGCATCCCCACATTTTGGTCAGAGCATTCATTAACCCACATGAGGTTCAGAACACATGGCCCCCAAAGAAGTCATTGGGCAGGCATGAACAAGATGGAGAGGCAAAACCAGAGCCCATATCATCATCACTCCTACACTGAGAACGTTTCTTAACTATTCTGAAGTTTTCCCAACTACAAAATTACCTGGCTCACATACAATCCCATGAGATGATAATGCATGTGAGATGTATTCTATAAACTGTATAATAAAGACATTGCCATGGTGGTGATGATTATTGTTATTATTTCCTAGTCAATCTGTTCAATAAATAGTTTCTGAAAACCTGTCTTTTATCTGTCCTATGGTACCATTTCTTCCAATAGGTACTATTTAGTAGACACATGAATAGAAGTTAACATTCATGGAAAAGTTCTAGGAAGTACCAGATACTCATGTCTAAAAATCAAAGCCTTTAAGATCTAGCAACCTGAAGGACAAATGAAGTTTGATAGGACAAGTCAATTCGATATGGAAGGTAAGTACAGAATTCTATAGCACTTTATTATTACTGCTCAATAAACATACTAAAAATTATCTCTGCAATTTCCTCTTCTACCCATATAAAATCTTCAAATCATCTTTGACCACATCATATTCTTTATTTCCAGAGTGTATTAACTCCATTCCTTCCCATTCATATTACAAATTTCTTGATGGGTTTTCTTTCTCCCATGATTTTTGTTGCTGATCTACTCTTCCTGATTTTTCCAGGTTGGAATGCACTTTCCAAATTCAAATATGTCATCATTTTCCTCCATAGATACTTCCATCACTGCTGAAGGACTATGGATGAACCCAGGTTTCTTAGTTGGTTTATAGGACCCCTTGTCTCATTTGTAAACCCATCTCCACCATTCTGACAAATCTGTCCATGTTGTTTGCATACTGTGGTTTCCCTGGGAACAGAGTTTGTTTGGATATTTCACTTCCTCTTTAAGAGCATCCTTCATTACCTCCATTGACTGAAGAACTTTCATCATCAAGATTTAAATGAATATAATCTCTATGTACCGAGCTCCTCAAAACAGGACTAATCTATCACTCTTAGGGGATTCTCGCTAATGTGGTCTTAGCTCTTAATAGTGAGTACTTCCCAGAGGTCTGAACATCCACGAAAGACTGCAAAAACCTCTCTGAGGTCCTCAGCATGCAAAGGACTTAAGTTATAATAAGAAGAAATAGCACACTTGGTATTTAGGAGCAGAAGGTCCTAATAGGCATCTTCGAATCACCCCTTTACTGGCTGTTCTGGCTAATCATAATTTAAGTCATTATCGAGCCTCTATGAGATGCCAAGTGATTTCTTTACAAATGTTGCACAGGGGACATCTAGGGAATTGGTTCAGGATAACGATTCTGCCATTTTTATTCCTGCAAATATAGGACAAAGCAGCAAATAGCATCACCCGAGGGTTGCAATGCTCAGGAATTTCAATTAAAAAAAGTAATAAGTTAAATTTCACCAAAAATGTTACCCACTGCTCTTCAAGTAAGTACAATAAAATAAGTGCAGATTTGGAGTTTTATATCAGACTATATTCATATCGGACTATATTTATATAAAATACCAGATAGAACTGATTTTTTTTAGAAAGCTGGAGAATCTACACTTCTTTTCAAAGGCTTGTAACTTAAAAACTGCTTCTATATTTCAGTCAAAGTTTTCTGAAAGGAATTTTTCTTCCGGCCAGAGATTTTACAAGAAAATGTTCAAATGGGGGGGGGAAAAAGGGAAAAAAAAAGAAAAAGAAAAAGCTTTTAACAGAAAGTTAATAGGGTGGCCTAAATGGAACCTGAAATGGAAGCATTCACCCCCTTAATGTGACTCTCTGTGGAACTTCAAAAGAAAAGACAGCCTGACAGGCCTTCACTAAATGCAGGAATGAGGGTGGGCTGCAGTTGTCATTAGCTGGGATGGCTACTTCATTTCTCAATGTATTTTCTCTACAACTAAAGCAGTTGCTCATAGTATTTAGATTATTTAAGCACCAAAATACTCATTGGCTAGAAAATTAGTATGTTTCTCTGTGGACTTTGTTTTCAGCTCTGTGGAGAGAACAATCATGTTGAGTTGTCATTTTTCATCTTAAAGAAAATGTGCTCCTAAGAACAGAAGGCATTAGAGACACATTCTTGTACTTTGGGAAAAATAACTGATAGTGTGATATTTTCCATTTTCTTTCTGATCTTTGTCATGAAAATGAGAGCTCTGACTGTGAATATTTGTTCTCTAAATGCCAGTGATGGTCCTTCACACTCATACATGTGAGTGTTGGTGGAATATCCACTTCTTGTGTGAACAGTGGCTCTTTGCTTGGTGTGAGGTAACACTTGGAATATTACTTCAGCATGACTTATTTCATCCTCAATCTTGCCCAAAGCCTGAGATGTGAAATATTATTATCTACATTATCTAACCTCTGGGTTTTTGAATTTAGGTTTAGCTCCATTTATAGTTGAATAGTTTTGTGTGAAAACACAAAATATAAAATTTAATAATGTAGTATAGTTGGTCTCCACTCAGAATAATATTTATTAGCATGTGATTCACACCCCAATGTCTAATTAGTAATATATCTAAGCTATTACTGCTATATTCCTGTTTTCATCAAAATTCCTCCTAACCAAAACCTTGAAGAGACCAAGCTTATGTGCGATCCCAGGGCCAAGGAAAGAGCATTCCATTGACTAGCAGCCCCGAGGGATGAAGGCTTTGTGAGATGGATCATGGGATAATGAACAGCCAGATCCCCCATCTGCCCAAAGCACAAGCACAAGGCTAAGACAAGAGGAGTCAAAACCAGGTAGAATCAGGAAGCAGGCACACATGATGCACAGATGATGATCAGGAGAAAGTGTAAGCCAATCAATTGAGCTAGTGGAACGGTATAGTGTATGATTCATGGTATAATCTGAAAAGGCACAGAAATGGCATGAACTTCTTTATTCAAACAGTTGTTTAGAAAAGAAACAACTATACCTGGAGGTCTCAAAGAAATAAAGATAGATTGAGATATGTATAAAATACCTCTTACTGATAACTGTAGTGCCCAGGCCACAGAAAGCAATTTTCTAGGGGTAGTTCTGAAAGAAAGCTCATTCCACTGATTGCAGAACTTGAATTTCATGTGAACCACTTACTAGCTATGTGACCTTGGGCAAGGTTGGCTTTTTTTTTAAACATCTCTTTGCCTCAGTTTTCTCATCTCCTAAGTGAGAATTAAATAGTATATCTCATACAATGTGGTCATTAATATTATATGAGTCAATATATATTTAAGTGCTTAAAGCACTGTGATTATGGGTCGTGTTTCCCAGGACATTGCTAGGATAAGAAAAAAGCTTCAGAATTGTAAGGGCCATGTACAATAAAAGGAATCTGGAAGCTCCCCAAATATAGATCTCATCCTCCCTGCTTGTCTGCTATTCTGGCCGACTACCTGGCATTGCAGGAGAGGTGGCAGAGAGGTGGGTGTGTGCTACAAGAAGGAAATCTCTCATAGCCATGAAGTATTTATATCCCAAAAATCTTCAAGAGGAAGAGTCCTAAAATTTAAAAGAAAGCAAGATATATGCACAATGAAGATTCTAAAAACCAAATGTGAAATGAAACTAATTAAAGCTATACACAACTCAAACCCAGTTCAATACCTGAAAAAAATCAAAGAGAACATTCTTTCTCCTTATCTTCCTGGCCATAGAATTTGTATGGCCTGTTCGGTGAAAAATTTTGCTCCAGTCTTTATTGTTTGTACTTAAACCAAATGTCCAGAATACAACAAAAATGTATGGAAAAGCATAAAAGATTTGAAAATATGACACATAAGCAAAGGTAAATATATACAATAAAAGCAGACCCACATAGATTCTGACATTAAAATTTTAAAACAGTGTTTTTTTTAATAAATTTTTTTAATTTTTATTTATTTATTTATGATAGTCACACAGAGAGAGAGAGAGAGAGGCAGAGACACAGGCAGAGGGAGAAGCAGGCTCCATGCACCGGGAGCCCAACGTGGGATTCGATCCCAGGTCTTCAGGATCACGCCCTGGGCCAAAGGCAGGCACCAAACCGCTGCACCACCCAGGGATCCCTAAAACAGTGTTGAAAATCAGTATTATAAATCTGGTAAAGAAATTATTGGAAAAAATGGACAAAAATGTGTTAGATGATGGAGAAAGAAAAATGAAACAGAAAAGTAAATATTTAGAAATATGTATTACATATGTATGTATATGTATATTACATACCATACATATAAATATATGAGGAAGAATAGATGAACAGTTCAAAACAGAGAGCCCAGAAATGAGTCAAATGTAATCAATCAATTTTTGTAAATAGAGCAAAGGCAATTCAATGGAGAAAGGATAGTTTTTTAAATTTGATTTGGGAACAGCTGTACATCCATGTGCAAAAAAAAATTAATCTAGATATCTAGATACAGACCTTATACTTTTCATGAAAGTTACCTCAAGTAGAATCATAGACCTAAATGCCAAATGCAAACTATAAAACTCCTGGAAATAATATATGACAGAATCCAGATGACCTCAATTTTGACAATACTGTCTTAGACACAACAGCAAAATTAATAAATTAGGCTTCATTAAAATGAAAAATATCTGTTCTTCAAAAGATTTGGTTAAGACAATAAAAAACAAGCCCTTGACTAGGAGAAAATATTTGCAGAGCACATACCTGAAAAAGGATTGGTATCTAAAATATGCACACACTTTTAAAACTCAACAATAAGAAAACAAACAACCAGATTAAATAAATGGAACAAAGACCTTAACAGACACATCACAGAGTAAGATATGAAATACACAATAGATAAGAAATAAGATAGAAAACAACCATATAAAAAATGCTTCATATCCTCTGTTATCAGGGGATTACAAATTAAAAGAACAAGGAGGTATCATTACATACCTATCAAAATGGCCAAAATCCAAAACAATGACAACACCAAATGCTGGCAAAGATGTGGAACAACAGAAACTTTGATTGAAAGTGGGGATGCAAAATGGTATAGCTCTTTGGAAGTCTGTTTAGACATTTCTAACTTAGCATACCTTTACCACATGACGCAGCAATCATGCTCTTTGGTATTTAACCAAATTAGCTGAAAACCTACATTCACACAATAACCTGCAAATGAATATTTATAGATTTATTTATTTATTTATCTTAATTTTTTTCAGTAAAGTTGACACACAATGTTATATTAGTTTGTATATAAGTGATTCATCTTCTCTATATGTTATGTTGTGCTTACCACAAGTGTAGCTAGCTACAGTCTGTTACCATGCAACTCTATTACAGTATCATTGACTGTGTTCCCTATGCTGTACCTTTTATTCTCATGACTTATTCATTCCATAACTGGAAGTCCCTATTTCCTACTCCCCTTCGCCCACTTTGCCCATCCCCCAGATCTCTTTCCTCTGGGATCCATCAGTTTGTTCTTTGTTTTTATAGGTCTGATTCTACTTTGTTTGTTTATTCGTTTCGGTTTTAGACTGGCAGTTTTATTTATAACTGATTGATATTGGAAGAAATCAAGATGATTTTCAGTAAAACAAGTGAATGGATAAGTAAACTGTAGTATAGCCATACAATGAGATATTATTTAGCAATAAAAAAATGATCTATCAATCCACGAAAAGACATAGAGTAAGTTCAAAGGCACATTGCTAAGTGAAAAGAAGCCAGTCTGAAAGTCTCCATACCATATTATTCCAGATTTATGACATTTTGGAAAAAGATAGACTATAGAGACATAAAAAGATCAGTGGTTGCCAGGATTTCTGGGGGAAGAAGAGAAGGATAAGTGAACACAGGGAATTTTTAGTGCAATGAAACTGTTTTGTGTGCTATAATGATTGATGCAGATCATTTTACATTTCTTAGTCTATAGAATATATAACACAAGGAGTGAACTCTGATATAAACTATATATTTTTAGTTAATAATGTACAAATATTCGTTCATCAATTGTAACAAATGACCACACAAATATTAATAAGAAGGAAACTGGGAGTAGGCTCATAGGGCATATAAAAACCCTATTTACAGGAGTGCCTGTGTAGTTCAGTCAGTTAAGCATTTGACTCTGGATTTCACCTCAGGTCATGATCTCAGGATTGTGGGACGGACCCCACATTAGGCTCTGCATTGGGCATGGAGCCTGCTTACGATTCTCTCCCTTCCTCTCCCTTTCCATTCCCTCTCCCCCACTTTCTTAAAAAAACAAAAACAAAAACAAAAAACAAAAACAAGACCCAAAACCTATTTAGTCTCTCAGTTTCATGTAAATCTAAAACTTCCCCCCAAAATAAAGTCTGTTAATTACAAATAAATAGATGATAGGTAGATAAATGTGTAGAAATTCTAGAATTTAATATCTGATGTTAAGAATTTTTTGGATGTGCAAAATAGAAGCAATAAAATATGATTGGTGAAACTAAAAAAAAAAAAAAGTACACTATATATTTCCCAAACTGAAGACAGCTTGGGAAAAGAATGAAGAAGTAAAATAGAACAATAGAAAACTATTTCAAATGGTTTAATATATGATTAATTGAATTGCCAGAATATTGGAAAGAGAGAGAATGAAGAAGATGATATTTTTGAGAAGCCAATTGCTAAAATTTTCCAAACCTGGTGCAAAACATTGGCCCACATATGCAAGAAATTCAGTGAACCCCAACCAAAATATATTAGAAGAAACTTCCACCTTGAGCATCATAATTAAATCACTGAAAACCAAAGATAAAATGAAATTCTGAAAAATAACCAAATATTTTATTTAAAGTTTTTATTTGTTTTTACTTTTGGATAATTTTCAGTCTGGGGCTCTTATAAATTAAAGTGCTGTGAACATTTGTGTACAAGGTCCTGTATGAAAATAAGATTTCATTTCTATGGAATAAATGCATAAGGGTACAACTGTTGGGTCTTATAGTAAATCCATTTTTAGTCTTGAAAATAATTGCCCAGCTAGTGTTCAGCATGACTACAGTCTCTCCTGCAACCTATGAGTGATGCAATTTCTCCACATCCTTGCCAGCTTTTATTATCACTATTTTTTTTATTTTAGCCATTGATGTACTGTGATATCTCACTGCAGTTTTAACTTTAATTTTTCTAATGACTAATGATGTTGAATATCTTCTCACTAGTTTATTTGGCATCTGTATATCTTCTTTGGTGAAACGATTGTTTATTGTCTTTTGCCCATTTTCTAATTAGATTGTTTGTCTTCTTAATGTTGGGTTTGGAGAATTTAATACATTCTGGATATTAGATCCCCGCCAGGTATGTGACTCAGGTATTTCCTCCTAGTGTGCTATTTGTCTTTGCATCCTTTTCACAGGGTCATTCACAGCACAAAAGTTTTAAATATTGATGAGGTATAATTTATCAGTTTTTTTTTTTTAGTGGATCATGCTTTTGGTGTCAAGTCTAAAAACTCTTTGCCTTGTTCTAGGGCTTGGATATTTTTTCCTATATTCTTCTCTAGGACTTTTATAATTTACATTTTAAGGCCATGACTTACTTTGAGTTAATTTTTGTGGAAGGTGTGAGGTTTAGATCAAGTTTTTGTTTTTGTTTTGATCTTTGGGTTTTTGTTGTTGTTGTTGTTTTTCTTTCTTTAGTCTGATCATATATCTGGAAAAGTTACTGAAATCTATTATTAGTCATAATAGCTCATTGTTGATTCTAGTGCTCTTTCTATATAATATTATAGTCTACAATAAGAAGACTTATTTAAAATTAAAAATTTTTTGAATTTAAAACAGCTTAAGTACATAGTATAATTAAAAACACCAGCTGACTTTCCACAAGAAACACTGGAAACTAGAGTCAATGAATTGACATCTAAAAAATATTGAAAGTAAAAACACAATAGTCTAAAGTTGTATAACCAGCAAAAATATACTTATTAACAATATCAGGAATAAAAATGGAGTGCTCTTCAATTCCCATGAGAATTATGTGGGTAATATGAGAATATTTGAAAAAATCTTATGCCAAGCAGTCCTACAATTTAGATGAAACAGGTAAATTTTTTGAAAGACACAAATTACCAAAACTGATACAAAAATAAAATATCTGAGTTACTCTATATCTATGAAATCTAGTAAAATAAATACGTAGCTAAATTTCCCTGAAGAAACCTAAGCACAGATTACTTCACAGGTAAATTAAATCAAACATTTATAGAAAGAATACCAAACCTACACTGACTCATTTGGAAATTAGTGGAAAAAGAAACACTTTTTAGCTCAAAAGACCAGCATCACTTTGATATTAAATTCAGAAAAATGTATTAGAGGAGTAGAAAGCTATAGATCATTATCCCTTTTGATCACAGATATAAAAACCCTTGACGAATATGTGCAAATCAATTTCAACCATATATAAACAAGAAAATTCATCAAGGTCAGGTCAACCTTATCCCAGGAATCCAAGATTGCTTTAATATTTAAAGTCAATTAATGCAATTTACTATATATACAAAAGAGAAAAAAATATCATCACCTCAATAAAGACAAACCATCACAAAATTTTGTATCTATTCATGGTAAAAATTTTGAGCTGTTAGCCTTATGGGATTTTTTACAGCATGAAAATCAGCAAATGTTACAAATATTTTTTTTTCTGCCTCTGAAGAGCTGGTTGTTGAACATTTACTGGCACACCACTGATCATACAGTCTTGTGGCAGAAGGAAAAACTCAATTTGAAGACACAGAGAGAACAATACTCATAAGCTTCCTAAATTAATTTAAAAGGTTTAGGGCATCTGTGTGGCTTAGTTGGTTAAGTCTGCCTTCGGGTCAGGTGATGATCCCTGGTTCTGGAATGGAGCCCCTCATCTGGCTCCCTGCTCAGCTGGGAGTCTGCTTCCCCTCCCCCCTTCTTCCCTTCCTTCCTTCCTCCTTTCCTTCTCCTTTTCCCCTCCCCCACTTCCCCCCTCCCCCTCCCATTGCTCCTGGGCACTCTCTCACCTGTGCATATTTTCTTTCTCTCAAATAAAATCTTTAAAAAAGCTCATAATAAATTTATTTTGGCCAGTTATTTAACTCCAATTTATCAATTTATGCTAAATAAGAATAGGTATTTATTTTTTTAAGATTTTATTATTTATTAATTCATGAGAGACACAGAGAGAGAGAGAGGCAGAGATACAGGCAGAGAGAGAAGCAGGCTCCATGCTGGGAGCCCGACCTGGGACTTAATCCTGGGTCTCCAGGATCACGCCCTGGGCTGAAGGCGACGCTAAACCGCTGAGCCACCTGGGCTGCCCAGGTATTGACTTTAAACATAGGTGTTTATGTTTTAAATCTTACTATGTATATTATTTCTTTGCTAATGTCTATCAAATTTTTTGAGGTGTGATAATCATGAGGCATATGAATAGATAGGCTAAGCAATTCTTACTAACCCAGATTGATTAAGCAGGAGGATATTAGAACTTTGGAGTTTGATACATGTTATTAATTTCAAATTTCCAGATTTCTGTCTTGCCTTGTGGCATACAATGAAGAGTAAGGAAGGAAAGCTAAAATAAAAAGATGACCAAGCAGTACATAGTTTCTTTTTTCCTTTCTCGCTTTACAGGTATACAAGAAGGAAAGATTAAAAATTAGCTCATTTAAAGTAAAAATGAACTATTGGGACTACACCAAAATAAAAAGCTTCTGCACAGCAGAGGAAGCAGTAAAACTAAGTCAACCTACAGAATGGGAGAAGATATTTGCAAATGACATGTTTGATAAAGGGTTAGTATCCAAAATATATAATTTATAAAACCCAATACCCAAAAAACAAATAATCCAATTAAAAAATGAGCAGAAGACATGAACAAACATTTCTCCAAAGAAGACATCCAGATGGCCAACAGACACATGAAAAGATGTTCATCATCACTTACCATCCAGGAAATGCAAATCAAAACTACAATGAGATATCACCTCACACCTGTCAGAATGGCTAAAATCAACAACACAAGAAACAACAGTTGTTGATGAGGATGTGGAGAAAAAGGAACCCTTGTCCACTGTTGGTGAGAATGCAAACTGGTGCAGCCAGTCTGGACAACAATATGGAGGTTTCTCAAAAAGTTGAAAATAGAGCTGCCTTGTGATCCAGCAATCATACTGTTGGGTATTTACCCCAAAAAATACAAAAGCACTAATTCAAAGGGATACATGCACCCCTATGTTTATAGCAGCATTATCTGCATAGCTAAGGTATGGAAGCTGCCTGCATGTCTATCAGTTGAGAATGGATAAAGAAGAGGTGATTATATAGATATAGATAGATGTAGATATAGATATAGATATATAGATATAGATAATCTATATATACATATCTAAATATATATAGATATATATATTTCCATGATATGTATCATGGAACATATTATTCAGCCATAAAAAGAATAAAATCTTGCCATTGGCAATGATGTGGATGGAGCTAGAGTGTATTATACAAAGCAAAATAAGTCAGAGAAAGACATATATCATATGATTTCACTCATATGTGGAATTTAGGAAACAAAACAAACAAAGGGGAAAAAAAGAATAAGAGGCAAACCAAGAAACACTCTTAACCACAGAGAACAAACTGATGGTTACCAGACTGGAGGCAGGTGGGGGAGATGGGTTAAATAAGGAATGGGGTTTAAGGTGTGCACTTGTAGTGATGAGCAGGGGGTGCTTTATGGAAGTGCTGAGTCACTATATCGTACACCTGAAACTAACAGTAGAATTGAAATAAGAACTTAAACAAAACAAGTAAAAAAAAATAGCTCATTCATTTCTATGGCTCATTCTGTAAAGAGAGAAATTGATATAATACAAAAGTTCTTTTGGTATTTTACTTCTTAGCTGCCTCATGCAGCTTTATTTCTCATACCTCCATTCAGAATTTTAAAAATGAATCTCTTTGTCTCTTGCATTTGTCATCTTTGGAGTATTTTTAGCCAGATTTATTAAGTAAAAAAAGTAGTCTTACAGTTGTCCTACTAGGCATGCTGGGGTTAGCTTCAGACAGGAGAAAACAGTGCAGTTCAATAATGCTCTTCCTTTGAGTACCTCTTCCCGGGCAAGAGATCCTTTAGCTCTTCAGAGGGTTTTCTCCAAACTCCAAATTTACTGCAAGGAAAGCCAGAGCACCTACATAACAAAAAAATGAAAATAAATTTATGGATATGATTTACCTGCTTTCATAGTTGTTGTTGTTGTTGTTTTCCTACTTAGAAAGGTAGCCTAGTGTACTGGAACACTGTGGATGTTGGGCCCTCAAAGAGAGACTTTTATCACAGCACTTCCTCTTGCTAGATGCAAATCCTTTAAAATCTCTGAGTATCAATTTCCTTTCCTATAACAAAGAAAGGCAATACCCACCTCAGAAGTCATTATAGGATTAAATGAAATCCTAATAAGCACTTGACACATAGAAAATGCTTGTGAGCCATTGCTTGTGTCGTTAGAGTTATTGCAATAATTATCATTGCTATAGGAAATAAAAGTTGTCATTCCTGAGATTCACATATTTTTGGTAATAGCTAAGCTTCAGCCAAACAGGAATTATGTAATAAGATTATCTTTGAAATTGGGAGGGGGTTGGTGGGTATGGAGTTTATATAGTATTTGAAAGTTTTGGTAGCATAAGAATCTCTTGGGATACATGTTAAAAATGCAGGTTCCCATGTTGCAGCCATAGAGCTTTTGATTCAGCAGCTCTGCTGTGGAACTTGAGGGACTGCACCATAACAAGCAACCTTACGATTTTCAGGCAGGGCATTCCAGGACCAAATAGGGGATGTATTCATTCATTTCTAGATGGGCCATGCAGTCTACATTTGTTATCTCATTTCATTTTGAGGGTTCAAATTGGGGGAGAAAATGGAGCTGAGAGATTTTAGATCTATTTCAATATATCCATAACGGAGCACGTGTTTGGGCCCTTGGCAGAGGGTAGCACATCAAGTTTTGTTTGCTTAATCTGGGTCTTCTTGAACCATACCCTCCCCCAGGGATTCATGGATGATTATCTAGGGGATATGGGGGTACAGAGCAGTCTTGCCTGACATATGACCTGTGCAGACCCACAGGGCTCTGCACTAAAAAAGGCCCTATATTTGCTTTCATGCTCTGCTGTAATTGTCTGGACATTTTCAACAATTTTTGAACAAGGTGTTTCTCATCTTCTTTGATATTGAGTCCCACAAATATGTCCCACAATGAGGAAGTTTGATCATATCAAGGCATTAAATGACTCTTAGGTAACAAAGTAAGAATCTCAGGTATGGTTTTATATGCCCCACATCACATTGATCAAAATGAATAGAACCTAAATAATTTGAATTGAGGTTGGTATTGGCCGTGAGATCCTTATTCTGCAAGTAACTATAGAAGCCATCCCGGGAAAG
This sequence comes from Vulpes vulpes, assembly GCF_048418805.1. Taxonomy (NCBI): domain Eukaryota; kingdom Metazoa; phylum Chordata; class Mammalia; order Carnivora; family Canidae; genus Vulpes; species Vulpes vulpes. Next base: position 56,236,766 of record NC_132790.1, read on the forward strand.
GTCCACATCCAGAAGAAGCCCACAGGCAGCAACGCAATTAAAGAGCCGAGAGGAAGATTAGTGTTTAAATCCTAGGGACTGGTCCTGCAGCAGTGCAGACAGCAACCCCAGGCCCTCCTTTCCTGACTTAATCATGCTCCCATCCTTCCTGCTGCAGCTTGAAGCTTATTTCCCGGGGCTGCTGGTGCAGGAGAGATAAAGATAACCAAACATATTCCTCTTTTGCACCCTCATTTTCAACTTAAAAATGTTCACTATTTTTTGTCCTACTCACATTTTAAAGTAACACAACAGCAATACAGATACAAATGTTTTCTCCCCTTTCCTGTGTTCCATGCTCCTCCTTTGTTTTACATTTGACCTGCAAAGCACGCCAAGATAAGCCCCATCTTTCTCTCCTCCCTTCATCTTCAATAGCATTTCGTAAGGGTGTTTTTAAAGTGAAGATGAAAAAGTAACACAGAGGGACTATGAAAGAAGAGGAAAGAAATGCTAAGTGATTAAGAACTATCTTGCAGTTTTCCTGGTGATCGGTATCTGAAACAAAAGCATTTGGCTTTGTTTCATTTATAAGTAGAGCTAAGCTAACTCAGTAACACCTGTAAATTTCAAGCCTCAAATATGTGTCCCCACAAACCAGAAGTATAGTACAGGTGTCACAGACAACACCAGAGGCTGCTACATAGAAGGTAGAGCGGCGAGGAACAGGCAACGAGGGATTGGCAGGCAGGCAGGTGAAAACAGTTTTGGCTTCCAGATGAAGCATTTGAGAATTGTGTTGCTTGGGAGTAATTTTAAGCTTCTGTCAGCCCGGGTTTCTTCATTCCTGAAATGGCAATTGCATTAGAGACATCAAAAGGTAGATGCTAAATTTAAATAAAAATGGATCGGGAGCAGAAAGAAGAGGGTTAATTACCCTTCCTGGGAAAGGTTGCTCTCATAACAGTGCCCCTGCTGCTCAGCTTCTTTCCATCCAGAGAGATGGTGGAAGGATTGACAGCAAAATGGGGGAAGCAAGCAGGGTAGAGCACAAACCAAAAGATCCACATAAGTGAGAAAATCAGTGGAACAGGGGAAGTCGAGCTGGCCACCAAACAAGGATGCAGCCAGAGCAGGTATGAGATGCTAGAGGGGCAGCACCAGGGAGATGCTAGGAGCCCTCATGTCTCTCCCATGAGATCAAGGGCCCAGGTTATTTGTCAAATGGCAACTTTGCCCTCACTCCCAGTTTCTGGTACTTTGGAAATTTCTGCCAGTTCTTTGCAGTTGTACATAGACATTGTTTAATTGTAAAGAAATGTGTAAGGAAGAAATAGAAACATCGAAGGGGAGAGTAGGACAGCTGTGACCTTTGAGGACATTCTTCCTGGGGACATATTCCAAGATGGTGCTTCCTAAACTGTAGTGTGCCACAGAATCCCACACAGGAGTTTGTTAAAATTGGTCATGAGATACACCTCCAGAGTTTCTGATTGAGTAGAAGTGGGATAGATCCTAAGAATGAACATTTCCAGTGGGTTCCCAGGTGACGCTGATGCTGCTAAACCAGGGACACTCTGAGAACCACTGTTTATGGAGATTAGTTTAACTACAATCGGAAGCAGTTATTACAGCTCCAAAATCAGCGTATTGGTAGTATTGTCTTATCTGCAAGTTTCCTATTTTCAATGCCCAGCACAAAGTGCCATCAAACTGCCATCAGAAATTACTGGACATGACTGGCCCCCCAAAATGAAGTCCTAAAGGAGGTATTCACCTTCCAAATTTGAAATCGTTCTTTGTATGTCTTCAGTGTTTGATTTTTCCCCACTTCAAAGGCCTACTTTGTTATACTTTCAATAATAGTTGCTTACAGAAAAAAGGGGTAAAATCCTTACACAGGAACGTAACCTTCTAAAAACCATTACAGAACACAGCTGAGCCTCTGAAAGGTGCATTAGGAGGACAGCTGTGGAGGAGGCATTTTGAGGAAATCTCCAAGCCTGCAATTTGAAGTTCCTTTAACCACCTCCAGTGTCCCAAAGATCTCAAGCTTTCATTCTTCAAGACAAAATGATATTTCCAGAATTTTCCCTTTGGTTGCCTAGGATTCCAACACATGAACTCCCATTTATTTTTTTAATTTTTTTAAATTTTTGACTCCTTGGAGATGTACTCAGAGTTAGCTCCAGGCAGTCTGCTGCAGATGTATGAGAGCATGGGCAGCAGACCCTGACCATCTTCAAAAAATAGCATTCGTGATACATTAAGAATAAAATCAAAGAGGAAACACAAGAGAGTGATATGCTGAGCAAGATATTTAATCCTTTCTGGTATTTGCCTCTCACCCCAGTAGGTAAAGACAAGCAGGTTTATGTGGGAATGGCTTGCTTAAAGTTTGGGGCCATATAGGCATTAGGCTACATCAGAATAGATAACTAGAAGAAAACAAAAATCATGAGACCACTTTTTGTGGTTCTACTGGGTAGAAACTAAGGCTCAGCAGCAGCATAAGAAACAAGATGTTTGGTTGAGGATGTCTACCCTACATATCACTTTCCATTCAATGCATAGGCACATCTTCCTCTGATCCCTTGGTAGATTCCTGTAGCAAAAAGGCAGAGAAAATGTTGGCAACTTTACTAATTAAAAAAAAAAAAAGATAAAATAAAATAAAAACAAGGGCTTCCAGAGTGTAATTTCTTTATCATTTTTTCCAGACTGTCAGATTGTTCTTTTCATACCTTGCAAGCACTGCAGCTAAAAATGATATTCATATTATTTAATAACAGGCATGGCATGGGCAGGAGTCGATCAAAATAGGTGCTGACTAAACACCGCTAGTGTGGATAAGCTGGTGCATATTAGCTGAATCCCCACTCTGATTTGAGTAATGATCAACCAAAAGAAAATATCATTATTTTCATCATTATCTTTCCAAAATCACTAGTATGTTTTATACTTGTATATTTTAAAATAGTGGCTTAGGATCAAATACAGATGTGGAACATTCTCTGCTCCTTGTACTGTATCCCATAAGGCATACCAAAGTTGCTGAAAATTATCTTGGTAATGAAACCCACATGATTGAGGAAATAACATCCCAAAACATACTAAGAAGAGGACTTCCATATAAAGTGGCAGTAAAAGAAGACAGTAGCACCATTTGTACTTCCAGTCTAGAGATGACAGAGACTAGGAATAGGATGTGACCAACTTGTGAAGAACTCACCAAGTGGCCTCCACTTCTCTTGTTCATGTGGGTTATAGCTCTTTCATGGCTTCAGAATTAAAACTAAAAATAATTGAAAATATTTACTTATTATCTTAAAATAACATGAATAAACCTGTTAAATTTTAACAGAAATGACACATTAAAAAATAACTATATTTCTCCAAGGCGAAATGAATTTACTGAGAAGAAAACACAGTTTTACCTTTTACAAATATCTCTAATTTCCGACTGAAAGAAGACAACTGGTTTCTCATACTGTCTCTGCATGAAATGTTTTGTGGCCTTTTGTTTTAGTTAAAGTAAGTGAAAAAAAAATTGGCCTCACATATATACAGTTGGGAAAAGGAGGGTGATTTTCAGAGCCTTTTCAGGTAAATATGGATATTCTTTGAAACACGCCTACTCTTCTCAAGTGCTCGTTTTGTAAATGTTAGTTAAAATGTAGAATCTGAAACCATATCAATGAAAATTTTCATACTGTTATATTGAAACTCATTGTTCTATCTTGCATGTTAAGTGGATATTTTATTCATGCATGATTTCATAACCCAACACAACATACACACACATACAGGTTACACCAAGGAAATGCTGAACAGAAAAAAAGTGAAGCAATATTAACATTAGCCAAAATTGACATGAGGCAAGCAGGATAAAGGATTTGAAGAGAAATCATTTCCCTCCAATATTTAGGGCATCTGCAACATATCTTTTATATCAATAAAGCAAAATCTATGATAATAATAGAGCAATTTCATGTCCCTCTCTCAGAAGTTGGCAGATCAGAAAATAAAGAAAAAACCAAAAGGGAGAGGAAATTTGAACACTAAAAATGAACAAGTCTTATTTCATAGATGCAGTAAGACTAAAAGGAAGACGAAGGAAGGAAAGAATCTTTGAGTCCAGTAAATATAGAATGCTAATTCTTACCAAATGTATTTATGATATCAAGTACATGTTGATGTAAGAAAGATGTGAGGTTCAGAACCCATGGCCAAGAAAGAATTCTTGAGATGCCTTTGGTGCAAAAAGGTGGTTTTATTAAAACACAAGGACAGGGATTGTAGAAAGAGCTGCATTGAGGTCATCAGGCTTGGCCCATTATAGACCTTTACGTTGGGAGGGGGTCAAGGGCAGCATAAGTCTCTAGGGAATTTTAGAAGCAAGATCTCCAGGACCAGGATGCCTGGGTGGCTCAGCAGTTGAGCATCTGCCTTTGGCTCAGGGTGTGATCCCAGAGTCCCAGGATTGAGTCCCATGTCAGGTTCCTTGCATGGAGCCTGTTTCTCCCTCTGTGTATGTCTCTGCCTCTCTCTCTGTGTCTCTCATGAATAAATAAAATCTTAAAAAAACAAAAAAGATTTCCAGGGCCATGACAGACTGGCTATTGTTGGGGAAATGTCATTTATTGCTGTCTAATAAAACCGTAGTCATAAGACCCTTCAGATGTATAGTGGTAGGTCATATGCTTGGGGGATGATTGCCAACATGCATCTTAGGGGTAGAGATAAAGGAAGTTTCCAAAGGAATTTTTACATGTGAAAGTGGACTTACAGGATCCTAGAGGTTGGGCTAAGATATCTTTTGCCTTTAGCAATGTATTAACATCCAGGCAGCTGAGTTCATAGAGGAAGGTCACTCTGCTTGTTTCAAGAACTTGTGAATGGGCTGTAAGTAGTAAGAAAATTTAATTTTTCTTTTCCCTATATTTCCCACATCACATGTGATATGATGTGATATTAAGCTGCAAAGAAAAACTTCACAAGTTACAAAAAGCAGTAGTCATAAATGCTATTCTCCTGACCATAACACAGAAATGAACATACAGACACAAAAAATAGAGCTCCCAAGTATCTATCCACTGAAAGTTTAAATTATTGTCCCTGGTTACACAAAATGTAGTCAGAAGTAGTCAGAGAAAATATAATAGGCAAACTGCATTAGTTTTAATGTAAACTATCCCTGGAGACTGAGATGGAAAGTGTATGTTTGTTTCCATCTTTCTGCAAAATAGGATTTATCTTTATAATAATAATTTTACAAAATCAAAAAATTGAACACAGAACACTGTATGTATGTAAATGACAGAAGCTTAATCAATTAGGATTCACCATATGCAAGTGTCCATTGAGTGGATTTAGTTGAGACATGAATGAGTCCAAGTTCTTCAAGGGATGTCCTCACATTTTGTCTCTTCAGCCTTAGGTTCTGTGTGGTCTTTTTCAAATGTTGATTTTATGCTTGTTGGCAAAAACAATATCAAGCATTTCCAGATCTGCATCCTACTAGTATAGCAATTGCAAGTAAAAGTGAATTTCTCTTTCCTAATAATTTTAGCAAAAATTCTGAGTAAAAATCTCATCTGTAATGTAACTCCCTACAATAGCAAAGTGAAGTGTTTGTGGGAAGAGTAGGAATATGTCATTTCAATTGATGGCTAGAATACAATTGGTGATTTTTTAAAAATGCTCATTTGGAAAGCTAGATTTTAGCCTAAGAATAAGGAAAACTCCAAAATTTGATTTAGCTCTCAAAGAGAAAACAACAATGAAGCTTTAAATAAGCATAAAATAAGATTGAAATGAAATATGACATACACATTATGGGATGGTAAAATGTGAAATTATAAAGATGTCAATCCCTTCCAAATTCATCATGATTGAAGTCCCAAAAGAATTTTGAAAGACTCTTGGAAAGGATATTTTAAAATTTATCTGCTCCCACTAGAAAAAAAATAAAGTGCAAGAAAAGTCAAGAAAATGTTCATGAAATTAGGAGATCTTTGTCAGTATGCAGAAAAAATACTCTAAAACAACAATAATTAGTCCACTAATGCGAATAGATGCGAATAGATAAGTAAATGCCAGACTCAATGGAGAAAGACCCATGAATAACTAACTGAAAATGATCTTTATGATTAATTTCACACTTTAAATCACTGAGGTCAAAATAGACTCTTTAATAAATTAATATGTTGATAATTTATTGGTAACCTTTGGGGGAACACTATTAGATTTATTTTTCTCACCTTGCAAACTAGATTTCTCCATGTCAGCAGGTATATTCTTGTATGTTCCTATTTTTATTTGTATTTATAAAAACATAGATTACTTTATCTTCATAAAAATGATTAAAGACCAAAGAAAAGAAGGAAGCAAAAAAGAATTTTTATTAAAAAAATTCTAGCAATTTTATATCTCCAAAACTACAATTTTTATAATGCTTTAAGTCTAAAAAGAGATTATGGTAGATAATCCTCTCTGGGGAAGATGAGTTTGGGGGGGCGAGGGGAATAAGTGAAATATATTTGCTTTTTGCCATTTTATTGGCAACCACACAAGCAAGATTAACTTAAATTAGCAATACATGTCATCTCCAGAATGAATCGTCTACATATCCTCAGTACTCATGTCCTGGCTCTCCTCCTCGGGTTGGTTCTCATTGGCTTTCACAGTCGTCTTGACTTTTTAAATGTCCTGTTCTCTTAGACATTATTTTTTTCAGATCAGACTCCTGGAATTACAGTCATTGGTAACCATGAGGATGGGTTTCCTGGGACCAACCTCCAATTTGGTAGAGTCCTATTGAAATGTCAATCAAAGTTCTAGGCAGCCGGGGAAGAAGGCTTCCCGGGAGCATTCATATTCTGAAATGTAAATTATGGTTTGCCTTGACTTCCACTGCAATCTTTAAGATGTCCTCCTCCCTTTGTTCAGAAAACATTCTCAGTGCAGCTGGGAATGCTATTTCCAATTAACAGATAAATCTCCATGTAAGGAAAGTAAGACAATTAACATACTACAGTTGAGTTTGGAGGCTTTTTTCTCATAGGCTACATCAGCTTTCCCATGTCTGAAAAGAATCATGGTTGGGGTGGAATATGATAGATTTAGAATGGAATAAAATTTTACTATGAAGTATGCTTATTAGAGCTCAGGAATCATAAACGAGAAACCCTTGCCAGCCTATTCAGGTTTGTGTACTATTATAATTAAAGAGCATTTTATAAGTGCAAATAGATAAAAATCTATTTTGTAATTCAAATTATCACTTTAAAATATTTATTCTCCTTTGAGAAATGTTAAAAATAATGAGGAAGAATCATTTTTGAGGAATATCAAAGTTATACACCCTCACTCATTCACACATAAACGGACACACTGATGGCCTGTTTACATGCCTATTATACCTTTTCCCAAATGTGCTAGAATTGAACTATTACCTTCAACAAGTCATCCTCCCATCTGTATGCACCTTTGCCATGTCATTTTGCTGTCTCTTTCACTAAAGGTAGAGCATGTTTCCCACTGCTTGATTTTGGACAATAGGATATTTGCAGATCTGATGCAAACAAAGGCTCTGAATGCTGCTTGAAAATGCTTAACTGACTCTGCTTATTAAACAGCTTAAGGGCAGAACCAACTGTTAAACAACTTAAGGAAAAAGTTTCTGATTTGGTACAGTTAATGATTTCTATGATATAAATACTCCCACCATAGCCAGTTTCAAGCTACCCATGAGACACTGGTGAATGTGAAACTGGGAAGAAATATGTAGTAACAATACCATTTTATACGATGTCCAATGAAGGGAAGGAAACATCCTTCCTCTACGCTTCAAGGTCTTCCAGTTGGACTAGAATTAAATTGACATGAGACAGATTAAGGGGAGAAAAACCTAAAGATTTATAACATGTGCACTGAGTCCCAATAATGAAATGGAGACCTAAAGAAATGACCAAGGCAGGCAGTTTTTATACTTTTTAGACAAAGAGATAATCAATCTGAGAAATTGACAGAACAAAGACAACTTAACTTAGGTGAGCTTCAATTAGTAAGAAATTCTGAGCCTTATTTAGACTGAGGTAATAAATTAATAAAAAGAAACAAGGGTTGTTTATATATACACTTCTCAGCTCTAAATTTCCATATTTGGTGATGAGGATGTCTCTTTACCTCTTGGTACATGGACGACATCTTTCACATGGAGATTTATTTCCTGCTGTCAGAGGGACAGAGGGTCTTAGTGTCCTTCCTGTGCAGGCTGTCTCTTAAGTAATTTGTATTTAAAATAATCAGCATGCCAAAGCGGCACATTTGGAGGCAGCCTGCCCTTTGGCCCCTACCATACAGATACAATAGACCTAAATGACCTCAAGTTTCTAGATAATAAGAGAATATTAAAAAAATCAGCAGAAATGGTGAGTTTTTAATATTTGTCTGTTTTCAATGTATTTAACTGTATATAATTTAAGTCTTAATAATGGCTGTTTTTAACAATCAGCCTACAAAAGGCTGAAAATGTAACAATCAACTCTTATAAATAAGTATAACCAGCTGCAGCACACCTTTGTTTGAAATGAACTTTTCTCATTGGCCATGCTCCGCCTCATCCTTGCCATTTCTCTGAGAAGAAAGCATCTGGGCCAACTCACTGGTTCAAAGGGAATAAAGACATGAAGTAGTGTCTCCCAGCTTATTCACAAGCTTGCAACCTGAAGCAGAACCTCCCTGCTAACGTCTCCCAGAGCTTGAGCAGACAGACCTACAACTGCTGAGATCCGTGGAAATGAATGATTGCTATTACAAGCTACTGAGTTTGGAAGTAATTTGTTACATGGTATTAGTGTAGTAGTGTGTGATTAACATATCAAATTCTTTCTGAGAGGTAAAGAAATAATATCACATTTTTAAAATTATAAGTCAGTAAGTTATTAATCATTATCTGAGCTAATTATTATTATTTATTTTCATAATTTTTGATGGAATGGAATTTAAAAAGATATAAAGTTATATCCTGGATCATCTGTCTGGCCCGTTTGTTTATAGGAGTCATTGTGTTACTTTAGTGATTGCATTTGTTTGATATTTACAATTATTTTGATACCAAGTAAGTATTCATAGTAACAGCATTTAGCTATTAATGTGTTAGTAAGCAAACCTGACTGACATCAGGAGGGTGTGTTTTAATGTCAACTTGTCCAAAGTCATCTCAGGCCTACATCTGTTTTAAATTACCAGTAATGTAGATACACTTCTTCTCACAATAATAACTCACAATCAGAGGATAGTTCTACAGAATGAGATTCTGTGGTTAAGTTTTTTTTTTTGTGGTTAAGTTTTTAATAAAATGAAGCATTGATTTGACATCATGAAAATGCCAATGTAAAGGAGGCAATGGAATTAATTTCATTGTTGTCTAATGAACAACAAAAGCATAGAAAAGAATTTAGTATGCAACCATCTATAGGCAAAAAATGAAAGTCATAGCATGCAGGATAGCCATAGCATGTAGGACAGTGATGGTTTCCCAACTGTTTAAAAAAATGGAGGAAAAAGAAAGAGAGAAAAATAAAAGGTCCCGTCACATAGACCTTACAAGTATGCCAGCCTGAAAATCACACATGGATTAGCAAGCAATTTCATATTTATATCACATCAAAAAGTGCTCTGCCAGAAACATGTCACTTCTTCCAACTTCCACTGCCCCACCCTGGTCTAAGTCACCCTGAAGTTGTACCTGCTCTCTCCCTGAACACCACTCCTTCTGCTCTTGTTTCCTATACTTATTCTGCTAAAACAGAACTCACATCACATCAATCATCTGCTCAGAACCTGCCAAGGCCTTCTCATCTCACCTAGAGGGGCTTCAAGTGTCTCTGGGATCCTTCTCACCTTCCTGCTTGCTTTCTCTTCCTTCACTTTCCCTTCTATTCCACCCTGTTTCTTACTGCTTTGCTCACCCTGAGAGTACAATTCCCTCTCTAGACAATCAACAACCATGTGCTAGAACTGTGAGAGCTTTAGTTATTGCTATTCTCAGGGCCCCAACTTTGCTCCCCACATTATCCTTACTGTTGACTCCTTATACTCAAGCTCTAATAAGACTGTCTTCTTACTGAGGCCTTCTCTGACCATCTTACTGGAAGTTGAACACCGTGCCCTTTCTCTCATTACCTCTGTCAATACAAAAATAACTATACGCTATATTATGCCAATTTATTTCATGATCTCTTTCCTTCCACAAGAATGTAAGCTCCATGTGGGCAGGAATATGGATCTATTTTGTTCACTGCAGTATGTTCAGTGCCCAGAGCAGTGTCTGCACATAATACATGCTCAATAAATAGCTGCCAATTAGATAATTGTTTGTTTATAAAGCTGTGAAGGTTAGATGGGGTCACCTATGCACAAGGTTTGGCATTGTGTATTGTTTTACAGAAATCTCCCAGCAAATGTTAGTGGTGATCATAATCTTTTTCTTATTGAAAGTCAAATGTAGGTGACAATGTGTAAAATATGGAAGAGGGACTTAAAACTTAAGAGTCGGGCATATTTTTTTAAAGTGTTCTAAATAAATCTCTAACAGACCTGATGATTTTTCAAAACTATTTAGAAGCTTTGGACCTAACATTATAAAATACCAAATTTCAAATTCACTCAGATCTCTCTCCATTTCAATTCTCAAGAGAAAGTAAATAAAGTGACAGATGAAACAAATGTGATGAAAGGCTTACATTCTTGGGTACTTCTCCTTATGTTCGAACTCAATAAAGAGCTGACTTGTCTCTGGAGCCTTTGCCAGCAAATAAACACACTTTTCCTTTGCTGACTCCCCTTCCTGGCAGGCTCACTAACGATGCATTGTTCCAAGCTCTTTAGTTTCTTCTTCAAGGCACTATCCCTCAATGAACTCCCTGCTCATGTGTTTGTAGCTATCACCCAGGCTCAGATTGTACCCAGTTTCCTCTGGTTTTCTTCATTTCTCCTTCTTTCTACAGTTTTACATTCCTTGCTATTACTCAATCTTTTTATCTGTCATAACTTTGTTAGAAATGTGGAACTCTCTCACTAGGATATCACTTGCCTAAGTTATTCTACTGTCTTCACTCTTTACTTTCATTCCCTTGGAATGTTTCATCAAAGATCTTAACTTTTTTTTTTCTTATACTAATTAATTCCTTGGATCTTTCTTTACGTTTTCCACCTGCAGTTGCATTTGCAACAAAGTATATTGAAATACATTGGGGATCCCTGAGTGGCGCAGCGGTTTGGCGCCTGCCTTTGGCCCAGGGCACGATCCTGGAGACCCGGGATCGAATCCCATGTCAGGCTCCCGGTGCATGGAGCCTGCTTCTCCCTCTGCCTGTGTCTCTGCCTCTCTCTCTCTTTCTCTCTGACTATCATGAATAAATAAATAAAATCTTTAAAAAAAAAGAAATACATTAAGATATGTTTCCATTGTTTTCTGATTGTTCATTAGTACTTTTATTATAAAATATTTCTGCAATATAAAGTATACTGAGAATAAATATCTAATATCCATATACCTACCACTCAGAATGAGAAACACAGTATTAGAAAATGTTGAAGCCCCTTGTGCACTCTTCTGTGATCAGTCTTTTTTTCCACAAATAACAACTGACTTACTAAATTCATTTTTTATCTTTCCCATGCATGACTTCAAAGTAAAGCTATACATTTTTGTTTATATTTATTTCTTTAAGCAGTAACTGATATTTTTCATGTTTTACATTTCATGTAAGTGTTGTCATGCTGTTTTTATTCTCAGCATTATGCTTCAGAGATTCACCTGTGGTGACATATGTACTTCTAGTTCATTCTTTTTCACTGCTATATAGTACTCTATCACTTAAATATACCATAATTAATTTTTGTAGTTTGCTATAGATTCTTATTTGTTCTCCTCTGCCTAACAGCTGCTTAAATAATCTTTCTTAATTGCCAGCTTAGTTCCTGCCCTGCTCAGGAACATAAGTAGCTCTCCATTGCCTATAATAACACTAATTCTTCTATGGCTAATATTTAAGATACTTTACTGCACTCTTCAATAGCACTACCATTCTCCCAAATATTTTCTCTATAGCTTGGTAAAACCTATCCTATTCTCATCCCTTAATAACATCTTACAAATACACCACAGGAAACTAGCCACTGCAGTAATTTTTCTTTTCCTTCACTCTTTTATCTACTACCCTGTTATTTCAAATCTTTTACATGATTTAGACCTGTTTTTTCTACTTTAATCTCTTCCTACTTCTCTTTCTTGCCCCTGCCAACATCCTTCTTACACTAGTGGTAAATATTCTTTTTCATGAATACTCTTTCAAAGTACCCATTCTCTTTAAAAGTATTCATTGGACCTCCACTGGGAAGGGGTGGGATACAAAGCCAGATACAGAATAAAACCCCTGTCCTTTAGAGACTCAGATAATTACACGTCCATAGACAATGAAAGTTCAGCAGAGTGAATACCATGTTCAGATTTTACGTAAGGTATTGTAGAAGCACAGACATGACTTCTTGCTTGTCTTAGGGAGAGAGGGAAGAACAGAACTTTAGGAAGAAAATAGTAGACACATAATGAGTTTAAAGGATGAATAACCAGTTGAGAAGTAAGATGGTAAGCAAATGGAAAGGGGAAGGAATCTGAACAAAATCTTACAAGCTGCATCAAATCACACATAGTGGGAAAATTTTGAAACTTGAGAGTTAGGGAGTGATCAAATAGCATTTCCCTCATAGAAGTGTTGTAAGGATTAATGAGTCAATATATCTAAAGTGCTTTACTTTTTTAGTTCCCAATACCCAGTAAATAATCTTTAATTGTTAGCCAAACAATAGGAGGCCTTGAATGCTAGGGTACAGTTCTTGGATCACAGCAAGTTTAAAAAGGGATTTAAATGAGGAAATGACATAGTAGGCTTTGCTCTTTATAGGGAATACTCTAAAGGTATTGTGAATGGATAAGACAGGAAGGAGGGGCAAGAGTTAAGAGGAAACTGCAGTTCCCACTAAGGAGGCCAGGCCAGGTAAACCAGTTGCAGTGAAGATGAGGAGGATGAGTGTTCAAGAGCCATGTAAGCTGTTGATCTGCCACTGAATGTGGTAAATGAGGAAGAAGGAAGACCCAAAATGGTAGAGAGATGGCTGCAAAGAAGAAGGTGCACCAAATGAAATGAGGAAATTCTCCTTAAGAAACTGAGAGCATTTCCTGTTTGTTCCTCACTGAACCATCTAATAATGGCCTAATATCTGGCTCTCAATACAATGTGCCCAAAAATGTGGCTGATGATGACTGAGACTAGGAAACAATGATCTCTAATGAGGTGTATTATGACATATGACATTAATGGATCATGTACATTAAAAGCAATTAGAGCAATGTTAGCTGAGCAGAATGAGCACAGTTTCTGGTACCTAAGGAAAAGGCAGGTATTAATTTACAAAAACAAAAACATGCTTCTGAGAGTGATTCCTGGATTGAGACTTAAAGCCACTTTTTTTATGATTGAGAAAATTTTGTCTTCAGAGTAGTATTGCGGCTGTCAGATTCATGTTCTTTAGTTGCTCTGTGAGATAAATGTAATATTTTAAAATATTAATGCCATAATGAGGCTTAAAATACAATCAGGAGTGTATCATGATAGCTTCCTAACATGGAGACCAAGGCCTAACTAGCTGTTTTAATTCAATAGCCATTAAATCAACCTCCCTTGGCTTCTTCTATGCTTACCAGAGGTCAGGAAGTATTTTAGGAAGTGGAGAAACAAGGATAAAGAACAAAAATTCTGCCTTGGATTAGATCACAGTTAACCCCAAACAAATAGACAAATAAAATAGAGAAGAACCCAATTATAGCAAAAGTATGCATAAGACACAAGGATAGTCTGTCAAAGGTTTGAGAGCTAAGAAAGGATGTGGAAACATATCTGAGATATATTTCCAAAGTATCTCTTTGTCTATAAGGTGGGGAATGGACTGAACAAAACCAACATGAGAGACAGGAGGATATGATACATGGCTGTTGGACTGCCCAGTTGAGGAAAGAACTCATACTTTAACTAGGGCATAATGTAGAATATGGGGGGATAGAGATGAAGAAGATGGTGGCCAAAGGAGTTTTGGAGAAGAGCAAAGAACATGAAAGTGGTGAAGTGGTGGTCTATTGAACACGTAGTGATGTAGGCATGATTTCCATCTAACACCAACTGGATGAACCAGCAGAGGTGACATGATATGGTGGATGAGGGCACACTTTGCCTGAATTTGAATCCTGGAATCGCCACTTATTCTGCTGAGTGTCCATAGGCTTGTTTGCTTACACAAGCCCCTCATTTTTCATGTCACAACTATCACCAGAGACCTTAATCTCTAGAGGAAATAAAACCAGCCAAGACACATAGTTACCATCCTGAGACATTACCTCTGTAGTACCTACCTCATTGAGTTATTGTGAAGACTTAATGCATTAAAATGTAAGAGTGCTTAAAATAGTGTCTGACACATAGGAAACACAATGGGAGTGTTGGCAATCATTATCTTATTCCAACATCCAGGTGGACAGTCTGGTAGCATCTGAGAATTTCCAGAGGATGTATAATATCTTGTACATCCTAAAAGTAGATGATGCTTTCCTGCCAGAAGGAAAGTGTGGCACCCAGGGAGAAGCTGGCACTCTGCATAGCTCTCAACACCCCAACTTTGCTCCCACTCACCAGAACTTCTTCCTCTCTTTTAATTATGGCCTTGCTCGGCATCATTCAGAAAAGTCCCTTATGCTTAATCTGTGACTCATAGTCCAACCATTTGAACAGTACAAATGTTTCCTCTGCAGAAAGGAGCAGATGCTCTGGTGGAAAACAAGGAGGGGAGAAATAAAGCAGAGAGTCTCATAAATGCGGAGGAAGTTGGGGCTAAAGAAATCACAAGTTTTCACAGACATATTAGCTTATACAAGCTCCTTATTTTTCATTACACAATAATCATTAGTGACCTTTGTCTCTACACAAGATAAATCCAGCCACAGTCACATCAGTTACTAACCATTCCAAGAGTGTTGATCTGCCATTGGATGCAACACTGAGTGGGAAAGGCTTCTCTCCAGGTAGCAATAAAAGAATTATGAACTCACTCTGGTACTCCTCTGGGACCCAAAAAGAAAAAAAAAAAACATCTAAGTCTGGCACCTAGGTACTTTCCTGAGTGGGTTGTCATGGCAACAGGACATAGCAACTGTTTTCAGGATTCTAAGACCTTGGCAATTCTCACGAGTTTCTCTGCCTCAGCTTCTATGTATGCACAGACATATGGATACCAGAAATGTTGCCAGAATTGAGAAAACGATTTGAAATTCATGCCAGAATTCCTCTGGGTTACACAAGACCTCAGCCGACCTCACAGAGTTTAGCTTGCTCGGCACCACCACTGATAGTATGACCCATCCAGTTCATACTGCTGGGGCTCAGTTGCTCCAGCTGTAAAATGAAAGGGTTGGACTCAGCAAGCACAAAGGTTAATGTGAGCTTCACAATGTTATGAGTCTTAGGAATTTTACAGAGTATACTCCTAGAGTTCTTAAGCTTGAGTATGCTGTTGCAAGAAAGAAAAAAAGAAAACCTCCACTAAAAGTATTATTGATGTAATCATTTACTCTTGATTATGTAGTTTGTTATTCAAAGAAACTATCTAACTTATTGTGTACAATATACAATATGTGTGTGTGCGTGTGTGTGAATCCAGCTTTAGGTCAAGCTCTATTCTCCCCCAAGAATCCAGAAAAAGAAGAAAAGGATATACTTTTTATGAGTTCAGTGATTGTGTCTATCTTGTTCACTATTATATCCTTAACACTTTGGACATGATTAATAAATATTTGGGGCATAATTGAATGAATTAATGAATGAGCAAATGAATGATGAACATATGAATGAGACACAATAGGCCTACCTAAGTTTCTTCACATCTGCTAAAAAGTGCCTCGTGAGAAAGCACACCCTACATGTTGAAGTTTTCTAAAGCTGTATTACAAATAACCCTAAAATGTGGTGACAAAAAAAAATCATTTAAAATTTTATACTGATAGATTTCTGTGAGTCATGAATTCAAGAAGAATATAGTGTTGAGAGCTCTTTGTTCCCCTGAATGCCTGGAGCCTCAACTGGGGCTGACTTCTACAGCTGGGCACTGAAAGATATGGAATTGAAGGATGCACTTACAAGATCCTTCTTCAATCATGAGTGTAGTGCTGCTGGAGATTGCTGAAAGTCTGGGCTTATCTAGGAGAACTCCCACATGGGACTTGAGCTTCTGTCAACGTGGGGACTGACTTTAGAGAGGGATGATTTAGAGTATGGGCAATTCAACAGATCAAAGCAGAAGCTGCAACTTATTTTGACTTACCCTCAGAGGAATTGTGTCACTCTGCCATGTTTTATTGACTGTGAGTCCTTAAAACTAGTCCATACTCAAGAATGAGTGATAGTGCACAGTCCCAGTTGTGCTGGGATGAGGGACAAGCCACCAGTTGCAGGAAGGATGGCAGAGTACAAAAGGCTCTGTTAAAAAATTTGATGTCAGTCTGATTTTTGTTTCTTCGTGCACGGTCTGTATTCTCTGAAAGCTTTTAGAGCATTCTTTGTGTCTCTTCTGTTCTGGGATTTTACTTCATTATGTTGAAACATGCATTTTCTCCTTCTTAGTCCTGCTAGACTTTCTATGAGCCACTTCCATCTTAAGTTTTTATTTTTATTTAATTATGGAAAATGTATATTCATCAAGTATTTCCTATGATACATTCTTTGACTCCTTTTGGAACATTATTATCCAGTCTTTACCACCTCTACTTTAATTCACCTTACTTTCCTTATATCATACCCTGCTATCTTCTAAGAAAATTCTTCCATCTTGTCTTTCACTTTTTTAACCAGTTTCATCTGTGTCCATTTTGGTACTTATACCATCCACCAAATATTATATTTTGTCTACTAAGTATTTGCTACAAAATATTTTTACTTGTTTAAAATTTAAGACTTCTCTTTCTCATTTCATATTGCCAGTATTTCCCTCACTTGAGGAATATTTATTGTACTCATTTTAAAAAGTCATCTGTTTGACTATTTCTTTCTTTCGTAAAACACTTGTAACTTTCAGGTGTCTAGTCATGTTGATTTGGGGCACAAGCCCCATTATAATGTATAATGTAATGGGTAAAAGGTCTGGTCTTGGTGTGTATCCCCACTGAGATACCACAGAATGGCTTTGGATGTTTCTCTGTACTCACAAGCAATGCTGCCAGTCAGCAAATCACTTTTAGATTTTTAAGGGAAAATGATATAAAGATATTTTTCATTACTGTAATCCACCAGCCATGAGAATTGGGTGGAAGGGGCTAAAATAATGAATACTCAAGAGTTGTTTTAATCAAGCCTTCACCCCACAGGCTCTTTTATACTGCTCTTATACTAAACATTCAACACCAACAACCTGGTCATTGCAATTTCTGTGGGAAAAGGTCAAGAAATAGCTCCGTAAATGTCTAGCTTCCTAACTGCCTCAAGTCCCTACACCACACCCACCCACAATACACACACACACACACACACACACACATACACACACACACCCTGGCGCATGATAGCCTTACATTTCCCCCAAATCTTCTTGCCCTTGTATTTTTCTGATTTTAAGAAAGGAGATCCAGCAGCCTATATTCATTTCCCATCTCATCAATAATAAAGTCCTCCAATATTTTCCTAAGTAAATATATTTCAAATAGGAAAGGGATAATGAAATATCATTATTCTCTCTAATGAGGTGCCCATAGAACACACATGTTTTGTTGGAATTTCACTTCAGGCATAATAATGATGATTATAATTATAATCAACATTATCATCATCATCATCACTGTTGCTGTAGCTATTATTATAAACATTCTAATGTATTCACTAGTTCCTTTGTGCCATATTCTATAATAATCATTTTACATCTACAGCCATTGAAATCTAGGGCCTTTGGACAGGTTCCTTATAAGGTCATATGCAAAGCTTCAGAATTCAACAGAATGAAATAAAACAAAACAAAATGAAGAGACCAATTCCTTATTCCAATCTCTCAAAGAGCACAAATGGAAACTTAGTCTGCCTCTTTTCCTCACCTTCCTAGCTCTTGGCCTTCCCGTGTTCCCCAGGCTTTCATTATATGCCCTCCTCCCATCTCTTTACTCTGTTATTTATTCATTTAACTTCTCTGTTAAATTCTTCCCATCTTCTTCCCATCTGATAGGCTCTTACTCTGAGTCTTAAGTCTGATTCTTTTGGGCTTATTCTGTATCACAAGACTTCTCTGGCAGAGATGTACTCTAAATATGGGTCAAACACTGGAAATTTGGAGTTACAACTGAAGTATTCTTTTTGGTAGAGTGAAGAAGGCATGAATATCTTAGTATTTCCTTATTAATATTTTCTCTCACAAGCCTGTGACCTCATTTACTTCTCTTGACAACTCTATGGGTTAGATACCATAACTATATTTTCATGTGAGGACAGCAAGTCACAGAGAGGTCAAATTCTTGTCCAAGGTTATAGTAGATAGTCTTGTGAATGAAGAAATAATGATTTAGAGACAGATGTTCTGCTCTTAATGCCCATTCCTTAAGTCTATGGTATTGCTCTACTTTTTCCTGAGGTACAATTCCAAAAAGAACATCAAAGTCCAGATTCTCGTATAAACTGTCCTTTTCACCTGAACGTTTTTGTCAAGGGAGATATTGTATTTAAAAGAACCTGTCTGAGCATTCTGACTTTGCTTCTGCTTGCTCAAGTGTATCTCCATTCCCAAAAGAGCTGCTCACCTGAGGTCATCACTGCAATTTTAGTCTACATAATTTAATAGACCTGTTACCAGTGTAACACTTATTAACAACCCATTAGTAGTCATTCAGGTAAAGCTAGACAATCTCATGTACCAAAGCTTTTATTGTAGAATTTTAAGTCATTAGTTTAATAAATAATAAACTATCTACCAGAGATATTCACTATAAAAGACCACACTTTGAATGTGCTGGCATGCGTTATTAAATATAATTAAATTATCCAACTGAAGATTTGAAGCAGCATTTCTCACAACCCACTGTGCTAATGAACTTATAACCAGCTCAGGAAACCCAGTACTGAATTCTGAAACCAGAATTCAATTTCCAGTTGCTGTGAAGACAAATATGAGGTTTGTCTACTCATTTGAGATATGCCTACAGAATGCCAACAAGTCACCCTACCTGGAGAAATCTTGTTGTATTTGGTAAACTGAAGAGCCAAAAGAAAATAATGGGACTTTTAAGATGTGAAGCTTCATTTGTACCTGTGGGCCAAATCTCTAGTAGCAAAGAACAAACAAACATTTGGACAATTATTTAGAGAATACTTTACCTGCCTTCATAAACAATTCTAGACAGAAATAAACTAGATACATTTTTGTTTCTGGCATGAAAACCAAGGAGAAGTAAAAACAGTCAATTCCAGGGTTCAGAATCTGCAAATCTGTAAAAACTTTAAGATCAAATGATAGGCTTTTTATCCTCCTGTGCAATATTCCAGATCAAAATAGTTAACTCACTGGTACTCAACAAACAGTTGACTGAATGACTGAATTAAGGAATAAACGAACTTTATATTTCTGTAGCGTTTTTTAAGTTTCTTTAAAAGTGTATTTATTTAAGCCCTAATAAGAAATGGCAGGAATTGGTGCTATTATTGCCTTACAAATAAAAAAGCCAAGGCACACACAGAACAATATGGAAGAAAAAACAAGGGCTTTAGAGCAAAGAGGATCCATCATAAATTTTACCTCTATCTTCACATTAGCTTCACAATGCCTGAACGGCATTCCTCTCCAGGCTTGCATCCCCCAGCAACCCAATGGTAATAAAAATATCTAAATCTGGAGTTGTCATGAAGTGTCAAGGATCATGTATCAGGGAATAACAAGTATCCGATAAATCTTCTTTCTTTTCTGCCCCATTTTCTAGCTTTGTTTATGGAAATCTTGAATGTTGATCTTGCTTTATGACAATTAGAAAGATGTTACTACCTTTGTTGTTACATACAGCTTCTTTAAATTTGCCAGGCTTGAGAAACATAAGATAGTTTGATGGAAATCATTCATTAATTTTACTTATTGACCTAATCTTTCTTTATCACTCACATATTCCTATCCCATCTCATAGTCAGGCCATGCTAGATCCAGAGCTAAGGGAACATTCTGTCTTAGCCTAAAATTTTGATATTTGGTTCATCATGAATTTTCTACATTAATTTTAAGTTATATATGTGTGTATATATATATATATATAATATATATATATGTGTATATATGTATATATATATATATATATATATATATATATATATATATATATTACATTGAGGGACACTTTGCTCACTTTCAGTAGAGTATGTGACACTTGATCTCAGGGTCATAAGTCCAAGCCCCAAGTTGAGTGTAGAGCTTACTTTTGGAAAGAAGAAGAAGAAGAAGAAGAAGAAGAAGAAGAAGAAGAAGAAAGAAAGAAAGAAAGAAAGAAAGAAAGAAAGAAAGAAAGAAAGAAAGAAAGAAAGAAGAAAGAAAGAAAAAAGAGAAAGAAAGAAAGAAAGAAAGAAAGAAAGAAAGAAAGAAAGAAAGAAAGAAAGAAAGAAAGAAGAAAGAAAGAAAGAAAGTTTGATTACTGAGTTTTTTGAGGATTCTTTAATTTTGCACCCAAGTTGTGTGTATTACTTGCCTACTTGCCTCATCCCATTCCAGGCTCTGTAACTCCATGATCATCTTCATATGTTCAATCTCATTTTTCAGCAGTCTGAATCTGGCTTAAGCCAGCAGATACCAGAAGTGTTCAAAAAGTAGGGGAGGCCTCTGCCATTGGACCTTACAAGGCCATGGAAGTAGAAGAACCTCCTACTGTTCCATGAAATTGAAAACATCAGGGCAGAACACAAAGTCTGTTAAGCCCAGAGCTTAACTGGAATGATTGTATTTGGTTTGGTTGTTTGCAAGATTTTTGTTTATTTGGTTGTTTTTATTTACTTTGGCAGCAAGCTATGGACAATCTTAATTAGGGATTGAAGAGAGGAGATGGAGATGTTCTGTTCTCACATTGTTTGGCCAGTCACTTCCCCAGAGCCGTGATTTACATGACGATAGGCCCAATGAGCTCCATTAAATCCCTCTTGACCCTTTATCTCAGCAGCACGAGTTGCACTTCACAGGGTGGTCCCGAGACTTTCCTCCATTTTCCCAAGAATATCAATTCAAAATCATGCACACCAAGTAAAGTGGAACCCAGATGACACAGCAGGAACTGAGCCCTTGTGTTTCCTGACCAGCATTAGCTCGGCTTGAGTCAGAGCATGATATGTTTGTGGCTGGGTTCCCAGGAGGTCACTGCATTGGCTACCTTGCTGATAAAAAATTAAATGCTGAGCTTAATACTGATAACAGACCCCATTTTGGCAGACGCTAAAAAATCAGAAATCAAAATTGACTTGGTGCAGGAAAAGTGAACAATGTGACCAGCAAGCATAATTTAGTTTAGTGCTTCCTAAAATATTTTCTACACAGGAAATTAACAATAATTAACATTTATTGTCTGCTTATGAAGAGCCTGGTGCTGATCTTGGTCCTTTTGTTAATATATTTAACTGTTGCAATGACCTTATAAGATAGTCATTATTTTTAGACTTGCTGAAGGTCACCCTGCCAGGCCATGGAGCTCTGGCAGGCTCTTGAATCTGTGCCCTAGACACTGTGTAATATACCTCTCAAGTTATTAAGGAAAATAAGCTTTAGACAAAATCAAGTACACAGAATCTGTTACAGACTGAATGTTTGTGTTCCCCCAGAATTCATATGTGGAAGCCCTATGCCCCAGTGTGATAGTGTTTGGACATAAGGACTTTGGGAGATACTCAGGTTGAGTTGAGGTCCCAGAGGCGGGGCCATCATGATGGCTTTGATGTCTTTAAAAGAGAACATACCAGACTAGCTTTCTTTTCACCATGTAGGGGTGTAACCAGAAGGCAGTTGTCTGCAAACTAGGAGGAGGATTCTCACCAGGAATTGAATTGATCTTGGATTTTCTAGCTTTCAAAACTGTGAGAAAGAAACTGGTGTTTAAACCATCCAGTCTATGGTATTTTGTTACAGCAGCCTGAGCTAAGGTGCAATACATGGTATGTGTGCTTAAGTATGTATATGTGTTTGGGATCTGTCTCTCCAAGGTCAAAATTTTGAAGGACTGTGTCAAGCAAAGTTAAGTAGATTTTCAATTGCAAACCTTATCAGAACTTTCAATAGACTAAGGTGAACAATGCTTCTCTAAGAGAAGAGTTTCGAGGGTAAGTTTTTCCAAAGATATTTGACTTGGACCATCTCACTGTGATGGAACCTCGTTCCTAAGGTGCATTTCATTTTGTCCTGGCCCCTTAGTGTTAACAGTGACTGCCTGGATGGCAACCACAAGTTTACCACCAACAGCGGGTCACTGCTACCACCACATAGATTTCTGCCTGTCTTAAGTTGTTACACCAACCTCTGAGTGAGGAATGTTTAATAAAGTGTGGCCACACATGCCCGCCCCGGCCCTGAGAGAGACACAGGCATGAGGCACAGCTGGCCAGGCAGCCAGCTGAAAGTCTAAGTGATGACCCAGAAGGGTATGCAGAGTCACTGGGATTTCTTAATGGGCGCTTACTGCCTTGTGGAAAGGGTAAGAAGAGATTTCATGGAGCTTGCTGAGTCTGTTGCTGTGTAAGTCCCACCTCTGGGGAAGTGACTGGCACAACAGTATCAGATGTCAGTGGTGCAGACATTTAGCAGATGCAGTGGCGCCGCACTTGCCAGTGTGTGAGCTACAAGGGAGGATCTGACTGTGTGAGCGTGGGAGTGTGTGCAGATTGGTACTGTTTTTTAAATCCGTTGCCCACCAAGCAGGAGCAGAATTTGAATGGTGGAATTTAACGTGAGATTTGGTGCACATAGGTAGAAGTAGCTTCATTCCCACAGCTGCATTTTTAAAGCAAAAGTCCCAGACATACACACTCTCACACATACATGAGAAATCAAATTGCCCGGGGCACCCATGGGAAAGGCGTGCTATTACTCTGCTTCCAAAGCAGTTGTCAGATCTCTGGTAATATCTCAAACCAGAGCCTCACCTTTTATGTGACAAAGACTCTTAAAAGCCTGATAGCTTGTTCTAGGGAGAAAAAAAAAAAGAAAGAAAAGAAAGTGAATAGATGGAATTATTCGAAGCTAAAGTTGAGAGAAATAAAGAGGTAGAGGACTCACATTAATACATGATATTTTATTCTTATTATGCATTTTTATCCTCTGATTTTCAAGCAAACAGTGCCCAAAGTAGGGCTGGTCTCAAAGCAGATACTCAGAATTCTTGAGTTGTATCAAATTAAGTTGAATCAAATCAAACCAAATCAAATAGGTTCTGTGAGTGTTCACCTCTGTCCAAGGAAAGATTACACAAGATACTAGATTTAAGAGAGATACCATGACTCCTCAGTATGGCACATGAAGCAAGGAGAAAATGAAATCTGTGTCCCAGGCAAGAGTCTCTAGCAAGCAAGAGAAAGTCTCGTCTTTTATGTCCAGAGTGAGAGCAAGATCAGAAGCAAAGTTTCAGACAGGAAACAGATCTGAGAAAGTAATTTGGAATTTAGAGCCCAGAGAAAAATCCCCAAATCTCTGTGCTCAGGGAAAAGCTTGCTGGGGCTAGGAATGGGTTATTAATGTGGAATATTTATGATGGTCTAGTCAATTGGTCAAGAGTGATAACAAGGAGGCCTGATATTCAGATTTGCAGACCACTGTGGTGATCAGTATTTTCCAAATTTCAGGAGCAAGGGCTAGGAGAACTATTAGGGAAATGAAATTAGAGCAAGGCTTGGTTTGGGACGCTGATCCTGAGAATCCTCACCTCTCTCAAAGCCAGAGCATTAGAAAATGGTTAGGTGGCTTTCTTCATGTGCATAAACGGGGTTGAAGCACATGAGCCAAGCAAAACATCTATTCATATTAAATAAGATGATTTTCACAGAAATAATTGTGACATTATTTTCTCTAATTATTTGTACTTCCAGAAGGGAAACTCACTTGAATGTCTCAAAGGGTATAGCCCTGCTCCCTTGCACTAAGTAAATACAGTCTGGCATGCTCTTGAAAAGATAGCAAATCACCCTCCCACCTCAAGGCTATATTTTATGGGTCCCCAAGTGGTTATCAATGTGCTGGAACCATTTAAAAATCTCCAGATCCTCAGCTAACTACCACTTAACCTTCCAAACCTCCTATTTTCCCACTTGTAAAATTTTGCTAAGAGTAATTCACAGCATTTACCTGATGGTCACTCTATGACAAATTCCATTCTAAGGTCTATATATGAATTCACCCATTTTAATGCCTATAATCACCCAGTAACTCAGACTACAACTATCTCCATTTTAGGATGTGAAACTGAAGTGTGAAAAAGATAAAGACCTAAGTGAGAACATCCACATTTGAACCCAGGCCATGTTTTCTAAGTCAACTTATTTAACCAGAAAATTATGTCTCCTTCCAGGGACATTCATTCTTATGTAGTATGAACATAGTAAAGGTGAAATGCTAAAGAGGCACAGAGTAAAGCCTGCTAAATGTTGTTTTCCTTCTTGTTTTGTCCAACACTTACTTCCCAGGCTCCTCTCAGATTATGAGCAGGGGAAAGGAAACTAGAGTATATGTGACTTTTAATCCCTTAGGTAATTCGGAAAGAATTCTAAAATTGAAAAATTTTATGTTTTGTGAACCCATTTCACAGTTTGTAACATTCGTTCTCAGGAGGTTCCTTCCTGACTTCTGACTTAATTCAAACACAAGGAACAATAAGGTGTTTTTCTCTTGTTCTATTAAGAATTCTGTTTTACAACACTCCTAGGAGTTTCTGATTATGTCAAACATGCCAAGTTTGTTTGGTCAAAAATCGTTTGGCTCTCTGAAGGAGTTCTTTTTTCTGATGTTTTCTTGTACAGTCATTGCATTTCTATATCAGCAGACATCTCCGGACAGCAAGTACATTCTGCTTCCTGAGTTGCCAACAACTATTTCCAAAAATTAGGTCTGAGTGTGATGTGCTGAGGTATTCTGATTCACTAACTGCAGGCTGAGCTAGATTCTATATGTGCCGTCTCTGTGTTTTCCTCCTTCTCCCCAACCTGGACTTCTTTATAGAAGTCTTTGGAATCCTAGCGAATATCTTAATAATATGAAAAATATCAGGCCAGTCTAGAACCATTCGATGTCTCCACAGATTATCACAGGTTTAGGGTTTAGGGTGGCTTTCCTTTCATGATCAAAAATGAGAAATATATGCAGGATGTGCCATCATTTTTTTTTTCATAGCTGGATGAATCCAACCTCTGTGCATGCTTATGAAGCATTGCAAAGCAATTTAGTACAGTAGAAAATGAGAACAATAAGATAGAATGAGTATATCTATGAGTATATCTATAAGTAAAGATTCATGTTTTATTTGAATAAAATTGGCAAGTAGAAATTTTGTAGCATTTTACAAGCGTGAGGAGAATACTGCCTTCCTACTACTCCCATGGATTATGAATTTTTCAGATGGACTTTGGAGAATACATGAACCCCTGAAGTGATATTCAAAATTTTATAGTTGCATTTTGTGGGGAGGGGATTCAAATCTTTTTTTTTTTTTTTATGTTCTTCAGATGGCCTATGACCTAGTGAATTAAGAGCTAGGGAAAATAAATAGATATGAGCTCAATGTTCATCTCTGTACCAATTGGAAATTTGGCCTACATGTAACTTGTTGTATTTTTAAAAATACATCATCCAAAACTCTTTACTGAGTTTCTAATGTGTGCCAAACACAGTGCCAGTTGCTAAGGACAGTATAGAACTTCAGATCCTTTCCCTCAGAGACCTAAACCCTAACAGGGAATTCATGGACAGGTCTGCATTGGTGCCTGCCACTGGTTGACTCCCAGGTTTGCCATTCACTCTACCTTCTCTATTACTTTGCCACTTGAAATGGATTCTCTAGTTCTTGCCCATCTCCTCACCTTTTCTGGACCTCACTGAGAATAAGGAAATAATGGGATGGTTTTTAATGTTTTTCAAGTCTGAGAAGTATCTAGACTCTCCTCCAGCATAATAAGATGAAGGAGTAGGGACTCCCCGGTAGCTCAGTGGTTGAGCATCTGTCTTTGGCTCAGGGCGTGATCCTGGAGTTTCAGGATCATGTTCCACATCAGGCTCCTGGGAGGAACCTGCTTCTCCCTCTGCCTGTGTTTCTGCCTCTCTCTATCTCTCTGTGTCTCTCATGAAAAAATAAATAAAATCTTTTAAAAGAATAAGATACAGAAATTATAGGTACAGAAAATTAATCATTAAATTAATCATTAAATTAATCATTAAATTAAATTAATCATTAAATTAAAATTAATTTTAAAGAAAATTAATCATAATGCAAAGTGTTTGACTGTATTTTTTGATACTCCTGTATGATTTCAGACTTCTATGAAGGCCTCAGTCCTTGCATTCCTCCCTGACTTATCTTGAAGACCTTGTGGGGGAAAAAAAAAGTTAGACACTGACATTGCAAGGAGGGAGATAGGTAATGGAGGGAGTCCCGAGAAGAAATGCAGAGCCCTTCTGCCAACTGAAACACACAGCCATGGGATGTACCTTAATAATCTAGGATGAATTTCTGTGCCTGTGGTAACAGCAAAAGCACATGTATGTTGAATACACAGACCATTTAAAAATCTCCACCATCCAATGGTATCATCCACATGATAACTTATCATTTGAGCATGAGGTAAAGCACAGGTTTCTCTAGAAATCTGTATGTGCCTAACTACCTAATACACAGTTTTATAGAAACAGTACCACTCTATTCTTTCATGATATCACCAACCAATTCAATAACCAAGTTTTAAGGTTAGAATACAGAAATCAGTTACCATTACTCATCTGTGGACAATTAACTAAATAGTACATTTGCCAAAGTTAAAGTAGGTGACTTATAAAGGGAGGGAATGGGTGTAATGATACCAGGAAACCCAAGCTATTTTGGTTAGTTCCAGTAACTATCAGCTTAACCCTGGACTTTGTATGAGAAAGGATGAACAAAATAAACCGTGAAGTCACAGAACAGGTAACTGACCTCAGTTTGTGGCATGGGGGGAGAGAATTTGAAAGATAAATTTTTCGTCCAACCATTTACGCTGACGAAGCTGTAAAGTTAACTCTGAGATTGAAGTTCATTGCAATGGAAGTTTCATATTATAAGTCAGGTTTTATTCCTAAATATTTCTCTGTGTTATTGGCTCAGAAATATTTAAGTACAGGATACGCCTGGGTGGCTCAGCGGTTGAGCATCTGCCTTCAGTTCAGGGCATGATCCTAGAGACCCGGGATTGAGTCCCACATCGGGCTCCATGCCAGGACCCTGCTTCTCTCTCTGCCTGTGTCTCTGACTCTCTCTGTGGGTCTCTCATGAATAAATAAATAAGATCTTAAAATAGAGAAATATTTAAGTACAGTATTCATTTCTGCTTAAGACTCCAGAGCTCGTAGAAGATATAGCTGTTGCTGTTGCTATCTGGTCTGATGCTGCTCTAATTTTCTTACTTTCTTACTCCTGCACAAATCCTCAGTTTGGGCATTTGCAGGGGTAGAATCTGTTTTAGTATGTTAACAATTGTCTCTAAAGTGAGAGTTGGTGCTTTTCAAACAAAGCACTACATTTTACTTAACATTTTCTGGAATGAATTCAGGAAAGTTGCTCTGAATTTCAGTTTATATAAACTAAGATTTCAGATTACATAAAATAAAACAGTCTATATTGACTGAGGACTCTATAATTAGTCATTTTGGCCAAGAATATAATTGGAAATATTTCTATGTACTATGTAATATTCTTGCAACACCTATCTTGGAGACAGGGGTCTGTTCTGAGAAAAGCTTGTTTTGTGTCTATAGAATCACTGAGATCCTTGACATTATTTAGGCCACTATTAGAGAGAACAAGATGGATCAGCAATTTTGTTTTTCGTTCTTAAACTGTGAAAATATCAAACTATCTTCCCAGTGAGTTAGTGTATATTATATGGAATCAGAGTGACTCTCATCCTGCAAATCTGCTAGACAGGGAGGCTCCATAAATCCAAGGGATTACAAACTCACCAGAGAAGGAGCTGGAATGACTGAGCCAACCTATAAATTATTTACCTTGGTCATCCTGTAACCCCACTGTCCTGTCCTGTACATATCATATCTTTAGCCCTTCAATAGTGAATGGGGGCTATCTCCAAAATTTGGCTATTGTTGATTATGCTGCTATAAACATCAGAGTGCACATATCCCTTCAAATCTGTATTTTTCTATCCTTTGGGTAAATACCTAGCAGGGCAATTGCTGGATCATATGGTAGTTCTATTTGTTAACATTTTGAGGAACTCCACACAGTTTTCCAGAGTGGCTGCACCACTTTGCATTCCCACTAATAGTGCAAGAGGGTTCCCCTTTCTCCACATCCTCACCGACATTTGTTGTTTCCTGTGTTGTTAATTTTAGCCATTCAGACAGGTGTGAGGTGGTATCTCATCATGGTTTTGAGTTGTATTTCCCTGATGATGAGTGATATGGAGCATCTTTTCATGTGTTTATTAGCCATCTGGATGTGTTTTTTGGAAAAGTGTCTATTCATGTCTTCTGCCCATTTCTTAATTGGGCTATTTGTATTTTGGGTGTTAAGCTTCATAAGTTCTTTGAAGGTTTTTGATACTAACTCTTTATTACATACATTGTTTGCAATTATCTTCTCCCATTCATAAGATTGCCTTTTAGTTTTGTTGATTATTTACTTCCCTGTGGCAGAAGCTTTTTATCTTGATGAAGTTACAATGGTTCATTTTGCCTTTTGTTTCCCTTGCCTGGAGTGAAGTATCTAGTAGGAAGTTACTATGGCTGATGTCAAAGAGACTTCTATCTGTGTTTTCCTCTAGGATTCTGATGGTTTCCCATTTCACATTAAGGTCTTTCATCAATTTTGAATTAATTTTTTTGTATGGTGTAAGAAAGTGGTCCAGTCATTATTCTGTATGTTGCTGTCCAGTTTTCCCAACATCATGCGTTGAAGAGTGTCTTTTTTCCATTGAACATTCTTTCCTTTTTTGTGGAAGATTAGTTGACCATGTAGTTGTGGGTCCATTTATGGGTTTTCTAGTCTGTTCCATTGATGTCTATATCTGTTTTTGTGTCAGTACCATTCTATCTTGATGACTATAGCTTTGTAATATAGCTTGAAATCTAGAATCATGGTGTCTCCAGTTTTGTTTTCTTTTTCAAAATTGCTTTGACTATTTGGTCTTTGTGGTTCCATACAGTTTTAGGGTTGTTTGTTCTAACTCTATGAAGAATACTGGTAGCATTTTGATTGCATTAAATGTGTAGATTGCTTTGGGTAGTATAGACATTTTAACAATGTTTGCTCTACCTCAACATAATAAAGGCCATGTACAAAAGACCCACAGCTAATATCCTCCTCAATGGGGAAAACCTGAGAGCCTTCCCTCTATGGTCAGGAACCAAGACAAGGATGGCCACTCTCACCACTACTATTTAACATAGTACTGGAAGGCTTAGCCTCAGCAATCAGACAAAAAAAAAAAAAAGAAGAAGAAGAAGAAGAAGAAGAAGAAGAAGAAGAAGAAGAAGAAGAAGAAGAAGAAAAGAAATAAAAGGCATCCAAATTGGCAAGGAAGAAGTCACTATTTGCAGATGACATGATACTCCATGTAGAAAACCTGAAAGACTCCACCAAAAACTTCCTAGAACTCATATAAGAATTCAGCAAAGTCACAGGATGTAAAGTCATTCTGCAGAAATCTGTTGTATTTCTATACACCTATAACAAAGCAGCATAAAAAGAAATTAAGGAATCAATCCCACTTACAATTGTACCAAAAACAGTTGCATCCTCGGAATAAACCTAACTAATGAAGTAAAAGATCTATACTCTCAAAACTATAGAACAATTATGAAAGAAATTGAAGAGGACACAAAGAAATAGCTTTAAAACTAAAGGGCTTTTTCATATCCTATATATTCAAAGAAGTCCTTCTTGGTATGAGTTCTTTGATAATGAAAGAGATATACATACTGACTAAAGAATTCTCCATGTTCATTGCATTGGTTTTGTTTGCTGTGCCTTTGATGATAGCTAATAAGGGTCAAATACCAACTGAAGGCTTCTCCACATTCAAGACGTTGATAACGTTTTTCTTTTTTATGGATGAGCCAATGTCAAGTAAGTGTTCAATCCTGACTAAAATTTCTTTCATACTGACTACATTTCTAGGGTTTTTCTTTGGTGTGCATCCTCTTGCCTTAAACATAAACCCCCAGATTCTTTTAGTTGAACTAAGAGAGGCATCCCAGAGACAAACAATGGGAAGTCAGCACATTTGTGTCCAGTATGTCATAGTGTCTAAGAATTCTGGACTGAGGTTACTCACCCCAAGTAAGACTAGAAGTTCCTTAGGATTATCTATCCCCTGGTTAAAAGAGAGCCTGTTCTATACACCCAAAATTATTCTTTATATTCTGAGATGCCATTTCTGCAAGTGCTGTCATCCCCAAATAAAGTTCCACCCGGGGGATTTATATATAGGACATAGAGCTGCAGTTGGCCTTTGCCCATATTTTCAAATCTGGCTCTTGGTCTTTCATAAGCGAGCATACCTAACATCAGCACATTTGTTCTAACTTTTTCTTGTCTACTTTTTTTTTTCTATCCAAGGAAGTAACTTTTGTTGTTGTTGTTTTTAACCACCTGGGAACACTGTAAGATGTGGAAATGCTGAAAAATAATAGAGAAGTTGACATTTGCTTCTTTTCATATATAATCTTTTTGCTCTCCTCTCTTTTCCTTTTGCCATTTTTCACTCCTTCTTCCATCCTTTAATTCTGTATTTTTTTTCCTAAATGTAATAAGTCTTGACTGCTATGATTTTGCTTATTCTTTCAGGTCCTTCACACAATAAATACTATCAAAGAATGGAAAGGGAGGGGAGCTCAGATAAAAATAAAAAAGGAAGCTCTGCAGCTTTTGTTACATTCCTTATCCTATAGTCATCTTTCTTTCCTATGATTCAAGGACACGTTTGTTCTTCTTTTATTTTTTTCCTGGATATCATAACACATATTTTTATTCCCTCCTGAGACATTTATCAGTTAGGCTATAAAACAAGTCATGCCAAAATTAATGACTTAAAACAATAACCATCTGTTAAGCTCACAATTCTATGCATTGTCAGTTTGCACTGGGCTCAACTGAACAGTTCTGCTTATCTGGCCAGGGTTGGTTGTTCTCAACTGGGCTCATCCATTTGTCAGGAGTCAGCTTCCAGGCTGGCTGTGGATTAGTTGGTCAAAGGTGGCCCAGGTTGTTGGTTGGTTTCACTTGCTCTTTCATCCTTCAGCAGGCAAGACCAGGCCTACTCACTTGAGTCCAGGGCAGGATAATCCAGTGCTGACAGGAAATGTACAAGTTCTCTTGAGACTGCCTCAGAACTTACAAAATGACATTTGGTTGCATTTTATTAAACAATTCAAATCAAATATTAGAAGGGGCAAAGCAACATAGATTCCAACTCTCAATGGGTGGGCAAAAGCTTGCAACCATTCTTGTAATCTACCACAGAGAATAAATAGAGTAGTGCAGTGTAGCTCTGAAGTTTGAGTTTGGAGTCAAAATATCACAAACCCCATCTTTCACAAATGACTAATAATGTTCACATTCTTTAACTCTCTTTGGTTCTGTTTCTAAATGTAAAATAGGGGTAAAAATAATATCTGTGATATAGAGTTGTTAAAGATAAAATAAGAATATATTTATATTCCCATATATTATGAACTTAGCACAGTATCTGATACATAGTAAGAAAATATATTTGAGCTATTGTTAGAGTGTTGTCATATTTTTATTATTAGAGCTCTAGCCTGGTTCTCCATTTAGATATACTATGGTTTATGTGTAATTTTTCAAGGCCTTATAAATTCCATTGAATCCCACAAACACCTTTGTCTTAAAAAAATATTTTTGTATTTGTTGACCACATACATACTTGACCTTGGGATGGCAAATGACTCTAATCTTCTTCTAACTTCATGGCGGATGCAATTCATTGATTTTGGCAAATTTTTTTTTCAGAATTTTTTTGAACAGACCTCCAGAAAATTACTATCTGATGACTAGAGGTGGTACAAGAGATAAAATGTTCTTACTATACTAGAGATGGGGTCAGAAGGTGATGAGCACTCTGGCAATTAGTCTATCTAATTAGGCTAATTAGAACCAATTAGGCTTCTAAGGAGGAAAAATAATTGCAAAAACAAAGAAGCCTCTTTGGAAAGGATCATAATTCATCATGAAAAGTCAGGCTGTTTTCAGAGAGCAGCTTGGCTTATGGGTGAGAGAATGTGTAGGATACCTGTTCTGGAAATCAGATTATATTATAATCATTAGGTGATTTTAGCAATAAATTTACAGAGGAGTGACTTTTGGCAAACCACTTAATCTCTCTGAATCTGATTATTCATCTGTTAAATAGGAAATAGAGCTGTGAAAGACTAGAGAGGATCTGAAAAGAAACTGATCAAGGCACTTTAAGAAATAAGAGACTAAGCGATCAGTTCAGCTCTGTGTCTAAAATATAGAATATTTTTTTTAATTTTTATTTATTTATGATAGTCACAGAGAGAGAGAGAGGCAGAGACACAGGCGGAGGGAGAAGCAGGCTCCATGCACCGGGAGCCTGATATGGGATTCGATCCCGGGTCTCCAGGATCGCGCCCTGGGCCAAAGGCAGGTGCCAAACCGCTGCGCCACCCAGGGATCCCAAAATATAGAATATTTAGATTGAAATATGTTTCAAATACGTCAGTGCCATGTACCTCATAGACAATACAGTTGGGAGTGGGTAGTTTCTCACCGTTTAAGAGAACATTTTTGAAAATCTATGTTACAAGGGTTCAAAAGAACTCTGAGGTGGTCCCAAGTCTCTCTCCTTAGATGAGAAGGAAAACTACTTCCACATTTCTCCTTGCCTCTTCTGATTCACAATTAACCTGATAGGCTTGGCTATAGTGAAGGGAATAACCACACAACAGTCTGTAAGGTAATAAATATTATCTCAAATACTGGTTTGTAGTTTTCCCAGAAAACTTAGTGGGGAAGCCTTGTGGTTTCACATCTTCATGAGTAAGTCTCAGAAAGTGAAGTGATTTCCCCAAGATTGTGCAAGAAGTCACTAACAGAGCAAGTCCTCAAAGATAGCTTTTTTCCAATGTTCTTGGCTCAATCCACAATATTCGATGCTTAAGGGAACATGACCACTTGATAAGTTTGTAAATGCCATGTTTGATTGCAAAAGTGTCAGAAGGCTACTTAAATAAATATTTTCAACACAGAATCCTTATGATAAAATGTAGTTAATATCCTCAGTAGAAAAAAAATTAATTTGGAGCTTTTATTAACTCCTTATTTTCTTGTTAACTTATATTTTGCATTTACTATATACATTATATGAATAAAATAATCATTAAACCAAAAGTAAATAGGTCTTAGAATATTTTTCTGTTCGCCCCTATGATGGAATTATTGGCTTTTATTCCTAAGGATTCAGAGCATGAAGATTTTATAGTATAAGATGATGATGATGGTCACCATCATTGAGCTTCTGTGTGGCACTTTGGAAGAGTAAAATGTCTTATGTCACACATTATTTTGCATAGCAATCCCAGGAGTTAAGTCAGTATGATGTGCACTTCACAATTAGAAAAATGGGGAATGCCAAATGTAAGAAAAGCCCAGTAATATGATAACTCTCACCTGATTTTAACACATTTCAAGCAATAGAACTGTCAAGATACAAAAATAACATTAATTTACCACCATTTCAATACTATACTTGGATATGAACATAAAAGAGCCAAGAGGCTTTATGGACATCAAGTCCATAAAGATGATTTATTCATTTATTCAATGACCCAGGTTCAGAGTTAGGTTCTAGAGATACAGAACATAAGTAAGAACATAAACATCGAAATTCCTGATAGAGCACACACTCTCCTAAGTGAAGAGATTGATGAAAAATTTAAACAAGTAAAAAAATTTGAAAATTTAACTACAATGTTATAGGGATCTGGTATACTGAGGGAAGATTGCCTAAGAATGTAATGCTCAAGGTGAACAAGATGGTTAATTTCATGTGTCAACACATCTGGGCTGAGAGATGCCCAGATAGCTGGTTTGTCAATGAGGGTGTTTCCCGATGACATTAGTATTTGAATCAGTAGACTGAAGAGTATGCCCCCTAATGATTACAGATATCATACAATCTGTTGAGGGCCCAAATAGAACAAAAAGGTGGAGGAAGAGCAAAATCTCTCACACTCTCTATTTGAGCAGGGATATCTATCTTCATCTACTCTTGCACATTGGAGCTACTAGTTCTATAGACTTTGGACTCCAGGACTTATACCAGTGGCCCCACTTGTCCTCAGGCCTTGGGACTTGGACTGAGTTATACCACCAGCTTTCCTGGTTCCATAGCTTATGGACAGCATATCATGGCATAGCAAAGCCTTCATAATCATGTGAGCCAATTCCAGTAATAACTCTATTCTTATCTATCTATCTATCATCTATCTATCTATCTATCTATCTATCATCTATCTATTTGGTTTTGTTTCTCTGGAGGAGAAGCATGATAACATAATGAGGCATTACATGCAGTTATAAGTGAACTGGAGAAAGAAAGAGAGAGAGAGAGAGAGCTCCTACCGGCAGAAGGAACAGCATTGTTAGAGTCCCAGTGACAAGAAAGAACACTGCATATGCAGTATGACTGGAAGACAAAACTGGCTGGAGAATGTAGCGTAAGATGAAACTGAGCAAAAGTCAGACATGGATTTTGTTTAATTTCCTTAAGTGATTTTTAACTTCATCCGAAAAGCAATGTAGTGTCTTAATTAAAGATAGGTACAGATAGTAAATAAGATATGTATTTTTGAAAAAGTCTCTGTGGTTTTAGTGTAGAAAGGCATTCAGAGTGGGGAGGGTGCATGAGGATGGTGGGTCCTGCTATGGGGCAGGTAGCTTGTTAAAGGGCACATAAGTTAAGCTAACAAAAAGTAGAGAGATAGAGGTTAAGGAGTAAAAAAATTGAAGGAACATGGATTTCGTTAAATGATAAGATTGGGAAAAGGGAAGAAATAAGAATAACCACATTTCTGGCTTATCGAAGCACATGAGTGGTGGAACCCTTCACCAAGATGGGAAGAACTGAAGAAGCTTATGGGAGTTCCTGTGATGGTGGATCTGGAAAAGGAATATGGAGGTACTGTGTTTGCATCTCTCAAACATCCCAGAGAATATGTGAGGTCATTTGTCTATTACATCAGGCTAGAATTTGAAGGACAAATCTCAGAAGGTGGTATTTTAAAAAAGGAGTCATTTAGAGTAAACACCCCATTGACCACAGGCGCAATGTTGAGAAATTCCAACTTTTACCAGAGAAAATCATGTAAATGAGTCAGAGAAGAAGGATATTCAAAGAAAAAAAAACAAAAAACAAAAAACAAGAGAATAATATGCCACGAACACCCAGACACAAGCCTATTTAAAGAAGCCCAAAGTTCCAAGTGCTGTTCAACTATCAAATAAAATAAGATCTATAAAATAATTACTAAATTTAATAGCCATCACTACTCTTAGGTTTTGGTAGAATTATAGCAGCAGAATTCAGCTTGAAGTGCAAATGAAGGAGAGAGTAAAGTGGCTGAGAATGGAGTACAGGGAAAGAGAAGTTTTGGTGTAAAAAGCAGTAAAGATCAAGAGAATGGGAAGACAAGCCACAGACCAGGAGAAAATCTTTGCAAAAGACATATCTGATAAAGGACTGGTATTCAAAATATCCCTGCCCCCTCAAAAAACAAAACAATTGAAAACAAAAACTACTATTAAACAATAAGAAAATAATCCATTTTTTAAATGAGCAAAAGATCTAAACAAAGATCTCACCAAAAAAAGATATATAGATGGCAAGTAAGTATATGAAAAGATGCTCCATTATATATACAGTCAGGGAAATGAAAATCAGACAACAATGAGCTGTGACTATTAGATGCACCTATAAAAATGGCTAAAATCCAAAACACTGAGAACTTCAAATGCTGGTGAGGCTGTGAATCAATAAGAACTTTCATTCAGAGGGGAGGGGCAGGATGGCGGAAGAGTAGGGTCCCCAAGTCACCTGTCCCCACCAAATTACCTAGATAACCTTCAAATAATCCTGAAAATCTACGAATTCGGCCTGAGATTTTAATAAAGAGAGACCAGCTGGAATGCTGCAGTGAGAAGACTTCGAGCTTCTATCAAGTAGGAAGACAGGGAAAAAGAAATAAAGAAACAAAACGCTTCCAAGAGGGGGGGGGGGCGCGAGGAGCCTGGCTGAGGCCGGGGCGAGTGTCCCCAGGACAGGAGAGCCCCGTCCCGGAGAAGCAGGAGCTGCACCAACCTTCCTGGGCGGAAAGGGGCCCGCAGGGAGTTGGAGCAGGACCCAGGAGGGCAGGGATGCCCTCGGGCTCCCTGGGACACTAACAGGCACCTGCGCCCCGGGAGAGTGCGCCGAGCTCCCTAAGGGCTGCAGCGCGCATGGCGGGACCCGGAGCAGCTCGGAGGGGCTCGGGCGGTGGCTCCGCAGAGGGGGCTGCGGGGCAGGAGCGCGAATCCAACAGCGCAGGCCCCGGAGCACAGGGTGCCGGGACACAGCCCAGGATCTGGCCTCCCCCGGGATAGGCAGAGGCCAGGAGGGCCCAGGATAGCGAGGACGCTCCTGCCCCGAGCTGAGCAGATCAGCAGCCCCACCCCGGAGCCCCCAGGCCCTGCAGACGGAGAGCCCCGGAGTTACTGCGGGGGCTGACTCCAGGGCTGCAGAGCTGGCCCCGCCACTGCGGTTGGTCCTCCTGGGGCCTCACGGGGTGAACAACCCCCACTGAGCCCTGCACCAGGCAGGGGCAGAGCAGCTCCCCCAAGTGCTAACACCTGAGAATCAGCACAACAAGCCCCTCCCCCAGAATACCAGCGACACGGACCAGTTCCAGGGGAAGTCAAGGGACCTAAAGTATAAAGAATCAGAAGATACTCCCCCGTGGTTTTTGTTTTTTTGTTTTCTTTCTTTTTTTTTTTTTTGATTTCTGATTGCTTCCCCCACCCCCTTTTTTTCACCTTTCTTTCTTTTTCTTTCTCTTTTTCTTCTCTTTTTTCCTTTTTTTTTTTTGTCTTTTTCTTTTTTCTTTTTCTCTTTTCTTTCCTTCTCTCTCTCTCTTTTTCTCCTTTTCCCAATACAACTTGTTTTTGGCCACTCTGCACTGAGCAAAATGACTAGAAGGAAAACCTCACCTCAAAAGAAAGAATCAGAAACAGTCCTCTCTCCCAAAGAGTTACAAAATCTGGATTAGAATTGAATGTCAGAAAGCCAATTCAGAAGCACTATTATACAGCTACTGGTGGCTCTAGAAAAAAGCATAAAGGACTCAAGAGACTTCATGACTGCAGAATTTAGATACAATCAGGCAGAAATTAAAAATCAATTGAATGAGATGCAATCCAAACTAGAAGTCCTAATGACGAGGGTTAACGAGGTGGAAGAACCAGTGAGTGACATAGAAGACAAGTTGATGGCAAAGAGGGAAACTGAGGAACAAAGAGACAGACAATTAAAAGACCATGAAGACAGATTAAGGGAAATAAACGACAGCCTGAGGAAGAAAAACCTACATTTAATTGGGGTTCCCGAGGGCACCGAAAGGGCCAGAGGGCCAGAATATGTATTTGAACAAATCATAGCTGAAAATTTTCCTAATCTGGGAAGGGAAACAGGCATTCAGATCCAGGAAAGAGAGAGATCCCCCCTTAAAATCAATAAAAAATGCTCAACACCTTGACATTTAATAGTCAAGCTTGCAAATTCCAAAGATAAAGAGAAGATCCTTAAACCAGCAAGAGACAAGAATTCCCTGACTTTTATGGGGAGGAGTATTAGGGTAACAGCAGACCTCTCCACAGAGACCTGGCAGGCCAGAAAGGGCTGGCAGGATATATTCAGGGTCCTAAATGAGAAGAACATGCAACCAAGAATACTTTATCCAGCAAGGCTCTCATTCAGAATGGAAGGAGAGATAAAGAGCTTCCAAGACTGGCAGGAACTGAAAGAATATGTGACCTCCAAACCAGCTCTGCAAGAAATTTTAAGGGGGACTCTTAAAATTCCCCTTTAAGAAGAAGTTCAATGGAACAATCCACAAAAACAAGGACTGAATAGATATCATGATGACACTAAACTCATATCTGTCAATAGTAACTCTGAATGTGACGGGCTTAATGACTCCATCAAAAGGCACAGGGTTTCAGACTGGATAAAAAAGCAGAACCCATCTATTTGCTGTCTACAAGAGACTCATTTTAGACAGAAGGATACCTACAGCCTGAAAATAAAAGGTTGGAGAACCATTTACCATTCAAATGGTCCTCAAAAGAAAGCAGGGGTAGCCATTCTTATATCAGATAAACTAAAATTTACCCCAAAAACTATAGTGAGAGATGAAGAGGGACACTATCTCACACTAAAAGGATCTATCCAACAAGAGGACTTAACAATCCTCAATATATATGCCTCGAATGTGGGAGCTGCCAAATATTTAAACCAATTAATAACCAAAGTGAAGAAATACTTCATAACAAGAAGTTTGTAAGGACATCAAACACGTGGAGGTTAAGGACCATCCTGCTAAAAGATGAAAGGGTCAACCAGGAAATTAAGGAAGAATTAAAAAGATTCATGGAAACTAATGAGAATGAAGATACAACCATTCAAAATCTTTGGGATGCAGCAAAAGCAGTCCTAAGGGGGAAATACATGGCAATACAAGCATCCATTCAAAAACTGGAAAGAACTCAAATACAAAAAGCTAACCTTACACATAAAGGAGCTAGAGAAAAAACAGCAAATAGATCCTTCACTCAGCAGAAGAAGAGAGTTAATAAAGATTTGAGCAGAACTCAATGAAATCAAGACCAGAAGAACTGTGGAACAGATCAGCAAAACCAGGAGTTGGTTCTTTGAAAGAATTAATAAGATAGATAAACCATTAGGCAGCCTTATTAAAAAGAAGAGAGAGAAGACTCAAATTAATAAAATCATGAATGAGAAAGAAGAGATCACTACCAACACCAAAGAAATACAAACGATTTTAAAAACATATTATGAACAGTTATACACCAATAAATTAGGCAATCTAGAAGAAATGGACGCATTCCTGGAAAGCCACAAACTACCAAAACTGGAACAGGAAGAAATAGAAAACCTGAACAGGCCAATAACCAGGGAAGAAATTGAAGCAGTCATCAAAAACCTCCCAAGACACAAAAGTCCAGGGCCAGATGGCTTCCCAGGGGAATTCTATCAAACGTTTAAGAAGAAACCATACCTATTCTACTAAAGCTGTTCGGAAAGATAGAAAGAGATGGAGTACTTCCAAATTCGTTCTATGTGGCCAGCATCAACTTAATTCCAAAACCAGACAAAGACCCCACCAAAAAGGAGAATTACAGACCAATATCCCTGATGAACATGGATGCAAAAATTCTCAACAAGATACTAGCCAATAGGATCCAACAATACATTAAGAAAATTATTCACCATGACCAAGTAGGATTTATCCCTGGGACACAAGGCTGGTTCAACACTCGTAAAACAATCAATGTGATTCATCATATCAGCAAGAGAAAAACCAAGAACCATATGATCCTCTCATTAGATCCAGAGAAAGCATTTGACAAAATACAGCATCCATTGCTGATCAAAACACTTCAGAGTGTAGGGATAGAGGGAACTTTCCTCGACATCTTAAAAGTCATCTACGAAAAGCCCACAGCAATTATCAATCTCAATGGGGAAGCACTGGGAGCCTTTCCCCTAAGATCAGGAACAAGACAGGGATGTCTACTCTCACCACTGTATTCAACATAGTACTGGAAGTCCTCGCCTCAGCAATCAGACAACAAAAAGACATTAAAGGCATTCAAATTGGCAAAGAAGAAGTCAAACTCTCCCTCTTCGCCCATGACATGATACTCTACATAGAAAACCCAAAAGCCTCCACCCCAAGATTGCTAGAACTCATACAGCAATTTGGTAGCATGGCAGGATACAAAATCAATGCCCAGAAGTCAGTGGCATTTCTATACACTAACAATGAGACTGAAGAAAGGGAAATTAAGGAGTCAATCCCATTTGCAATTGCACCCAAAAGCATAAGATACCTAGGAATAAACCTAACCAAAGAGGTAAAGGATCTATACCCTAAAAACTATAGAACACTTCTGAAAGAAATTGAGGAAGACACAAAGAGATGGAAAAATATTCCTATCAAAACACCATGGACTTTCTTCAGAGAGTTAGAACAAATTATTTTAAGATTTGTGTGGAATCAGAAAAGACCCCGAATACCCAGGGGAGTTTTAAAAAAGAAAACCATAGCTGGGGGCATCACAATGCCAGATTTCAGGTTGTACTACAAAGCTGTGGTCATCAAGACAGTGTGGTCCTGGCACAAGACCAGACACATAGTTCAATGGAACAGAATAGAGAACCCAGAAGTGGACCCTGACCTTTATGGTCAACTAATATTCGATAAAGGAGGAAAGACTATCCATTGGAAGAAAGACAGTCTCTTCAATAAATGGTGCTGGGAAAATTGGACATCCACATGCAGAACAATGAAACTAGACCACTCTCTTACACCAGACACAAAGATAAACTCAAAATGGATGAAAGATCTAAATGTGAGACAAGATTCCATCAAAATCCTAGAGGAGAACACAGGCAACACCCTTTTTGAACTTGGCCACAGTAACTTCTTGCAAGATACATCCACGAAGGCAAAAGAAACAAAAGCAAAAATGAACTATTGGGACTTCATCATGATAAGAAGTTTTTGCACAGCAAAGGATTCAGTCAACAAACCTAAAAGACAACCTACAGAATGGGAGAAGATATTTGCAAATGACATATCAGATAAAGGGCTAGTTTCCAAGATCTTAAAGAACTTATTAAACTCAACACCAAAGAAACAAACAATCCAATCATGAAACGGGCAAAAGACATGAAGAGACATCTCACAGAAGAAGACATGGACATTGCCAACACGCACATGAGAAAATGCTCTGCATCACTTGCCATCAGCGAAATACAAATCAGAACCAAAATGAAATACCGCCTCATACCAGTGAGAATGGGGAAAGTTAACCAAGCAGGAAACCACAAATATTGGAGAGGATGCGGAGAAAGGGGAACCCTCTTACACTGTTGGTGGGAATGTGACCTGGTGCAGCCACTCTGGAAAACTGTGTAGAGGTTCCTCAAAGAGTTAAAAATAGACCTGCCCTACCACCCAGCAATTGCACTGTTGGGGGTTTACCCCAAAGATTCAGATGCAATGAAACGCCAGGACACCTGCACCCTGATGTTTCTAGCAGCAATGTCCACAGCAGCCAAACTGTGGAAGGAGCCTCAGTGTCCATTGAAAGATGAATGGATAAAGAAGATGTGGTTTATGTATACAATGGAATATTCCTCAGCCATTAGAAATGACAAATACCCACCATTTGCTTTGACGTGGATGGAACTG
The DNA here is from genome assembly GCF_048418805.1 of Vulpes vulpes. NCBI lineage: Eukaryota > Metazoa > Chordata > Mammalia > Carnivora > Canidae > Vulpes > Vulpes vulpes. Next base: position 56,278,610 of record NC_132790.1, read on the forward strand.
GAGGGTATTATACTTAGTGAAGTAAGTCAATCGGAGAAGGACAAACAGTGTATGTTCTCATTCATTTGGGGAATATAAATAATAGTGAAAGGGAATATAAGGGAAGGGAGAAGAAATATGTGGGAAATATCAGAAAGGGAGACAGAACATAAAGACTCCTAACTCTGGGAAATGAACTAGGGGTGGTGGAAGGGGAGGAGGGCGGGGGGGTGGTTAATGGGTGACGGGCACTGAGGGGGACACTTCACGGGATGAGCACTGGGTGTTATTCTGTAAGTTGGTAAATTGAACACCAATAAAAATTAATTTATTAAAAAAAAAAGAACTTTCATTCATTGTTGGTGAGAATGCCAAATGACACATATATTTTTGGAAGACACTTTGGCAGTTTCTTATAAACCAAACATATTCTTACCACATAATCCAATAATTGTACTCCTTGGTATCTGCCCAAATTAGTTGGAAACTTATGGCCACACAAGAGCCTCACAAAGATATTTATACCAGCTTTATTAATAATTATCCAAACTTGCAATCAACCAAGATGTCCTTCAGTGAATGGATTAACTATGGTAAAAACAGACAATGGAATATTATTCAGTGTTAAAAAGAAATGTATTTTCTGTTCAAGAACACTCATCACCAGTGAAGTGCAAATAAAAACCACCTCACACCTATCAGAATGGCTAAAATAAAAAAGATAAATAACAAGTGTTGACAAGGATGTGGAAAAAAAAGGAATACTTGTGCATCGTTGGAGGGAATGTAAATTGGTGCAGCCATGTGGAAAACAGTATGGAGAATTCTCAAAAAATTAAAATAGAAATATACTATCTCGTAATTCGACTACCACGTATTTACCCCCCAAAAATGAAAACACTAATTTGTATTTATTGCAGCATTATTTCCAATAGCCTAGATATGGAAGCAAACTGAGTATCTATAGGTAGCCAAATAGATAAGGAAGATGTGATGTGTGTGTTTACACACATGCATGAAGAATATTACATAGTCATAAAAGGATGAGATTCTTGCCATTTGCAACAATAAGGATGGGCCTAGAGGGTGTTATGCTAAGTGAACACAAATACCATATGATTTCACTTATATGTGGAATCTAAAAAAACAAAATAGATGAATAACAAAAATCAGAATCAAACCTGAAAATACAGAAAATAAACTGATGGTTGCCAGAGGAGAGGTGAGAAAAGGATGGGCAAAATGGTGAAGGGGAGTAGAAGATACAGGCTTCCAGCTGTGAAACGAATAAGTCACGGGAAAAAAAGGCAAGCATAGGAAACATAATGAGTGATATAATAGTGCTGTGTGGTGACAGATGGGAACTACACTTGTGGTGAGCATAGCGTAAGATACAGAGAAGTTGAATCACCAAGGTTTACATCTGAAACTAATGCTAACATTGCATGTCAACTATATTCACATAAAAGTAAAGTAAGTAAGTAAAAAGGAAATACATTATCAAGGCACAAAAAGACCTAGAGTATGCATATTACTAAGTAAATTGCATATTATTTATGAAATAAACCATTGTGAAAAGGATACCTATAGTATTATTCCCACTGTATGACCCTCTGGCAAAGGCAAAACTGTAGAGACAATAAAAAATTCAGTGGTTAACAAGGATTAGAGGGCAGTAGCAATAAATGGACAAGGCAAAGAGGATTTTAAGGGGGGAGTGAAACTATTGTCTATGATACTATAATAGTGGATATATATCATTATATACTTTTCAAAATCCATAGAAAACAAATTAAGAGCAAACCTGATATGAAATGAGGATTTTGGTTAATAATGATGTATCAATGATGTAGATTCACAGACTACAACAAATGTCCCATCGTAGTATAGGATGTTGGTAATGGAGGAAACTGTGCATCTATGGGGGTGGGTGGTATCTATGAACTCTCCATACTTACTTTTCAACTTTGCAGTAAACCTAAAATTGTTCTAACAATAAAATCTATTAAAAAAAAAAAGAAAGGAAAAAAGTAGAAAATAGAAAGAAGAACAAAGAGTTTTTCTTTTTCTTTTTAATGAGAGAGTGTCGAACAGGCTTAAATGCATGGGAATACATCAACTAAAAGGAAAAGATAAGTAGAATAGATATATAGAGATTTGTTTACTAATCCTAAAAATCTACTATTTTTAATAAAAAATAGTGCAATGTTACATAGAGAGTTAGATACTAAATTAACTAAGAAAGATAGTAGGACAGGTGTGCAGTGTTGCATACCCACTTGGAATTGGTTATCACAAACTTATAATGAAATTAGTTTATGCTATTAGGTAGGATTCTCTAGAAGTGCTCAAATTCTCATCTTGTAGGCATATAAAAAGTGACTATTTGGGTTTATGCAAGGCTGGCATTTTTGATAGATAAGTGAAAGGGTAAGGGAGTTTATGACATTCCCACGGGTAAATCACAGACTAAAGTTAAGTTAGCATGATCCAAAGAACCCTGATTACTTGATTTTACATATTTATTCATTAATTCATTCACTTTTTATTACCTATTTACTGCATGCTAGAATATTTGGGTTTTGGGTTAGAAGAGTAAAAAAAACAACAAATTCTTCTTTTGTGGAATTTACTTTTTACACAAATGGACAAATGCATATAAAAACCTCAAGTTTCATGAGTTTATGAAAAAATGAGGCAGTGTACAGAGGATATAGAGGATCTAACACTTTATTAGACTTCAAGGTTGACATACATTGCATTCTGTGTATGTGTTGCCCCCCCTCTAGATGTGAGAGAAAGGATGGCCCTGCTGGTCCAAGCTGTGGCTATTTTAGACAACAGGGTAATGGAGCACACAAGTATAAGCAAATGAAGGAGGGGAATAGGAGGAGGTATGGGAGAAGAACATTTTAGACAGAGGGAAGAGTGAATAATGAATACACTGTGGTAGAAGTGTGCTTGTTATTTTCAACCACCTGAAAGAAGTGTAGAGAGGTAGACAGAAGGAAGCAGTATACCTTGCAGTGTTTTTAAGGCCATGGTAAGGACTTTGGCTTTTACTCCAAGTAAGAACATATTTTGACTTACATATTAACAAAATCTCTCTGGCTATTATCTTGAGACTAGATTGGTGGGGCAGAGGTTGGGGAGAGAAGCAGTGGGTGAACAATCAGCAGCTTTAGTGGGTCAATTAGGAAGCAATGAGACAGATGAAAGGTGATATCTTGGTTCCAGGTGGTGATTTTAAAGATACCAAAAGCACATCAGATTCTTGAAACATTTAAGATGTAAAGCCAACAGGACTTACTGTTGTTATGAAATTTGTAAACTATTATACCAATAAGTTTAACTGGGTCCCCCCCATCCCAACACAGAACATCTATTCTTTTTAAATAAACTTTTGTGCAAGAAAGGAATAGAAATATTTTCATATACGTGGAATTTGGAGTCCAACATCTAGGATTCACAGCTACATCACTTGTGGAAGCCTGGACAAACAATTCCATCTCTTGGTTTTATACTTTTGTCATAAGTGTTAAATGAAAAGATGTGCATATAAATGCCTAATACTTTGCCTAACAGAGATGAGATGCTTGACTCCTGATAGCTACTGGATTCCTGTGCTAGGACCTTGTCCTGAATGCTTTGATAGTTATGGTTAAGCAGCTGGCACTTGAACTGAAATGGACCAAGCATCTCTTTGGACTGACACATATTTCATTTATTTCACTTATTTTATATTATTGTTTTTATTTCTTCAAGGTAGTTGAAGTAAGGTATAAAGCATAGAAACATTGTGACCTGCCATGCTTTTTATCATGGGATGAAAGCCAGATGACAGCAAGGAGCCTGGATGATGCTATACATCAGAAGGAAGCAGAAGTGAGAGATAAAGAGAAATGTCATTTCTGCTTGTTCCTGAGTCTCTTACTGTAATTGCCCTTCCAGAAGCTTGCTGGCTTGTTTTCTGAACAACTCATGTCTATAGAGTATTTTTTTTTTTTTTGCCTTAAAGATCGTTGCATATAGGGACCTCTGGGTGGTTCAGCGGTCGAGCGTCTGCCTTTGACTCAGGATGTGATCCCGGAGTCTGAGATCGAGTCCCACATCAGGCTCCCTGCATGGAGCCTGCTTCTCCCTCTGCCTGTGTCTCTGCCTCTCTCTCTCTCTCTGTCTCTCATGGATAAGTAAATATAATCTTTAAAAAAAAAAGATGGTTGCATATAAAATAATGATATAATAATAATAATTAGTATTTTCATCATCATTATTATTATTTACATCCTAAGAAGTCCCTATCTCTTTAAAGAGATTGCATTTTATATTGTATATAGTGAGGACATCGAAGTGTTTTATTTGGAGGGTTGCAATGAATAGATCTGTATTTTGGAACCATCATTCTCCTAACTGCGGAAGGAGCGATTTGAGAGGAAGAACACTGGAGCATGGAGAGCTTTTTGAGACTAGTGCAGTACTGTAGGTGAGATATAAGGGGAGACTGAGCCACACTGAAAGTTTGGATGGAAAAGAGACATACCTGGATGGTAAAGATGATCATGATTTTAAAGTGATTTGTTGTTGAGACAGGATGAGGGCACATTTTTAAAATAAAGTTTATAGTCGAAATGCCAAATTAGATAAACTGTTAAAAAAATACATTAGAATGAGAATAATGCATTCAGGTGGAATACACTGGGCCTGAGATACTGTCATTTCTGGGTGATTGTACGGATGACTTGAAGGGATCCTCAATAAGAGGTGGGAAGAATACACTGTGCTAGTGGTATAGACTGGGGTGGGGGGCGGTCAGCAGTATACCTGCTGTACTAAATTCATACAAGGTGTCAGAACCCCCTCAGAGATGACAGAATATAGACAGTAGTGAAACAGTCTGCTGGGGAACAGCAAAATTTAGGGTCAAACAGTACAAGAAAAATGTCCCAAGAATTTAGAGTCATATCAGAAAAGTAGAGGCAGAATCTGGAAAGGATGCTATCAAAATAAAGGTAGTGTTAAGGAGGAGTCCTTCCCTTTAAAAGTCAAAGAAAAATACACTAAGGAGGAAACAAAAATAACATTTTGGGGGTTTATAGTTAGAACATTATTGAGTGCCTAGAATTAGCTCAGTAGATACATTTGATTGGATGATAGATGTAATACAACTTTGCAGATTAAAACACTCAGAGAGTAGGTCCCCTGAAATGTCAGTCCTTTCTGCAGATCATTATTAGGAGCTTCTGGTATGATAAAGATGTTTATAAGGTAAGGCACAAAGCCTCAACAAAAGAAGTTATGACTCAAAGTCCTTTCTGCTTTGTCCGCATGTTTAGACTTCAGTTTGTGTTTAGGGAGAACAAAAGAGAGCGAGAGAGATGTTGCCTGCGGACATACTTTAAATGCAAACGTAATTTCAAAAGAAGCTCCTTATTTGGGTCACTGCAGTCCTGGTTCTGGAACTCAACTGTACTGGTCAGGAAATCTGATGCTGTCCTGGTGCTGGAGCTGACTCACAGGAAGTGACTATCTTAACTGAACTCTCAAATGGATTATAAACAAACCAGGAAGCTAATTTAATTTCCATGGCTCTGAATTGACCCAATTTTTCATGTCCACTGAATTATACACCTCTCTAGGGTAATCAGAGCCATATAAGACCAAAAGACATCTGGTAAACATGATATCAGGGCATAGACAGTAGGAAGGAAGGTTATAGGCATAACTCATCAGTTCAAAACCAGCAGAAATGTTTTTGCTTCACCTCAGAGCTTTTTCCCTGGATGTAGAAAGTACCTTGCCTTGTTCAATGGAGTGGATCTCTCATAGATATTCTTGTTATGGTTACTAATTACTTTATCTTTGCTCATCTTTCCTTGAGCACCATTCAGGCTGCCATTTTCATTTGTGGCCCAAAACACATCAACTTATGAAATACAATTCACCATACAAGTAAGTTTGGGAGTCAGGCCAGCATTTACTTATTTATTTACGTATTATTTATTTACTTATGAATGACTTTGAGCAACTCAAACAATTTGATTGCTTTCTTAGCCTACTTCATAATATGTGAAAAGCAATACCTAATCTTCAGTTATATTGTGAGAGTAGAAGAGATAATGTACCTAGTCCTACATTCAGCACATAGTACACACACAACAAAACATAGAGATTGTTTTCTCTGTTTATGCTTTTCTCTCTGTCTCTCTCTCATTCCGCTATATTTGTACCTGGATTCAACTACACATTGCTTTGATGTGGCCATTCAACCCAATAACTATGAAAACTTGTGGTAATCAAGTACTGATCACTGAGAGGTGGCAGGGAGGAAGCCACTCTAAAAATTGCATGGATTTGAGTGTTACTTTTTTTTTAACACATCAACTATTTCAAAATTTATAGAGATTAAATTTTGAAATAACATTATATAAATTGGTAGGTGAGCATTTCTTTAATTTATTACATGTTTTTAAACTTTAAGACTTCTAAAAATGTGTAAGAACTTTGAGAAACTGTAGAAGAATTTCTAACAGTAAAAGAAGGAAAAGAACAATTGGAAATATAAAAGCTAGTGAAATAATGCAGGACAAATCAAAGATGGATGCTCAATGTAAATAGTCAATAAGTTACAATCAACATGAAAAACAAAATATGAACAAAATATATTACATCTGTGATCCATGTAGTGCTAGATATTGGGGGCACAAGTTAATAACAGCAAATACATGTGCTTATTTTTCCTGAGAAGGAAGATTTTCACTCAGTCACTTACTATCTAATATTTGGTCTATTCTGAGACACGCAGTTTACTTGTGAAATAAATCTATAGACAGTGCAATTTAGGAAAAGTCACTAAGATTAATTTACTTCCAGTATCTAACCACAGATTACTATGTGTTAACTCTTAAAAGAGTTTAATCATGCACTCAGTAAATTCGGTATTTGAGAAGAACATGATTGTTAATTATCTTTACAATTTAAATTAATTAAGAGTATTACTAGGAACTCTGTTAAGTGATAGTTGGTCTATATATTTTAAACTGGATGAAGCTAGTTATTATACCTATTGTTTTTGGTTTTTGTCATTCCTATTGTTAATGCTTTCTCATATATTAATATTATTGCTATCACCAGTAAGGGTATACTCAGGCCTCATTGTTAGAATTGATGATGACTATGTCCATTTTATACATTTATTGTAATTGGTTAAATTATGGTTTATCAGGTATGTTGGTAAATTTCATCTTCCTGAGGTTTTTGCCCTGGGCGTTTTAACCGATCCAGCAATGTCACACATTCTCAGTCATAAATTTCTTGACTCTTCCTGAGCATAGGTCATTTTTAACTGATTACTAATTTAATTCAGGTTTTACCAGAGTTTGACTTGCTTAACAGTCTATGATTGAAATTATTTTCTGTATGCTCTTAAACATTCTGTATTCCATACTGTTTCAAAAAGGTCACAATGGAATCAAACTAGAACAAAAATGATACCACTAAAAATACAGTATGTGTTGCCAAATATGGATAATTTAAATAACATAAAAATACAAGACAGTTTAAAGTAGGTCAAGAGAGTGAGGCTTTTTGCAAATTACTAATATTGCTTTGAGCAAAAAAAAAAAAAAAAGAAATGTGATTAGTTACATTGTCGTTGACAGGGGAAAAATACAAATATATATAGATATTCCTCTTGAGAAGCAGATCTTTCAGGGAGCAGAAGTGATTAAAGCTATCCTTTATTTCCCTATTTTGTTAAGGAGGAAAGGGGTCTAGCTTCACACTGAGAAGTCAAGTCGGAGGATTAAATATCGCTCCTTGTATTCAAAGCACCACAGGCTGTTTCTGCTGGGTTTTCCAAATTTTACTTCTGATACTTTTCCTTGTAGAAGTTTTGACTTTGAAAGTTCAGGCATTTTTAAGTTTTATCCGTCTGCAAAGCACATCTTGACTTTCTTTAATGTAACTTGCAAGCTTGTTCTGTATTTATTTCACCCTTGCATAACTCAAAAGTAGCGGAACAGATTGTACTCAGATTGGGCAAAAGCAATTACCAAACCCTTAGATGAGGGCTAGTCATGGTTCCAGAAGATAATTTTGGGGAAAGCCATGATGGCACATAAATAGAGGGTTATTAAAGGTTTTTCACTGACAGCTTGGCACCATAGTGCTTTCTAGCACCAATCCTCTCAAAAAGATCTATATTGTCACCTCAGAAATTGGGCAGCATATTTTACATTCGGCATTACCTTCAGGTTTAGCATATGCTCCTGGATCTATGCTCATGACAAATTACAATGGTAATGAAAATAATAAATATTGACTAAGGTGCTTGACAAGGTGCTTTCATTATTATGTTTTCCAATAGATCTTTACAAACCTGTGTCATAAATGACTTTTCCTTCTTTTTTACAAATAAGACAACTGAGACTGACTTAATTAGTAAAATACCACAATTCCACTTAGGCTTTTAAGAGGTTAGATCAGAACTCTAATCCTTTCTTCATTCATTCGATAAGGAAAAGCACACTGCTCTGTGAGGGGAAAATGCAGGCACCTGACTGAGGTTAGGTGGCCTTTGTGAAGAAGATACAGCTAAATGCAGACAAGAAGGGAGGCTCTTTTTAGCAGTCTCTGGCTCTGCATCTCACTTTCCAACATTCTACTCACTCTCTTGGAACAAAGTTTTGACAATGACACAAAGAAAATTCAACATTAAAAAAATAAAGACCTCATTTTTGTCTTTATTTAAAAAGAAAAAAAATAAAACTGGGTAACAGTCAAAATTCATTTAATCTTTAACAACTTTCAGGATAATAGGCCAGCATATAAGTACACAGGCTTCTCCAGAAAGTACTTCTAGATCCTCAGCCCAAATGTGACAGATTGCCTCCTGAAGCCATGTAAGACTTTATTGAGTCTCCTCTTCAGACACTTATACCTACCTTGGGTATAATTAGTTCTGTCCACAAGGGCAGACAACCATGACATTTCCACATTTGCATTCTCGAAGGCATGCTGCTTCAATATTTGATGTTTAATTGAATTGGTGAATGGAGATACAGAATCTGTGTATGGGAACGATACACACACATACAAAGCAGCAGGGTGTAGCAAAAGAGGAGGGGCTGTGGTGCCGGATCAAGTTGGATTTGAGTTCTCGCCCCACAGTTTGGCCTTGCTTAGTTACACTGCTCTGGACATTGGACTCCTGTTTGTAAAATAGATACTAACACCTCACCTTTTGTGGAGGCCGTTGCAGAGGGCAAACACAATCTACATGAAAATATGATGGGTTGATTTAATAGCTCAGAGATTGGTAACTACTATTAATTTCTTATAATTCTCTTTCATTTATGATTACCAATCTCCTATAGCTATCTGGAATTTGGTCAAGGAAAATGGGGAGGGTCAGGGAATTCTTAGTGTTAGGATATTTAACATACCATATAGGTATTTGTGACATATCAGCATGTGATATATGATAACAGTTCAAGACATTATAATCTATGAAGCAAACAATCATATATAGATTACATTTCATTCTCAACAATTAACTAATATAGCATTCTTGTCCAATAAAAATGTATTACGACATGAATGATACTGTTTCCAAGATTTTTTTTAAAGATTATTGGAAGGTATCTGAAAATAATTGCAAAGTAATAGGACTGCATAAGGTAGAAATCATTTAATACCTCTATATGTGTTAAATCACCTTTCCTTGGTTCCTATAAAGGTATCTTTAATAACCACCATCCCTGGTGAATCTTCCTGCTGATTTTGCAACTGATGAGAATAAGCAAACAAGCCATGCCAGCCCTAGCCCTTCTCTGACCCACAGAGAGAGAAGAATGTGGGGCAACAAGAGGAGCAGAAAGAAAAATGTGAATTCAAACTGTTCAGCCAAAGCAGGGATGTTAATCCCCAAAGCTCATGGCGAGAAATCAATAAAGTCAAAATAATAATAGAATATATCCATCTTTGTTGGTGTTTCAAACTCACCAAAAATAACATGAGCAAGAAAGACTGTAAATAAACGGAGAGCAGCTTTGCAGTAACCCATCAGTGTCCCTTTATAGCTACATTTGCCCTCAGAGAGAAAAAACAATACTACAGATCTATTTACATTTAAATTTCTTCTAGTTGTTGAGACAATATTGCCACTTAAATGCTGCCTGTCTGGAACATAGCAGACAATGGTCTGATTATCCTTAACATTATTATTTTCAGTCTCTTCTTTCTCCTATCCTGGTAACTACTATCTGGAATCATATTCAAGTAAAGAGGAGATCGGGTGTTTCCAGCCATCCCTGGGCATTTCCTGGTAGTCTTAATTGTCACACGCTGATGGACCACACGGCAGAGCTCTCTTCGCCGAGTGCTTTGATTTATACATTCACACATTTGGGTGCTCTGAGCAGCTTTTGCTAGTAGATCCCACCTGGTGCGCAGCTGATAATCGCAAGAGAAACATGGTGCTGCCCTCCCCACATTCAGCTTTATGAACAGTGGCTTTTATCCACTTGGCTGATGCAAAATCTGTCCACTTCAAGAGTGGGAAGAGTAAGCTTCAAGTTCCTTTGATGCCAATTGGGCCAAGATATTCGAATCGAGGGTACCTGACTCATGTCTCCCTTCTTTGCAGTGACCATGGAAACAGCATTATAGATGCTCTGTGTGTGCAGTAGGCTGAATGTCTGTTTGAAATGCTCAGGGAAAGATAACCTTTTAAAATTTTAAAAACAAAATTTTTGACACAGGCCTAACACTGGGTTTAATGAAGCTGCAAACAACTCACTAAAATAGAGTGCAATTGTTCTCTGATATTGTAACCTGAGCAGTTCAGGCTAAGAGTAGTGTAGGTTACAAACATGTATAATGTACCCCTTCAAGAGTCAGGACAAAGAGCACTTTGTGTTATTCTAAGATTCAGTACTACCTTGGGATGTATATGTGTGTATCTGTGTGTATGAACATGCATGCCCTCACCCTTGGTGCGCGCATAAATGCTTTCCTCCCCAGACGGCCTTCTTTCCTTCCACTCTGCTCTTACTGCCATCTCTGTCTAGACTCTACCTATCTTTAAGGTTCCAATAACATATCACCTACTTTACGTAGTTTATCTGGTCCTCTTCAGCTGGGAGAAACCTGTTGTACCTCTGAATTCACAGAACACTGCATCTTATCTGATTCTCTCTAACAACCTTGTTTGTCTTGTGTTTAAGTTGAGTGAACATAGTTCACTCATGTCCCAGTAGAAGGGTATCTTAACAGCCTTATTTGACACATTGGTGGCCTCAGAAAATGAATTTTTTAAAGTTTTTATTTATTCGTGAGAGACACACAGAGAGAGGCAGAGACACAGGCAGAGGGAGAAGCAGGCTCCCTGTAAGGAGCCTGATGCAGGACTCAATCCCAGGACCCCGGGGTCACAGCCTGAGCCAAAGGCAGACACGCAACCATTGAGCCACCCAGGCATCCTGAAAATGAATGTTAAATATATGTGGAACACTCACAAGTATCATACCACAAACCCAAGGCCTAATGTGGGTAGTATAGGTAATAGAAATCAATACACCAGTACCAAATTCAAATGTTCAAGATTCTCTAATTTCCTGAGAAATCTGAGTGGGTTCTTCAAGTGTCCCTAATGCCTGAATAGAGGAACATATGTTTACTGCATCATAGTGAGGTACATAAATTAGCCCAGCTGACAGGTTTTCATTCCCTGTAACTCTACCTCCATCAGGCAATGTACCAACACCCAAAAAAAGCAATGTCTTAACTGGAGTGGGGATCCAAAAACAAACCAAAGAGCAAAAAGGCCAACTGAGAAAAGGACTTCTTAATCCTTGGCAACACAGCCATGGCTCATTTAATGTCGACTTTAAATATTTTGGTAAAATGTGTTTTAATTGGTTCAGAAAGCAGTTATTGATAACCTTGCTGGGTTCTGTGGGAGGGTACTAAACAACAAGAAAGAAGCACCTTTGGCAGTAACCAAAACTGGACATATACATGTAAATAGTTTAATGCTTTATTATTTTTGTTTTTTTTTATTTTTTTTTGCTTTATTATTTTTGAAGATGCCACCATCTTTCAAAGCAACCAAATGCCAACTTACCTTTTAATCTTATTTCTACCTTTCTTTCAGCATTTATTTACTTGCCATTTCTAATTTCATATTTTTCTCACTTATTTGCTTATTTATTACTGCTTTACTTAGAAATGTTAGAAGTGTACTGTGAGGACTTTCACAGTATACATGGTCACACTTTGAGCATATTGTACTGTCCTTTTATATAACTAAATTTCCCACATCCTGCCACATTTCCCTACAAAATGGACATTTTTGTTCCCATAATTTGAGTATTGGAACCTATTTGAATGTCACTTAGTCTAGGTTTCTCCCAGTTGGGTAAGTGCCCTTTTCAGGAAGCAGACACACGCTGATTGACATGTACATGGCAGCCTCCAGTGTCAGCTTACTAAACCCCCAGATAACTAAAAGCAAATTCCTCTTCCGGACAGCTTTCATTTTACAGAGTAGTGTGCTTATTTGGTTGGCTGTGTTTTGTTGTTTTCTGTTACTTATTTGTTACTTATCTTTTTAGTTAAGATTTCATTTTTGCAGAGCAGTTTTAGGTTCACAGCAAAATTGAGGGGAAGGTGTGAAGATTTCTTACACGCCTCTTGCCCCCACACACGCACAGCTTCTCCTAATATCAACATTCCCCATCAGGGTGTTATACTTGCTAAAACTGATGAATCCATGTTGACACATCACAATCACCCAAAGTCCATAGTTTACTTTAGTATTGTACATTCTATGGGTTTGTATAATATATAATGACACTTAATCATCATCACAGGTAATATAGAATAGCTTCACAGCCCTGAAAATCCTCTGTGCTCTGCCTATTTATCTTTCCTTTTCTTCTGGACCCCTGGCAATAACTGATCTTTTTACTATCCCCTTAGTTTTGCCTTTTCCAAAATGTCACAGAGTTGAAATAATACACTAAGTAGCCTTTCCACATTGTTATCTTTCACTTCCTAATATACATTTAAGACTCCTCTATGTCTCTCCGTGGCTTGATAGCTTATATCTTTTTAGTGTTGAATAATATTCCATTCTCTGGATGTACCACAGTTTATTTATTCACTTAGCTACTGAAAGACAATGTGGGCTGCTTCCAAATTTTGACAATTATGAATAAAGCTGCCGTAAACACCCATGTGCATATTTTTGTGTGAATATGTTTTCAACTCCTATAGGCAAATACCAAAAAGCATGATTACTGAATTGTGTTGTAAAAGTATGGTTAATGTAGTAAGAAATCACTAGATTGGCTTCTAAAATGACTGTACCATTTTTTCATTCCTACCATCAATGCATGAGCCCACCTGTTGCTCTATATCTGTACCAGCATTTGGTGTTGTCAGTGTTTTCAATGTTGTCTATTCTAATGTGTACCATTCTCAAGTGTATGGTGGTATCTCATTGTTGTTTTAATTTGTATTTCTATGATGACCTATAATGCGGAGAGTCTTTTCATATGCTTACTTGGTCTATATTCTTTGGTGAGGAGTCTGTTAAGGTTTTTGACCAATTTTTAAATCAGATTGTTAAATTTTGAATTATTTGTATATTTTATTCCAGTCTGTCACTTATCTTCTCATTTGCTTGCCACTATTTTTCACAGAGAAATTTTTAGTTTTAATGAAGTCCAGCTTATCAATTATTTCTTTCATGGATCATGCCTTTCTGTTGAATCTAAATCACCACCATATACAAAATCATTTAGGTTTTCTCCTATGTTATCCTTTGGGAGAAACCTGTTTATTTCATTGTGGGAAGTGCTAATAGGATTATGTTTTTAGTTTCAAATTCCACTTGTTCTTTGCTGGCATATAAGAAAATGATTAACTTTTGTATATTAACTTTGTATCCTGCAACCTTGCTGTAATTGCATATTATTAGTTCCAGGAGTTTTTTTTTTTTTTTTTTGTCAATTCTTTTGATTTTTTACATAGACAATTATGTCATCTGTGAACAAAGACTCTTTTATGTTTTCTTTCCCATTCTGTACACCTTTTATTTCTATGTCTTGCCTTCTTGCATTAGCAAGGACTCTAGTACAGTGTTGAAAAGGAGTGGTGACTCACCCCAGTGAGAATGGGGAAAATTAACAAGGCAGGAAACAACAAATGTTGGAGAGGATGCGGAGAAAAGGGAACCCTCTTACACTGTTGGTGGGACTGTGAACTGGTGCAGCCACTCTGGAAAACTGTGTGGAGGTTCCTCAAAGAGTTAAAAATAGACCTGCCCTACGACCCAGCAATTGCACTATTGGGGATTTACCCCAAAGATTCAGATGCAATGAAACGTCGGGACACCTGCACCCCGATGTTTCTATCAGCAATGGCCACAATAGCCAAACTGTGGAAGGAGCCTCGGTGTCCATCGAAAGATGAATGGATAAAGAAGATGTGGTTTATGTATACAATGGAATATTCCTCAGCCATTAGAAACGACAAATACCCACCATTTGCTTCAACGTGGATGGAACTGGAGGGTATTATGCTGAGTGAAATAAGTCAATCGGAGAAGGACAAACAGTGTATGTTCTCATTCATTTGGGGAATATGAATAATAGTGAAAGGGAATATAAAGGAAGGGAAAAGAAATGTTGGGAAATATCAGGAAGGGAGACAGAACATAAAGACTCCTAACTCGGAGAAATGAACTAGGGGTGGTGGAAGGGGAGGAGGGCGGGTGTTGGAGGGGAATGGGTGACGGGCACTGAGGTGGACACTTGACGGGATGAGCACTGGGTGTTTTTCTGTATGTTGGTAAATTGAACACCAATAAAAGTTAATTAAAAAAATAAATAAATAAATAAATAAATTTAAAAAAAAAAAAAAAAAGAAAAGGAGTGGTGAGAGAGGACCACCTTGCTTTGTACCTAATCTTAGTGGAAAAGCTTCAAGTTTCTCACCCTTAAGTATGATGTTAGCTGTATGTTTTTTGTACATTGCCTTTATCAAGTTGAGAAAGTTTCTCTCAATTTCTAGTTTACTGAGAAATTTTTATCATGATTATGTATTGGATGTTGCCAATTTTTCTGCATCTATATGTTCATATTATTTACTTTTTTTTAATCTAATGATATGATTACATTAACTTTTTTAAAGCATTGACTAGCTCTTACTATCTGGGATAAATTCTACTTGGTCATGGCATGGTGCATAATTTTGTTTAAGTATTCTTGGATTCATTTTGTTGATATTCTGTTGAGGAATTTTGTATCTATTTTCATGAGAGATTTTGGTCAGTTTTCTTATAAAGTTAGAGTCTAGTTTTTATATTAAGGTAATGCTGGACTCAGAATGAGTTCAGGAAGTGTGCCCTCTGCTACTATCCTGTAAAAGAAATTGTAGAGAATTGGCATAATTTCCTCCTTAAATGTTTGGTAGAATCTATTATCTATTTTTATACTGAACTTCAAAGGACCTGATTTCAGGAACAGACATGTTCTTATCTATCTACAGTTCATCTCAGTCAGCCATTCCAAACTAAATGTCAAAAGTTCAGTTTGTGGCCTTAAGAGAGAAAAAAAACATGTTTTTCACAAGAATAAAACCCATAGCTTTAAGCTTTTCATTATCGTGTATATTCTGACTCAGTGTAAACCCTAGCTCACCATTTAAAGTGCAAGTTCTTAAATAATTTTTTTAAAAATTCTCTAAGCTTCAATTTCTTTGTCCATAAATTTGGCTTAAGATAATATCTTTGTCTTTCTCATATAATAATTTTGAAGGTCAAATAACTGAAAGCTTACAGAAGTACTAAATAAGCTGCCTATAAATGAATAATTTGTGACATACAAGCTTATGTGCATTCAAAATATTACCTTGAAGCAGAGTTTCTAAGTAACTATATGATTCTGAAAGAAAAGAAGGACTCCAGACTCATTTCATCTGAATACACACCACCATGAAGAATATTTGGATGCCAGATGCCATTAATAACTTGCTCCATTGTGATCCCTTTGAATATTCTAGGAGCATCTGGGTATGGAAAGTTCAAGAAAAGCAACCTCAGGTGTTTTATGGAGTAAAAACCTGTTTCATTTGGCTATGTAACTTGCCCTCCCTTTCTATGAATTCTAGAACCATTTCTAGGCTGTGATGGGAAGAAAAATTCTTTATTTTGGCTTATTGACTTAGCAATTACATCTAAGAGGTACCCTTGTCATGCCCCCACACCCAGATTTGTCACTAATGTGGGGATAATCATTCACAACTAGAAACCACCAAACAGTTAGTTGAGAGGACTCTCCTCTTTGCTTAAGTGGCCCTCACATAGCACATAACACAAAAAGTCCATGTTTTCTAGGAAACACCCCTTCCTCCGCTTCAGCCTGAGATAACAACAGATCCTGCCCCTGATCAGGCATCAGTAGGAATATATCTGTCATGTAATTGAGGAGGTTGTGGCATTGGGAGACCTAAGTCTTTGACCTATAACCTTCTGTCACTTGCACAGTAAAGACAGAAGAAATCATATTATTCATTGTGGTGGCTAAATAAGGAGCAGTGTGTGTAAGGATTTACTTTGGTAGGATTTTTCATTTAATTAAATCTGATTTTACATCTGCGCAAGGGACCTCATTGATAACGGGATGGGTACTGGAAAGCTTTGTTGTCCTATAGAACTTATTCCTGCTATAATATAATGAATAGGCTATCCATTGGTTTCAGTTCTTGAGGAAGGTTACTGTTCTTGAGCCAACACTGTCATCTCTATCCTGTATTTACAGAGCAATCTTATTAGTCTGTGACCTTGGGCAAGTCACTTAACCCTTCTGACTTTTGGTATCAAGAAATTATTAATGTATACTAAACAGAGCTGTTGTCAGGATTACATGAGGTAATGAATGTGAAAAAGCCACATTACTTAGAAGGGGAAACTACCTGCATTACTTCAGTTCAGCTCACACAACATCAGTGGGTGAAGGATTGGCCAGTTTATTCATTTGGAGCCTGTGTGTGTGTGTGTGTGTGTGTGTGCACACACCCACACACCCACACACCCATATGCTTAAATTCCAAATTGACTCTCATTATGCTACAAAATAACAGATATTTAAAAGAGCAGACAAAAGACTCCATTAGGAATCTACCAAAACTGGACGTAGAATGGAGAACGCTCACTTTGGAGTAGAACCAGTGGTGTGCTGGAGTAGTTTGTACTGTCTTGTGAGACAAAACTATCCAATCCTTGGGAATCTTTTTAGACAGTTGTTAAACACAGCCATTATTAAAAGTTAAATTTCATAAACATAATTAATTAAATTATAGTAAAAATAAAGGTAATGAATACTCAAAATGTATCACTTCCTAATTTTGTTTTTACTACATTTCATTATTATTTATATTCTTAGGCATATTGTGTCTGTATGGTATACTATATAATGGTCACTTACTGTGCGTATGGCAGAAGTAATGGCATGTCCTTGTAATATTAGGGTATCAAAGGCTGTAGCTTCCATCTTGGGTTTTTGTCTCTTGGATTACTCAATCTGGGGAGGCCAGCTGCCATGTCCTCAGGACACTCAGGCAGCCTATGGAGAGCTTACGTGGCAAGGAAATGAGGTCTCCAGTCTACAGCCAGAGAGCAACTGAGGCCTGCCAATAACCACATGAGTTTGGAAGTGTTCAAATGTCTGTAGTCCCAGCAACAGCTTCACAGCAACCTCATGAAAGACCTTGAACCAGCCAGTTAAGCTGATCCCAGGAACTGATAACTACTACAGCAGCAAAATATCTAAATATTCTTCAGTTTGATGTCTGATTTTAAAGGGGTTTGTGGAAACCTCTAACTTTTCCTAAATGTTACAAAGTTGTGGACAAACCCAAAATTATGCCCGCACTTAGTATAAATACTTCTCTTTTTATATTTTGCTTGTTAGTAGGTCCAGGCAAAGGACAATCAACTCTACAGTCCAAATCTATTTCATTTGAGGGAAAAGCTTATTATTTTAAATGTGAATTTAGATATGAAATAACATAGCCTCCTTGACAATCCTTATTTTTTTCTCTTAAAGTATGAACAGTCAACATACAAAATTAAATCAGAGTTATCTAAGAAAGCCTCTGGAAGGTCTACGCAAGGTATGTGTAGTTTCTTCTTAACAAAAGTAAAAAATTATGGAGTTGTCCCTTTTAGGGTGAGAGAGGAATGGTGGTCAGGCAAATTAAGGATTGTTACCAAAGATACAGATTAAGTCATAAATATCTGAAGACAAGTAATATTTATAATGAGCATTGTAAAAAACATACACAATAAACGATTGTTGAAAACTAAGCTTTTAAAAAGCAAGAAATAGTATTTCAGTGATTTAAGGATATGAAAAAGGCACAGAGAAATAAAAGGACATTTTTGTTTGTTTGTTTGTTTTGTTTTGTTTTGTTTTGTTTTGTTTTGTTTTAAAGGACATTTTGGAGCCAAGGAAGAAACTTTATAAATATTACCAAAAAATAACTTACAAGTAGATGATAAATTTATAGCTTTAAAATATAATATCAGTATGTTAAAAAACAATGTATATATAATATTAGATCAATCTTTATAAACAACAGCTTTACAAACAAATAGAAAATAATACTCATTATTTTGTATACATATTCAAAATTTTCTATAACTATTAAACTAGCATAGTTAAAGTTTATAATAATCATTATCTTTTTTTAATAATAAATTTATTTTTTATTGGTGTTCAATTTGCCAACATACAGAATAACACCCAGTGCTCATCCCGTCAAGTGCCCCCCTCAGTGCCCGTCACCCATTCACCCCCGCCCCCCACCTCCTCCCCTTCCACCACCCCTGGTTCATTTCCCTGAGTTAGGAGTCTTTCGTGTTCTGTCTCCCTTTCTGATATTTCCTACCCATTTCTTCTCCCTTCCCTTATATTCCCTTTCACTATTATTTATATTCCCCAAATGAATGAGACCATATGTTTGTCCTTCTCCGATTGACTTACTTCACTCAGCATAATACCCTCCAGTTCCATCCACGTTGAAGCAAATGGTGGGTATTTGCCAGCTCTAATGGCTGAGGAATATTCCATTGTATGCATAGACCACATCTTCTTTATCCATTCATCTTTCGATGGACACCGAGGCTCCTTCCACGGTTTGGCTATTGTGGACATTGCTGCTAGCAGGAAACCACAAATGTTGGAGAGGATGCGGAGAAAAGGGAACCCTCTTACACTGCTGGTGGGAATGTGAACTGGTGCAGCCACTCTGGAAAACTGTGTGGAGGTTCCTCAAAGAGTTAAAAATAGACCTGCCCTACGACCAGCAATTGCACTGCTCAAACTGTACCTCAAAGATACAGATGCAATGAAACGCGGGGCACCTGCACCCCGATATTTATAGCAGCAATGTCCACAATAATCATTTTCTTTAATCAGATTTTGTTTTCTCTAGTCAAAGGGCAGAAATCTAATACCTGTCCAGCTGTTATATAAAATGACCACTTATTTTTCATATTTTTTATAATTTGTAGCTTTTTAAGAGATAAAAATATATTAATGTATGTTTAGTAACTAGCGTTTTGTGTCCATTTTTACTTCTAAATTGTCTGAGCACCCAAAGATTATTTACTGGTTAACTCAATAATGTATGGAAGTTACAATTTAATTTACACATGAAATCCTTATGATTTGTAGCATTGTCAGAATTTCATACAAGTAAACCCTTTAGGAAGACATCCATAATGAGTACTCCATCTAGTTCACTCTGCCCAATCTTATCAGATCTCTGAAATTCTGATCAGCTTCCCAGCAGCCATGCTCTGCATGGCCTCCCGTGCAGTCTCACCCTGGACCATGAGCAGCTGAAGATCAATTTTTACTCCGATTTTCATGACCTTTTTTGCTCCATTTCACTTTTCTGTAGTATCCTGCCCCTAAAATCCCATCTGCCCCAGTAGATTTAAACTCTAATTGGTATTTCTTCAGTTTAGTTCTGCCTGTTTAGATTCTATTTCTCCACACAGGCATTCATATGGTGGACTCCTACATTACCCCAAAGATTTAGATGTTTCCCAATTCATCCCTCATATTATTAAATCATGAAGTAAAATTTTCTTTTTAAAGAGCATATTTCCTTTTGGATTTTTTTTCTGGAAGGAAAATCTCAGGAGTTGAGTTCCTAGGGACAAAAGAATGACCAGTTTTTCAATAATTCACAATATGGCAAATGCACTCTGATATACAACTGGGAATCTTTGCTGCTTATAGAAGTGGCACAAGTGAGATATTTTTATCCTAAGCAGCCAAAAATCCCACACCTAAGCATCACTAGAAAACATATCTATTGGGTCTTGGGTTTGCCCACAGTTGTATCCTACATATATTTAGAGGTACCCAGGCTTCAGTTATATATATAATCTGTATTGGTATCTATATCATCTATCTATACATTCAGATTTTCTATATATAAATAGAAACAAATTATAAATGCTAACATAAACTTAATTCTACAATAATAGGCCAGGAACTTCACTGGAACTCATCACATTTGTGCTGCTGAAAATAAAAGAAAGCATCTACAATTCCATGGGACAGCCTCATGCTTTTAGGCATACATACCAAAAATTGCAATATTTTGGGAAATATGAAAAAGATGTACAGAATTTTTAAGTGTTCCAAAAGTTGCCAAGTGAGATCATTTCCTGAATTGAAGGACTATGCCAAAAACATTTTGAAGATTCTGAATAAGAAAGTTCTTGAGTCATTGGTTATGCTGTGGTTTTATAGCAGAAGAAAAGCTAAGGCAGCCCAGATACAGTTACTAAAATAAGTCCAAGACTCACAGTTTTTTCTCCCTTGTTCTGTCTTTTGTGTTATTTTCCTGTGTGTGTGTGTGTGTGTGTGTGTGTGTGTGTGTGTGTGTGTGTAACTGTGGAGGGATTTCCTATACTAAATCCTTTACCTCTCATATTTTTAGGAAGTGATACTTAAAACAACTTGGGGGAGGAGCTGTAGGAAATTGCAGTGAGGCAGGATTCAAACCTAGGAGACATTTTGTCTTTCATGTATATTTATGCAAGTGAGTTATTTCAGTCTTTCATTTTTCCCAGCCAAGGAAGATGGTGGCAAGGTTATTTTCTAGGCAAAGCCTCTCTCTTCTGACACACAGAAGATGGCTTCCTTCAAATTTAGCTTTTCTGTGCAAAACTTCTCTCAGCCCCCCTCTTCTGATTTAAAAAATTGAACTCGGTCTAGGAAAGGTCTTCCCCAGGCTTCACACACCTCTTTTCCATCCTTGGGAAGGAGAGTTTTATCTTTGACCTGTCAGTATGTCCCTCACCTTTAGAATTGTTATTTGTTGGCTCTTCCTAAACTCTACAGCCACAGATATGTATTCTTTTTTTAAAATTATTTTTTTAAGATTTTATTTATTCATGAGAGACACACAGAGAGAGAGGCAGAGACACAGGCAGAGGGAGAAGCAGGCTCCATGCAGGAAGCCTGATGTGGAACTCGATCCCAGGACTCCAGGATCACACCCTGGGCTAAAGGCCAGTGCTAAACTGCTGAGCCACCCAGGGATCCCCCATAGATGTGTATTCAAAAGTTCTTCCTCCTATTCCTCTGTTCAGTTTCAACTACTCTGGGCAGTCATTCCTCTTATTTTGTCTATATTTTCAGCTTTCTCCATGTTTCACTCAAAACACATTTACATTTTTATTTCTTATCCTCGTTGATATTTTTAGAGCATTTCTCAAAAGAAAAGGGATAAATTCTCGTTTTTGCCATTATTTTCAACCTGGATGCCCAGTTCTTTTGTTTTAAATAGGTACACATGGTTGGATCATTAATCCAGTCCAGAGATTTTCTTTAGATTCTGATACTACCTACTGTTTAGAATTTTAAAAAGTTGATGTCTAAAGCGTTTACAACAGTGGAGGAAATGATGCTGCTAATACAGAATTCTGGGATTCTGTTCATTTCAGTTTTCTGCTGTAAGCAAACCTCAGTAGGTACAACCATTTACCAGGTTTGATAATATTGGTACTATAAAAAGCAAACAGAGGCACTCATCAGCTATGACTCCTCCATTACCTACATTGCCTCAAAATTACTTTCAGCATAATTTTAATATTCACAGGGTAGTTTTCAAATGAGCCTAAATTTTACTCTGAATGCATAAGGAATAAATTATATCTATTCCTTGAATTTGCGTCCAGGTTTTTTTGATGGGCTTCTGGTACTGGAATTCATTTACAGTATGGTAAAGTTCTGTGATTCATTTTTAAAAAAGAGAGAGAGATCATGAGAGTTGAAATAAGAAAAAAGTGTGTGAGAAGTTAAATTCCATATAAAAATAGCTGCACTTTTGAAACATAACAAGTAGGAGAGATTAAAAATCAACGTGTCTAGATATTTATGGGGTTTTTTTATCCTTTGGCTTGAATTATTCCACCACAGTATTTATTCCAACTGTTAAATAGCAGTTGTAGACAATCTTCTCTACTTCTTTTTGGGGTGTCTCAGAGATCGTCAGTAAATATATTCCTGGCCAAAAGATTCTCAGATTGATGGTGCTGGAAACCAAATCTCATGATGATGCAAGAAGTTCTTTCGTTTGGTTAAGGGGTTCTGATTTTGGCTTATGTGTTCTCCTCCTGTAAAGTTCAAGTGAACCTGGTTCTAGGACTAATACATATGAATTTTAATAAACAGACAAAAATATGAGCGGGAAAAGAGTCATATCCAGTGACAAATGGGTCCTGGTTTCTCCTGAGGAGGTAGTCTTAGAAAGGACATTTCTGCTGAAGCCCAAGCTATTCCAGGAGGGTAGGTACACAGCCCCTTCCAGGGGGTGCATTGAGGAAGTAAACTTTACCAGTATGTACAAGGCAGGAAAGAGTAGAATCCCAGAAAGGCAGAGAAGCAAGGCACTCAGTGCATGCCAGACCTGGCCAGGAGTCCACACGGATTCAATGATCAATGTTGAGAACAATCTATGTAGCTCAAGAGGTTTCTGAGATTAGGGAGAACTGATAGACATGGTACTTAAATGACCAGAAATAGAAGTGATGGTACTGATGCTGTAGCCAATATGGCAAGGTGTTGTTAAAATCAAACCAAATGGAGAACAGGCTTGAAAATCCTCCAACAGATATTATCACTTAAGACATGTAAACAAAACTAAAATCTACTTTATTTCATGATCATAAACAAAACTTAACTTAGGCTATTTCTTATAAATGCTTCTCATTATCATAAAAGAAACATCTTTCTAAAATGGTGTAAGATAATAACTTTTAACCAATCTCCTGCTGTCTGAATACCCCCATTGTAATAACCAATGATATAAAGGTTAAAACACCTTCCTCATTTTCACCTTATTTAGCCATCCTGTGATATCATGCCTCTCAGCTTCATATCAGTTTTGGATTTGTCTTTTTTGTTTTGTGCATGTCCCAGTGGTGGGATTCTCACTTCCTCCCTGACTTCTTCCCTGGAGTGAACTAAATAAGTTCTACTCTCCGAGAGAGTTATTCCTTGTGTATCAAATGCACATTTCTGTGGCTCCCTAGGAACTATCTCATCCAGCAGGGTGGAATTTTAATTTTTTAAAAATATTTTAATTTTAGTATAGTTAATATACAGTGTTTTTTAATTTTTTTTATTGGAGTTCAATTTGTCAACATTTAGCATAACACCCCGTGCTCATCCTGCCAGGTGCCCCCCTCAGTAATACGCAGTGTTATATTAGTTTCAGCTGTACAATATAGTGATTCAACAATTCCATACATTATTTGATACAGATGATGTGGAGTATACTCTAATCCCCATCACCTATCTCACTCATCCACCCACCCACCTCATCTCTGGTAGCTGTTTCTTCTCTCTATAGTCTATTTCTTGGTTTCTCTCTCTTTTTTTTGTCTTTGCTCATTTGTTTGATTTTTAAATTCTACATATGAGTGATATTATATGGTATTTTGCTTCCTCTGATTGGCTTACTTCACTTAGTATTATAGTCTCTAGCTCCATTCATGTCATGTCAAATGGTAAGATTTCATTTATTTTGAAATGAAAATCAAAATTCTTTATCCATTCATCAATCAATGGACACTTGGGCTGTTTCCATAATTTGACTATTGTAGATAATGCTGCTATAAACCTAGGGGTGCATGTATCTCTTTGAATTAGTGTTTTGTATTCTTTGGGTATATACCCACTAGTGTGATTGCTGGATCATGGGGTAGTTCTATTTTCAATGTTTTGAGGAACCGCCATACTGTTTTCCAGAGTGGCTGCACCAGTTTGCATTCCCACCAACAGTGCATAAATGCTCCTTTTTTTTCTGCAACCTCACCAACACTTGACATTTCTTGTATTTTTTTATTTTAGCCCTTCTGACAGGTGTGAAGTGATAACTCATGGTAGTTTTCATTTTTGGATTTGAAGACCCACAGCTTGTGAGCTGTTCTTTTGTGAACAATAAACTCATTAAATACTATTTTACTGATCTGTTTTAATTTTGTCTACCTCTGGATTTTTGACAGTTTGGGTACTTTAAAGTCAGACTTACTCAAGGCTTGCCCCTAGAGGCAAGTAGCCAATGAGAAAGAGGAGCCACAAGATTGGGAGTTTGCATCTTAATACAAGGAAAATATACAAAAGGATCAGGAAGTACTGTTCAAATA
This sequence comes from Vulpes vulpes, assembly GCF_048418805.1. Lineage (NCBI taxonomy): Eukaryota > Metazoa > Chordata > Mammalia > Carnivora > Canidae > Vulpes > Vulpes vulpes. The sequence continues at coordinate 56,303,331 of NC_132790.1, forward strand.
TATTCTACCACAACAACCTAAAAAGCTGAGACAAAAGTACTATTGATGAGAAAATGGATCCCTGTCCTAAAACAATGGGTCTCTGTTCTGAGTCTCCATTTTTTTTTTCCAGTAAGAACCAAATAAAAGTAGTATAGATAAATAAAGAAATTAATACCCAGACCTGGTCCTTATTTTTGCCAAGGAGGTAGAACCATTTAAGTAAACCACTTGTGACTGATGTATGCCAAAATCATATACATATAGGTAACCATTAACTTAGGCAATTATATGCAGAAATGTATATGTATATTTATATTCATTTATATTGCCATCTTTACTTATTATGGGCCCTCTGGAGTTTCAAGGGTAACATAACCAGGGTAAGACTAGTCTGGCTAGCTAGCTCAAAGAGAAATATTTTATGGAGATGTATACATGGCACTAGGCTTTTCTCGGTCCCTTACATTTCAGTCCTTCTCTATTATCACAATGGGGACTCTTACCAAAAGGTGTTTTAAAAAGCAGCATTTATGTATGGAGATCTCTCTGGAGCATCTTTTGGTGAAATTTGGCACTATCCCAATGATACAGAAAATTTTTTCAGACAAGCTGGTGACTTGAAACATCTCAATTCAAGAAAAATCTTTTTAAGAGCATCCCGAGAAGAATTCTGGACTAATAATACCTCAATCACAAAGAAGAATATAAAAACCTTACGTCATAACGAAACACACAAATACAACGCAAAATGACAACTTGATAAAATAAAGATAAAATTCAACATTTTCAGGTAAGACAGGAATCCAGAGAGTTTACTCGTGTACACAGAGCATCCCTCCTTGCTGAGACAAAAAGCAGGCTTGGAAGAATCTGAGCATGCCACAACCTCAGTCTCTTGTTCTCAGAGATGCCCTGGTAACTGCCTGTGAAAATACAATTTATAAGATGCCATTTGAATGTCCTCAGAAAGACATCATTAGTTAATGAAATTGTAGCTATTTAAGCACCTATAATAAGTAATGGGAATTTCAATTCTACTGATAAAAGGATATTATTTATAATGAGCCATACCACCAAATGAGCTCTGAATGTGGAAGGCTAACTGCTACGTTGTGACTTAGGACATTAGCATGAAGTCTGAAGCTGCACATGCTGATTGCAAGGAGAACCAGGATATGGAGAAAGCATGAGAGCTAATGAGCCCAGCCCGCAGGAATATTTGCCTCTAGATTCTTCTTGGGTTGTTGGGGCAGATATGGGAGAAGGGAAACTAGTTCAGAAAGAGGGAACTTTTTCCATATTATTATAAAATTCAAAGGGAAATCCAATGGTTTTTTAAATACTGCTAGAATGTTTTGCATTTTACTCTATGAAATGTCAGCAGCAACTGTATGTAGAGAGATCATCCAATGCTGTAAATTTCTAAGGATCAGGGTTCCTTGGCCCTCGTAACATTTTTTAGAATAGTCTCCCTCCAGAAAAACCATCTTTAAGTTTGAAATCTTCATGTTCTACTACCTTCAGTTCTTAAACTATCGAGACTTAGGACATTTACTTCCCTTGAAGATTTTAGCTCCAGGTTTATAGCCATCTTCATTATGTTCTGCCCGCCATTATCCTTGGTGATGCTAGTATTCACATAGTCTTCCAATTTAGTAGTTTTTCACTTCCTTGACCTCCTCTCCTCAAGTGACTTTGTCCTCTACTCTGTCTAAGCTATGGTCATACCTAAACCTTTTCATTGCCAGTGATTTAAACCCTCCATAATCTCAAACTTAGCCTACCATCTTTCTGTCTTTCCAGTTCACTTAATTCATAACCCAATACCAAATATCTGTGAATCCCCAAAGGACTCATGAACCCTGCATTACTGATCATATCACCTTTTTCTCTGTCTCTTACTGTCTCTTGCTTTCAAATGCTTCCTTATACTACATAGATAGTACCTGTTGTCCTACTATACAATATGTATTAATAGTGCCATTATTCATGCTTAAAGTGTTTCAGTCTTTAAAAGAGAAGACAGGCAAGGAGTGCACCAAGGTTTTGCAAGAAGGAGATTTATGAAGCCCTTCAGTTAGGGTTGACAATACTTCCCAAATTTACTTCAAAACAACTCTGTGAGGACACCTGGGTGGCTCAGTCAGTTGAGCATCCAACACTTGGTTTCAGCTCAGGTCATGATCTCAGGTCATGGGCTAGAGCCCCACCTAAGCCCTTTGCTTCTCTCCCTTTGCTTTTAACCCCATTGCTCTCTCAATCTCTCTCTCTCCGAAATAAATAAATAAAATCTATTTAAAAAACCCCAAAATTCTACAAAACTTAATATCTTGCAAGACACGTGTATTAATAAATATTACTGCAGAAAGCACCAGATCCTAGTCATTACTGAGAAGACATGCCGTCTTGGGCAGCCACTTAATTATAGACTTCATTGTTTCATTTTAAAAGCAATGTAACACATATGTATAATCCACCAACTCTGTGGGCCTGACACTGCTCTAAATATAGCTGACATAACAATGAATAAAAAGGTTTTTGCATTTATGGAGCTTGGATTATACTGGGAGAGAAAAAAATAAGTCACCACACAAATATTAGGTCAGATAGTGGTGAAAACTCTAACAGAAATAAATCATAAAAAAAAAAAAGAAAGAAATCATAGAAGCAGCTGTAGTGATGGGATAAAGAAAAACAACTATAAAGGGGATAGAAAGGTGAATGCATTTGAGCAGAGTGGACAGTGGGATAAATATGATAGTCAGTGGGATAGAAAGGTAAATGCATTTGAGCAGAGTGGACAGCCAGTGCAAAAGTCCTAAGGTAGAAGCATCAAAGGAAAGCAGAGTTTGCTACCCAAAATATGCTTCTTTGGCATAAGGATTATCTTGAGCTGGTTATTAAAAACAAACAAACAAATCCAGCAGATAAAGCAGTAGCTCTAAAAACTGAGTAAAAGTTACCTTTTTGTAAGATGCATTTACATCTATAAAGGAAATCTCCATTTGTGAGGGTGTCCCTCTCTGTACAGAGAAGGCTTACATTTGTGTAACACTATCAGTGGAAAAGACCTACATCTGCATAACAACCTGACCCTTGTTTCTTGTGCTTCTCCTGACCTCTTCATAACTGGCATCCCTCTCCCGCTCCAACAACATTTTTTGTCTTTAGGTGCAGGTGGTATTTAAGGAAATAGGTTGGGCCACTGTGGGGAGTTACTTGATTTTTCTGGGAATCTCACAGGTATAAGGAGGTATACATGTTATTCAACCTCTCTTTGTTTTTGTTCTGTCGGTCTGTCTTTTATTATAGGGGCATCTCAGCCAACAACCTACAATCGTAGAGGGAAAATTATTTTTCCTTCCCTACAAGTTTACTTGGTAGAGTAGTGGACAGCAAAGAGGCCAATATGATTAAAGCCTAGTGAACAATAGGGGAAGTAGAAGAAGATGGGAATCAGAAGAGAAAGTCAAGCACCAGTGGAGCCTTCAGGACAAGGAAAGGCTTTGGGATTGAACCCATCAGATGATTTACAGAAGGGGGTCATCTAGGCTTCTGGGAAATTAATAAACCACAGAGGTAGAGAGTGACTATTTGGCACATTCTTGTTTTAATCCAGGTTAGAACTAATGGTGGCTTCAAGGACAATGACAGGGTAGAATTTTCATAAATGGTAAAATTCTGAATATATTTACTGATAAGTTTAATGTATGTTCTGTTGACCAAGAGGTAATTCACTGAAATTTGAAGCAACCAACCATTTATTTGGGCAATTAGAATTACAATTCAGGAGATAGAGATGCAATTAAAAATCTGACTCATGTTCCCAGGAAGATGAAGATGGGGCAGGGTTATACATATATATTTTTTTTAATTTTTATTTATTTATGATAGTCACACACAGAGAGAGAGAGAGAGAGAGAGAGGCAGAGACATAGACAGAGGGAGAAGCAGGCTCCATGCACCGGGAGCCCGACGTGGGATTCGATCCCGAGTCTCCAGGATCGCGCCCTGGGCCAAAGGCAGGCGCCAAACCGCTGCGCCACCCAGGGATCCCGGGGCAGGGTTATAAAAGAGAAAGGTTACAAGGGCAGTTCTCAGTCAAGTCTGTTATTTAAAATAGGGATTGAAACAAGCCTGGGATACCTGGGTGGCTCAGCGTTTGAGCATCTGCCTTCTTCCCAGGGTGTGATCTTGGAGTCTCTGGATGGAGTCCCACATCAGGTTCCCTGTATGGAGCCTGCTTCTCTCTCTCTGCCTGTGTCTCTGTCTCTCTCTCTGTGTGTCTTTCATAAATAAATACATAAAATTCAAAAAAAAAAAACACCAAAAAATATGTCCAATCAAGTTAGCTCCTCTCAAATGAAGAATGTGAACAATTCAGATGTCATGGTAAAGAGGGGGTTATATCCAGGTTTAAGTAGGGCTTGCAGCTGACAACAAGTTCATATTTCCTCTGATGAGTATGTGCATATTTTTCTTCTTCCATTTTAACATGCTTTAAGAGTATCTCTTAGCAAGGCTTTCTTGCTCTGTTTTTGAAATGATCTTTCACAGTTATGAAAGAACCTAAGATTTTTAATCTGAGTAACTGTTCAATTTACTAAAATTGAGACCTTTGGGGAAAGAGCAGGTTGCAAACCAGGGTTTGGTAGGAAAAAAAAAAAAAATATATATATATATATATATATCTTTAACTTGAGTCAAAATTTGATTCCCTTAAATATTTATTCATTGGTCATTATTCAGTCTTATGAAATCATGCAAAAAGTTCATCTAAGAGCCTTTAGAACATATGAAGACAGTAATTACTTCTGATGTGAGGTTTCTCTGTTCTGTATTAAATATCCTCATTTTAAAATGACTCACTCCATACACTAAATTGGGTTTCCTAGACCCTTTATTCCTAGACTACTTTATTCTTTCCCTAAAAATATGCTGATAGTTAGCAAAACCCCTTACAAACATGTATCTTGAAATAAGACAACCACAGTCCTTCTCATCATTTTATACAGCAAATATTTTATACAGCAACATGATCCCATGTTTCTCCATGGAAGACAGGCCTATTGTGCTTAAAAGAAAATAACAAAAACTAAAAGCAATGTTTCTATAAACACAACACATTTTCATTTAATTTTGAGTTGTAACTGGGAATGAAATCCTTCAGGCTACTGATACTCTGGTAATGCTGGTAAAAAATATTCTAATCAGTAGAATTTGTAAGTCAAGTTTAATTTGTTTGTTTCCTCTGAATCTGCTAAACTGACTTAAATCCCTTGCCCTATCTTTTCATGAAGGTTAATGCAACAAAAGTTTCACTGTGAAAAAATAAATACAGTTTTGAACAGTTAGTAAAGAATAAAAAACAGTATCTTGTATGCAAAAGCAACAATGAGAAGAGGTAGAATTACTACATTTAATTGTCTAAATTAAAATCAAATTACTGTTGTTTCCTTAAAAACACTTCTTGCTATATATAAAGAATAGGGAACAAAAGTGAAGTTCTGTACTTTGACATCAGTAAAATGCCTGCCAATGTATGAAATGAAATATGACCCAGAAAATTGGTTTAAATTGACTTGCAAAAGAACACAGAAGCATGGATTAGAAACTAGCTAAATCATGAAAAAGAGCAATGATCATTACTTCTGTGGCCTCTCTATGCTTCAGATCTCTGTGCATAGTTAACCTTCTTATTAGGGATGTTTTCAACATGGCAATCTGCAATGTAGTGGCTTAGGAAGTACCAGTTTCATGCTGGTGTTGAAATGAGCTTTATGTTGAATTAAAGTTGACCACAAATTGTCTGACAGTCTTTCCATCAAGAAGTGCACTTTATGTCCTTTCCCCCATGAATATGAACTGTGGCTACTTTGATCAATAGCATATAGAAGTGACCTTATGACAATTTCTTGTTCCTGGAACAAAATCTTCCACTTCTATCTCCCTTTTGTTTACTGCCTCTGGAATCCAGCCATTCTACTGTGGGAAACTCAAACTACACAGAGAAGGCATATATAGGTCCTTCAGGTGATGGACTAGCTAAGGTACCAGCCAACAATGAGGACCAACTGTCAACCCTGTGGAGAAACCACCTAGTCCAATGGAGTCTCACATGATGCCAGCTCCTGCTACTATCTGAAGACAACCGCATGACAACTCCAAGCAAGGACCACCCCCCATCTTACCCCTCCAATCCATAGAACTATAAGAAATTGTAATAAATTTGGAGAGTAGGCATGGTTGTAACACAGCAATAGATAACTATAACTACCTTTAAATAGTGACAAATGTAGACTTTAAAACATAAAGTTATAATCCCTCAGTAAAAAAAGATGTTCTTATTGATTTATTTTGGAAAGCATTTAAAGATGCATGCACTGGATACTAAGATAAAATCTACAAATAAATGTCATTCTTACCCCACAAAAAGTCTACCATAAACTTATTTTTTTTAATTTCCTTTTGAAGTCAGTAAAGGGTAAAAGGGTTTTGCTCTATCTACTCTTCTATGTAGTCTGGTTTAAGATAAAAATTTCCTTATGTTTTAATAATATCTTAAAAAGTTAACAGGATTTATTTTATTTTTACTGTTTTTTGAGTTTTAGATTATAATATTATACAGATTTCAGGTTATAATTTTAATAGCCATACTTGGGATAAGCTATATTTAAAGTCAGAAGAAAGTATTGCAAAACAAACCAAAATTTCCTCTGTGGGGAGAAAAGGTGTTCACCATTTTACAAAGTAAGTGTGATATATGTGAAATAGTCACTGACATAGGAATGAATAGTCTTTTTAGCCCTTAGTAGGCACTCAACAAGTACCTGTTAATCAACTGATTGATGGCCTCTCCTACATATAGAGCTTCCTTGTCATAAAGACAGACAACTTTGTACATCTCTGGCTGTATCCTGCATGCCAGGAAATGCTCCAGGCTGCAAAGCAAACACATTTATATAAATCAACACCTGGAGGACTCTCTTAAGACTTTCCTTCATCAATCTTTATCTAACTCTCTGACAGTGTATGGCATAGTATTAAACGTCCCAGTACAATCTGGGTCTGGATTTTAGATGTAGTAATTGATTTAAGACTGTCTCTAATTCCTTCAAGAGAGAAGAGAAAGAAAGAGAATTACGTTAACTTGTTATTTTTTTTTTCAATATCCATAGCAAACACACATAGGGATTAAAATGCTGGCATGGAAGAATTTATACTGCTTTAAGAACTAATTTTGATTTTTTTTCAAAATCTTTTGAATAAATAAAATAATTGGCAAGAGTAACCAGACAATTCAAGTAGAGTGAACTTTGAAATTGCCACCTGTATTAAAAACAAAAACAAAAACAAAAAACTCTTTCCACTCTAGCACTGTGATCAGCTAGTATAATCCATTACTGACTCCAACTGGGATTTTTGCCAACATTCAAATTGCCACCTTATCAAGAGTCCTTCCCCTCTTTCCGTGTATGCCTCTTCCTAAGAAAAGATGAATTTGAAAGAAAAACGAGCAGGTGTGTACAGAAAATTAGTTTTATTAGAAGGATGAGGAAAGGTATGATGTGAGAAGCTCAGAAATAGATGCTTTCTTGTCACTTCCTGTCTTTTGGTATGTGAGGAAGATCTTTTCAGTATTTCCATCAGAGTAAAGAGGACTTAAATTTAAGTGAAAGAGAGAGAATTTCTCTCACTGACATTTCCTTTATCCTAAATCATTCAACCTGAGGGAAAATAAAACAGATTCTCATCCCGTTTTCTGTAAATACCCTATCCTCTCAGTTGTTTTTTTGAACCATTGTTTGTACAGTACCTGTGTGAGTGTGTGTGGTGCCTCTGTGGGCATGTGTGAAGGTATCCTCTACTGTAATTCAATTCTGAAGTTTCAAAGTATACGGCAAGGTTGCAGAAGAGCACCTAATTGAAAGACATTTGACAGCTGACTTTGTTCACATTTCATCTATTGGATAGTGAACATGACTGTTTTGAAACTCTGCTGGATGCTGCATCACAGAGATTATCAGCCTAAGTGAGACAAAAATGAATCTGCAAAAATGAAATATGATATAGAGACCTACTGAATTTCAAGGTTAAAGAAATGTTTAAGACACTCAGACATAAAAAGTAAAACACCAATTTCAGGTTCCCAAAATTTCATTGGTGAATTTATCAAACATTTAACTCATCAATCTCACACAAACACTTCTAGAGAAGAGAGAAAAGGAAATACTGACTAGTTTGTTTTATGGGGCCATTAAAACCGTGGTATAAAAATATATTAAGTGCATAATAAGAAAGGGAAATTACAGGTCAATTTAAATTTAATCTTCAGATACAAAAAAAAATGGTACCACAATTTATTTTAGAACTAACACTATTAAGAGAAAAAAATGGATGGAAAAAATGTATTCTCTTCCTAGATTCTATCTCAATATTTTTAAGATAAATATTGTCCCCTCCCCAATATCATTTCTACATTCCTTGCAACTATAATTGAAATACCAGTTGTTGTTTGTTTTTGGTAAGTACAGTGACTGGCTTATTCAAATATTAACATAGAAATGAAAATAGACCCAAAAGCAAGAGAATCTTGAAGGAGAAAACATGTATGAAGCAGAATTCAAAAATGAGAAATAGGTCCCTACAAATAACTTAGCTTCAGTAAGGCTGAAAATTGGGTTTTTCATTAATTTTATATCACTGTTCTCCCCACATAATTCTTTATTTAAACTACAGACTTACATGAGTTAGTAAGCACCTTTATATTTATAATAAATTGTAAAATCTAACAGTAACTCTTTGGCTCTACAATGTCACAGACAGCATTTGTCTTACTGACCACTATATTTCTAAGCTTAGCACAATGCCTGATACATAGTAAATTCTCAATAAATATTTGGACATAAATGTGTTGATGATTAACAGAAGAAGCAAGTAAGGATAAAACCAAGAAATCTGATGATCCTCATGCCAATTTCTTAATATGTAGTAAAGGAAAAGTTAATTTTCCTAGTAGGCTACAAAGTGATGATATTTTAAAATGATTCAGTAATAAAGACTGGGTGCATAAAGTTATGTAAGTAAAAAGAAAGTTGTAAGAGAATAAAAAATGATAAGCAAAAACAATACTAAGAAGAGATGAAATGCAGATTTAATGCAACTGTAAAGAAATATAGGCTCATCCATAATGAAAAGCACATGGTTATGCATGAACCTGAAGTTTATCCAGTGTGTAAAGTACTCAATCAACTCTTCCTTGTGCTACAAAGTCATAAATCCAAGAGTCAAATATTCTACTATGAACTGGCTAAGTGGATGTAGGGGGCTCAGATTTGATTTGTTTCACATGGGTAAGTATATGTATTTATCTTAATTTAAAATCTTCCTTGCCCATAAGACATTTCTTTCTGAAGGTTTTTTTTTTTTTTTAACCCTATCTACTTGGATCAAAAGACCAAAATAATAGGCCTAATTTTATCTACTAGAGATGATAAGGTACAGTCTTTTTGGTTTATTTTTTATTGATTTTGGATTATGGCTCCATTAGATATTAGAGTGAATCACAAGCTCAAAAAATATAGAAACAGTGTAAGAGGATTCCCTTTTCTCCGCATCCTCTCCAACGTTTTTGGTTTCCTGCGGAGAAAAGGGAACCCTCTTACACTGTTGGTGGGAATGTGAACTGGTGCAGCCCCTCTGGAAAACTGTGTGGAGGTTCCTCAAAGAGTTAAAAATAGACCTGCCCTACGACCCAGCAATTGCACTGGTGGGGATTTACCCCAAAGATTCAGATGCAATGAAACGCCGGGATACCTGCACCCCGATGTTTATAGCAGCAATGTCCACAATAGCCAAACTGTGGAAGGAGCCTCGTGTCCATCGAAAGATGAATGGATAAAGAAGATGTGGTCTATGTATACAATGGAATATTCCTCAGCCATTAGAAACGACAAATACCCACCATTTGCTTCAACGTGGATGGAACTGGAGGGTATTATGCTGAGTGAAATGAGTCAATCGGAGAAGGACAAACATTATATGGTCTCATTCATTTGGGGAATATAAATAATAGTGAAAGGGAATATAAGGGAAGGGAGAAGAAATGGGTAGGAAATATCAGAAAGGGAGACAGAACATGAAGACTCCTAACTCTGGGAAACGAACTAGGGGTGGTGGAAGGGGAGGAGGTGGGGGGCGGGGGTGAATGGGTGACGGGCACTGAGGGGGGCACTTGATGGGATGAGCAAGTGTTATTATTCTGTATGTTGGCAAATTGAACACCAATAAAAAAATAAATTTATTATTAAAAAAACAAAAAAAATATAGAAACATTTCAACATTGACTTTCAAAAAGTAAATAAAAGTTAGAAGCAATAAAAGAGAAAGGAAAGAAGGAGGGAAGAAAGGGAGGGAAGGAGGAAGGAAGGAAGGATGATAGAATAGTTATATTCTTTTTATATGCATATAAAAAGCCATATATAGCTACATGAGCACCCACAAGTAAAGAGCTTGGAAGTTGGCACTCTTGTCCTTAGATCTTTCTTGCAACCATTAGGGAACTAAGGTCAAAAGTTGTATTGTCACTCTTATCTATGGAAAGACAGGTTCATCCAGAGAGACAGCACCAAGATCTACTCTAGCCACAAACTAATAAGAGCTTTTCAATGGTAATGTTTATGAATTGCTGGAGGCTGAGTATGGAACAGAGTGAGAGAGAGAAACTCCTGGGGTGGCAATGTTAGGAGTCCCTCTACATATCTGTGGACTCTCTCTTCATGAATTCTACCAGGTTCTCCAGGTGAGAAAAGAAAAGTCTTCTATGGCCCTGGCAGTGGTGAAGAATAATCATTGTGAGATCCACCCAGAGCCTTCTTCATAATAAAGACTTGCCCTCCGGAAAGAGCTTGAGGAGAGCAGAGGTTTGATACCTTATCCAGGTGGTCGAGGGGAATCCCCAGTCCCAGCCCCTCCAGGCATCAGGATAGAATGCATACTGCTTTTCCCCTCACTTCAGATAGATGATAAATAGGTGAACAGACAGATAGATAATAGAAGATAATAGAGTTAGATAAATTTTTTAATAAAGTTTACAAAACTTATGTCTTAGACTTATTGAGAACCGCTAGATTGAAATTCTATGTTTTATAATATAATTATGCTTCTTACAGCACTAAAAAACCAAAGGCTATCTTTCGAATTTAGGACAACTTGGATAACCAATAGAAGGTAACAACCTAAACAAATTATCTTTCCTTTGTAAATTGAATTACTTGCTTGAATGGTTCAAACAAATGTATGCTTTTCTCTAATGGTGTAATTAAAAAAAATCTATCCTGTTACTGGAAAAATGATATGTATATGTTAAAAATGATATGTATACATTAAAAAGAAAAATGTTTTCATATTTGTGATATGAAATCACACAAAATTCCGTCATATAGGCATTCACTCTCTGTTTTTGGTGAACATCATTGCAGACATCAAAATTTGCATACAGAAAAAATGGGTAGATAGATGCCTTTTAAAAAATATAATCACATACATGAGATTTCTATAAATGCTCATTAAGTTTCACCAGAAATTAATTGAAGAATATGTAAATTTTACTAGAAATTAATTGAAGACAATATAAAGCAAATGTGGCAGATTAAATATTTTTAACTCTACTGTCTCTTAAAAGATCACTAAAACAACACTATGTAGACAAAATGGTCATAAACTTTTAAGTAGGAAAAAAAACGAGAACAAAAACAATAGGGAAAGAGAGATTATCAGCGCAATTTTGGAGTTTAGAAAGTAGATATACAAGAGCTTAAACCTCCAACATCTAGAAAGCCTAGAGCTAAGCCTCTTGCAAGAAAAAGGGGGAAAAAAGGCTAGAACAAACTCAAGGAATGGAAACACACACACAAATTCTCATTATTACAAAATTTCAGAATGGTAGAGATAAAAGATGGGTGTCAGATACAAATGATCAGTTATTAAAATTCTCAATGACTAAAATTTGAAAATCCATAAAGCAATATGTTAAAATCAGAGGAAATGATTTGTATCTTAGAATTGTATACCTGTTCAAACTGTCAATCGAGAGTAAAAGTCTTGATTTATTCCTTTTATGCACCCATTATCCAGAAGTTAAAGCATGATTATCCCACCAAAATGAAAGAATCAAGAAACAGAAGTTTATGTAACTTATAAATATTGTTTTCAGAATGTAAGATAGGAGAGGGAATTTCTGGAATTTTTGTAAAAGGAAATCCCAAAGGTGAGTTGTACAGTAGGTATACAAAGCAAGTGGATTACGTGGAATTGATCAGTAATAAATACACAGGGCAATTTGGGAAGATAGAAATGTTTCAGAACATTACTACTTGGTCCAGTGTAAATATATTTATAATAGAATATAATTTGTACAATGCTTTAATATAAAACCTAAGATAATATCTACATTATGGAATATTGGGGATTTGAAAGGAGAGAATTATGTTCATGAAAACATAATCCACAAAGCTAAATCCCCATTTTTTATATTAGGATGAAAAAATGTAATATGTGAAACAGAAAAAAAAGAATAAATTTTATGCAACTGCAGAAATTAAAAACAGCTAAGAAAATAGTTAAAAGTAATAATTTCCAGAGTGTGGAAAGAAGTTATGGAATTGACCTGGAGGAAAGAATGCTATCTTTTTTATTATATATAGCTTTTAGAACAAATTTTACATATTCTGCAATGCATTTTTGTATAAAAACAAAATCTAAATTTCAAAAATTAAGGATTTAAAGTGAAACCAAAGGTATTGCTGAAATTCATATATATCTTTTTCCTAATTTTACCTTTTAGTTTAAATAGTAAAGCTTTAAGCAAAATCTGGAATTTAGGATCATTTTATTTATTTTTTTCTGTCTCAAAGCTTAAAGGTTTATTGATTCCACTAATAATGATAACAAGGAATTAAACACTCCTACCTTGCCCCTTGCTATCCTCTCTGTCCCTATCAGTTTTGGTTAGGGATATTACCACTTTAACAGTATCACGATCTGTAGAATTTCCACTTGGTTTCTACCCAAATTCACAGAGTAAGTTAGCTTTGGTTTAGTATTTAAATGGATTATTGCACACTGCTCATTGTTTTACCATGACTTTGACATTTTTGAATTCCTGATGTTTATTCATCTTCCAATTGTATCGACCTCATTTTACAGTTTTTTTTTTCATTATTATTCAAGAAAGGCTCACCAGGAGCATATTCCCCAATCCTCCGTATTTGACCTTGTCAGATCATTGCCAAAATGGAAGCATGACTTGTCTCCTTACAAAACTCTTGTGTTGCACTTTGTGTTTTGATGCTAGTTATTGTTAGGAAACTGTGTTCCTCTTTGATGCGTGGATGTAGATCTTTACCATGAAAGTACTGTCTTTTTAATTTTAATGTTTCCGTTCTTGTTTCCATTTCTTTGATTTTTATTTCCAGGAATAATGTCATGTATGCTTGTTTTCCTTCTTCTTTGTCTCTCGCCTTATTATTCTCAACTGTTCATTATCTCTCCCTCACGGCCTCCCTTCTCCCTTTCCCTCTTTTTTTTTTTTTTTTTTTTTTTTTTACTTTGTGTGACTTAAAAGTTTCCTAACATGTATGTGACATGTGACAGTTTGCTTTCCCACTTACCTTTCTTCCCACGTGGCTTTCATCTCCCCAGTGGCTTTACTTTTCACTTCCATTTCTTTCCCAATCTTGTTGAGTTCATTTTGATCACCTGTGGTTTTTGTCATCCTGTTTTAACTCATCAACATCTCTGATCTCCATTTCAGAGAAAACATATTTTCATTACTCTTTCCTGGCACTATGGAAAACTATTTGGACTCTTTCATCTCCTGGAGTAAGAATTCTCCCGGGGGATGCTTTCTCTTTTATTTTGTTCATCCTCTTTTTCTCCTTCTGATTTCTGTCAATGTCAATGTCTATGACCAGGTCTTCAGCCAATACCATATTGATAATTATAAATATTGAATAGGGTGTTTAGCTACATGCTAGAAAGGATTGTGGGGAATGTAAGAAAGGTATGAGCTAGGAAGGGCTGAACCTAGCTAGATTCTATTTGTGCCCAACACTCATCAGATCCCACATGCCCTGTTCTGAAGGCACATTTCCTCTGGGGTTATGCTGCCTGGATGGTTTGTGAGGCTCATGAGGAATCCCAACCAGAAGTTTGTGTTATGATCTGGCTATTTTCTTTGTCCCCTTCATCCTTCACCTGGAAGTATTTCAGTCACTGTCCCATAACCAGGAGGCTGAATTATACATAAAAAGATGATGTGTCTTCAGTTTATTTTTCTTTCTCTTCCAATTATCTGCCATTCTCTACTCTTGCATTCATCCTGTCCTTGGTGACCAGTAGGATTAAATCACAGACTCAGAGAATAAAGAAAAGTTATAGCAGAGGGAATTTTCAATTGGAAACTGTAGAGACAGAAAAGTCAGAAAACTTCAAATTTGTAGCTGTGACTGATATGTTTGCTTCCTGAGAATGATGTTCTGCTTGATTTATATTGATTTCACAATATATTATAAAGGTAGGATGGGACTGAGCATCCACACAGAAGACTATAGCTGTAAGCTGGCGAAGTGAAATTCTTAAAAATCGTCACACCGGATACCAGCATGAAATGTGTGGATGCTATAGTGAAAATGTATCTTCCTAGATGAATATGGATACTGGCTATCACAGTGATGTTATGTTTGGAGTTATTTTAGCTCTTATGCTTGCTGCTCTGGCACTCATCACATACAGTAGAATCCTCAGTCTACTAAATATTGGCGACTGAAGATTTTGAAAGTTAACCGTTAACCATTAACTGTTCTTGTATGCCATTTCAGTTAGTTAAATCAAATGTCAGGATGTCACTGCAAGATGATTGCCAGCTTAAGTGTACTTGCGCTATTTAGTAAAAACATGAAACATGATAGCACAGTTATTAACATGGAGGGCTTGTTCAGATCATATTTCTCATCTCTCTGAAGTGATGCTTTGCTACTGTAAATTTTGTTTCTATTCA
This sequence comes from Vulpes vulpes, assembly GCF_048418805.1. Taxonomy (NCBI): domain Eukaryota; kingdom Metazoa; phylum Chordata; class Mammalia; order Carnivora; family Canidae; genus Vulpes; species Vulpes vulpes. The sequence continues at coordinate 56,318,371 of NC_132790.1, forward strand.
TTGTATATTATAATTAACCTCTGGGGTAAAAATTTGAAAAAAAATCTATAAGCAAAAACAACAGTTTGGGAACAGATATGTCCAGCACAATCCCAGTGTCATGCATCAACACATTCATTTGGCACATATATTCTTTCATATTTTATATGAACATACACATGAGAAAATGTAATTTTACTTTTGTTTTCTTTTTCCATGTAACTATATAGAGAATAACAGATTTTTTTCTATAGTATCATACAGCTTTTTTACAAAAATGTAATAATGCATTTTTAGCAGCTTTAAGGTATTATTTTATTTTTTTTAATTATGATAGTCACACAGAGAGAGAGAGAGAGAGGCAGAGACACGGGCAGAGGGAGAAGCAGTCTCCATGCACCGGGAGCCTGACATGGGATTCGATCCCGGGTCTCCAGGATCACGCCCTGGGCCAAAGGCAGGCGCTAAACCGCTGCGCCACCCAGGGTTCCCAGCTTTAAGGTTTTAAATCATGGTTCAGATCATGGAGCACTTGTTTTAAAGCTCCTTATAGTTCATTACATTCTTCGACACATTTGCCTTATCTGGTATTTACTTCTACCTTAGGGATTTCCCCCTTATTTGTTGTTTTATACTATCTTTCAATGAATATTTCAATTCAGCATTTAATGAAGTAAACACAGAAGAGGAATTTTCAGATTAAAAGAATATGAATTTTCAAAGCTTCTGTTACATTTCAACAACCACTTTCTACTAAATTTACACCGGCTTGTAACTGTAATTTATGTGAGGCTGTGCATTACCTTGCACTGTCCCAGGCACTAATGGTTAATCAATAGTTATAACTTAGCCAAAAGTCAAAAACTGAATGAGATAATTTTGTTCCCTGAAGTCTTACTTTTTGAATTACTGTAAATGAGAAAATATCACTCTGTTTAATAGTGATTTACAATGATTTTTCATTGAATACTCCTGTAAATCCTTTCACCATTTTTTTCCACTAGAGTTCCATTTTTTTCAAATAAATGTATATATTGTATATATGTTTATATATGTGTATATATATAATATAATCTCACTCTGACATTGACTCTTCTTTGTCACTTGCTTTTTAATTTTGTTCACAGCTATTTTATATTAAGAGAAATATGGTAGTTTTTAGGTAATAAAATCCATCAGTATTTTATATTACAGCTTCAGAGCCTACTGTCATAATATGAAATACCTTCAGCAACCCAAAATTATATCTCTGCTTTCATATTTTTATAAATGTATTTTATTGCAAGTGTATATTAATACATCTACACTTAATTTGATGTTAGAAAGAATTCTAACATACCTCCTCTCTTGTCCAAACACAATTTATTGAATTAATTATTTTAACCATTGGTTGGAATTCCAATTGTATTATGTAATAAGTTGTTATAATAAGTTCTTGGGCCTATTTTTCAACTGCATAGTCATTTTCACTGCTCTGTTTGTCTTTTTCTGTACCAAATTCTGCCCTTGTTCTTCTTTTATTATTCACAAAGTTTTCAATTTGTTCTTTTATTGGTTTATTTTTCTGAAAATGAAGTATAGAATAATTTTGTCAAGTTTCTAATATAATCCAAATAAAATTTTAAGAAGAATCCATTTCTTCTTAAATATGGATGGATGGAATTTATGCATCCAAGGACATGAGAAGCATGTATTTTTATGTGAAAATTTCCATTGATCAAATAATGAACTCTTGTTTCCAAAAAGGCCTGGTACAATTATTGTTACATTAAGCATTTTGGTTTTTGTTTCCATAATGGGACCTTTCTCCATCCCAACCACATCTAATATTCTTACAAGCTCTTCATGTTTGTATGTAAACTTCATCTTGAAGAATTATATTATTAGTTAAAATACCTTTGCAATTTATTATCTTTACTTTTTAATTTAAACACTACTGCTGATAACTATTATTTATTATGCATATATTATATACCAGGTTTTACACTAAATATTTGGCACTTGTTTAATGACATCACATGACAATTTAAATGATTTGTTATATAATCTTGTCTGATTGCAGTATTCTAGCCAATAAGAGCTAGATCAATGTCAAGTCACAGTTCTAGTGTTCTATCTTTATCTCTGACTTCATTGGAAATGCATCAATTATTTTACTTCTAAGTTAAAATCAACTATTAGTTTGAGATAGAATGCACAAGTAATATGTGATTTCTCTTATTATAAAAATTTTTCATTATAAAATACATATAGTAAGTACTATCAAATGCATTTTAACATTTTTAGTAGTATCTATCATAAAGATTGCATTTTTCATTGCGATATATCAATATATTGTAACCCTATTACTATATCAGTATAATGAGGTTATACCATAGTTTAAAAACACTATGATATGGACACCTGGGTGGCTCAGTGCTTAAACATCTGCCTTTAGCTCAGGGCATGAACCTAGAGTCCTGGAATCGAGTCCCACATCCGACTCCCTGCATGGAGCCTGCTTTTCCTTCTCCCTAGGTCTCTGCCTCTCTCTCTCTGTGTTTCTCATGAATAAATAAATAAAATATATTTTTTAAAAGTTTTAAAAATGAAATTAAATAGAAACACTATGATAGTCTTTTTTTCTTAAAATAATATAGTATTTAAGAAGTCATATTAATTCCTTGGTTAAAGAATTCTGTTTGAATAAATTTTCCTTCAGTAAATGTATACAAGGTATTGTATACCTAAATTACATTAGAAAAGACAAACAAGGGGCACCTGGGTGGGCTTAGTCTGTTGAGCAATCAGTTCTTGATTTCAGCTCAGGATTGGGGCATCAAGTCCACATCAGGTTCCCCAGAAAGTCTGCTTGAGATTCTGTCTCCCTCTCTCTCCCTCTACCACTCCCCAACCTACACGTGTTCTCGCTCACTCTCTCTTTCAAAATATAAATAAATAAATCTTTAAAAAAAAGAAAAGAAAAACAAAATTATTACTCCAAAAATATTACTTGGTAATGGGATTTAACCAAGAAATTTTACTTTCACCAAAATTAATTGGAAAACATTACATCATTTTGTTTTAAAGCATATAATCTAACAAATTATATGACATATTTCACTCATAAAATTATATGAATAGGATCATGTAGGAAGTTAGATTAGTAATTTTGGACAACATTTTAAGTTTATTTAATTATTATTGCTCTGTTTAGGTGTATATATATTTGTTTTAGTCTAATTGGTAATTTAGGGTTTCATATATGTTTAGTATTCACTCACACCTGCAGTTATACCATCTTTCTAATTGGTATAGTTTACTTATTTCTCCTGATTTTACTTGATAACTTAGCTAAAAGCTTAGGTGCTCTATTAGTTTTTCTTAAGAATAAACGTTGTTTTGTTACCAACTTTACTATTCTGTTTTTAAATTACTATTTTCATCTTTATTCATTCTCTTTTACTTGTTTCTCAGAATTATTATATTATTCTTGCTTATTGGAGTAAATACTTGATAGACATATATTCATTTATCTTGAATAATAAATCAATAAAGATATGAAATTCTAGGGAAGAATAATATTTGTTTAAGCACTTGTTTTGATGTGCAGTTTTATGATTAACTTTTTCTATTTAAGTAATCTGTATTGAAGCTATCTTTTCAATTTAATTTAATTTCTTAGAAATTTGTGAATCTGTGGATGTGTAGGGGGTATTTCATGATAGACTACTTAGTGCTGCAGTAACTAAGAAGGCTCAATACTTCAATTTATTCAAATGACAAAGGCTTACTTATTTCTCCGACATATCACCGTTCAATTCAGGTTAGGTGGTGCAGGCATCTGGTCTACTTCCATTCTACAATTTTCTTTTGTTCTTACATTTTTTTATTTATTTGAGAGAGAGATCACAAGCAGGAGATAGCAAGAGAGGGAGAAGTAGACTCCCCACTGAGCAAAGAGCCAGATTTTAGGCTAAATCTCAGGACCCTGGGATCATGACCTGCTAAAGGCAGATACCTAACCAACTGAGCCATCCAGGTGCCCCCCATTCTGCAAATCTATTATCATAGTGTCCCTCCTTCCCAGCTTCAAAGGGGTAGAAATTGAGACCATTATAAATTCCCATAATATAAAGAAATATGTTTCTTCTCTCCACAATCCCATTGACAGGAATTGAGCCACGTGGTCCCAACCTCACAACATGAGAGGCTGGGAAATGTAGTCTTCCTCATGTCCAGGAAAGAGAAATGGAGTGATAACCACATCACAGTTCTGTGTCACTATATGTATGTTTATTTTCCAATCATTTAATTAATTTATTTATCCCTGGTTATTAATTTTGCAACTTGCTGAGTTGTGTCTGGAAAATAGACTGTGAAGTTAAAGTGTGTTGAGTTTTTCTTTAAGAACTTGGATACAATTAATTTTGTTAAATATCCCATGAACATTCAAAAAGTATGTGAATTCCTTCAAAAACAGAAAATTTGATATATCTGTAATCAAGTTTCTTAACTTTATTCTTAAACATTTCCTATATATCATATTATATTTCTACCTAGAAAAATATTTTGTAATTTCTTCATATATGTGGATTAGTTGCTTTATTTGAACTAAAGTCCACGCTTTTTCAGACTGCCTTAGTATTTCCCTACTGTCTGTTTTCAGAATCTAGTCCAGGTTACCACATTAAATTCAGTCTTCATGTCTCCATAGGTGTTTATGGACTGTAGCAGTTTCTTAGATCTTTATTTTTGATGACCTTGATAGGTTAGAAGATATTGTGTAGCATGTCCTACTTAAAGTAGGATTTGTGTGATGCTGTCAATATAATTAGAGTGCAGTGATAGGTTTGGGGGAAAAAAACAACAGCAGAAAAATGCTATTATATCACATCATATCAAGGGTACATACTTATCACAGTTTATGTTAACTTTCATTACCTGGCAGTTCTCTTCATTATAAAGTTCTTTTCCTTCCCTTTTCCACACTATGTGTACTCTCTGCAGGTAAGTCACTTAGGGTAGCTGACACTTAAGGAATGATACCTTAGCTCCTGTTCAGTGTCAAGTGTCTACCTAATTTGTTTGAAATTCCTCTTCATGGGAGATTTGTCTATTCTCCATATTTATTTTTATATCGGTATGTACTCATGAACGTATGTTTTGTACTTTGCATTGTAATCCTGCACTACCTAATTTTGTTGCTCAGATTTTTCTAGCTTTGGCTATTGTAAGTTCATTTAGTTAGTTTCTGTTTCCATTTTGTTACACCCATGGACTTATTTTTACACTTACTTTGCCTACACCAATCCTAGAATAAGACATTTCTTCAAGGGGTCATGGTTCCCTTTTTTTTTTAAGATTTTATTTATTTATTCATGAGAGACACACACACACAGAGAGAGAGAGAGAGAGAGAGAGAGGCAGAGACACAGGCAGAGGAAGAGGCAGGCTCCATGCTGGGAGCCTGACATGGGCCTCGATCCCAGGACTCCAGGATCAGGCCCTGGGCTGAAGGCGGCGCTAAACCGCTGAGCCATCGGGGCTGCCCCCATGGTTCCTTTTAATTAATTATGAAGATATCAGAAACCAACCCTGAGTGCTGGGTGTATTCATTGCTACTGGATACCTTTGCTTCAAGGCCTCCCCAGCAAACAGAGCAAAGAAATATATGTATATATAGTAACCTGTGTATTACACGTACCTAAGTATTTCTATATGTAACCATCCATATCTATTTTAGCCAAATTTGAGTTTATATTGATGTCTCCAACTCTATTACCACAAGGATTATCCACATCTATTCCCTCTTGCTTATCTGTAAACTCCTACTCCAACAGTGAGAGAAACCTGGCTCCTATCATCTGCCATCCATTTAATTAATTGTTCAATTCCAGTATATATATATATATATATATATATATATATATATATATATATATATCAGTGTCAAAATTAACTCATATACCTATGAGAATCAACTTTATCAACTACAGTGTAGTGATTATGAATTATTTCCTTTTGCCTTTAGTCTTACAGACTTTAGACATTTCCAAAGTCATGTCGGTTCACACATTTCTCCTCCATCCCTTTCAGTGAGATTGTTTTATACATTTATAATACTGGTTGATTGTTTCATCATATTCTGTACTCCATACTGGGATTCTCCCAATATCCTAAATCACTTTTTTAATTAAATTAAAATTTTAAATTTTAAATTAATTTAGTTAAGATTCATTCTTGGTGCTATAAAATTCTGTGAGTTTTAACAAATACATAGTATAATACATGGAGCATTATCATATCATACAGAATAATTTCAACACCCTAAAATATACCCTGTGATTTATCTATTAAATTTTACCCACCTCTTCCTAATCCACTGGCAACCACTGCTCTATTTACCACCTATATAGTTTTATTTTTTCCAGATTGCCATAAAATTGGAATCTTGAAATTATTTAGCCTTTTCAGATTGACTACTTCATTTAGCAATATGTTCTTAAGGCTCATTAATGGCTTTTCATTGTTTGATGGCTCATCTATTTTCAATGCAGAATAATATCCCATTGTATGGATATGTCAGAGTTTGTTTACCCTTTCATGTATTGAAGGACATCTTTGCTGCTTCCAGTTTTGGGGATGATGAATAAAGCTTCCATAAACATTATAGGAAATTTTGTGCACACATAAGTTTTCATATCAGTTGGATAAGTATCTAAAAGTGTGATTGCTGGATCATATGGTAAAGACTAAGTTTAGCTACAGAAGAAATTGCCAAACTGTCTTCCAAAGTGGCTGTACCATTCTGCATTCCCACCTGCAAAGAATGAGAGTTCCTGTTGTTCCTTGCCAGCAATTGAGATTGCCACTTTGGGATTTTGAGTCTTCTAATGGGTCTGTATTGGTCCCTGATGGTCATTATCATTTGCTATTTTCTAATGCCAAATGGTTTTGAGTATCAATGGATGTGAGTATTTACCATCCATGTATCTCTTTTGTTGTGTTTGTTGAGTTCTTTGCCCATTTTTTGATTAGATTGCTTTCTATTATTAGATTTTAAAAGTTCTTTGAATATTATTGACAAAATTCTTTATCACATATATGTTTTGCAGGTTATCTGTGGCTTATCTTTTCATTCTCTTAATACTATCTTTCTCAGAGCAGAAATACTCATTTTTAAAATGTTCACCTTATTAGTTGTTTTCTTTCTTTCATCATGCTTTTGATGCTGTAGCTAAAAATGATCTCCAAATCGAAGGCTACTTAGATCCTACTATATTTTCTTCTAAAAAAATGTATAGCTTTGTGTTTCACTTTTTTGTGAAAATCTTTGTGTCCAGATTCATTTTTATTTTTCCTTTATGTACATCCAATTGTTGATGTACCCTTTATTGAAAAGAGTGTTTTCTCCCATGAATAACTTTTGTTCCTTTGTCAAAGACTAGTTGACCATATTTATGAATGTCTATTTCTGAGCTCTTTATTCTGTTTCATTGATTTATATATTCATTCTTTCACCAATACTATATTTTCTTGACTACTGTAGCTTTAAGGTAAATCTTAAAGTTAGATACTGTGATCCTTTGAAATTTGTTCTTCTATTTCAGTATTATGTTTTCTATTCCAAGTCTTTTACTTTTCCAAATAAACTTTAATGTCAATTTGTCATGATGTAAAAATAATCTGTTGGTGTTTTGATAGAGTTTGTATTGAATCTATATACCAGAACTGGAGAGAATTGACATCTTAACATTATTAACTACTCCAATCTACATATGTTTAGGTCTTCTCTGATTCATTTCATCAGAGTTGTATAATTATCAGTGCCTGGAATTGGAATCTGCACATATATTGTTAGATTAATATCTAAGTATTTAATTTGGGGGGTTGCTATGTGTTATTGATTTTTAACTTCACATTGCCGATATACTGAGAAACAATCAGCCTTTTTATATGAGGTTTTCTCCTGTGACTTTACTAATCTCACTCCTTATTTCCTGGAGTTTGTCTGATGCTTTAGAATTTTTTACATAATCGGTTAGGTTATCTGCACGTAAAAACAGTTTTATTTCTCTCTTCCTCATCTGTTTACCTTTTGTCTCATTTTTTTTAATCTTATTGTACTATCCAGGACTTTGAGTATGATGTCAAATAGGAATGGTAAGAGAGGTTATCTTTGCCTATCTGTTACCAATTTTAAGGGGATAGTAATAGTGTTTTTCATGAGTATTTCCTAATTTACTGAGCACGTTTATCATGAATAGGTATTAGATTTTGTCAAATACTTTTTCTGCATTCATCTACATGGTCATATAATTTTTCTTCTTTAGCCTATTGATATGGTGCATTACATCAGTTGGTCTTTAAATTATTGGGCAAAACTCATATACCTTAGAATAAATCTCAAGTAGTCATGATATATATTTTTTATACATTTTTGAATTGTATTTGTTAATATTTTGTTGAGGATTTCTGCTCCTATGTTAATGAAATATATTGAGTTGTAACTTATCTAATAATAGTTTTATCTGGATTTAGAATTAAAATAATACTGATCTCCTAGAATGTTTAGTAACTATTTCCTCTGCTTCTATTGTTTTGGAAGAAATTGTGGAAAGTAACTATATTTTCTTTCTTAAATATAAAGAAGAATCTACCAATGAATTACCATCTGGACATGATGGGTTTTTTAAATTATAACATCGATTTCTTTATTAACTATAGGCATATTCAGACTACCTATTTATTGGCATAAGTTTTGATAGTTTGTGTCTCTCAAATAATTAGTCCATTTTACTTGATTTATCATATATGGGGCCATAAGTTATTTATAGCATAACTTTATTATCCCCTTAATATCCATGTAATCAGCAGTAATAATCCCTATTGCTTTTCTAATATCCATAATTTGTTTTCTTTCTCCCCTTTCTAGTAGCCTATTCAGAAGTTTATTGATACCTTTGGCCTTTTCAAAAAAACCAGCTTTTGGTTTCATGGATATTTTTCTATTGTTTTTCTGATTACAGCTTCATCAATTCCTGCCCTAGTTTTTATTATTTACTTTCTTCTGCTTGCTTTAGGCTTAGATTGCTCTTCTTCTATTTTCATAAGTTGAAAACTTAGGTTATTGATTATAGATCTTTCTTCCTTTTTTTAATTGATAAACTCAATACTATGCATTTTCCTCTAAGCAGTGCTTTCACTGCATCTCAAAATCTTGATAGGTAGTATTTTTGTTTTCATTTGTTTCAAATTAAATTTTTCCTGAAGCACTTTATTTGACCATTGCTTTCTTACTCCTGTGTGCTGTCAGCTCTATCCATTGGAGTTAGTAAATTAACCATAATTGTTTCAAATTCCTGTTCTGATAATTCTAACATTGTTATCATATCTGAATCTGATTCTGATAACTTTGGGTATGGCTTATAATTGTTTCTTAATAGCCATGTATGATAAATAAAGAGATCTTCTGTAAATAGGCTTTGAGTAATTGCTGAGAAACTGAAGGGTTTGAAAACATCCTACAGTTCTTGATTAAGTCTCAGTATTTTAGTGAACTTGTGACTCTGGACTGTGGCCTTTTCACAAACTTCTCGGTCTTCCCCTCCTCATCTTATCCTTTGGTTGGACAGGGTACCTAGAGCGGGGTGGAGTTGAGTATTTCCCTTTATCCAGTTAGGGTCTTATAAAACCCCAGCAGGGTATGGTCTGGTTGAGTAGTTTCTCAAGAGAATAGACCTTGTTAAGAAGAAATGAATCTGGTGTCTTTATAAATGATGCCTTTTCCCTACCCCATGCTGGAAGCTCTGGATAATTTTTTCTGATGTTTACTTTGAGAACCTTCTAGAGATCCAGGTGGTAAAACTCAGGAAGAAGTGGGGTCTCCAGTGAAAAGATCCTTTTATAGTTTTTAATTCTCAGGGTTGTCCACACTGAGCCTCTAGCACTTTGTCAATTACAGTTCAAGCTTCACTACCCAACCCTGGTTCCACCAGAGGTTTCTGCTCTGGTTAATTAGTCTTCCTTCTTAAAACACTTGTCACGTGTCTCTATTTGAGAGACAGCATTTTCCCCATGACTTACTTCTCTGCCTGATCTAAGAAGAGTTGTTGATTCTTCAGATCATTCAGCTATTTACTTATGGCTAAGATAAAGTGGTAACTTCTAAGTTTCTTACATGCTGGATCAGAAACTGGAAGTCTCCCTTATTGCACAATATGGTACATATTAAAACATTTGTGCTCTGTTTTGTACAGCTGACTCTATGAAAAATATCATGGATATAGTTACTAAAATCTATCAATATAAAACTCAAATGACATGAAATCAATATTTTATGGAAATGTTCATAGAAATAGAAGACATGGCCTTCAATTCTCTGCCAATGCTTGTTGGTTGAGTTGTGGAAGAGATTTGGAGATTTGTATTACCACTGAATCCAATATGCTAGTTTTTGGAACAAAGAGATGCTTGTTCATTCAACTTTTAATTATTTGAGAAATTGAATAGTTGTAGAGTTTACATATTCAAAAAGGAATCAGAAATGAAAGTGGCAGTGTAATTTATGTTTTCTCACTTAAATTACATTGCATATAAATGACTTAAATTTGAGCTCTAAGTAAAGAAATTACTTATGACTTAACTATACAAGTTTGTGAATTTGTATTGAAATTGAAGCTTTTTTCATAATAATAGCTTTATACATTTTGTAACATGAATAAAAATGCAGAAGATTTCAGTTATAGTTGTCATGTAATTGACTAAAAAGCTATAAGAAACATTGAGGCATTGAAAAATATTGATAATTGATATTGATAATTTTATAGTTACTTTTCCCTGTATAGAATATGTCTTTAATTTGATGTTGACAAAACTGAGCTTCTATATAAACTAAAAATTTACTTGAATTGGACAGTGTTAAAACTGATATTCTTACTTTTTTAAAAAAATATTTTATTTATTTATTCATAGAGATGCAGAGAGAGAGAGAGAGAGGGGCAGAGACACAGGCAGAGGGAGTAGCAGGCTCCATGCAGAGAGCCCAACATGGGACTCGATACAGGGTCTCCAGGATCATGCCCTGGGCTGCAGGCGGTGCTAAACCGCTGCACCATCAGGGCTGCCCGATATTCTTACTTTTAAATCAAATTGAATACTCTAAAAACAATAAATGTATTTTGTTAAGAAGGTTGCAATATTAGAGGAAAAGGATTTTTTTTTGTTGTTTTTTGTTTTTTTTTTTTGAAAAGGATTTTTTGATACTAATTCAGATTTTGCAAAACATTTGAGTATATTTGGAATAACTTGGATTTGAAAAACTACTTTAAAAAAATAGGCAAAGGAGGAAAAGAAGGAGGAGAGAGAGAGAGAGAGAGAGAGAGAGAGAGAGAGAGAGACTCAAGCAGATTCCCTGTTGAGCATGGAGCCCAATCGGGCCTCAATCTTATGATCCTGAGATCATGACCTGAGCCAAAAGTAAGAGTCAGTTGCTTACCCAACTGAGCCACCCAGGTGTCCCATCTACTTTTTCAACTATAGATTTTATAAATTGTAAATACAGATCATATACTTTTGATGAAGATTTAACAATCAAATTGAGGTGTGCTAAAATACATGGAATTTTAGAGTTAGTACAAAAATGTAAAATATTTCATAAATGCTTTTAAATGTTGATTATATTCTGAAATTAATGTACTTTTATAAATTGGATTACATATTATTTTTAGCCCAACATTGGCTACCAGAAAACTTAACATTGCATATGTCATTCATATTATATTTTGTTTGGATAACATCAATCTAAACTAGAAATGAGGTTTGTCTTAGGCTAGTGATAGAAAATAGTAGGGTAGAAGAAATTTAAGAAAAAAGAAAAGTGAAGAGATGACAGAAATTGATAGGCCCAATCTACAGGATTTACTGATGGATTTGGATGATGGGTAGAAAGAAAAAAGGAGAGAAGGGAGAATGATTGCCAGATCCCTGACCTGAGCATTTTGGGGTTATAATCTGAGATAGGTCAACTGTAAGAATAGATTTATGGATTAAAATGCATCAAACGAAAAATTGTAGAACTTCTAAATGATAGTTTCAGCCCACTGGAAGGCAGCTAGAATAAGAGAAAATCACCTATATTAGGCTATAGTTCCATTCTGGTAAGGCTCAACCTACTTTGATTTAACCACACAGAATCCACCAGGGACTCCAACTGAGAACCAGGGAATTTATTAGGGCCCCTTCTCCTTGGCAAGACCTGAACTCCATCTTTGCTATCAACACAATGAGATTACTGAAAGTCTTGCTGGGTTTTTTGTTTGTTTGTTTGTTTTGATTTGTTTTGCTTTTGTTTGTTTGTTTTTCTTTTTGGCCATCATCTCAACAGCTTTAAGGTTCTCACCCCAGAAAACTTACATATAAGTCACTCTCTGGAGAAGAAAGTCCAAAAATATTGAACTTACTTCTCACTTCCCTTCTGTCTAGGATATTGACCTCTCAAGTTCTGGATGTGTTGGTAGACCACAAATACAACTTTTGTTTCCCAGTCATTTGGGATTGCTAGTAGTCCTCTGACTTCTGTGACCCTTAGTAGTTTGCCTCTCCTCAACTTCTCAGCCTCTCTCCATAAACCACGAATGGGCACATTCCCTGAGGAGAAATGTGGTATGCAGAAAGTTAGTCTTATTTCATTCTGAGATTCCATCTCTTCCTGTCCTGGTTGCCTCAGCAGCTCTCCAGTACTTTCAAAAAGGCAATGGTCAGCTACAAACTACTACTACTACTACTACTACTACTTCATTATCCAAAGCAGAAGCCCAATCATTTATGGGTCATGAATTCAGTTATTCTGGTGCAGTATTGCTCCAACAATTCTCATCTGCATTATTGTTCTAACTTCTCCACTGATCAGATAGTGGGCACATATTAAGTCTTAACTTGGCAAATCTCCATTTCTCTTATTGTTCTAAGGATAGTTCAGAGGAAATAAAATTTTAGGGGGATGCCTGGGTGGCTCAGTGGTTGGATGTCTGCCTTCAGCCCAGGGTGTGATCCTGGGATCCCAGGATCGAGTCCCGTATCAGGCTTCCTGCATGGAGCCTGCTTCTCCCTCTGCCTATGTCTCTGCCTCTCTCTGTGTCTCTCATGAATAAATAAATAAAATGTTTTTTAAAAATTCTATCATTTTTACAATCTGTGTTTTTTTTATTCTTTGATTTTTAACCCTTCTATATCACCTTATTTTAGGTATATTTCTTAGATACTGAAAGCTTGCTTATTTGTATTTATTTATTTATTTATTTATTTATTTATTTATTTATTTTACAGATCTGAAAGTCTTTGTTTCTAATCTGGAAATTATGCTCTGATAGATGCCAGAATATGTCACTTAAAAAAGATGACTAGAGGAGTCTAGAACATGGCACCTAATTTGTGCCTTTTTGAGATATTGATTATTTTGAGCTGTAGGCCCTTCAGAAATAGCAAATATAGTGGAGGCTTTCTCTGAACTCTCCCTAACTGCTTCAAGACAGAGCCTCCAAAAGAAGCTCAGATGTCATAGATTTCTCCTTCCCTTCCCCTCACCCCAGGAGTTTCAACAACTGGAGAACATTACACTTGCCACAGTAGAGGGGACTAGAAGTGCCATCACACCTGGACACACTTGGTCACAAACTATGACACCTCCCAACTGTTCTTCTGAGGGCCCATTCATCTTTCCTACAAATCATTTACTCTCTCCTAGGAAGAGCACACATCCCTGGCCTTTTCCTATTAAGCTGATAGTTAAACCTGAACCCTAAGTCACCTTGAAGAGACACTCACTTTTCCCTGTATACCTCCCATGTATACATGAGGTATACATGTTAATAAATCATGATTCCTTTTCTTTCATAAATTTGTCTTTTGTTACAGGGGTCTCAGCCAAGAATTTAGAAAGGTAGAGGACATTTATTTTCTCCTTCCCTCTACCTCAAGCCCAAATACTGTGATAGCCAATGGACATGATCTTATTCTCCTTATCTTAAATGTTTATATTCTCATTCATGCCTCTTTGGTTTGTAAAATTCTTACATGTTTCCTATTGCTCAAGATACATATGTTCTTTTTTCCATTAATTTATAAATTATTAATATGATTTTTATTTTAGTAACAGTATGTGTAATATAAAAACCAAAACCTATATACCTATGCATTTCTACAAATATCAAGAGTAATTAAAATTGTAATGGTTCACATTATACTTTCTGATGCCAATTTCTCACATTAATTCTAAGAAAACAAGACTTCACAGAAGAATATTTTCTCCTTTTTTTGTCTTTTATATGTTTTCTTTAAGAAATTATTTCTGATATTTATATTGTATCATACATGATTAACAAATAATAAAACAGGAATTCTACTTTTATAGTTTTTGTTGTTCATGGTCCTTTTTATCCTCAATGCTATTTCTTCCCCATTTGTAATATCTTTATTTTATTTAGTCTTATTGGCCACTCTATTTCCTCAGGTAACACTTTCAAGAAAAGAACAAGAATGATAAATTATCTGAACTAGATAACTGTAATGATTATTTTCTTGTTCATAAATACAGTAACTTATTTGTACACGCAATTATTTTTTCCTCAAAATTGATAAGAATTTATCCATTTTTTAAACTAGTACTTAGTGTTGCATAAAACTGTTGCCAACAATATTTTTTTCACTGTAGGGCAATAATCAAGTATGAGTGTGTGTGTTCCTATCTAGACTTGTGGACAAAAACAATTACAGCTTTTCAATTGTTACCGTGTTAGTCTCTTTTCCTTCATTTTACCTGAATTTCAGCAATTTCTACTAACAAACACATTTTCTTTATTCTCAGAAACATCTGGTATTATTTATTTGAATATTTATTTTTTTCTATCTTCTTTTCTTTTGTTACATGCTCACAATGACCTCAAAAGTGGGTATCATACCCCACTTACAGATTGGTGAACTAAAGCACAGAAGATTTTACAACTCTCCCAGGCTGATCAGACTACAGTGCTTCTCTCTTTTCTTTGAGAAAAGGAATATATTCAGTTAATGTGCTTTTAAAAATACATCTATGGGAGGGCACCTGGGTGGCTCAGTCAGTTAAGAAGAGTCTGCCTTGAGCTCAGACTCATGATCCCAGATCCTAGGATCTAGCCCCACATTGGGCTCTCTGCTCAGTGGGGAGCCTGCTTCTCCCTCTCCCTCTGCCTGCCCCCCACATGCTTGTGCGCTCTCCCTCTCAAATAAATAAATAAAATCTTTTTTAAAAATTAAATATATATTTATATTTAAATATTTATATATATATATATATGGGGAAAATATATCTATTGGAAAGGTGAAGCTCAAGGGACTACACAATTTGTGTTAAGCACTGTCACATAATACATTGCCAGGGGGAAAATACTAAATACTATAACTATAAAATATGGGGCTATCTTTTCTAATACTTCTAGTTTTTCTAATTTCTAATATTTAAAAATAGTTTTCAAAAATGAGCCACAGAAGACAAAGTCTTGATTTCCACAGTTCACAGGAATGCATCTCAGGAGGGGCACTGTGAAGGACTGCCTGGCCCCTGTGGATGGGACCCACAAACACATACTTGCAACCAAGAGAATTGTTTGTAAATTCCTCTGCATGCAGCTATGCAACCTGGTTCCTAAAACCAGCCTGTTCCTTTTTTATTAAGAAGACTTTGCAGTGGCAAAGCAGTCATCAGCTTATGCAAATTCCTATGGGCACAAAAAAAGGGGACCTTTTAAGCTGCCTATTACTTTATTATTGCTGAAAGAAAGAAAAGAAAAGCATAAAGGGGGGAGGGTGGGGAGAATTAAGGATCTAATAACAGTGAGAGCTCGCTGCCCAGGTTGCGTCTCTTGCTGTGTTTGAATGATTTTTCTTTGTCGACAGCCTTGCACTGGGCTATTTTTAGCATCTCTTTAATAATTGAGCTGTAGCAATTGTGCTCAGCAGCTGGAACAGGCAGGGAAAATAGCAGCTCAAAGAAATAGTGCAGCAGGGTCATAATTTAAGTCAAGCTGCATTATAGAGCATACCTTTCTCAAAGGTAGAATGCTGAGGTAGAAAATAAAAAACTTAAGAAGAGCAGAAAGAAAGAAAGACAAAAGTGAGTGACAGATGGAGAGGCTTTTTTTGTCTTTTTGGTTTTTTTAGTTTTCTATTTTTTTTAAACAATCCTGAGAAGGAGCCCTGTTGGACAGATTCTTTTGATGGTACAGAAAGCAGGTATGAAGGGCCTTGCTTCAAACCGTGGCAAACAGGACAAGGAAACTAAGACTGATAGCAGAATTGACACTTTTCCTTGTCCCCAGGGCTGACGGGGAAAAGCCTTCCTGCATAACACAGGCAACCCAATGACACAGAGTGGCATGCTGCCAGAAAGTTAGAAAAGGAAATTTTAGCCACCTGCAGAGGAATTTTGATGAAAAAGGGTAAATCTCACATTCCCCAACATCTTCCTACCTAGACAGGGTGCGGGCAGGGAGTATACATCTTTGGAGAATATAGCTGGACTTTTCAAAGTCCCATTGTCAGATCCATCATTAAATACCTGACTTAGGTCATTAAGCCTGTGGGCATATGCATCTCCCTTTGCTGAAACATTTGACTGCATTGCTGGGTCCCTTCTAGGAAGTCTGAAGAGCCCAATGAGAGATGGGTATTTGCCAAATGGAGACTTAAGAAGGGCCCTTATGTCTGATCAGCAGAGACATTCATCTGACTAATTCGGGCAATCTAAACAAACAAATAAATAAATAACCAAAATGATCAAGGTTATGACAATTAATTAAATGTTCAAACTAACTAGAAAGCTGTCTTCTGATCTCGCAGAGACTGCTAGAGATTGATGGGGTTGTAAGCTTTCTTCCTCAGCACAAACTTTCTTCCTTTTACGCGTTCCTTTTTTTTCTTTGCTTCACTACAACCTTCTTTGTCCTGCACTATCACCATGTGTTTCCTTTGCTTGTTTCCTTTTCTTCACTGTATTTCCCTCTGCCACTCCCCCACCCCTTCTTTAATTTCCTTTGGGTTTTCAGGCTGAAACCTTAAGCAATAGGAGGAAGTTTCTATACTGAGAGGGAGTGGTGTGACATTCCATCCAGTAGAGGTCAATATGACAAAGGGAATTTCTATAGCGACCTAGACATAGACTATGGACAGGATATAACACAGGTGACTGGCTACCCATGATTGCGCACATGGCAAAGAAACAATCTGCCCCACCAGCATCTGTGTCTTTTAATTATCAAAACAGACATTTACTTTAAAACTAGTCTTTAGAAACTTTGAAATAGAAACTCAATATAAAGAAGAAACACTTTTCGGGCAGCCCTGGTGGCTCAGCGGTTTAGCGCCGCCTTCAGCCCAGGGCGTGATCCTGGAGACCGGGGATCGGGTCCCATGTCGGGCTCCCTGCAGGGAGCCTGCTTCTCCCTCTGCCTGTGTCTCTGCCTCTCTCTCTGTGTCTCTCATGAATAAATAAATAAATCTTAAAAAAAAAGAAAAAGAAGAAACACTTTTCATACACTCCTCAAACATCATGGTAAATATCAATTCATGCTTTCTTCTAGATAGGAAAAAGAAAGAAAGGAAAAAAGAAAGAAAGAAAAGCTCTGTTTAAAGTTCCAGTATTGATATAGGAGTCTAAGTACCTGACAGATATTTTAAATCTTTAGTACATCAACAAGGAAGAGTTTTCAGGTGTAATAAACTTGAACAACCACCAAAAGAATCAAGTTAGATCGGTGTGAAACCTGGTGCATGTCAGAACTCACTTTTCCATAAGACTTCATTCGATAATAATTGTTATGATGTAACGAAGGAACAATTGGATAAGTTTGTTTGGCTGGACCGCACTGTCCTAGATACAAAGAAATTGCAAGGTATTTGTAGAATTGTTTCTGAATTTTCTGAGGCTTTTATTCTTCCTGTCTTTGAGCTGTTCAACACACAGAGCATGCTGGGTTCTGTCTTCTTGCGGGCAAGGAGAGATAGCCATGTATCACTACACTCGTAGGCATTTAGGTGAATGTCAATTTTTAACTTCACAGGTTTTCCTGAAGGTCTACTGCAGCAGTCAATTGGATCCATGAAATTGAAAATGAGATCTGGTGGGGTTGGAGGGATTAGAACTTCGGAGGAGGAACTTGTTTTCTATGAATCCCCTGACTTGGGCCACAGAATTTAGTTGCCCTCTGTATTGTTGTTCTAGAACCTCTGGAACAAATTGCCACAAATTTGGTGACTCAAAACAACAAATATTTATTCTTTTACAATTCCGGAGGCCATTTCCTCCAGAAACTCTAGGGGGAGATCCATTCCTTGCAACTTTCAATTTCTCGTGGCTCTTGGCATTCCTTATTTTGTCACACTTCATGTCAGCTCTAACCTCTGTGTCACATTGCTTCCTCCTCTTCTGTCATATTTCCCTTTGTCTCATTCTTAAATGGACATTTGTAATTGGATTTAGGGTCCACTCAGATAACTCAGGATAATGTCTCCATCTCAAGATCCTTAAACTAATTACATCCGCAAAGATTCTTTCTCCAGATACGGTAATGTTCACAAGTTCCAGGGATTTGAAGGTGGACATATCTTCTGGGAAGGCTGCTGTTCCACCCACTACACACCCTCAGCCCAATAAAATGCCCACATCCCCAGATCCATTCAGACACTGTGGATACTCTAAATAAGACATTTTATTTGTTGTTGTTGTTGTTTTTGCATGATGGCCCTAAAAATAAGGATAGCTAATATTTATCGAGTGATTAGCCTCATCAGGGCCCATAACTCGTAAGAGAATTCTGTATTTGGCTGAAACATATAGAACTACTAATATTTGTTAGTTTTTGCCCACAAAACCAGCCATTTAATTTGGTTTACTCACAAATATTCACTCATTTAAAACTAATATTTGTTCCATAGGAAGATGATCATTATTATCCCCAATCTACAGGAAAAGAAAGGAAGTAGAGAATGTAAGAGAACCTACTCAAAGTCACATAGGCAGCTTTTAGTAGCATCAGTATTCACCCAAGATGGTCAAGTTCTTACGCTTCTACTTTTACCTGCCTCCAATCCAGTTGTTCTGTTGTGTGTGAGCGACTTCTGGGCTTCTGCCAGATGGTGAGCTGCACCCATCCCTTGTTCTTGACGGCAATCAGGGCATTTTATGTCTTTTCTTAAATCTGCATAGAAAAAGTAGAAAAGGAATGAAGAAAGAAGATGGATTTTATGAAGCAGGTGGGGGAGAAAAGTACAAAAGATAAATAAACAGTTACAACACAGAGAAAATGAGTTGAAAACAAAATAAATAAGATTCTTTTTCTGAAAGAAAAGGATAGGAAAGACACATGTTTGGGCAGTGATCCTAATACCCAGAACCATCCTGAAGATGAATTTCACTAGGTGCTAAGTAACCACAATGCCCTACAAGGTTGCACCTGTAATCCCCAATTTATACCGGGAAACCATGGTTAGTCACTCAGCAAGGTACACACTAGAAACTAGATATTCAAAAATGAAAGCGAGGAGAAGGGGGTGAGGAAGAGGAAGAAGAAACATTTCATTGTTTATTATTTTTCAAATCATGAAGAAACAACCAAATAAAATACTCAGCAATCTGTAAGTGCTAAACTTCTGAAACCAACACCAGCTCATATGGTCCCTTCATTTAAAGAGTAAGAGGTAAAGAGTACAGAATTAGAGTCACCACCATGGGTGAGAAAGGAAGAAAGTGAAAGAAGACAGAACAAATATATATATACATATAATATAATATAATATATATATCACATACATCACAGATATAGGTCTTGTATATATACAAATACATAGGCATGTACAAATATAGAGATATATATCTCTATATAATAATATCTGTATTATTCATATACACATGCAAGTTAAGTTTTTGGTAAGTTATGTTACATTAATAGAAATGAATGGATGAATAAATGAATGAATGAAGAACAGTCCGAGGGCAGAATTTCTATTCGGTTTTACATTAAACCATGTTCTACCAATCTGTAATAATAAAAAAAAAAAAGTAAATCATAACCCCACAGTAGAAAACATGAAGTCTTCTTTTTCTTTAATTTTATTCTTTTTGTGTCTTTTGTTTTAAGCAACACCAAGAACTGAAGATTAGGAATGCTTGTCCCCTGAAAACAAATCTCTGTGAAAGGAACAGCTACAAATATATACAGAATGGGGTATTGAAAAAGGCACAGGGATGCCCCCAAATGCCATATCTTTTCAATGTCGCCTTGTGAGGAAATTGGACCTCTACCTTTTATTAAGATGTAGTGATTTCCTTCTTAAATACCATCTGCTCAGATAGGATACCTGCTGAAAGAAACTGTTACTTGAGGTAACATATGCTTTGTTTTTGTTCTTGTGGGAACTGAGTTATTCTTTATCCTTCCTTGCATACGGCAAAATCTTAACTATGATGTTTGATGTTCAGGCTATTTAAATGATTAAAAAAATGATAGCATTTTCCCTACTGTTTAAGGAGCACTGCATATTCACTATAAAGAATTTGGAAATTTGAACAAATAAAAAAGATGAAATTACTCAATAATCCTAATAACCAGAACTGACCATTATTAATGTTTACTAAATTTCCTTCAAACTCTCTTTGTGTTATACACAAATATCATAAAGTGCAATAATACTGTATGGACAGTACTGTTTTTCATCCTTTTTACTTTACATCAAATAATGAATGTTTTCTAAGCTTAAATATTCTCTACAACGTGATTTTAAAAATAGGATGATTCTTTCTTAATATGTACATAAGAAGTCAGGATTCTCTAGAGAAACAGAACCAATAAGATACATGTAAATACACACACACACACACAGAGGCTTATAATGTGGGTGGGCCTCATCTATTCAGTGTGGTTTGTGTATGTAGGGGAAGAGAAAAAAGATATCGAGTTAGTATAAGGAATTGGCTCATATAATTATAAGGATTCATTTAGTCCAAAATCAGTAGGGTGAGCCTAGGTATAGGAGATGCAGGGAGAACTTATGTTCCAATTCAAAGGCCATTAGGCAGGAAGATTCAATGTGGCAGATGAAATTTAAAGGCAGTCAGTAGTAGATTTCTCTCTTACACAGGGGCAGGTTTGTTGTTTCATCCTACTAAGACCTTTAGCTGATTAGATGAGGCTCACCCACATTATGGAGAGCAATTGACATTATTCTAAGTCCATTGATTTGAGTGTTATTCCCTCCCCAAAACACACAGAATAAATACCTGGGTACTTGTGGCCTAGAGAATAAAAACACCAGAATAAATATCTGACTAAATATCTGGGTACCTTGTGGCCTAGCCTAGCATATACAAATTAACCATTATAATGTGTATACTTTGATTTATTGAATTAAATGTTATGGGCAGATATTTATGTGATTTTTATTTTATTATTTTTTTAAGATTCTATTTATTTGGCAGAGAGAGAGCACAAGTAGGAGTGACAGGCAGAGGAAGAGGGAGAAGCAGGCTCCCTGCCAAGCAGAGAGCCTAAACACAGGGCTCAATCCCAGGACTCTGGGATCATGACCTGACCAAAGGTAGATGCTTAATGGACTGAGCCACCCAGGCACCTCTAGGTGATTTTTATACACATGGAACTTTACAATCAATTATCCCCTCCTCACCCATGGTAGACAGTGATATTTTCTCACACAATTCTTCCTACTAAGAATGGACTAACAGAACTTTTTTAAAAACAGTGACCCAGGACCTACACTGTCAGCTAATCAAAGTTGGTATATCCCCAGAAGTATATTTCCTATTTCTCATCCCATGTGAATGATATGAAATCATTGTCCCCCCTTCTCCTCCTCTATTTGTCTGAAATAACTACAGTATAGGGACCATCACTGTTTGCAACATGCACTGCTAATAGGACCTCCCTTGTCAGCATCTCCTGCTTTAATTGTAGGAGCTACAGCCTATTAAGATGTAATACCTAACTCACTGACCATCCCCACCCTACTTCTTAGGCCTATTCCTCCCCCCCCCCCCCCATTCTTACTTTAAATGGATTTTTTAAGTGAGGATGAGGGCATGGAAGTAGGAGGCACTATTGAGGCATAGTAAATAAACAATAGTCAGACATCTCAAAAAGCAACACACAGTAAGAGCAGGAGCAGGAGAAGTCTAAGTGGGCATGCAATTTTCATTACTTACTTTTTGAATATTTGGTCAAGACAAAATTGTGGGAGATATGCCAATTGTCTTTTTAACTCCTGCACTACCACCCATCCCCTCCAAAATGCTTTTCTATGAAGACTAATCTATTTATGTCATGAGGTGCATTTCAGATGTCGGTGGCTATGCTTTAGTCTCTAATCCAGCTCAATTGACCTCATTTTTAGAACGAGTTCCCTCCAGTTCTAGAATGGCCTAAGAAGTAGAGTTTTCTAATCAGTGTTGGTGAGATTTTCATCTTTATACATATTTTCAATTGCAGAGAAGTTGAGAAAGACCATTGCTAGACCTACAAATCAGACACAATTTTGACCCATGGCATATGTTTAAAATATGAATTCACACTTCTATTATCTTGAGCTGTTATATGCCCACTACAATCCACAAAGGCCAGTGACCTAACAAATTGAAGTGACTTGATAAAGTTATTTCTTAATACTCTATTGTGGATTTTACATTTGCAACTGTAACTAATTGCATTGAACGTGAAATCTAATTAAAACCTCATTGTACCATCTGTGTTCTTTGGTTAAAGGACATTACTATTAAACATGTGTTGAAAAGGAAGTATTGAAAGAGTTACTTAAAATTCAGTTTCTTCCATTCTCAAAGACTGGATGGTGGCAGAGTGTAGTACTCCATTGTTGTAGCCAGTCTCTGAAAGCTCCTCAGAACCATAACTAATTTTCCTATTAGTTACAGACTAGAGATTGCACTACCAAATTAAACCTCACAATTTCAGCAATGGTGAAGAGAGAAACACACACAGAAAGAAGGGAAGAACCTTGGTAATGCACACACACAACAGTTTTCCAAGAGTCCAAGGGTAGCATCTTATCTTCTCTTACCTTATTTAGTATAAATGAAAAGTATGTTGTTTAACCAGTGAGTTTGGGAATTTCTTTGCCTGTAAATGAACTAGTTTCAATGATTGTAACCTCTCAGTATTACATGATACAAAAGTTAGAGAGAAGTAAAAAAAGGAGCATAAAAAGGATACCATTGGAGTAAAATCCACATGTATGACTGCAAAAATAATAATTAACTACCATAATTTAGCCCCTGCTGATATATGCTATACTTAGTTTATTCCTCTTTCATGGTCACATGATATCCACAAATAAATCACCGTCTTTGAGTCTTAGTTGAGATACTAAAACCAGTTGCAAAGGAAGTTATTGCAGTCTCCTAGTCTGTTACAAAGCTAGAGAATATTAAGACATTTCCTCTTGGTAAGTCTTACTTAGGTTAAAAAAGAAGTCCTAGAGTAGCCTCCAGTTGATTTATATTCTAGCAGCTGCAGTCATGACATCAAGATGCAATAAAACGATCTCTCATATGCATGCACCTGTTGTTAAAGGGGAAATCTAGGACAGATGGGCAGGTGCTGTAGGGTTCTAAGTAGTGGTGGGCACCCTGATAAAATATATGCATTTTCAGGGCAGCTGGGCCAGGGGCATAGGCATAAGTATTGGAACATCCCTTATCAGTCCTTTGTTAAACTGACCTCCTTATTCACATACAAGCAGCCATCAATTTCCATGTGCTACTCACAACAAAACGTGTTGGAAATATTCTGTTTTTCCCTTCTGAAGCTGTGTACCCTGCAGCAGAAGACTCAGGAGCATACAATAGACCCCAACAAATATGATTGACTCATGGGGCAACAAGAGCTTTAATTTTTAAAAATATTTTAAAACTTATTTTAATTTAAAAAAAAAATTCTGTGGGGCAACAGGATGATCCAGGACAATTACAATATAGATGTTTTAAAAAGTAGCTGCTCAGGGGCTCCTGAGTGGCTCAGTCAGGTAAGCACCTGATTCTTGGTTTTGGTTAGGTCATGATGTCAAGGTCATGAGATGGAAGTCCGAAGTTGGGCTCATGCTGAGTGTGGAATCTGATTAACCTTCTCTTTCTCTCTCTGTCTCTGCCCCTCCCACCTGTGCTTTCTTTCTCTCTCTCTTTAGAACAAAATGGCTGTCTGAAGTAAGTATCAAGCAGACTCAATGATCTATGAGTCTCCCAACAGCCATATCAAATAGGCAAAGCAGAGATTCTGTTTTGACACTTGAGGATGCTGAGGTTCACAGAAGTTGAGTGATTTGCCCAAGGTCACATACCCCAAAGTTGATCCAGGATGAGTATTCATCCATTAAACAGCTCTGAGTTATCTGGGCATACCCATATCTGAATCTACTTTCTGACTTTATCACTTTTGTTTCCTCACTGCTACTCAAGTCTTCTCATCTGCACATGGTTTGATGGGAGATCAAATGTAATGACCTACACCTGACAAGAACAACATGAATAACAAACTCAGGACTGTAACTGGCAGACGGCAGGTGGCCTGTACATTCTGTTCCCCACTCTCCTTCTGAGTGAGCATACACCTAAAATACCTAAGGGAAGTTTAAAGGGAACTGCAAGGATCTGTGTCTCCTCTGAGCCAGTTGTCTTGCCCAGGCATAGCCTGATCACAATCAAGTCAAGATTGGGCTCTGGTTTGAAATCAGTCAGTCCACCCTAAAGGTAATTCAGCCTTTGATTTAAGGTCCTCGGTATTCAGATGCTTCCCACCCAGCTGACCACACCTCCCATTTGCCCTGGGAAGCTGGGTAGTGGGGAGTGAGAGGCATCAGTAGTCATTTGAAACCATCCACTGAGAACAAATGAGAAATACTTGATTCTGTGAAGAAAATCTCATGCTTTTCCAGTTTATTGTTATTTTCAAAAGAAGAGAATGTCCTTAGTCTTTTGACATAAGTGACATATGTGACTCTCAGCCTTGGAGGAAGTTCTAGAAGGAATATTAGTCAGTAGACTCCTTACGTCCAAACAATCATTTAGATAACAAAGCTCTCCGACCCTTGCAAAGTAGGCTCTGTGGCTAGAATGCCTGAGTTCTCTTTATCAACTCTCAGCAATAAACCATCCTGTATTGGCAAGCCAGGCTTCAGTCAGGACTTGAGAACTGTCAGCATTTCAAGCAGCATTAGGAATTCCTTACCTCCAGTTTTTACATATAAAATAAAACTATGGTAATCACATTGGTGACAAGTCCACTGGGCTCTTGCTAGTTGCTAATCACCACACCAAGACTTGACAAACAATAACACTCTAAAATAGGTAATATTAACTGTATGTTATGAAAAAGAAAACCCAAAGAGCTTATAATAGTACTCATGGCAGTCACGTATGTTGCTTACTATGTGCTACTATGAACTATTCTCTCTCTATATATCTATATGTATCTATTCATCTATCCATCCATATATTATATATATATATATATTAAGATTTTATTTATTTATTCATGAGAGGCACAGAGAGAGAGGCAAAGACATAGGCACAGGGAGAAGCAGCCTCCCTGCAGGGGACCTGATGTGGGACTGGATCCCAGAACTCCAGGATCAACCACTGAGCCTCCTAGGCGTCCCTACATATAATTTTAGAACAATCTTATGAGAGAAATATTGTTTTATTCCTATTCACAGATGAAAAAATGGAGGCAAAGGAGGATAAGTAACTTGGCCAAAGTCACACAATAAGAATAGTACAGAACAGACCTGAGCCCAGGAGATCCAGTTCAGAGTCCATACCTAATCAGAAGTTAGAGAGCCTCTCAAGTGCAAATAAAATATTTGCTTTAAAAAAGGATAAATAAATGGATGGATGAATGTTCCTATGATAATGTAGCAAATATGGTATATAACAGAAATTCCTGCTCTGAACAAGTACATTATTGTGCTTGTTATTTGGTTCTTAAAAATTTTCTGTCAGCTTGGATTTTTCCTTTTACAAACAAAATACTTGAAACAAAGGAAAAACTTTGTTTTCTGCTTTCATCGATTGT
The DNA here is from genome assembly GCF_048418805.1 of Vulpes vulpes. NCBI lineage: Eukaryota > Metazoa > Chordata > Mammalia > Carnivora > Canidae > Vulpes > Vulpes vulpes. The sequence continues at coordinate 56,344,455 of NC_132790.1, forward strand.
GGAATGAGACATCAGCTGCACAGTGATTATAAGGCCTCTGGGATAATGCAAATGTATCTTGCTTAATATTACTTTCAGTAATTGGATAAAATATTCTGAATATATCATATAAGAATTAATGAGAGGGGGGCCTGGGTGGCTCAGTGGGTTAAATGTCTGCCTTCAGCTCAGGTCATGATCCCAGAGTCCTGGGATCGAATCCCAGGCTGGCAGGTTGTCTGCTCAGTGAGGAGCCTGCTTCTCCCTTTCCTCCCTGCTCTTGATCTCTCTTGCTATCTCTGTCTCTCTCTCTCGAATAAATAAAATCTTTAAAAAAAATTAATGAGGAAAAAAAATCAGGAATTTATTATCCAACTCCCTTACAAACAGAAGCAGAAACTATCTTGGTTTAATATCACTAGGTCTGATATTTCTGATATTTAAGGTAATAGAATGGAGAAGTGGGATTATTTAGACACAATATTCAGGAATTACGTGGGATGACTGACCCTTCATAGTATGAAAAGTAAGCTTTTATTACTTATGATGATAATTTTACAACTAATGTCTGATTTATTAAAACTGGAAATTCTTTCAAATTCTTTCTTTTTTCTGATTCTCAACATCTCCAAGATAGAGTGCGCATTTGATGGTTTGTAACCTCCTTAAAGCATCCCAGGTGCAGTCTGAAGGTGGCCCCCTGTATGCAGAGGACAAGGAGAGATGAAGAAAGAGGCAGGCTCCTCCAGGTTGGTAGATGCAGGTATAATAAACAAAGGGAACCTACACAGGTGGCTTGTCTTGAGCAGCAGCAAGACAAGAGGATCCCCACACATACCTGCCATATCTTAGTTTATAAAGAAGCTCTCAGTTACGTATGCTGTGCAGATGTCCTGAACACCACATCATCATCTCAAGACTGTCCCTGAAGCAGCCTCTGGGAGCAGGAAAGGCAAACAGAACCTACATTCCAAGGCAAGAAAGGGGATAGGACTCCAAAGTACCCAGGCCCAGCTCATGGGTCAACAAGTGATCACATCTTTTTGATGACCTTCCCCAACAGCATTGGATAACCGTGGACAAGTGGATTGAGGCTTTAAAATCCAAATTTAAATTCGGGTAGAGATGTTCAGCTGGCTCTTCTTTTAAAATGATTAATATGGGACGCCTGGGTGGCTCAGCGGTTGAGCGTCTGCCTTCAGCTCAGGGCATGGTCCCGGAGTTCCGGAACCAAGTCCCCCATCGGGCTCTCTGCATGGAGCCTGCTTCTCCCTCTGCCTGTGTCTCTGCCTTCTCTCTGTGTCTCTCATGAATAAATGGATAAAATCTTTAAAAAAATAAATAAAGTGATTAATATTTGTATGAGTATAAAAAAGGAAAATACAGAAAAACATACAAAACTTAAATATCAGTGTTTTAATTAATATATTGATGTGTTCCAAATTATGTCAACTGCTTGCTTATGTCTGTGGATTTTACAAAGTAAGGATCTTTCATGATGATATGTATACATATCATTATCCTTTTCCACGTGATTAAATATTTCTCAAAACATAATTTTAATGCATGCAGAATATTTTATGGGGTTAGTGAGCCCTAGTGTATTTAACCAATCCCCAATTAAAATTTAGATTTCCGGGGATCTCTGGGTGGCGCAGCGGTTTAGCGCCTGCCTTTGGCCCAGGGCGCGATCCTGGAGACCCAAGATCGAATCCCACATTGGGCTCCCCGTGCATGGAGCCTGCTTCTCCCTCTGCCTGTGTCTCTGCCCCTCTCTCTCTGTGACTATCATAAATAAATTAAAAAAATTTAAAAATAATAAAAAACCCTTTAAAAAAATTTAGATTTACTGTTATAAGCAATACTATAATAAGCATTCTTGAACACTGTCTGCACCTCTGATAGGATCTACAGAGTATCTAGGTGTTTCTCAATAATTTCATGAGGATTAATATCTTAAGAAAAATGCCTATGAATGTTGTTCGCAAAGTATATCAAAGAAGAAAAAATTGAAAGTGCTGTATGCTATTTCATTTGCAAGTAAAAGCATCGATTAGGTATAAATTCAAGCAATGTCATCAGATGATAGTTTTCTAAATTGTATCTTTATTGTAACAGTTGAAAAACAAGCTTGTTACATTATTCTAGTTTCAGTTGAATGTATTTGAAATGACAATTTCATTGTAACCTTTATTTACATTACTTACTGGCCCATGTGAAAAAGTATAAATGGAGAGAAATAATAGCATATTATTTCTTAAGAAATAATGATGTTTCACAAGTAATTACCATAACAATTAACACATTTTTATAAAGGAAATTGGAATTTTATAGGATGAAATAAAAGCCATCTACTTGGATACTACTTTGATATGAAGTTTGGAGAGCACTCACTATCCAAATATAGCTTTGAATTTAGGGCATCTAGGTGGCTCAGGGGTTGAGCGCCTGCCTTTGGCTCAGTTCATGATCTCAGGGTTCTGGGATTGAGTCCTGCATCAGGCTCCCTGCAGGGAGCCTGCTTCTCTCTCTGCCAATGTCTCTCCCTATGTCTCTGCCTCTCTCTGTTTCTCTCATGAGTAAATAAAATATTTTAAAAATAGATGTAACTTTGAATTTATAAAAGTACTCACGAGGCAAAATTATGGAGACAATAAAAAAGATCAGTGGTTTTTCAGGGGTTGGGGTTGGGGTGGAGAATGAGTAGTTGGAGCATAGAGGATTTTTAGGGCAGTAAAAATATTCTGTATGATATAATAATGAAGAATACTAGTCATTGCACATTCATCCAAACCTACAGATGAGAAATATGGACTTTGTATGATTATGATGTGTCTGTGTGGGTCCATCAAGTATAACATGTGTACCACTCCAGTGAGTAATATTGGTAATGGGGGAGATGTGCATCTGGTGACAAGAAGGAGTATACAGGAAATCTCTATCCCTTTCTCTCACTTTTACTATGAACATAAAACTGTTCTTAAAAAATGAAGCCCCTTAAAAAAAAAAAGTACTCATGTTCTCACATCATTATTTTTTCAATAGGAGTATAGTGAATAAACCAAAGAAAATACACATTCATGTAAAACACTCCCTTTTCCAAGAAAAAAAGAAAGAAAAAAATAACAAACATACCCATTTTTTACTTCAAATATTACATACATATTCTTACTTTATTATTTCATGCTGCCATGTAGAGATTTATATGGGTTAACTAGTACCTTCTTTTAAAAAATAACTACTGGCAGGAAGTTTAAATACGTGCTCTTCTTTGTACAGTCTGGTAGTTTCATTTGACTGGTTTTAATACTGAGCTGAAATTCTTAGTGTGAACAATTGGTACTCCCAGGGAAGAAGAATTGAAATGGATGCAGTTTGTAGCTCTTCAGGAAAGTCTAGGTCTGGCTGTAACAATTAGAGATGCTATAGGAAATAATAAAGGAAGTTGAATAATGGGTGTAAACTTCCCTAACTCATCAAATCCATTTGCTTTTGTACAGACTATTATTGATTTAGTAAGATTCACTCTCTCTACTATTAATGAGAAGTTCTTGCTGTCATATGCATGTGTGCTATAGTGCCTCTGTTACTGTGTGATGTATCCCCTTAACTCACCTCTGTTTTCAGCTACATCTACAGGGGCAGTTCTTTGTTTTATATTTTACTTTCTATTTATTCTATGTATTATTGAAGTGTAGTTGGCATATAGTGTTATATCATTTTCAGGTGCACAACATAGTGATTTCACAATTCTATACCTTACTCAATGCTTAACATGCAGAGCTATGATAATATCATTGGCTATATTCCCTGTATTATATTTTTCATCTCTTTTTCATCTCTATGATTGATTGATTGATTGATAATTGACCTAGAGCTGGCATACAATGTTACATCAGTTTCGGGCATACAACATAGTAATTTAGCAACTCTATGTGTTATGCTGTGCTCACCACAAATGTATCTCCCATCTGTCAACATACACCTTTAGTACGGTACCATTGCCTATATTCCCTATGCTGTAATTTTCATTTCCATACTTTTTATTTTATAGCTGGAAATTTGTACCTCTTAATCCTCTTCACCTCTTTTACCCATCCCACCATGACTAACTTCCCTTCTAGCAACTACCAGTTTGTTCTCTGTATTTGAGGTAGTTTCTTTATTTGTTTTGTTTGTTAGATTCCACATCTAACTGAAATCATGGTATTTGTTGTCCTAATTTCCTCTATCTGCCGCCTTGTGCTGCTGGCATATAGAGCAAGTACCAAGGCCTCTCTGGATCCTGCTAAGGGCCTTTTCTGAAGTTCCTGTGCTCATTGGGCTGGGCTTACAAGATTATTCTGGAAGTACATAACTCTTTAATGCCCTAGAAGTAACCCTCATCCAAGGAGGTGGAGTCAGTGGATTAATGCCCATGCTGGCTTTCCATCTTCAGCTGAAGATGGAATCTTGAGAAGTATCCTACCTCCTCCTCAGGAAGGTCTGATAGAATCAAGACCCTTTTGCTTCTAGGAAGGATACTGATGACTAACTTTTATCTGGATTTTCTTCCTTTTCTTTCTCACTTTTTCTATTCCCTCATTCCTGCTTCTTGGGATCACTTCATCACTTCCTTAATTAACCTCCAATACTGGAGTCTTTCAGATTGTCTTTGTAGGGGACCCCAATGAAAACATTGGGAGCGGGGGAGAAAACATTCTGTGGTTTATAAAAATTGACAAAATGAGTTAATGAATAAATGCAGTTTTTGAGTGAACATGCTTCTTTCAAAAGATGATATACATGAAGATAAAAGCAATATATAGACTTATAAATATTAGAGACAGGGCAGCCCAAGTGGCTCAGTGGTTTAGCACCGCCTTCAGCCCAGGGCATGATACTGGAGACCCGGGGTTAAGTCCCAGGTCAGGCTCCCTGCATGGAGCCTGCTTCTCCCTCTGCCTATGTCTCTGCCTCTTTCTCTCTGTGTCTCTCAGGAATAAGTAAATAAAATCTTTAAAAAAATAAATAAATAGATAGATAGATAGATAGATAAATAAATAAATAAATAAATAAATAAATAAATAAATAAATAAATATCAGAGACATTTCTTTAAGGATTAATAATTTGTAATTGAAAATCACGAACTTCAACAAAAGGGACAAAACAGAAAATCAGTCGATTCTGAAATTTGATTCCTCTTAGAGGTTTTCCTCGACATGGAATTAGAACAAATAATTGGTCTCAAAACAGTATTTAACAAAGATTTGAGTCTTCTAAGTTATGTGATATCACAAACCAAGCACAGCTCAAGAGACTGATTTTCCCCTTCAGCTGCTGCTTTCTGCCACTGCCCCTCATACCTCTATCCACTTCTGCCAAGCAAATAATAAAGACCCATGACACTTTGCCTATACCAAGGAGCTTCTGGTGAGAACAGCTCAAAGAAAGGAAATAACTCATACTAATGCAATTGTAGTAAACCTTGGAGTGGATTACAGTATTCTTAAATTATTATACATTTTGAGCCAATGGTTTTCTCTGTTGGTTTTTTTTTTCCTTCAGTTTTCTGTACTTTACTGTAATTGATCAACTCAGCATAATCAACATCCTGGAAATGACTAAATTTGAAGACAAACCAGTATTATCTTGAGTTTTAAGAACAAATTCATATAAGGGTAGACAATTAACAAATCACTATAGGAAGGCTTGCTTTGAAAGACAAAAGGTCAACAGTAAATATTCACTTTCTCCTGAAGCTTTTCTCATAACCATTAAGTACAACACTGGTTTTCCCTTAGAGATTATCCAATCCAGGCATTTCAAATACAGCTATTCTCACTCTCCAACCCTAATTGATTAATGATGGCTGCCAGATTAGCTATGTTCAGAGGATTATAAGACTTTGCACAGAAACAAGAGAAAGGAAACTGTGATAGATTAATAATGTCTGTCATGGCCTGAATGGGAAGGATGTCAGTTATGCAGAATCTTAATTCCAACCTTCACTTCTAGAAAAGGACAGTAATTCTTTCAATGCTGAGATTTCAATTTTGAGGAAATCATTAACATTTAAAAGTGTTAAAAACTTTGAAACTGAACTAAATTTTTTTTTAAATGTGGTTATGATCAATCTAATGGTGCTGAAATTTCTGCGTATGGCTTATCTAAGTCATCTTGGATATCTTTTTTTCAACAAAATTGAGCTATAAAAAATATGGGATGTTAAATCATCAGTGTGGTCAGGATGTAAACATTGCAATACTCCAGAAGTTCCCACTCAATCTCTACCCAGTCACTAAACCCAGAAGTAATTCCATCTATCTTCTAAAACCATTGATTGGTTTTGTATGTTCTTAAACTGCATAGAAATGGAACTGGAGTATGTACATGGGCATCTTTTCACCAATGTCAGCTTATTTTCTGTCTCTGTGCTGGTAAGTGATTATTCACAGTAAATTAATTGAAAGCCCAGCATCATAGAAACAGAAAAAGTATTGTAATTTCTAAAAGAGATTGTTATGGAGAAAGGGTTATCTTATATTCTATGCAAATCCCTAATATCACTGCAGTACCTCTTTAACAGGGCTAAACTTCCACCTGCACCTTGGAAAGGCTTTCTGGAAAACTGGATGCTCTAAGAAACCTCTATATAGAAATAACTAGTAATGTTAGATAAAATATAACAAATAGTCTTTTAAATGCACAAATGGCTTCAACAAGCCTCCAAAGAAAATTGCCAAGGACCAGGGCAGAATAAAGAAAACTGAAAACCAGAAAAGCAGTTTCACAATCTACTTCCACAGCTTCCCTGCAATAAGGGGATAAGAGGAAACCACACTCCACAATCAGGGAGAAGAGATGGAAAATTCTGCCCTTTCAAGGGGTGGCCCTGGAACTGAGACGGCCTCTTAAGCTAGGATACATCAGAATGTCCCATGTGCAGTCCAAGTACAAGCAAGAAATAAACCTTTTTCAGTTGGTGCAGGGAGGACAAAGGAGATGGTAGAAATTGAACAAAAACAAAACCAAAATCTACATAGAATTTACTTAGATCATCTTGCCTGGATTTGAGATTCCAATTTAAACAGCTTGTGTGGTCTGGAAACTCTTAACAAAGAAATTAACATAAACATGGCCATAGGGATCCCTGGGTGGCGCAGCGGTTTAGCGCCTGCCTTTGGCCCAGGGCCCGATCCTGGAGACCCAGGGTCGAATCCCACGTAGGGCTCCCGGTGCATGGAACCTGCTTCTCCCTCTGCCTATGTCTCTGCCTCTCTCTCTTTCTCTCTGTGACTATCATAAATAAATAATAATTTAAAAAAATAAAAAAAAAAACATGGCCATACACCTGGAACACCTGACAGAGGCAGTCATGCATCCTTAACCCAGATCTACAGGATTGTCATGAGTGCAAGAGCCCTACTACAATTACAAGATACGTGGGTGAGAATCAAGATTTACAGAGAACAATGTTATTCATGTGACTTAATTTATTAAACAACTTGCTAAAATATGATTAAAAAGACTAAAGCTAAAAAGCAAATAAAAACTGTAAGAAAAAACAAAATATTATCAGGAAGAGAAGAAAAAGGTCAACATAAAATTATACAATTAAGTATATATGAATATGCACATATATATACATATTATACTTAAACATTTAGATATAATATATACAAGTTATAAAAAGTATAAAATCATTGGTGAAGTTGAAGATATATATAAGGCCATTATGCAGAAAGAAACAGCAAGAATTAAAAGATAAAAAATATGAGAAAATTTAAGAAAAATGAGAGAGGACATAAAAATAAAACTTAGTAAAAAAAATTAAAATAAAAATAAAACTTAGCATAACCAATAATGAGTGATCCATGATAAAAGAATTCAAGGAACTGGAACAAAAGAAACAAAGATATACTTTTCTAGGATTAACGAAAAGCATGAGTTTTTAGGTTTACAAAGCATAACGGATCCCAAGCACAGTAAATAAAAAGGAATCCTCTCCTACTAGGAAAAGTGTAGAACACTAGAGAAAAAGAAAAGCTTAAAGACAGGAAGTAAATACTAGATTATAAGAATGACACAGATTTCTCAAAAGCAAAGCAAAGATTAAAAGTGTTCAATTATATTTGTAAAATTATGAGGACAAATGATCATCAACCTGAAATTTTATGTCTAGAAACATTATTCAGGAGTAAGTATCAAATAAATATAGTCTCAATGACAAATCAAACATGACAGAGTGCATCTGTGTTTTTCCTTTCTTTTATGCCATTCTCTGGTTTTTATTATTCAAGTCAAATTCACTTATGTATATTACTGTACAATTTTTAAACACAACATTAGAAAATCAAATCCAACACTGCACCAAAACTGTGTAGTCTTCTAAATTTAATGTTGATTATTAAGTTTGGCTTATCCCAGAAATACAAGAATGTAATATTAGAAATCACTCAAAAATATGTGTTTAATAACACAAACCCTTTTCATTTGAGTTACACATTTTTGGTCATTTTGTAGATAAAACACTGGAGAAGTTAATCTACTGTGATGCCTAAGACAAAATAATATTTAATATTTAAAAATATAGATATATAAAATTATATTTAATGTTATATTCATTATATACTGTTGTATAACAATGTTTCCACAAACTTGTGGCTGAAAATAACACTCTTTTATTACCTCAGAGTTTATTAGATAGGGGTTTTCAAACAGCTTAACTGGGTGGTCTGCATTATGATCTCACAAGGCTGAAATCCAAGTGTTGGTTGGGGCTGTAGTATCATTTGAAGCTTATCTGAGAAGAATATACTTCCAAGATCATGTGGTGTTGGCAACATTTAGTCCCTTAGCTATTGGACTGGGACTCTCCATCTCTTGTTGGCTGTCTGCTACAGGCCTTCATCTGTGTCTTGCCATTAGGCCTTCTCAAGAAAATTGTTTGTCAAAACTCCTAAACTTATTCTATGAGGCCAGTATTACCCTGATCCCAAAACTAGACAAAAGCCCCACTAAAAAGAGAACTACAGGCCAGTATCCCTGATGAACATGGATGCAAAAATTCTGACCAAGATACTAGATAATAGGATACAACAATATATTAAAAGGATTATTCACCATGACCGAATAGAATTTATTCCTGAGCTGCAGGTGTGGTTCAACATCCACAAATCAATCAATGTGATACATCACATTAATAAAAGATCAAGAACCATATGATCCTCTCAATAGATGCAGAAAAAGCATTTGACAAAATACAGCATCCTTTCTTGATTAAAACTCTCTGCCGTATAGAGATGGAGGGAACACACCTCAATATCATAAAAGCCATATATGAAAAACCCACAGCAAATAGCATTTGCAACAGGGAAAAACTGAGAGCTTTTCCCCTAAGGTCAGGATCATGACGGTGATGCCCACTCTCACCACTCTTGTTCAACATAGTACTGGAAGTCCTAACCTCAGCAATCAGACAACAAAAAGAAATAAAAGACATCCAAATCAGCAAAGCAGAAGTTCAGCTTTCACTCTTTGCAAACAAAATGATTGATACTCTATGTAGAAAACCCAAAACTCCACCAAAAAAATGATGTTGGGAAAACTGGACAGTCACATGCAGGACCACTTTCTTACACCAAACACAAAAATAAACTCAAAATGGATGAAAGACCTAAATGTGACAGGAATCCATCAAAATCCTAGAGGGAACACAGGCAGCAACTTCTTTAACCTCAGCTGCAGCAACTTCTTGCTAGACATGTCTCCAAAGACAAGGGAAACAAAAGTAAAAATGAACTATTGGGATTTCATCAAGATAAAAAAAATTGTAAAGCAAAGGAAACAGTCAATAAAACTAAAAGACAACCTATGTAATGGAAGAAGATATTTGTAAATGATTTATTAGATAAAGGGCTGGTATCCAAATCTATAAAGAACTTATCAAACTCAATACCCATAAGTCAAATAATCCAATCAGTAGATGGGCAGAAGACATGAAGAGACATTTCTCCAAAGAAGACATACAGATGGCTAATAGACATATAAAAAAATGCTAAACATCACTCAGCATCAGGGAAATACAAATCAAAACCACAAGATACCACCTCCGCAGGTCAGAGTGTCTAAAATTAACAAGTCAGGAAATGACAAATGTCAGTGAGAATGCAAAGAAAGAGGAACCTTCCTAACTGTTTATGGGAATGCAAACTGGTGTAGCAACTCTGGAAAACAGTATGGAGTTTTCTCAAAAAGTTAAAAATAGAGCTACCCTATGACCCAGCAATTACACCACTAGATGTTTACCCAATTGGTAAAAAAAATACTGTTTTGACAGGGCACATGCTCCCTGATGTTTATAGGAGCAATGTCCATGATAGCCAAAATATGGAAAGAGCCCAGATGTCCACTGACATATAAATGAATAAAGAAGATGTGGTATATATATGCAATGGAATATTACTCAGCCATCATGAAGAATAACATTTTGTCATTTGCAACAACATGGATGGAACTAGAGGGTATTATGCTAAGCAAAATAAGTCAGTTGGGGAAAGACAAATACCATATGTCACTCACATGTAGAATATAAGAAACTAAGCAGATGAATATAGGGGAAGGGAAAGAAAAATAAAATAAGATGAAAATAGAGAGGGAGGTAAACCACAAGAGACTCTTAACCCTAGAAAACAAACTGAAGGCTGCTGGAGGGGAGGTGGGTGGGGGGATGGGGTAACTGGGTGAAAAGCATTAAGGAGGGAGCCTGGGTGTTATATGCAACTGATGAATCACTAAATTCTACCCCTGAAACTAATAATATAGTATATGTTATCTAAGTTGCATTTAAATTAAAAAAAAAAGTAACTGTTTGCTTTTCAAAGCCTACAAGAAAGAAAGTCTCCTAGCAAAATGAGTTAAAGTAAGATCATCATGATAATGACATTTTATCACCTTTTCCATATTCTACCGATTAGAAGCAAGACACAAGTCCCAAGCACAGTCGAGAGGCAGGAATTTCACAAGGCACAAATAAAATCATAGAAATCTTGAAAGCCACCTTTCAGCAGTGATGGTAATCACTAATGTATTTTTATATTTAATATATCTTATAGCTACAAAAAGATGAAAATAAGTTATTTTTCTTTTCTTAACTTCTTTTCTTGTCTCTTTTTCTTCTTTTCTCTCTCCCCTGACATTTATCTTTTTATAAGGCAAATACTATGCATATCTCTTAAGTTGAGATAGCTTACATGCAAGGTAAGTACTGATCATGGCTACCTGTCTATATCACAGCACACAAACGATACTTTTAAAGAAATAAACTCACCAAGAGCTTTGAAGTGCATGATGTTTTCTAATGCTTAATAATTTTAAAAGATAATGATATAATAAGAGCCAACTGAGTGGGGAAAGACAAGGCTCTGGAGATATATTCCAAATTTTTTGGCTTTAACAAAACACTACAGTATAGAAAAAATTAATTTACACATTTCATTGAATGCAACTACCTCAAGTTGGGGTCTACCAGACCAACTGACTGACAGTAAAATTCTCCCCTTGTGCATTGGTCTGAGATTTTCTTACTGTACATCTGCAGAATGAATTTTTCAGGGGAAGTGATTTATGTCTATTACATTGTCTCTCAGAAAGACTAATTTCTTTCAAACAAGTAGAGCTCATTAATTTAGATTACTTCTTGGAAAGTCTGACCAAAATATTCAGAAATAACTATACTTGTTAAAAAAAATACCGCATAAGCTCTTACTATATAAAGACTACTATACTTTAGACTTCAGAGTACATAATGTTATAATTGTGTCCCTGTATTAAAGAAGAGTGACATCACTATCTATAGTGAAATAAAATAACTCAAACTATACCAGCAAAAAGATGCTTAGGTTTGGAACTAATGAGATTTTGGTTTTTCTTAAAGTTTTATTTATTTATTTATTTATTTATTTATTTATTTATTTGAGAGCAAGAGAGCGTATAAGTGGTGGGGTGAGGCAGAGGGAGAAAGAGAGAAAGAAGCAGACTCCCTGCTGAGCAGGAAGCCCAACTCGGGGCTACATCCCTGGACCCAGTGATCATGACCTGAGCTGAAGGCAGACGCTTAACCTCCTGAGTGACTCAGGCATGCCAAGATTATGTTTTAGTAATCTATATTATTTCCTCTTTAATAACTTAGCGTCCTTTTTTTCTGTTTTAATTGTCTTAGACTTACCAGCATTACATGACTAACTACTTTGGTATTTTGTTAGTGGTAACTAAATTATCTTTATTCGCTTACTCCAAACCAAGTTTTTTTCTGAGAATTTCATTTATAGACAACAAATTGTCTTAAGTTGCATCTCAAAATTGTTAGAATAGCTTCTTAAGTAGATGGAAGGGGGCAGCCCCAGTGGCCCAGCAGTTTAGTGCCACCTTCGGCCGGGGCCTGATCCTGGAGACCTGGGATCGAGTCCCACGTCGGGCTCCCTACATGGAGCCTGCCTGTGTCTGTCTGTGTCTCTGCCTCTCTCTCTCTCTCTCTGTCATGAATAAATTTTTAAAAAAATAAAGTAGAGGGAAGACCTAGGCATCCTACATAAGAATCAGGAATCTGAAATTTTAGCCATTATTTCTGCTCCCTAATTGTCTACATTAAGTAATTTTGAATCTGCTTCCTATTGAAGAGAGACACCCTGGGATAGCCTCAAATCATTTTGTCTTAAAATGTTTTCTACCTTGTCCCTAGTTCATATGAAGAATTGCTGTATCAAGTCAGAGGAAGAGATCAAATATCAATGTATTAGTAATGACTGAATTCATCAGTATTATATGCATATTATATGCAGGTCTTGAGAAGAATAGATGGAGTTTAAAAGATAAAGGATAGGTTATTATGATTAATGATGTATCTTTCATTCTTCCAATCCTTTATGTATTCAAAAGCCAAAGTTGTATTAAAAAAAACAAAACAAAACTCTCTCTTTCATTTCTTTCTGGTAACTGTTTATCATTTTCCATTGCTTTAGGATAAAGTCCAGATTTCTAAAAATGTTCTTAGGGTTTTTTACTATTTGACCTATACATACCTCTTCAGCTTCAATTTATACTGTTTCCACCCCACATCTTCAGTTTATATCACCCATACCCAGATCTTTTATTCCTGCCACTTTTCTCAGTTCCTCAATGCCCTATTCTCTCTTCCACAACAGTATCTTTGCACATACACTTCCCTTCCCTTTACCTGAAATCTGAATTTTAAAAGTATTCTCCCTTAACACAAAAACTTTCTCTCCCTATCTCTCTCTCTCCCCCCCTAGTTAATTCTATCTATACCTTTAGGCCTCAGGTCAATTTTTACTTGCTCAAAATAGCCTTCCCTAGTTTTCTAGATGAGATTTAATCTCAGTATTATAGCATTTAACAATATGTGCATCTTTTCACTAGCAATTAACATAATTGTAATTTTCTATAATTTGTGTGACTATAATGCCCATCTGTTTCACTAGACTGTAAGCTGCATCAGGGTAATATCTATTTTGCTCACCATTTCCTAAGTCATGTCACCTAGTTAGGATTTAATAAATCTTTACTATTGAATTAATTTATCATGGCTTTACCATAATGTTCTCTCCCACTGCTGACATATAATGTAGATAGTTACTCTATTATGACAGAAGAGAGCAATAATTTGAAAAGATGGTTCTGTACTATCTGCATTGTGGCAAAGGGCTTCCTTTGATGTACAGGAGTCTTTTCAATAGGCTAAAAGAGCACAGGGTCTTTAATTTTCATGATGAAAATTATAGCTTGCTTGATTAGCCTTTGTCATCACTTAATGACCAAGAACAAGATTATGAAAAAGGAAGGAAATAATGACACAAAAGCAAATTTACACCCACTTCCTCCAAAACCTAGCAAAACATACCAATACAATTTAATAATGTATCTATATTACAAAATCACATATGATTCAACTTTTACTAATGAATCAATAAGGCAAAAAGATCAAATCCTTAAAAACAAAAAAAGCAGATATACCTCACTAATAGCTTTACAAGGAAGGATGTGAACAAAAGGTATTGCATTTATGACACAGATGTAAAGAATCTGAAAGCCCCTTTAGAAAAACAAAAACAACAACTACAACAGCAACAAAATTACCTGCCATTGTGGATAATCAGTAACTCAAAGGATAAAGGGAGAATTATTTAACTTGCTATTTATTTTGCCCTGGCTATGAGAAATGCAGGAATGAGCACAGAGAAAGAACTAATCACTAAAAAATGATTAAGCTAATCATTAAATTAATCGTTAAAAAACACATGGAAAATGCCTTTTGAAAATCTCCCTTCCAATGATAATTAAGTGTTCTATATTCAAAACATTGAAGCATTGTCTATTTTCTCTTTCCTTCTATCCCTTCATTGCTGCTCTTGGCAATAAAAGAGTAGATAGAAAAGTAACCTTCAAATAAGAAAAAAAAAATGATGGCACATATAGGGACTAAAAAAAACAAAATTAATCAGGAAAGAACCACTCAAAATACATTTGAATAGGAATATTATAGATCACCATTTAATGACTTTTTATTTTGGTAAATAATAGCATAATTAGAAAAGTTCTAAAACTCATTTACTTGGAAATATTTTAAAACTTTCTCTTGAACAACTGCTGGATTGCAGAGAAAATCAAAATCCCAACTGTACAGTACAAAAATAGCAATAATAAAGTCTCTGAATATGAAATCAAGCATTTAAAGTGTATGAAAAGACATTGCAGAATGTTAAACACTTGCATTATTAAACAAGAGAGGAGAAAATACATGACTTTTTTTTCAAACTCATTAAGAAAAAGAACAATGCAATTGAAAAAAAAGAAGAAAACTAGTAAAAGGAAACACACAGAAAATAATTATTTAGTAAACACTCAGGTAATAAAAATAGCCTTGATATATAAATTTAGATACTGATTTTTAAAATCTAATAACATCTAGCTTTTAAAAATAAATTTTAAAAGGGAATCCAATCACAAATTAGTAAAAAAGCAAAGGTAAATAATCATATCTTACGAAATAGAGAAAATATATCATAAAACCATAGGCAGAGTTGCAAAATCTATGTGTATTTTTTTTGAAATGTCTTTCAATTTATCTGTCTCCTTCAATTTCTTTCAGAAATGCCTTATAGTTTTTAATGTAAATTGAAATGTTTTGTTAATTTCCTTTATCGATAGTTCCTTGTTAGTGTATGGAAAGACAACTGATTTTTGTGTGTTGATTTTTTTAAATCTTTTTTAATCTTCCAACTTTGTTGAATCCTAACTTTTACAGAACCTTTAGGATTTTCTGAGTTGTGCACTTAGATTTTTATGTTTTAATTTTTTTTTATTTTTTTAATAATCACTTATATTTTTATTAAAGTGAAACTTATGTGAGAAGATTCTACAGAAAATGCCCTTCTAAAATCTATAGTTATCACTTTCTATAAATGTGTATTTTTCATATTGAACTGTAGTTGACACACAATGTTATATTAGTTTTAAGCATACAACTCAGTGATTTGGTGAGTTAATACATCATGCTATGCTTAACACTAGTGTAGCTACCATCCATCTCGCTACAACACTATTATAGTACCATTGACTATATTCCCTATCCTATAACTTTCATCCCCATAACTCATTCATTCCTCAACTGGAAGCCTTTATCTTCCACTGGCCTTCACACCCATTTTGCCTATCCCCCTACCTCCTCCCCTCTGGCAACCACCAGCTTGTTCTCTATTTGTGGGTCTGTTTCTGCTTCTTGTTTGTTTATTCATGTTTTGTTCTTTAAATTCCACATATAAGTGAAATGATATGGTATTTTTCTCTCACTATCTGACTTATTTCATTTAAAATAATACTGTGGGGCAGCCGGGGTGGCTCAGAGGCTTAGTGCTGCATTCAGCCCGGGTCATGATCCTGGGGTCCCGGGATCGAGTCCCACGTTGGGCTCCCTGCATGGAGCCTGCTTCTCCCTCTGCCTGTGTCTCTGCCTCTCTCTGTCTCTCTCTGTGTCTCTCATGAATGAATAAATAAAATCTTAAAAAAAAAAAAAAAGAAAGGGCAGCCCAGGTGGTTCAGCAGTTTAGTGATGCCTTCAGCCCAGGGTGTGATCCTGGAGACCCGGGATCAAGTCCCACGTCAGGCTCCCTGCATAGAGCCTGCTTCTCCCTCTTCCTGTGTCTGTTCCCCCTCCCCCATCTCTCTCATGAATAAATAAAATCTTTAAAAATTTTTTGAAAAAAAAAGAATAATACTGCATAGGTCCATCCATTTTGTCACAAATCACAGGATTTCATTATTTTTTATGGAAGAATAATATTCCATTGAATAGATATACCACTTCTGGGTATTTTTTTAAAGATATAGAAATTAATTTAATTAACTACAAAGGTTATTAAAATGCTTTGGAAAAAAATATCCAATAGCCATTCCTGATTGTATATTCTTAAAGAAATAGAAACAGATGGGTAATTTTGACATGACTTCTCTCTCTCATTTACAAACACATACACGAATGCACACATACAGATAATGCCTAGAAACTTTGAAAAATGCCCAGGAATATCACTATGATTTATCAATATCATGTTTATACCAAAGCAATTAGTTAAGAGTATAAAATAAGAGATGAAAATATACATTGAAAGAGACAAAATTATTATTTTTTGAAGATGTTATCAATACATGCCAGAAAACATATATTGAGAGAATAAAAATTTTTTAAAAAATAGGAATCCAATAGAGTGGTTGCAAAATCAATGTATTTCATCTATACAAACAATTAACAAGTTCAGAATATAATGAGAGAAGAAGTTCCTTTCACATAAGTGACCAGAAAAAATGAAATGTTTCTGAATGAAGTTAGTAAGTAAAACACTATCTGAAGAAAAACTTAAAACTCTACTTAACAACATCAAAGAAGGCTTGAATAAAGCAGAACACTTAACTAACTAATTTTGGATAAGAAAATTCAACATTGCCAGTATCCCATGCCATAAAATTTACATTTCCTTTCAAATGAGTTTATAGGAAGTTTGTTAGTTTATTAGTGTATACCTAAGATGGTGGTGTGTGTGTGTGTAAGTCAGAGGGAGGGGCTGGGAGAGAGAGACACCAAGGGTGGGCAATAAGGGAAATAGACTTGGAAAATAATACAGTAAAATTGTTAGGAAAAAGTTTTTTTTAATGTGCAAAAAAGAAAGATACCTGCAGATAATAGACCATGTAAAGCTTAATTTTTGTTTTATTCCGGCATTCAGAGACATAAAAATCAGTGAAATGACTTAAAGATTTCACACAGCCTTAAATAAATATTGAAATAAATGTGTGATAAGGACAATATTTCAGACAAATGATGTGACCCTCTGTTTGGAAAAAGAGAAAAATGCATAATCTTTCTCTCTTTAGACTACAATAGCAGTTCAATTTAAAAATTTTAAGTATGGGATGCCTAGGTGACTCAGCAGTTAAGCGTCTGCCTTTGGCTCAGTGCGTGATCCTGGAGTCCCAGGATCAAGTCCCACATTGGGCTCCCTGCATGGAGCCTGCTTCTTCCTTTGCCTATGTCTCAGCCTCTCTCTCTCTCTCTCTCTGTGTCTCTCTCATGAATAAATAAATAAAACCTTTTTTAAAATTTAAATATAATGTATTTAAAAGAACTCTAAAAAAGCATGAGTGATTGGTTTGTATCTTACCTGAAGAAGGCATTTTTAATGATAGCATGAATTCTAAAATAAATAAATAAATTTGAAGCAAATATTTTAAAACATTGATACTAATGACAGATTTTTATTAAGACAGTAAACTAAAGATATAATTTGCACATATTTTATATTTATATAATTACAAATAAATTTCAAATAACTTTTGTCAATATTAATAAACAGTCACTCTATAGAAAAAAAGTCAAAGAATAAGAAAATCCAGTGCAAATTAATGAAAAATTTCATTAAACTGAAAAAGAAATACAATGTTGAGAAAATGTGTTAAATTTTATTAAGAACCAAGTGCAAATAAAACAATTAGACACAATGTTCATATGTAAATATTTTTAAATTTGCAAAGATTAAATTTTAATCCGTTTAATGAGCCATTGAATAGGGCCATTTTTAAGACAAGAGGGAAAATGTTGTTTTGACTGTGTAGACTTGGTATTTGATTATAATAGCAAACTGTTCATTTTATTGAGTTCAACAATGATGCAGTGGTTGCATAAAAAAGTGTCCTTGTGTATTATAAATGGAAACTGAAATAATGAAGGATAAACATAATATGATATCAGTTTTATCAAACACTTCAGAAAGAAGAGATGAAGCAAAAGAATGCCCAAATATTAATATTGTATCTATGTGATGAATACACTATACTATTTTCCCCACTTTAGGTCTTTGAAATTGTTCATAGTAGGTTAAATAAAATAATTTCCTATATGGGCCAGTATGTGAAGAAGTAGGCAGCCTCTTGTATCTAAAGGTCAAACTAAAATTGGGTGCCCATTTTTAATCTTCATCTTAGTGGATAAGGTCTTGGATTCTCCTCCACTGTCTCTCTAAATTCTCTAGAGAGCTCTGTCTCCTCCTTACCCCCACTCCACTTACACCAATACACAGAATATTCTTATTCATGCAGTGGTTGCAAGGACTGGCATAGGCCATCTTACCATCTTACAAAGGGATGAGTGGTTACTAGGGTTACTAGGAATATGGATATACACATACATGTACATGTATCTACATATAATCTATAAATATATTTATAACTATATAGATTTTTAGATTCATATATAAATGTACATATATATACACTTACATATATATAGTGATATATATAGTGCTTATAACAGTGCCTCAAATCTTTTTTTTTTAAGATTTTATTTGTTTATTCATGAGAGACACACAGAGAGGCTCAGAGACACAGGCAGAGGGAGAGGCAGGCTCCCCAGTGAGCAGGCAGCTCAATGTGGGACTCCATCCCAGGATCCTGGGATCATGATCTGAGCCAAAGGCAGACATTCAACCATTGATCCACCCAGGTGCCCCAACAGTGCCTGAAATCTAAGGAGTCCAATTAATGAAAGCTAATATTATTGCCAAACATATACCCCTAAACCTTATTTTCATGTAATTTGGTGGCTATTTGATATCTCCAAAGACATCTATATGTATATCCAAACTTAGTTTTTTACCTGGCACCTGAACCAGGTCCTCTTTTGGTGTTCCTTACGCCAATAAATAATACCACTATCCAATTTTTTGCACAAAGGAGAATCTAGCATGTTAAGTTTCTATTCCTGCTGTAGCAAATTATCACAAATTAGTGGCTTAAAAGAACACAAATTTATTGTCTTATATTCCTGAAGATCAGGATCTCAATCTGAAATGGGTCTCACTGAGCTAAAATCAAAGTATTGACAGGGCTTCATTCCTTTGGGAGGCCCCCAGAGGAAACTGATCCTAGGTTTTCAAGTGCTGCTCATAGCAATGTTTCTGTTGTCTCTCTAATTTCCTCCCATATTTTCACTGTGAGGATCTCTGCAAGTAAAATTGAAGAGAATGTCTCAGAAAAGAGTAGCTAAGTAGATGGTATTTTTAAGACCAAATGAAAGAAGATCTCACATAAATGCATTAATTTTATCAGAATAAGTTTATTTAAAGAAAATAGGGTTGATAGACCAGTAAGAAAGAAAGCCAGATTCTATGGCATCCCTAATTAAGAGATAAGAAAAAAATATATATAAGCACTGAGTGTCAGTGTAAGAAATGCATTTACTACTAGAAGGACTGATAGGTTTGGATCCTGATTCTGATCATTATCTATCTATAAAAACTATGGAGAAAGAGAGGGTCAGTGTAACAACAGGAAATGAGTAAATTAATTAAGCAGTTCCATGAAGTCCTCGGGAAGAAGAGTGATTTTGTTGAAACTAGGAAAGATTCTAGTGAGAAATTCTTAGGAATGTATCAAATTATGTATCAAAGTAGAAGAGAAGGAAAGTGAGAGAAAAAGCTAATGCCTGGGAAGTATATACTTACCTCTAAACAAAACTGAGGAAACCAGTAGCTCTATGTGAAACCAAAAAAGATGGAGAATATATAAGATCCTGACAAAATAATAAAGACCTATTATTAGAGAATACAGTCATGTAAGAAGAGGCAAATATCTTTCATGCATGTAAAGAAATAAACTGAGATATCACAATTTAAAAGTTAAGATCATTTGGCATAACTAGAAAATAAGCTTAATAGTCATATTGTATAGTTACTTATAATTAAGAGATGTGATATATTTTAAATAAACCTGTAACATCTGGATTATTAGTCTATTCAATTAACATTTAATGTAGAATTTAATGAAACTACTTTATTAAAGTTCTTCCTTCATAAAAAAATGAAAATAGGGAAGGAATTTATTAATGAAGACAAAATGAGATGGGATTTGCTTACACAGATCCAAAGTCTAAGATCAGAAACTTCCAGTTAATTCCACTTATACATCACCTTCATTTACACTCAGGACAGGCTGTAAAGCCCTCTATGGAAATAGTTTATTGAAATAATTATGTACTATATCATGGACATTAGTCTGCAGGCTACAAAATTGGAATCTTATTGACTTGGGTTTTCTTCACTGGAAACAAAACAGGCAATTAGAATTGTGTTTGTGTGTGTGTGTGTGTGTGTGTGTGTGTGTGTGTGTGTTAGCCAAAGCCCGTCCAGCAAGTAGGGAATGAATATACTTGAGAGGAGGCACCAATTTGATTTCTATGCCACATATTCAAATATGCATAAGAAACTAACTCACACTAGAAGTATCATAAAATCAGACATTAAATGATGAAACGACATCCTTTATCTCTGAATTGTTGACAGAGTCCAAGTCTAGACCTATCTACCCTTGCTTTTGTCCACTTGGTTTCATATTACCCTTACTCTGCCCAACAAACTGCCTGATTCCTCAACTGCTCTTCTCAGTGGGAGAGATAATATGTATCTTCTTCTCTCCAGCAATAGAAAAGGACTTTCATTTTGATACCTGCTTATTGTGACATTAATTTCTTATTAGGTTCTTAGTGCAGTAACCTGTGTTGCTCTACTCTTCACCCAGTACTTATTCCATCGAGCATTCTTATTTCTGATTAAAAGATTATCATTGTGGTAACCATGGACATTCAAATCAGAACTTCTAAGACCTAGTGACAATAAGCCTGCTCTTTGTACCCCTTCTCCAGCTTTTTTCCTCCACTTTTCTCAACTCTCCTATGTCCATCAAAGGGTCTTCTATTCCTGTTTGCATAAACTGCAAATGATAGAACCATGATAAAAACACTAGAACAAGAAGAGATGTTAGAAAACTCCTACCTATATTCTACATTGGAAACTGATTCTGTTGTGAATGCACCATTTCTTCAGTTGGTATTGACTATCTAGAGTATCTAACTGATAAGGATAATGAGGCTTTATTTGTACCCAATAGGAAAGCTCCATGATTATTAACAATGTCTGGTTCAGTCATGGGATGAGATAATGAAGTCACTTAAACTAGAAATGGCACACTTTGGTCTATTCCACTTTCCTTCTTATCAGTTGAAGGATCTAAGGTTTTTAAAGTTTAAATATCTAGTTTTCTAACACAACAGCTAGTGGATGTCACTGCTGGAAAGAGAAACCAGATTCTCTGAGACCTAGAAGCCCAATGTCCAGGTATCAAAGGAAGTCTGATTCCACAAGCCACACTATCTTTATTTCGTGCTGTGGTGAATCACAGTCACAACCATTTTAAACTTTCCTTCTTTATTTATATCCTTTCCAACATTTAAGTACATTCTGTTGCCTTCTCATAAAAACTGATGCCACTGGAGTTTTTGTTTGTTTTCTATCTCTCACTGATTATTGCTGTAATCAATTTTGTTCTTGGTACTAGATAAATCTTCCTTATGTGCTATAATCATAGTCTTAATCTCAAATTTAAAAATGATCAACACTAAGTATTTCCAAGATATAATTCATTCCTCCAACTACATTTTAAGTTCTTCCATGATGTCAAACTACCACTTTGGAAAAATGTCTCCTACTATGATCGAAAAAGCTCTTTTGTTTTTTCCATATACCTGAATATGGCATCATAAGTTCGACATAACAAAACCCTCCATCTGTTGTCTCTACCCAATTGTTGGCAACTACTTCACTCTTTACAGCAGCTCATCCTACCTCAGTGCAAACATCCACACGCATAGATTCAGTTTACTTTTAGCCAACAAAAATCTCATCAGTGCTGCCAGCTCTAATAACTACAAGACCAAAGTATTACATGAGGAACTTAGCAGATGAGGAATCACAAAGAATGTTGGCTCAAATCTATGCCATACATAGTAAGAAACCCAATAAATGTTTTTCTGTTAATGATGTTGATATAAAAAGATTGTAGTTACTCAGTTTGCCTATAATTTCATTAGCTTGGAGTATATCTACATACTGATTTTCTCCCAAAATAGACCCTTTAAAATCCCTAGACAATTCTTTTCATTACTTTCCTGAAATTGATCAATTTCATCCCTGGCTTGTTTGACAGTCAACAAGGAAATTGAATTGCTTTTGAACAAGTAAATGGGTTTCCACTCCTTTTCCTACTTGAAAGAAAATACTTATTTGCAGCCCAGATAAACAGCACACATGTCCATTTCCACAATACAAAAGTACTTTGAAGAATTCATTCAACTGGAAAATATATGGGGGTAAGAAATTATACACAAGTCCAGAAAACACATTAAGGTTAAAAAAAATCTGACAGTGTCTCTACCTATTTATTCCTTGTATAAGGGACTGCAGTAGCACCAAAAGCTCCAGTTATTTTTGGCATCTCTTAACTATAAACTGAGTGGGCTGAGATTGTGGGAGATGAGACTAGGGAAGGGAAAATATCAGCTAGATATATTAGGATTTTTTTAAATGTTGTTTGTTTGATAGTGTTTTTAATTTGATTAATTTTAAGAGAAAATTAGGAAATAGTATTAGTTAATAATAGTTAAATTCTGGATACATATAATCCCATAGAATCCTGTATCCCCTACAGATACACTATATTACTTACAGCCTATAGGAAGCATATTGTCAGAGACTCTTCCATGGGTCTTATCATAAAGTCTGCCTCATGGCCTTCTACTATGTGGTCAGTTCATGTTTTCTCCCGAAAAGACAATTCTACCAAGGTGGCTCTCTGTGATGTACTCATTCGGCCCATGGTCATTTTGTTCTCTGTGCCTAGCAGGGTCAATTGTGGCTTTTTCTTTTTTTCCTGAGAGTTCTATGTTTTAAACTAGAATCCAGTTGTCCCTGGTGTATTTACAATTAACCCAGGAGTTTTCCTCCTGACATGATCATTGAGTACTGCTCTTCTATGGCAGCCATAGCTTTAGAAATTAGTTGTCAGTTTAGAAATTCCAATTTCTGGGCAGCTCGGGTGGCTCAGCAGTTTAGTGCCTGCCTTCGGCTCAGGGCGTGATCCTGGGGACCCAGATCGAGTCCCACGTCAGGCTCCCAGCATGGAGCCTGCTTCTCCCTCTGCCTATGTCTCTGACTCTCTCTCTCTCTCTCATAAATAAATAAAATCTTAAAAAAAATAAATTCCAATTTCAGGACTCTATTTATTTCTGTTTTCCAAATAGATGCTACTTTACATCATCAACATCATATCATTAAATTTTAATATTTATATGCCAATGTATACAGATCTACATTTTAAAAATGCAACAGGTTTTATGAATGTATCACGATTTATTTTACTTTTATTTTTCACCTCAGTAAAAAAATACCTACACTTCTCAGAAGCTATGAAATCAAGAAGAGAATGTAGTGGAATATTAAGTGTTGAAGGAAAAAACGCACGACTCTAAATTCTGCATCCTCACAAAAGTATTCCTCAAAAATGAAGTCTACAGCCATACTATCTTGAATGTGCCTGATCTCATCAAAAGTGAAAGAGATATGCTAAGAAAAAAAGGGAAAATTGAATCACTTAAATGCTTAATTAAAACCACAAAAGACAATGGAAAGCCATAAAAGAGTGGAAGACAGAAATTGGAACAAAAAGACAAGAGCAACAAATAGAAAACACTAACAAATGTGGTAGATATTAACCTAACTATATCAATAATCATTTTAAAGACAAGTGGTCTAAATATACCAATTAAAAGAAATTATCAGAGTGGATTAAAAAAACAGACCCAACTGTATCTTGTCTATAGAACATCCATTTAAAATATAAAGACAAATACAGATGAAAAGTAAAGAGTTTGGGGATCCCTGGGTGGCGCAGCGGTTTGGCGCCTGCCTTTGGCCCAGGGCGCGATCCTGGAGACCCGGGATCGAATCCCACATCGGGCTCCCAGTGCATGGAGCCTGCTTCTCCCTCTGCCTGTGTCTCTGCCTCTCTCTCTCTGTGACTATCATAAATAAATAAAAATTAAAAAAATTTAAAAAAAAGAAAGAAAAGTAAAGAGTTTGAGAAAAAAATCCATGCTGACACTACAAAGAAACCAGGAGTACTTATACTAATTTCACATAGAGTAGATGTCAGAGCAAGGAAAATTATAAGGGATAAAGAGGTACATTACCTAATAATAAAGGGATCAATAATCCAAGAAGATAACACAATCTTTAATGCATATGCATTAAAGAATCAAAATACTTGAGAAAAACTGATAAAGTTATAAGGAGAAACAGGTGAATCCACTATTTGGCTGGAGATTTTATCATTACTCTATCACAAGTGAACATATCAAATAGAAAATCAGTGAAGAATACAGTTGAAATCAGTAATACAGTCAACTGCATATAATTGACATCTAGAGACTATGTCATCTAACAATGAATCCAGATACAGACTTTATATCTTTTGCAAAAATTAACTCAAAATTGACTGTAGACCTAAATGTAAAACACAAGAGGATAAAGCTCTGAAAACATATCTAGAAAGTAATCTAGATAAGCTAGGACATGGCAATGAATTCTTGGATACAACACTAAACACAAAATCCAAGAAAAATATAATTGATAATCTGGACTTATTAAAATAAAATTAAAAAATTGCTCTGTGAAAGACAATACCAGAGAATGAGAAGACAAAGGGACACAGACTGGGAGAAATATTTGCAACAGAAAAATCTGAAAAAGGACTGCTAGCCAAAATAGACAAAGAACTCTTAAAACTCAACAATAAGAAAATGCACAACACAGTTAAAAAATGGACAAAAGACCTAAACAAGTACCTCACTAAGAAATATGCACAACTGACAAATAAGCATATAATTAAGCGCATGAAAAGAGGCTTAATGTCATCAGAAAAATGCAAGTTAAAAACAACAGTGAGACACTATCTACATAACTATTAGAATGACCCAAATCCAGAACACTGTGAAGACCAAATGCTGGCAAGGATGTGAAGCAAAAGAAATTTTCTTTGGGAATGTAAAGTGGTGTAGACTCTTTCAAAGACTGGAAGTTTCTCACAAAATAAACATAATTTTGTTCATACAACCCAACAATTGCACTCCTTGGTATTTACTCAAAGTGCTTGAAAACTTATATCCACAGAAAATCCTGCACATGGAGGTTTATAGCAGGTATATCCATAACTACCAAAACTTGGAGGCAACCAAGATATCTCTCAGTAGGTGAATGGACATAGAAGTTATGGTACATTCATGATAGAATATTATTCAGTGCTAAAAAGAAACTAGCTATCAAGTCATAAAAAGATATAGAAGAGCTTTGAATACATATTACAAAGTGAAAGAAACCACTATAATCTCAATTATATTGCATTCTAGAAAAGACAGAATCATGAAGACATTTAAAGATCAATGGTTGACAAAAGCTATTTAAAAGGAAAAATAATTATCAACTTAAGTTTTAAATTATTTAATAATATTCCATAACATGAATATTATGGAACTACTGAAGTCATTCTCCAATTGATGGAAATTTGTATTTTTGTTAACAGTAAGGCTGTAAGAAAATTCATTTTTCACAATTGTTCTAACCTTAGACTTAAATGATTAAAAGTAGAAATTGGCCCAGAGACTGAGAAATTTTGAAATTTGATACTGATTGACAAATGCTCTCTGAAACCTGATGCCAACATTTAATTCTACTAATAGAATATGAAAGTTAATTTTTCCCTGAAACTACACTGACATTGAGCACTATTATTACTTTTTTGGTCTTTACCAAACCAATGGTGGTAGACACATAAATCATTATAAAATATTTGCATGTTTCTTATTGTGCAGA
Organism: Vulpes vulpes; assembly: GCF_048418805.1. Classification (NCBI taxonomy): domain Eukaryota; kingdom Metazoa; phylum Chordata; class Mammalia; order Carnivora; family Canidae; genus Vulpes; species Vulpes vulpes. The sequence continues at coordinate 56,370,741 of NC_132790.1, forward strand.
TGAAATATTCTTCATATGTTTATAGGTCATTTGTATTTTTTCAATAATTGCTAGTTTACATACTTGTCATTTTTCTGCTGAGTGGTTTGTCTTTGATTATTAAATAAGAATAAGTGATTGAACTAAGTATCCAAATTAAAATGTTAAAAAAATAAGATGAAAACAAAAAGAATAAGACAAATCTTCAAAAGAGGGAAAAAAATAAAAATAAATAATAATATTTGTAATTTATAATAAATATTAAAGCATTAAAAGAATTTTATACATACAAAATAAATATACATGAATGTTTATTTTATAAAAATGTTAAAATAATAATAATAAAAATGTTTAAAAAATGATCATTGTATAAAATAATTATACAAATAGACTAAATAATTACAAGAATTTTGAAATACTACTGAGGTCATAATCATAGACATATAAAAGATTAAATATAAAAACACACTGTACACTATCCCATGCTAATACATTTGAAAATCAGGGTGAAATATCTTTTTTTAGAAGTTTGTAAATTATTGGAACTGATTTGAGAAGAGATTCATAACAGTGGAAGAACACTTTAAAATTTGTCTAAAGTACCCAAACAAATGTTTCATGGACATCTATTTCCTGGGTAATATTTTTAAATGAGTGAAAAATAATATCGATGTATTTGTTTAAAAAGTCTTTGCTTTTTTTCTGAGACATGTAATGCATTATAGGAAATATATTTAAATTTAAAAAAAAAATTACTGCTAGAATTATGAATATTGCTTAAGAAATTTAAAAGTCAATTTTCTTTGCTGGTCCTTAGTAATACGAGCTCTAATCATTTCCATTTATTCAAAAAGTACACATGGTTGGATAAATAAATGGAATCTATTGGAAACTATAGATGTTGGCTTCATTCTGTGTGTGTCTCTAGGAAGTAATTTTATTAAAATTGTCATACTTTATTTGCAAAGGTAAATTTGCAATGGTGATTAGTTTTAAGTGAGGTCCTCAGCTCAGGTAGTTTTATGGATGAAGTCTATCAAACCTTCAAAAAATGACAATGCCAAGTGCAATAAGAAGTTCTAGAACAGGGATCCCTGGGTGGCGCAGCGGTTTGGCGCCTGCCTTTGGCCCAGGGCGCGATCCTGGAGACTCAGGATTGAATCCCACGTCAGGCTCCCGGTGCATGGAGCCTGCTTCTCCCTCTGCCTGTGTCTCTGCCTCTCTCTCTCTCACTGTGTGCCTATCATAAATAAATAAAATAAAATTTAAAAAAAAAAAAAAAGAAGTTCTAGAACATAGACAATCCCTGCTTTCCCATTAATATTATACAGCTCTCAAAACCCTAAAATGCAATTAGACTTGAAAAAGCCCAACAGGAAATGTAAAGACCCATCTCAACTAGAGTAAATAGTGACTCATCATATTGTAAATAGTGTTTTGAAAGAAATAAAAAGTTGTTTGATATAAGAATAGTGACTAATATAATTAACTATATTAATACAATTTTTAAAGGGATCTTTTCATTGGTTTAAGAAAAAAACAAGAATTATTAGGGACACTTGGGTGGCTCAATCAATTAAATCTCTTACTTCAGCTCTGGTCATAATCTCAGGGTCCTGGAATTGAGCCCTGCATTGGGCTCCCTGCTCAACAAGGATTCTGCTTCTCCCTCTCTCTCTCTGCTCCTCTCCTGCTTGTGCTCCCTCTCTCTCACAAATGAATAAATAAAATCTTAAAAACAAAAAGCAGGGGGCACCTTGGTGGCTCAGTGGTCCAGCATTAGCTTTAGGCTCAGGCCCTGACCCTGGGGTCCTGGGATAGAGTCCCACATGGGGCTCCCTGCGTGGAGCCTGCTTCTCCCTCTGCCTGTGTCTCTGTGCTGCCGCCCCCCACTTCTGTCTCTCATGAATAAATAAATAGAATCTTTAAAAAAAAAGAAAGAAAGGAGGCATGACTCTACTGATTTTATGACCTAAAAGTACATTAAATGGAAAACATGATAATCAAGGAAATAGCCAAGTATAAAAATTAATCAGTGCTAGCCATTTACAAAACATAATGAAAAGTATTCCCACAATAGCTAAAAATCTATATAATACAAAAAAAAAACATAAGGAAAATATGCAGAATTCATAATAACATTTCAAACTTTTAATTATGGATATCAAATAATACTTGAGTAAATGCAAATGCAAGACTGTACCACATCTCTAGGAGGTAAAAGTTAATTTTGTAAAGATATCTATTCTTTATGAAAACTTATACATACACCATAATTTATAATCAATATGTCACTATTTTTGCTGATTTGTTGTTTTTAAATCATTTTGAGTTTTAATTTTGGTGCAATGTTGAGCACTTGTAATACAATCAAATTTCATTTACAAAAATATTTTTTTGGAATATTTAAGGCATTTTTTTAAAAATTTAGGACAATTTTGAACCCAAATGAGAAATAGAGGCAATATAAAAAATTAATATATAGCTATAAAATTACAATAGAATGTGTCAAATAGATGAGTGGTTTAATTTGACATGTTGAAAATCTAGAAGAAAATATAAGCATAATAGTACTTATTAAGCAGTAACTATGTGCTAGACAATTTTCTAAGGGCTTTATATACAATTACATTTATTCTACACTACAACCCTTAGAAATAAGTCCTAGTATTATCATTCTCATTATCAAAGGAGAAAAATGAGAAATCTTAAGTAATAATTTGTCTTTCTATACCTTATATTATGCAATCTCTAAATGCATACTAAAATTGTAATCTAAAATCAGTGGAACACCAGATAATCATTATAAATGATACAAAAATAATGGGTAAATAAATAATGTGATATTCCTTATTAATTATAGGAGGCGCAGGATGGCGGAAGAGTAGGGTCCCCAAGTCACCTGTCCCCACCAAATTACCTAGATCACCTTCAAATCATCCTGAAAATCTACGAATTCGGTCTCAGATTTAAAGAGAGACCAGCTGGAATGCTGCAGTGAGAAGAGTTCGCGCTTCTATCAAGGTAGGAAGACGGGGAAAAAGAAATAAAGACACAAAAGGCCTCCGAGGGGGAGGGTCCCGCGAGGAGCCGGGCGGAGGCCGGGGCGAGTGTCCCCAGGACAGGAGAGCCCCGTCCCGGAGGAGCAGGAGCTGCACCAACCTTCCCGGAGGAAAGGGGCTCGCGGGGAGTTAGAGCAGGACCCAGGAGGGCGGGGATGCCCTCGGGCTCCCTGGGACACTAACAGGCACCTGTGCTCTGGGAGAGTGCGCCGAGCTCCCTAAGGGCTGCAGCGCGCACGGCGGGACCCGGAGCAGCTCGGAGGGGCTCAGGCGGCGGCTCCGCGGAGGGGGCTGCGGGGCGGGAGCGCGAATCCAACAGCGCAGGCCCCGAAGCACAGGGCGCTGGGACATAGCCCAGGATCCGGCCTCCCCCGGGACAGGCAGAGGCCGGGAGGGCCCAGGACAGCAAGGACGCTCCTGCCTGGAACTGAGCAGATCAGCGGCCCGCCCCGGAGCCTCCAGACCCTGCAGACAGAGAGCCCTGGAGCTACTGCGGGGGCTGACTCCAGGGCTGCAGAGCTGGCCCCGCCACTGCGGTTGTTCCTCCTGGGGCCTCACGGGGTGAACAACCCCCACTGAGCCCTGTACCAGGCAGGGGCAAAGCAGCTCCCCCAAGTGCTGACACCTGAGAATCAACACAGCAGGCCCCTCCCCCAGAAGACCAGCTGGACTGACAAGTTCCAGGGGAAGGCAAGGGACTTACAGTATACAGAATCAGAAGACACTCCCCCAAGTTTTGTTTTGTTTTGTTTTGTTTTGTTTTTTTGCTTTTTGATTTGTTTGCTTACCCCACCCCCTTTTTTCCCTTTCTTTTTCTTTCTCTTTTTCTTCTTTTTTTCTTCCTTTTTTCTTTTTCTCTTTTCTTTCCTTCTTTCTCTCCTCTCTTTTTCTCCTTTTCCCAATACAACATGTTGTATTGCCACTCTGCACTGAGCAAAATGACTAGAAGGAAAACCTCACCTCAAAAGAATCAGAAACCGTCCTCTCTCCCACAGTTACAAAATTTGAATTACAATTCAATGTCAGAAAGCCAATTCAGAAGCACTATTACACAGCTACTGGTGGCTCTAGAAAAAAGCATAAAGGACTCAAGAGACTTCATGACTGCAGAATTTACATCCAATCAGGCAGAAATTAAAAATCAACTGAATGAGATGCAATCCAAACTAGAAGTCCTAATGACGAGGGTTAACGAGGTGGAAGAACGAGTGAGTGACAAGTTGACATGGAAGACAAGTTGATGGCAAAGAAGGAAACTGAGGAAAAATGAAACAAACAATTAAAAGACGATGAAGATAGATTAAGGGAAATACATGACAGGCTGAGGAAGAAAAACCTACATTTAATTGGGGTTCCCGAGGGCGCCGAAAGGGACAGAGGGCCAGAATATGTATTTGAACAAATCCTAGCTGAAAACTTTCCTCTTCTTGGAAGGGAAACAGGCATTCAGATCCAGGAAATAGAGAGATCTCCCCCTAAAATCAATAAAAACCGTTCAACACCTCAACGTTTAATAGCTAAGCTTGCAAATTCCAAAGATAAAGAGAAGATTCTTAAAGCAGCAAGAGACAAGAAATCCCTGACTTTTATGGGGAGGAGTATTAGGGTAACAGCAAACCTCTCCACAGAGACCTGGCAGGCCAGAAAGGGCTGGCAGGATATATTCAGGGTCCTAAATGAGAAGAACATGCAACCAAGAATACTTTATCCAGCAAGGCTCTCATTCAAACTGGAAGGAGAGATAAAGAGCTTCCAAGACGGGCAGGAACTGAAAGAATATGTAACCTCCAAACTAGCTCTGCAAGAAATTTTAAGGGGGACTCTCAAAATTCCCCTTTAAGAAGAAGTCCTGTGGAACAATCCACAAAAACAAGGACTGAATAGATATCATGGTGACACTAAACTCATATCTTTCAATAGTAACTCTGAACGTGAAAGGGCTTAATACCCCATCAAAGGGCGCAGGGTTTCAGACTGGATAAAAAAACAGGACCCATCTATTTGCTGTCTACAAGAGACTCATTTTAGAGAGAAGGACACCTACAGCCTGAAAATAAAAGGTTGGAGAACCATTTACCATTCGAATGGTCCTCAAAAGAAAGCAGGGGTAGCCATCCTATATCAGATAAACTAAAATTTACCCCAAAGACTGTAGTGAGAGATGAAGAGGGACACTATCTCATACTTAAAGGATCTATCCAACAAGAGGACTTAACAATCCTCAATATATATGCTCCGAATGTGGGAGCTGCCAAATATATCTATCGATTAATAACCAAAGTGAAGAAATACTTAGATAATAATACACTTATACTTGGTGACTTCAATCTAGCTCTTTCTACACTTGCTAGGTCTCCTAAGCACATCTCCAAAGAAATGAGAGCTTTAAATGATACACTGGACCAGATGGATTTCACAGATATCTACAGAACTTTACATCCAAACTCAACTGAGTACACATTCTTCTCGGGTGCACATGGAACTTTCTCCAGAATAGACCACATACTGGGTCACAAATTGGGTCTGAACAGATACCAAAAGATTGGGATCATCCCCTGCATATTCTCAAACCAAAATGCCTTGAAATTAGAACTAAATCACAACAAGAAGTTTGGAAGGAACTCAAACACGTGGAGGTTAAGGACCATCCTGCTAAAAGATGAAAGGGTCAACCAGGAAATTAAGGAAGAATTAAAAAGATTCATGGAAACTAATGAGAATGAAGATACAACCGTTCAAAAATCTTTGGGATGCAGCAAAAGCAGTCCTGAGGGGGAAATACATGGCAATACAAGCATCCATTCAAAAACTGGAAAGAACTCAAATACAAAAGCTCACCTTACACATCAAGGAGCTAGAGTAAAAACAGCAAATAGATCCTTCACCCAGCAAAAGAAGAGAGTTAATAAAGATTCAAGCACAACTCAATGAAATCGAGACCAGAAGAACTGTGGAAAAGATCGACAAAACCAGGAGTTGGTTCTTTGAAAGAATTAATAAGATAGATAAACCATTAGCCAGCCTTATTAAAAAGAAGAGAGAGAAGACTCAAATTAATAAAATCATGAATGAGAAAGGAGAGATATCTACCAACACCAAGGAAATACAAGCGATTTGAAAAACCAAGAACCATATGATCCTCTCATTAGATCCAGAGAAAGCATTTGACAAAATACAGCATCCATTCCTGATCAAAACTCTTCAGAGTGTAGGGATAGAGGGAACTTTCCTCAACATCTTAAAAGCCATCTACGAAAAGCCCACAGCAAATATCATTCTCAATGGGGAAGCACTGGGAGCCTTTCCCCTAAGATCAGGAGCAAGACAGGGATGTCCACTCTCATCACTGCTATTCAACGTAGTACTAGAAGTCCTAGCCTCAGCAATCAGACAACAAAAAGACATTAAAGGCATTCGAATTGGCAAAGAAGAAGTCAAACTCTCCCTCTTTGCCGATGACATGATACTGTCCATAGAAAACCCAAAAGCCTCCACCCCAAGATTGCTGGAACTCATACAGCAATTTGGTAGCATGGCAGGATACAAAATCAATGCCCAGAAGTCAGTGGCATTTCTATACACTAACAATGAGACTGAAGAAAGTGAAATTAAGGAGTCAATCCCATTTACAATTGCACCCAAAAGCATAAGATACCTAGGAATAAACCTAACCAAAGAGGTAAAGGATCTATACCCTAAAAGCTACAGAACACTTCTGAAAGAAATTGAGGAAGACACAAAGAGATGGAAAAATACTCCATGCTCATGGATTGGAAGAATTAATATTGTGAAAATGTCAATGCTACCCAGGGCAATTTACACGTTTAATGCAATCCCTATCAAAATACCATGGGCTTTCTTCAGAGAGTTAGAACAAATTATTTTAAGATTTGTGTGGAATTAGAAAAGACCCCGAATACCCAGGGGAGTTTTAAAAAAGAAAACCAGAGCAGGGGGCATCACAATGCCAGATTTCAGGTTGTACTACAAAGCTGTGGTCATCAAGACAGTGTGGTACTGGCACAAAAACAGACACATAGATCAATGGAACAGAACAGAGAATCCAGAAGTGGACCCTGACCTTTATGGTCAACTAATATTCAATAAAGGAGGAAAGACTATCCATTGGAAGAAAGACAGTCTCTTCAATAAATGGTGCTAGGAAAATTGGACATCCACATGCAGAAGAATGAAACTAGACCACTCTCCTGCACCATCCACAGAGATAAACTCAAAATGGATTAAAGATCTAAATGTGAGACAAGATTCCATCAAAATCCTAGAGGAGAACACAGGCAACACCCTTTTTGAACTCAGCCACAGTAACTTCTTGCAAGATACATCCAAGAAGGCAAAAGAAACAAAAGCAAAAATGAACTATGGGGACTTCATCAAAATAAGAAGCTTTTGCACAGCAAAGGATAAGTCAACAAAACGAAAAGACAACCTACAGAATGGGAGAAGATATTTGCAAATGATGTATCAGATAGAGGGCTAGTTTCCCAGATCTATAAAGAACTTATTAAACTCAACACCAAAGAAACAAACAATCTAATCATGAAATGGGCAAAAGACATGAAGAGAAATCTCACAGAGGAAGACATGGACATGGCCAACATGCACATGAGAAAATGCTCTGCATCACTTGCCATCAGGGAAATACAAATCAAAACCACAATGAGATCCCACCTCACACCAGTGAGAATGGGGAAAATTAACAAGGCAGGAAACCACAAATGTTGGAGAGGATGCGGAGAAAAGGGAACGCTCTTACACTGTTGGTGGGAATGTGAACTGGTGCAGCCACTCTGGAAAACTGTGTGGAGGTTCCTCAAAGAGTTAAAAATAGACCTGCCCTACGACCCAGCAATTGCACTGTTGGGGATTTACCCCAAAGATTCAGATGCAATGAAACGCTGGGACACCTGCACCCCGATGTTTATAGCAGCAATGTCCACAATAGCCAAACTGTGGAAGGAGCCTCAGTGTCCATCAAAAGATGAATGGATAAAGGAGATGTGGTTTATGTATACAATGGAATATTACTCAGCAATTAGAAATGACAAATACCCACCATTTGCTTCAACATGGATGGAACTGGAGGGTATTATGCTGAGTGAAGTAAGTCAATCAGAGAAGGACAAATGTTATATGTTCTCATTCATTTGGGGAATATCAATAATACTGAAAGGGAATGTAAGGGAAGGGAGAAGAAATGTGTGGGAAATAGCAGAAAGGGAGACAGAACATAAAGACTCCTAACTCTGGGAAATGAACTAGGGGTGGTAGAAGGGGAGCATAGTGGGGTTTGGGGGTGAATGGGTGATGGGAACTGAGGGGGGCACTTGACGGGATGAGCACTGGGTGTTATTCTGTATGTTGGCAAATTGAACACCAATAAAAAATAAATTTATTTTAAAAAAATTAAAAAAAAATAAAACTGAAAAAAATTATACGTTTATAAACATATTAATAAAATAATATTCCTTATTCCTTATTTTATAAAAATATATTATTGATATAATTAAGATCTAAATGTAACTATATGGTTTCACAAAAAAATGTGGAATTGAAGAATCAAAACAAATAACAAAGAAGAAAAAGAGACAAACTAAAAAACAGACTCAAGTACAGAGAACAAACTGGCAGTTTCCAGAGGGGATACAGAATTGTTGAATCATATTGTACACCTGCAATCAACATTTTATATTAATTACACTTCAATAAAAAGATAAATTTTTTAAAAATGTACTTCAAAAAATAAATTTTGAAGTGGAGAAGTCTTGGAGTTTCTAAGCATGAAAAGAGCAGAAATTGCAAGTAAATATATTGAAAAACTTGATTATAAGAATGATATGATTTTCTGTATAAGGGATATTGATAAACCCAATGGAAAAGGCACCAGTAAAGAATCAGAAAGTTACTTGAGGAAGAGTTTCTTCCACATCTGCCTTGCTTCTAATCAGTTCTTAAATGACTTATATTTACATATAAACAGTCAGGCAAGGATCACTAGACCCTTAAGGAAAGACTATAAACTGTTAGAAAACGAAACAAAGCTAAACTAAAATAAACAAGCATAAGTAGTTTGAAAAAAAAGCCAGGACAATTGAAGGAAAAATTTTAAAATGTTACACTTAATACCTTCTCAATGATGGGATGTTGCATCCTTGAAAAAGAAGAGGATATTACAAAAAGCAAATAAAATGAAAGATCTCTAGAAAAGTTTTCCTTTATGGACAAAATACTTAATGAAATGGTGACATTTTAAATTTGTGGAAATTTGGGCAGCCCTGGTGGCTTAGCAGTTTAGCACTGCCTACAGCCCAGGGCGTGATTGGAGAGCTGGGATCGAGTCCCACATCAAGGTTCCTGCATGGAGCCTGCTTCTCCCTCTGCCTGTGTCTCTGCCTCTTTCTCTTTCTCCTTTCTGTGTATTCTCATGAATAAATAAATAAAATTTTTTAAAAAAATATTTGTGGAAATTTAAATAAAATAAGAATCCTCCCTCCAATAAAACAAAAGAGATAAAATGGAAAATCAGCCAGAAAGTATAATATCAAAGTAAGCTCACCTGTCCCTCAAAAAGAGAGAAAGACTATAGGAGGAATTTATAAACATATTAATGAAATTACCTTAAAGAACTGAGAGAAATGAACTTCCACATTGAAAACTTTCATGAGCACAATAAATAAAAACAACTAGCAGCAAGACATGCTATTGGAAAACTTCCGAAGCCTGGATTAAAAACAAGGTTTTAATGTTCCAATAAAGAAAAATAACAAGCCACATGCAAAAGTATTAGAATCATAATGCCACCATATCTCTTAAAATAAACAATGGGTGTTGGAGAAAAAACGTGCAAAAAATTGAGAATTCAAGAGTAAAAGTAGGAGACATCTTTTCAAAAAGTAGTAAGCAAAATTGTAAAGTTCTCAAAATGTAATTTTTAAAGTAATCTCAAAAATAGTCAAGTAAATTGAAAGAAGGTAATAAAAAGATGGACATGAAAACTAGGGAAGCTGTTGATAAAGGAAAAAGATATATAGACAGCTACTCTTAGGAAGATATGCTGCATCATCACAAAAGATTAAACCAAGTAGCAATAGCAATAATACTGATGCCAACAAAACAAGCAAAATAAAATGTGTGATTATTTGGGGTCTTAGGGATGGCAATCCAGGAGACGCAGATTCTGTAACTGAGCTAATGTAGAAGTCCCTCCATGGTGAGTGGTAGATAGCAACTACACCAAGTGGAGTTGTCACACAAAAGAAACTATTTGCAGTAAATAAGATCACAGGGAATAACTTCCCAAGCCCTGACTTGGTAAGCAGGGGTCAGTAGGTTCTTATTATTTAGGGTTTAGGATGAATATTCAGAAAAGGGAGCTTTGTCATCACATGCAAGCCTGACATAAGGTTATGCAGGTGTACTTATAAAACATGCCTGTGTATGTATCCTATGTTATGTTAATGAAATTCGTGCTCCTCATAGAGCAAAGACTTTAACATTATAATGAAGCAGAGGTAACTGTGGACAAGTGGAAGGCACTTTGTGCAAGCTCCCACAGGCAGTATAAACTAGATGTGGTCTTGGGCTCCTTATCTTCTGATAAGGAGTGTAGGGCCTTGCTTACTTTTGAAACAGTACTGGGAATTTTACTACTGCTTTGTTGTCTTTGATATGGTTAGGCTATTTCCTGGCCTGACAGAGACTGTTAGTTTTTCCTGTTCCCTTTGTTTCCTTAAAATCCTTAACTACTGAGGTTTCTGTATTTCTTGAAATTCTGACATCTCCTAGGAAGGTCTGCAGGAAGTGTGCTTGGCCAAGTAGAGCCAAGCATAGAGCATGGAAAATAGCTGGGCACCTAAAATGACGTTTTACAGGTAGATCTAGTCTTTCTTTCTGAGGACTCCTAACTCTTTCTGCTTACAATTTGATCAAAATTGAAAGTCTGTTCCAGAGAGACAAAGGAGGTTAGAGTTTATAAGGAGCAAAGAAGGAACCTACATCATTTGTTTTGAATAAAATATGATTGGTGCTTGGCGTTAGTTACAATTACATTAATCTATATGTGATTGGTTGTCAGGGCTAGTGTTAAGCATTTATGTACAGTCCATTTATGTACATTTTAACATGCAGGAGATGTCTTGACTTTCAGCTGAGTTCAGCCAAGATTCTGAGATTTTGAAATAGAAGATGTGCATAGGTCCAATTTCCTCAATGTCCTCCTGACTCCATTTTAAGTAACCATCTTAACAAACCTTACTCTATCCATTACGGTTAAGAAATAAAAAAATTCCAAAAATAAAATTGCCCCACAACAATAGTAGGCTTAAAAAGTATCTAGTTTTGATTGAAGCCAGAAGATAGAGGACCAGAAAGTTCCCAGGGCAGGATTGAGAGCAACAAGAAATGCAACTGAGTGATCAATTGATGTTGAGACCATCTTGAAAAGAATTTGTTGAATGAATGAATGGAAGGGAAAGTGTAGGAGGAATTTGAGGATAATGTAAAAAATACGAATCCTCAGTGTCCGTGATAGGAAGTCACTACATCATCTATACCACTGAAAATCATGAAATAGTACCCTAAGAATCTGTTTAGAAGTATGAAAGGAATACTAGAATAAATCTCTAAAATGTTAGGAAAAATTATAAGAGTTAGAAGTATTGTTGGATACAAGACCACATTATTTTCATTTTCAGCTTTGTGATACTTTGTTTTACTTTTTAAACTACAGTTGTCTAGTAATTTCATAAAATAAAATTGAATTTTCTGTACATTAAATAATTGCTTAATGAAAACTTAAAAAACAAATAGTGAACCAAGAAAAATGGCTAACATAAACAATAAATAGTGTTTAAGGTCATTAATACACATTGTTTATCTAAAAATTAAGATCACAACAAGAAAATGAAAAATAAGACCCAGAAGGGCAATTTGTAAAGAAAAAAAATAAAAATAAAGCAAATGCAAACAATGTCCAATTTGAACTGCCAGTTAAGGAGATTCTCTGTCATTTTTTTTTAAGATTTTTATTTATTTATTTATTCATGAGAGACACACGGAGAGAGGCAGACACAGGCAGAGGGAGAAGCAGGCTCCATGCAGGGAGTCCAATGTAAGACTCCATCCTGGAACTCTAGGATCATGCCCTGAGCCAAAGGCAGACGCTCAACCACTGAGCTACCCAACCGTCCCTCTGTTATTTTTATACAACATCTTTTAAAAGTTTGTTTGTTTGTTTAGAAAGGATTTCTATTATATAGCAGATGACTGCTGATTAGAGTTTGAATACTATTTCTGTAGAGCAATTGTGGCAAAATTTATTAAAATATTTTAGACATGTATATTCTTTTTAATGTGGTCATTCTAATTCTAACAATGTATACTAAGAAAATGAGAAAGGCTGTATATCATAGTAAATGATGAAAGGTATTTGCATCGCACCTAGCTATCTCATGGTCACGCTTTTAACCTTAGATCCATAAAATAATCTAAATGGCCAGTGATGTGAATTAGTTAATATATTATAAAACATTCCAGATAATATATCAACATGCAAATATGTTTGTATATTGTGAAAGAACTTCAGAAAGTACTATTTTTCATATCATTTTGCTAAATTTCTGTCATCAGCCATACCTCTGTTTTTTATAGCAGTGGAGAATCTCCTTTTTGCTGCTTCTAACACAGCTTCCATTCCCTAAGAGTTTCATTATAACCCATTCTCCATGATCTTGATCTTCTATGGCTCAGTTTCTCCACAGAGTCAACCTCTAGAACTCTGGATGGAGAAGATATGGAGAGACATGAATGAGCTAACTATTTGTAAGTAACTTAGGTGACTTCTCTACTATTCGTTTTGTGTGCTCTGTCTCTGCCTTCCAGGAGACCTGGCATGTCAGAGGATAAGGCTTTCTCTACTCCTGCAGGAAGATCACCTTTTCTCCATTGCCTCTGGTATAGTCACTTCAGTTTTAACTTCTTTCACTCAGATGCCAGTCCCCTCTCCTTTGCCTCCTTCTCATCCTATTCTTTCACGTTCATGTTTTTCCTTCTCTTATTCTTGCTGCCTTTGCCTGATTATATCTCTTTGTATTTCATTTTCATAATTTAATTCATTTTGGAAAGAAACAAAGACAGCCATAATGTATTCGGTCCTTTGTGTGTAGCAGGAAATACAGTAAGTCCTTTTCAAAGTGGGAGTGGATGTTACTGAACAAATGATTTACAAAAGGCTAGGAAAGAGTCGGTCATATGAGATTCTTTAGCCTTCTTTTTCTTCCTCCACCTGGGACCAGGAGCAGCATTGTATCTTATCACACAGAAACTCATCTGCCCCATACACTCATGGCCAGCTCATTGTAAGAAGGGCATCTCTGCATGTTCACTGGTTAAGTCACACTTCTCTCACAGCCCATTATTTCATACCAGGTTTAGGGAAATTCTTGGGTTTTGATCATGCCACTCTAAACAAGGAGGCATTGGACTTGCCAATCAGGGAATATTTAGTTTGAAAGACTTAGGATCCCTGAGTGGCTCAATGGTTTAGTGCCTGCGTTCGGCCCAGGGCATGGTCCTGGAGTCCCGGGATTGAGTCCCACATCAGGCTCCCTGCATGGAGCCTGCATCTCCCTCTGCCTGTGTCTCTGCCTCTGTGTGTGTGTGTGTGTGTGTGTGTCTCATGAATAAATAAAAATCTTTTAAAAAAATTTAAAAAGAAGAAAAACTCTTAATAATTTGAACTGTGTGATTCTGTATATAAAAAAAACAGATGGATAGCTTGCTTGAAAATATATGTAAGGTATGTTCTGTAGGATAGTGTCATGTAGGTTTATGATTTAGTGTAAGTAACAGACATTTCCAGTGCTCCACTCAGTTCCTTTGGATAGGATTCCTTTATTACTATAGCACACCCCAGCTTGACTAACAAAAGCTAGCCCCTTGATTCTTGTTCAGAGGACTGCCATGAGGCTGCTACAGCCCTTTTTTCCTAAATGTGTAGAGAGCCAGAGACGCCTGAGGATTTCATCTTCTCACTGGCCCTCTGAAAATAACTGTTATTATGGAACTATGGAAACCCAGTTCCTTTGCCTTGGATGAGGATACCTGAGTTATAACTTATGGCCCTAAATGTACCTTTGAAATCAGCCTGCAGCCATCTTCCATGGAATTTTACCTGAGATTATACCCTTGACTGCCTCCTTGTGCTTCCTTGTCTGGCTCCCTGACTTACTTACATGTGTCTCCGGGTAGCACTTAATATATCATGTGCATACAAGTCTTAATATATCATGATTACTGGTTCTCAAGAATTGGACCTGAGAAATAAAGCATTCATTTTGTTTCATGTCTTAAGTTTATGTGATAGAGTATATGTTAGTTTTAAAATAAAGTTGCACTCTGCATCAACCTTCTCTATAACTCAAAGTACTTCTGATGACATGACATCTAATGAGTTTTGAGGGAAGACAGTTTTCTATTGCAAAATTCTAATCTTAATGAGTAAAATGAGTTTTGAGAGAAAACAGTTTTCTATTGGAAAATTCTAACCTTAAGAAAGTCAACAAAAATACATTATCAGATGTACAAACATTCAGAGAATATGGCAGCTGTGTATTATTTTTTGAAAACTTTCCTGAAGTCATAAACTATTATTCTATGAAATAAATAAAAACAAGAATTGAAAACTCTAAAATAGTAGATAAATTTTAAGACCTATCTTTTGTGCTGATTACAAAACAAAAACAAAAAACAGATAAAATGTTTTGATGACCAACATATTTTAAGGGCTACTTCATACCAGGCAGATACTGCTACATCAGGAATACAATGGTGAGCAAACAAATAAGAGTCTGTCTTCATGAAGCTTAGACTTTATTGAAGAGACAAATATTAATTAAAATAATAAATGTTAAATTTTGTCTGTCCTACTGCTGTGGTTTGGGGTGGTGGGGTTTGAAGCTGACAGTTAAGAAATAATTCTTGAGATGACAGGAGCCAAAGGCAGAAAAAGCTGCATTACAAGTTTGAAGGGTGACTGATTATATAAGATTTTCTATCCTAGGGAGGTGAAGGTGATGTTAGGGTACTAGGAGATTGAGTCTATAGGTTTGTGGAACTCTAGCTATTGATAAGATTGCTTTTTTCCATTGCCTAATGATTTCATTAAGACAGTTGCAAACTGTTGAAGACTCATATCCTGCTTGACTGCGGTCTCTATCAGTTCACCACTTGTTTTTCCCTTTCCGTTGTTCTTGGGCAGCCAGGAGTAACACAAGAATATCATACATATCCCAGCTGCAGGGGGGAAGTTGGGTTGCAGGGTATAATCTTGTGTTTTTCTCTCAGCTTGCCTTTTATTCCCTTATCACTGGATACTATAAGATTTGACCTAATAAATTCAAGGATGAGTATGAATTCCTCACAAATTCCTACGACTTTCAAGTGCCAGTCACTTATCGTTGATATCCATAATCCTGTTAAAGAATTCTTTTGATCATCAAAGAGATTAGACTGATATCCTGTATAAACTGTGTGAACTGTACTTCTCTCCCCAACAATCTGCAGAGACTGATCTTCAGATCACCATAATCACCAATCACCAGATCTAATGATGTCTGTGCACATGTCTTCAGTACTTCACACCACGACTTCTTACTTAGGAGCCCCTTCTCTCTTACTTGTCTTGTGCTGTGCTTTTGCCATTCACCTATGGGTACTCTGTCTAAAACTTCTTCCTCTCTATCTTCTAAAGATTTCCAGTCTCCTGGGTTACAGCCTTGCTTGCAAAGTTATGATCCCAAGTGGCACCTGTAGGCAAGCAGACTCCCAAACTGTATCCAGTCCCCATCTTTTTCCAATATCCCACCCAAAAACCTATCTGCATGGATATTTAATGCACAACTCCAAAACATACATCTTTGAAGTTCACTGTTGTTAATCATATTACTCTTCTTGCAGTAACACGTTAAAATTTTTATCATAATGCCAGCTTGTCTCTTATGTAAACTTATTATAATTATCTATTTACATCTTTGTCTTTATCATATATATAAAGGTATACAACATAGTTGTATCATGTATATATACACATATACATATTTATATATAACATATGTATATGCATTATATTACTATATATATAACATATTTACTCAACAAAGTATCTAGCACATATCAAGGATATAAATATAATTTTGATGAAAGAATGAAAGAATTAAATGTGCAGGTTGACCAAGCCATTTGCTTGTTGTACATTAACATGGCTCCATATTAAAAGGGAATTCATGAGCAATCCATTCAAAATAACTTATAATGCACATACTGCATGTCAGGGATAAAAATCTTTGTGGACACAACATGAATAAGTCATAGGTCTTGCCCTTGAGGAGCTCACAGTCTAAGAAAAGATAATATAGGCCCATAAAATACATCCATAGTGGATTTGCTTCAAGAAGAAAATTATTTTCTATTACAAAAGTCACTTGCACTAGCAGTAAAGTCCTACCTTAATTTAAATCCTCAGCAGAATACCCATCACATAAATGACAACTTGGGGAAGTACTTCACTTTGGAGTGTATGCCTGGATTTTGAATTTTAGCTTCCCCTAAGCCCAGTTCAGTGGATGATAGTGGATTGATTCTCACATCAAAAAGAAAGCAAAGCTATACATACTTAACCTTTGTAACCAGCTACTGCTGGAAAAATAATAAGCAAGTCTTAGGAAAGGAAAGGAGCTACTTGAAATTCTGCAGTTCTTTTAATCTTGTGAGGGATGGTTTATAAATCAATAAATAACAATAACATCAAGAGGTGTAATTACATTCTCTATCCACTTAAAAACACTGGGAAGAAGTGGTTGGTTCCAACAACTTTGTTCCTTTAAAAGTAATAACAGACTTAATCTTTACTTCTGGAAATAGGACATGAGTCTGGGTCTGGTCAGTGTCCTTTCACTGTGCTAGAAACATTCTCACAAAACTAAATTGAAAAATAAGTCTATGTCAAGGGATTTTTCCCAAAAACTTTCTCAAATTAGAAACATCTACATCTGTAAAGCTATATATTAAATAGCTCCAAAAAGTATTCAAAAATTTATTAAGATATTTGGAATCTTAGAGATCAAGTGACTCATTTCAAGTGAGAAAAAAGTGTCTTAACTAAAGCAATACAGCTACTTTTTTGATATTACCATATTATAATCCTACCTAAAGGCAAAAACCCTGCTTAAGAATTTAACTGAACTTGGTGTAATACCACTCAACATTTTTTCTTCTTTTGTAGGTAAGCAATTGCTTCTATGCCAAAGGTTTTTCATTTTTTAATTTAGAACTGTTGGGCCCTTCCCCTGATTATTTGATTAAAATGACAGTGAATTTTACTTTCTAGAAACAGATAGCTTTATACCTGTTCAATTGTATGTGTAAAACAATTTCCCTAAACATTCAAATGGAAAGTAATCCATGAATTTGTGCTCAGAGTTCATCAACATATGTTTCCTTCTTCTTAAAATAAATTCTTCTCTTACTTAGCTCTTGGATTTTTAAAATGGGAGGTTTGATGTAGGGTTTTAGAGCAGTACAAATCCCAATAGGAACCCAGGCAGAAGGGAGGATTCATCAAAAGATTTAAGTGGGATGAGCTGGAATAATAAATAAATAGGTAAAATTACACCAGTGACTCATGAAAACCTTCTTGGAATTTATTGAAGATTAGGTCAGGGCAGATACACTGGGAACATGCTACAGTGGCTTGTTTTTACAGAGGTATGATATTCAGGTGCCACTGACCCTTTCCAACTCAAATCTTTTTTATCATATGCACTTCTTTTTTCAGCTATAATAAGCAACCAGACAGAGTTTCTAGGCTCATTCATCAAGAAGAGAGAATCTTACATGGATATCCACTGGGGAAATAATCTTTTTAAAGAGATATAAAAAGATGATGGCAATAGCTTCACCCCAGCAGACAGGTAAATTGAGAATTTGTGTACCTGGGTTTACCTCCTCTTCCATGCCCCACAGGTCTGAGGTTTGGGCTGCAATCAACTATGTGACTCAGAAACTTATC